>NW_026126517.1:34520833-35156666 GCF_943737965.1 Phodopus roborovskii
AAAGGAATTAGCTGGGGTGGGGGGTGGATGCCTTTAATCCCAGAGCTCAGGAGGTAGAGGCAGGTGGATCTCTTAAGTTTGAGGCCAGCCTGGTCTACAGAGCAGAGTAGCCTGGTCTACAGAGCAGAGTTCAGGACAGCCAGGGCTACACAGAGAAACCCTGTCTTGAAAAATAAGCAAACAAAAACTTAAAGGTATCTTAAGATGTAAAATAAAGAATGGAAATAATAGATAAAACAAGTGATTTTTTAAATGCCAAAAATATAAACATGATTAAAATAGACAATTTTTAAAAAGTGGAATAAAGAGATGAAGAGAGAATTTGAAATTAGAAAATTGAATGTGAAAAAGTAAAGGCTGTAAAAGATACCAGAAGACTGAATGATACAGTACAAATACTCTTTGTTAAAATTTTGACCAGGCTCTGGGGGTGCACACCTTTAATTCTAGCCCTCAGAAGGCAGAGGCAGTCAGATCTCTGTGAGTTAAGAGGTTAGCATGATCTACAAAGTTAAGTTCCAGGACCTCTAGGGCTATGTAGAGAGACCCTGTCTTAAAAAAAAAAAAAAATTTTTTTTTTTCAAGTGCTTTCTTTGAAAGCATGGGGATCTGAGTTTGATCCCCAGAACCCACAAACAAATATTAGGTATGATGGCACATGCTTGTGTTCTCAGCATTGGGGAGGTAGAGTTAGAAGGATCCCTGGGGCTTACTGGCCAGTGTTCCTGTTGATGTCACACACATCTAAGCATGCACCTGAACACACACATACTTGACCAAGAAAAAAAAAGTGGTAGTGGAAGGAGAGGAAATGACCACAAATCAGAACAGGGCTCTGATGGGACAGAGCAGGGCTCAAATGGGATAGATAGAAGAGAACCCAGAAGCCGGGCATTGGTGGTGCATGCCTTTAGTCCTAGCACTTGGGAGGCAAAGGCAGGTGGATCTCTGTGAGTTCAAGGCCAGCCTGGTCTACAGAGTGAGTTCCAGGATAGGCTCCAAAGCTATACAGAGAAACCCTGTCTCCAAAAAAAATAAAAAAAAAAAAAAGAGAGACAGCCCAGAACTAGAACACTACTGTCAAGCACCAGATAGTAGATTAAAATCTTAAAAACCAAGATTTACAAAGATAAGCAACAGACTCACAATACACCACACAGTCCAACAAGAAAAAAAGTGTCAAGAAAAACAAAACAAAACAATGGTCAGTGCAGGGAACTGGGACCTAAAGAGCTATAAATATGTACAAAAGGGCAGAATAAAGATATGAACAAACAGGTCATACTCATCATGGCTGATTTTATTACAAACTTAAAAACTCAGTAAAGGCTGGATGGTGGTGGCACGAGCCCTTAATCCCTGCACTTGGGAGGCAGAGGCAGGCAGATCTCTGAGTTCGAGGCCAGCCTAGTCTATACAGTTGAGTTCCAGGACTGACTCTAAACATACAGAGAAACTCTGTCTCAAAAAAAAAAAAAAAAAAAAAAAAAAAAAAAAAAAAAAAAAAAAAGGAAAAAGAAAAATCCAAAAACTCAGTAAAGAAATAAATGAAAGTAAAGCTAGAGAACAGAATATAAGTAATGGTGAAGAAAAATATAAATAAACTTGTTAAGTATAAAGAATTGACTGTTAGATGTTGATGATCCCTCCTGGAAGGCATCACCATCCCTGTGCAGTGGGGGGGGGGGGCAGAGGGGAATGAGAGGGAGAGGTTGGGGGTCATGGGAGACAAAGAGGGATAGGGATTGATATGTAAAATAAGAAAAAAAAATAAAAAAACAGCAATGTACATAAAATAAAGATGAATAATAAAAAAATAGGCGTACTATATATATTTAAGAAAAACAAGAATTGACTTTTAAGGGGAAAAAAAATTAGAGAAAAGCAAAAACAAACTGGAACTAAAGCACAAATCCCAAGGGGCTCCAAGACATAACTGGAGTGTCAGAAGTTAAAAACAAATTTGTTAGGCACTATGGCTTACTAAAAAGATAATAGATGCAAATTACAATCTAAAAGTAACCAATAAAAATGTGCTGATGGTAAGTAGAGGGTGGGGTGAGGCTCAGTGGGTATAGGCACTTGCCTTCCAGCCTGACAACCTGGTTCCATCCCTAGAGCCACAGGGTACAAAGGGAGAAATGAATCCTGCAAGTTGACCTCTGACTTCCACATGTACACCATGGCATGTATTTGTACACTTACATTCTAAATAAATATAATTTTAAAAATGCCAGTCATCTCAGCTACTCAGGAGGCTAAGGCAGGAATATGACTCAAGCCTCAGAGTGAAGGACCAATCTAGGCAAAAGTGAAACCCATATTTCAAAAAAATAAAAAGTAACCAATAAAAGAATAAAAAGTATAGTTTCTAAAACCATATAAGAGATAAAGAATAAATAAAGATAACAACTAAATAAATGAAGACAGAAATGGAGAAAAACAAAAGAGGAGCATTCTTAAATCAGAATCAAGAGGGTAGAAACAGATCCATACTTGGAACTGGGGATGTGGATGTGCAGCTCAGTGGTACAGCACTTGCCTGGCATGCACAGACCCTGAATTTTAAAAGAAACAAGAAACAAAACTACGTGTACCAATCCCAATAATCAAACACTAACAAAAAGGGCTAATTTTGTATTAGAATATTTTAATTAATCTCTCTTAGAACCTGATCATACAAAAAACTTAGAACATAAGGAAGATCTAAGTAAATACAAATTAACAAACTCAATCCAATAGATAAAGATAACACTGTATCTATCAAGTAGGGAACACACTTTGTTTTCAAGGACATTTATAGAAATTAGTCATATCTAAGGTTAAGAAAAAGATTATCTTATATTTCAGAGACTCAAAAGCATACCAATACTCAAGGATCAAAATTTATAGAATACAGCAAAATTGAGATAGATTCAAGAAAAGTATAGCATAAGATGTTAAATAACAAGAATTCTGGAAAATGTGATACAGCTACAATGGCTTAAGAGAAAGCAAACTGTGTAAATAAAACTGATCAACAGATTTTATCAACCTCAAAAAAAAAAAAAAAAAAAAAAAGAGAGAGAGAGAGACAATTTAGTGGTTACCAGGGGCCAGCAGGCAAGGAAGGCTGAGACAGAGCAAAACATGATTTCTAGGGCAGCAAATTTGTTCTGTATCTTGGTAATACATATCATTATACATTTGCTAAACCCACAGAATGTACAATAAGAATGCATCCCAAAGGCTGGCAAGATGGCTCAGAGAGCAAAGATGGTCACCACCAAATCTGATGATCAAATTTGATCTCTAGGACTTATACAGTGACAGATTCTAACAAGTTAACCCACTGATCCCCACATATTCACCATGGGCTGTACATATTCAGAACCCCCCTCCCCATACACACAAAATAATGTCATGAAAGCTATTTTGTAATAATTTCTTTCCTTTAATGATTTATTATGTATATAGTGTGCTGCCCAGAAACAGGTACCAGGTCTCATTATAGATGGTTGTGAGCCACCATGTGGTTACTGGCAATTGAACTCAGGTCCTCTAGAACAGCAGTCAGTGCTCTTAACCTCTGAGCCATCTCTCCAGCCCTTGTAATAATTTCTTTAAAAAAAAAAAAAAATTCACCCTAATGTCAAGTACAAGCTTGGTGGAATAACGTATCAATGTAATTTCCTTGATAATAAACATACTGATGTAAAGTTAGATAAAGATGAAGGACAGGGAGGAGCAATAATCACTGTACCTTCACTTAATTTTACTATAAAAATCTTCTGAGTTGATAATCTATTTTAAAAAAATGTGGTTAGCAGGATACCTCAGTCGGTAAGGCCACAAGGTAGAAGGTGAGAGCCAGTTCCCACAGGTTGTCCCCTGATCTCCAAATGTGCTCTCCACCCCAACACAGAAAATAATGTAATAATAATTTTTAAAAAGGTTTAGAGTAAGCTGGGCTTTGGTGGCACATCCTATAATCCCAGCACTCTGGAGGCAGAGGCAAGTGGATCTCTGTGAGTTTGGGGCCAGCCTGGTCTACAGAGCTAGTTCCAGGACAAGAGGCTCCAAAGCAATACAGAGAAACCCTGTCTTGAAAAACCAAAAAAAAAAAAAAAAAAAAAAAAAGGGTTTAGAGCAGATGAGGCAGACATTTAACATTGCCATCTCCCTACCCCCCCCTACCCTATGCCACAGGCAAGAAATGGAACCAGCCACATAAAAGCAGGGTAAATAAGTAAAAAAAAAAAAGTAAAGCAGATTATATTAAAAGAAGGTAGAAGCCCCTGTGGCCTGCTCAAAACCATGCCTATAGGCTACTTTAAGACCTTGTAGCTAATATTTGCCATATGATTGCTCCCCTGCCCTCCTGAGGGTCACCCACGAATGCTTTGGTCTGTTCATTAAACCTGAACTTAATAATTTACTTTGATTGGCTTATTCTATTAGTAGCTGCAGATATCCAATAACCTGGGATTCACAACTTATCATAGATTATTGAAAGATAATCAGCAACAGAATTCAAGAAGACTGTAATTTTTTGTTGATTGTTTGGGAATTTCATATCATGCACCTAATTCTGCTCACCTCCCAGTCTCCCTCCGCATATCCTCCCCTCAGCCCTGCAGCCCACCTCACAAAAGAAAATGTTAAAAAACAAAACAAAATGAAGCAAATAAACAAGCAAAGACAAACAAACAAACAAAGGTAGAAGCAGCAAAATATGGAGGCCTATTTCTGCTGGAATACAAAGTAAGTGTGATTTCTGTCCTCACAGAGCTGACCATGTAGTCTAGTGGTTCATCTAGTCTGTGGGTTGAACAACCCTTTCATGGGGGTCACATATCAAATATCCTGAGTTTCAAGTATTTACATTACAATTCATAACTTAGCAAAATTAGTTATCAAGCATCAACAAAAATAATTTTATGGTGGAGGTCACCACAACATGAGGAATTGTATTAAAGGGTAATAGCAAAGAAAAAAAATATATAGGGAAGCAACAGCAAAAATAACCAGAAAGGAAGAAAACTCAAGGCTGTCAAATGCCTCAGCTAGTAATAAAGCACAAATGACACTTTTGGAAAACAGCAGGTTCTGCCTAATGAAACCATGCATGGACATCAGGGCTCCTCAGCCTTAGTACGTTTGATCAGACAATTCTTTGATGGGAGTGAGCAAGTCTTGTCCAATACTCTGTGTGATGTGTAGCAGCCTTCATGGCTCTTCTCACTAGATACTAAGAGCATACATCTGCTTCTGCATTCAGGCACTACCACTGCCAAGTGTCAATCAAGCAGTAAAGAATCAGTTCCAACTGAGAGCCACTGATCTAGACAGACCATGATTCCAGACACTGGGGCATGAAGACACACTACAGAGAAAAACGGAGAGAGCCTACCACCTTTTCTTTCCAGTCAACAGTTTAAACAAGTTTTGCAAAACCCTTCAAATATTTTGCTTGAAGTACTTACCAGATATATACCAGAAACAGCAGGCCTAATGATGGGCCCACACAATAGAGTAATAGATCCTGGAAAGCAGTTTGTCAGAGCATTAGAAGAAAGATGACAAATTATAAGCTAATTACCCAGCAAGAATTAATCTCACACAGTAAAACAAGACTAATTTGATTTTTTTTTTTTTTTTTTTTTTTTTTTTTTTTTGTGATAGTCTCAAGTAGCACAGCCTGTCCTCAAGGTCAATTTTACATTCCAAATGCTAGACTGCAAAAGTGTATTACCATGTCATTTATGGGATACTGGGGCTCAAGCTCAGGGTTTAATTGTACTGGGTGAGCACTCTGCCAACAGATCACACTCAAGCCCATTTCTACTTCTGTATGCCATTAAGAAACTACACACAAATCCAATGATTTAGTTAAACAAAAAACTAATTCTAAACCAAATCATGCTCCTTTCTGTCTACATCAAACTAAACAATCCTTCCCACCTGCCTTGGAGCTTCCTTGGCCTCTATCCTGTAGAGGCACTGTCATAGGCTGAAGATACAGCAAACAGCTCCCAGATGTTCAGAACTGACAATACCCTGTTCTCATTAACATGTAATCAGCAAGCTTTAAGAAGGGTCAGGAATTCTTCAATTGCAAGTTTTATGAAATAAGACTCTTCCATCCCAAGGGGCAACTCTGAACAAAGCCTTGTACAACACAAGAGACTGAGGAGGGGCCAATTTTTATTGAGCAATGAACCCCAGTAAATTTCAGTGCTTTGCACTGGGCTGGCAATGCAAAGCAACACAGAGTAACGAAAGTGTTTGGCAAAGTATGTAGAAAACCAGACATATAAACTTTAGCTCCCACATTACTATCAAACTATCCCTCATCTTCCTGTTCTGCAGAAGGAAAGTTAGCTCCACTAATGGGCTCAAGACAAAGCCTGTATTGCTGAAACACCCACTATCCAGGCAGCAGAAGACCACCCCTAAAGGCCAGCACCCTGCCCCCCAAAGTTGGCTGTGTGATCTCCTTTGAGAAAAGGGACACTCAGTTCTTTGTTGTCTTGTTTTACAATTATTTACTCTGCCCATAGAAATCTGACGGGTTTTAGAATGCTGGGCTCCATAGTATTATCCATCTTCCCATCACCCTGGTGTCAGAGAATGAGCTAGGCCTTAGAAGCAAATATTTTGCAAGACTTGCTTTAAGAAGAGAATCCATGAGGTAATTTTGACCCTATGTGCTGTAAGAACAGGATTTCAGAAACAAAGGATAACTGTGTAGCTCTTAAGCTTCTCAGTTTGCAAATGCCTGCCCCAGTCCCTTACCAACTCCTGTAAAACACTTCTTGAGAATTCTATACTATGCTATACAGAGGGGGTTAAAATCACCTCTTCTACTTTGGTATGTATATGAATGTTTGAAAAACCACATTTGTTTTAGAATATCTGTATCACAGAGCTAAGTTACTGCATCCCACCTCCAACCCTACCTTAAGGTTGCTGCAGTACTATTTATTGCTAGACGCCTGGCTCCTTCAGGGAGAGACATGACTGTAGCAGATAGCCCTGGTACAAAGACTCTGTTTAGAATAAAGGACACTATAACTCATTAACAATTAAGATCTTGTGTCAACTGTAAAAGGCCTTTGAATCGTTGCTGGAGCAAGTGCTACTTAACTTCTTCCCTCCAAAAGTTAATTACTTAAAGAACAAAAGACCGGAGAACAAAAACAGCCAGCCTCATGGTCTGATGGTTTTTAAAGGCTCTCTCAAAGCTACGTTTTTAGTCTTCTGTCCAAAGCTTAACTAAACATAAACACACACACACACACACACACACACACACACACACACACACCCTCTCAAGCACATTACTTGTTTAGAAAATGTTTAACACACACACACACACACACACACACACACACACACACACACACACACCCTCTCAAGCACATTACTTGTTTAGAAAATGTTTAAGGGCTGGTGAGAAGGTTCAGCATGTAAAGAAACCTGCCACCAAATCTGCCAACCTGAGTTCCATCCCTAGGATCCATGTGGTAGATGGAAAGAACTGACTCCTGTTCTCTGACCTCTACTTCAAGGCACCCCTACACATGTACCTACTTACACTACAACACATATTCTCTCTCTCTAAAGTTAATTAAAGCAAGATTTAAAATAAGGGAGGAGGGTGGGGATGCTGGCTCATTTGATAAAGGCAACTGTCACTAAGTCAGCTTGGGTTCAATCCCCAAGCCCCACATGGTGCAAAGAGAAAAATGACTCCCAAAAGTTGTCTTCTGACCTCCATATACCACTATGGCATGTATAAGCCCATGTATACACACAAAATCAGTAAAATGTAGTAAAAAGAAAAAGCAAAGGAGGAGCTCACAGACCAAACTGAAACACTAAGTATACAAGAGGAACAAGAAGTGGCCAAAGGTTTTAAGACATTGTTACTCATTATTTCCCTAACAGAGTTCTTCTCTACATTCAGAAGGAAGGTAAATTTAGAATGAAGCATGAGACCTTAGCTATTCTGGCATTTATGAAAACATTTTTGGCAGGTGTTCTGCCAACAGTCTATATTTAATATGTATGCCTTAAATGAACTCAAAGGGTTTGAGCTGCCAACAGCCAGCCTCCAGAGCACTGAGCTGTGCAGCCACGGGGTGGCTGCCATACAGAACACTGGACTGGGCGCCCTGCCACAACATACACGTGTGCACACACACGCCAGTCCTGAAGAGTCTTTTTTTTCAAAGCTCTAATGGCTTGACCTCAACACCTGCTGCACTTCCTGAAGACAGACAGGCTCTGGAGCTCCACTCGTTCCTTACACACGGCTGCACTTTCTAGGAATGACCGCACACACACACACAGAGGCTGGCCAGCTGCCAAGGCGGGGGCAGCAGCCGCCTCGGGCCTGAACTTTCCCAGCGCTGTCAGGGCGGTTCCGGCTATGAGCTGACTCAGCGGCCAGGATGGAACTGTGCCAACCACACAGCAGTGCAGGGGCTGCCGGCAATTCACAGATGTTTTACTAAACCAAAGAAATCAGACAGGAGGCAGATCTGGGCTGGTGGCCAGGTGCTGCTGTCGTGGAAGCTAGGATTCTGATTCTAGCCTTAGCTGGGCTGCACAGTTCACCCTAGATCTCCCTTGGGTTATCTGTGTCTCTCATTACATTCTCTGCTTCAGAGGGATGCATAGGATTCGGGAGAGAAAGGCACAACAAATGTACAAGACGACTTCCGCAGCACATCTGCCATGTGCTTGGCACCAGACAGGCATTCATATGGTTCACTGGCTCTCTCTTTACAACATCCTTGAGAAATGCCTTCTTACTAGCAGTACTAGTACTGTTTTTACTCTGTACCCCAAGATGGCCTCAAACTCATAACCCTCTTGTCTCAGCCTCACAAATTTAGGGTTTTTGAGTATAAACCATACTTAGCTTCATTATTTTCAACCTGCAATTGATAAAACACTGGCTCAGAACAATTTAGAATGCTACCAAAAGATCACTGAACAGACATGGAAGTGATGGGATTAGACCCTACTGTTGGCACTGCTGTTATAAAACTCAGGTAAACTGCACAGGATTCCTTGAGTCAAAGATGCCTAGTTTTCAGCTTCCAACTCTGAATTTCCAGGTGTTCTTTTGTAAGCCATAGCTCTTCACAAATGGCTTCTAAGTAGCACTACTGGACTATACAGTTTATGTGTAAACTCAGAATATCTAGGTAATAGTGGTCATATCACGAATATTCTGTCTATATTACCAACAAGCTACTCTGGAACAATTTACCTTTATTCTCATACTTTGAATAATGAAAAACTGCAGTGCAGATCACAAAGAAATTATAAAGACAAAGGCTTAGTTGAGAAGAGATCCCTTAGGCCCCACCCTCCAAAACAATTCATTATTAGGACTCCACTATCTGTCTGCCTTTATAAAAAAGCTTCCTACTAGAATACTGGAGGCCCAGTCCCTAGCATCATCAAACTCTTAGCTCCACCCTCCCAAAGAAACAAGTAAAACTCCCTACAGTTGACTCTGATATGCTATCATGTTGGAACCAATTTCAACTTTCTCTGAGTAAAAAAGGGAATTCCAAGGTCTCCCTTCCTTCTTTTTTCCTTTCTGGTTTTTCTCTGTTTAACAGTTCTGGTTGTCTTGGAACTAGCTCTGTAGACCAGGCTGGCCTTGAACTCAGATTGGGACTGAACCAGTGCTGGGATTAAAGGCATGAGCCACCATGTCCTGGCCCTTCCCTCTTTCTAACCAGGTAATGTAAAGATAAAACAGAATTATGTTTATAAGGCTCTCTGTTGAGAAATATACATAAGTGCTTTTTAGCAGCTATATTCAACTTCAAAACAACAAAAGAACATGGGTTTACTTGGAGTTAAGCAACTTGTATGGAAAATTATTCTACATTACTACTAGGAAAACTTATTAGAACCATGAATTTCATTATTTAAAATTTTTTAGACAAGGTCTTACTATATAGTCCTGGATGGCCTGGAACTTAGTATTCAGACCAAGCTAGCCTTGAATTCACAGAGATCTGCTAGTCTCTGTGAACCAAGTACTGAGATTACAGGTGTATAACACCACTCCCAATTCCTTTACTTTTTATTTTATTATTATGATACTATTTGTATTATATTATCCCCTGGTTTTTGAGACAGAGTTTCACTCTAGAACTCATGGTCCTCTTGTACCACCGCCTCCTAAGTGCTGGAATCACAAGTGTGAACCAACCACTTTGTTTTTTAGACAGTCCTAATGAAACACAGCTGCTACCTCATTCTTCCCTTAAAATAAATAAATAAATAAATACAGATTCTTTAGCAGAAATTTGGAATAAACAATATTAACAGTAACGTATGCAATCTAATGCTTTAATAAAAAAGAACTATCACTTATTATTTTGGGGGTCCTTGAGGCTGAATCTAGTGCCTTACACTATCATGGAGTCACACCCTCAGTTCAAGCAAACAAATGCTGAGAAAAATGTACATCTATTCAGATGTAGGTCAGTGACATGGGGTAAGAAAACACAGATCCACCTCCTGCCCATCCAGCATACTCTGTATCTGACTTATAGGTAGAACAACTGGCTTCCCATAACACAAAGACTGACCTGCTTAAGCTGCTCATCCAGACTCCAGCTCGGCTGCCCAACTGTGGGGACAGAAGCTGGGCCCTTGGAAGCATCTTTGGTATGGTCTTCATTAGCTGCTTGTCCCTGTGGTGGGAGTTCAGGGGCTGGAAGCAGGCTGGACATGGGTGCTACTCTGGGGTCTTGGCGAGTTGCTTTTTGTACATGGAAATATTTGGATGCAGCCTGGGCCTCTTTTTCAACCACTTCTGCAACATCATCATCTCCATCTTCGTCTTCCAGACCTCCTTCCTCTTCCTCAGGCTCAGAGTTGATGTTGCTCTGCTCAAATACTTGGGTCACTGGTGTGGCTGGCGTAACTCTAGCTAAGGGACCCAGAGCAGGGCTAGCGGAAGGTCTCCCGGGTGTGATAGAAAGGAGAGTAGGCTGGGTGGCTAGTTTGGGGGCATACAGGAACTGTGCTTCTCTTGTCTGCGGGTTCTGCTTGTCTCTGGCATCCATCTGTAGAGGAGCCTGGTGTGGCTGCTTCTGTTGCTGCTGCAGAGGCTCCATTACTGTCTCAGGCTTCACCCACACACTGGCATGGCTCTCAACCTGGGCACAGCCCAGCAGGCACACTGGGTCTATATTTTAAGTGAGTAACCAAAACCACAAGGGAGGAAGAGGGGGGAAAAATATGTAAAACAGGTATAAAAGATTTTCTTTTCTCCAGTAAAGTTCTGAACTAAATGCTTCTAAACCTGATTTTCAAGATGAGTACGTTGTAGGGGTTTGGAGGGTGAGGAGGGAAAGTTATAAAGAAGAGAAGAGGATCAAAGACGAGGAAATAGGAGGCAAGTCTCAGTAGTGGTAGACTTAAAGTTGCTTCTTTAAAAAAGGAAATCTAGAAGATATTTAAGCCTGCTAACAACTGAGCACTCATCTTTTACTCCCTATATTATCACACAGCTATCTATTGGGCTTGCACTGTACAGGGGTGTGAATTATGAAATTTACAGTAATAATTATGAAAATTGCAGTTAACAAAGGCAGAGAATGGCTTGACTGCAGAAGAAAGAATATGGCTTATATCCCCAGGCCCTTTGGAGAAGGAGATTCCTACTCAATATGGACACAGAATTATAGCAGGCACACAGAATGACTTTTCTGATGGAAACAGCAAGACCAAGCAAACTGCTCTTGGTTTAAAACTTCACAAATTTCCCAGATCAAATTGCTAACCAGCTTGTTGAGTGGACTGAACCAGGCTAAGTGGACATTATAGCCTCCAAAAGAATCCGGTTTCAACAACATGAAAGAAGGAGACATGCAAGGAGGCAAGAGTCTCAAATTGCAATCTTCCCTCAAAAACAAACAAGGGTGGGAAGAGAATTCCTCTGGAGATTTTAAAGTTAATTAATTTGAAACAGGTACCAATATTGTCTAATCAAGTCAATTTTTTTTTTTTTTGTTACAAACCACAAGTAAATCTCTTCACATCCTCTTTCTTTCTGATTCACTTCAACTGTATTTATTCTATGAATACAGTAAGAAAAGGCTTGCAGTCCCAAAGTATTCTGGGGGCAGGTTTATCTGCATTCTTACCCACCGGTCTCTAAACACTAACCCCTTTCACACCCTTCCACCTCTAACCCTTCCCAGGCTCCCACCTTCAACAAACCTCACTTAAATTATACTTTCTCACAAGTCTTCCTAAGTGAATGGATTACCATGCCAGAGCAAATTTTAGGGTGAAGAGCACTGGCAACAGAGTGTGCAATTTTGTTGCCACATGAAAGGGGAAGCTGTACTGTGCAGGTTGGGACTTGATATTTGCATTGTCCCAGTGTTTTAGGACTGAGTTGGAAGATGAAATGAAATCATCTTGAAATGAACAAGAAAATGCAAACTTTTCCATCTTCAAAAATTCCCGGGGGGGTAATCCCTAACCCCCCCCCCAAAAAGCAAGCTTCGATTTACAAATTTTTACATGCTTATAGGGGTACAATTTTTTAAAGCTAGGAAAAAAAAAACCAATTAAAAAAAAAAAAAAAAAAAAAAAAAAACCTAAAGCCATGCTAGACAATTTTCAATTTGTTTCTTAGAAGCACTTGGTTGAAGCTTTCAGAAGCGGTTAAAAGTTTCAAATTCCCATTTGCCTCTTATTGCCTGTACTTCCTCTAAGCAGTTTAGAAAGTTTAAGTTATGCCTGCAGCAATACTTTCATTCTGCTTTCGTTCTTATTCCGTAAGGAAACCTGAAAGGATTTACACCCCGTTGGCAGAAGTATTCACTTAAAATAAAAACCAATTTGGGAACAAAAATACAAAAACAAAACACACCACAGAAGAGTAACAAGCAACTCACAGGTCATCTGAAAATATTCATATAATCACTGAAGTCAACCAACTCCTATCAGTCATTGTACAAATGTTTCTCGTCTGTTTGGCACCATCTCTGTAGGCTGCCCTTAGCAGAGGGGGAGGTAGCCCATAGCCTCTTTATTTAGTAAGACAGAGATGACTCGGTGCTACAGCTCAATTGGCACATTTTCCCTCAGAGAGCCCATCTCATCCTAATCTCTAAGCAGCCAATGATCTAAACAATACTAGCCACATTTAGAGAACTTAACACTTCAGAAATCTATATCACTTCATCCCTTCATACCCGGCTCTGTCCTCTAAACTTCCCGACCTCCAAACCGGGCGCAACGAACTGCTTGCCGCTTGAGCCCGGCCTTGCTGACCACTCTCTTACCTTCGTCTCCAGCCGGTCTCTCCCCCACTCCCTCGAGCCCCTCTTACCATTCTTCACCCCCCTCCCAATGGAGCCCTATCACTTTTACTCCCACCAAGCCCTCTCTGCCAATCTCCAGGCTCTTCACCAAGCACCCCAAACCCACCTAAGCTCGCCCTGAGGTTCCCCGGGGGTTCCTTACCTTTCCCATCCCTTTATCTCAAACCACTTCTCTGGGCACCGGGAGGATCGGGCTCCTCCCGGCGCTCGCACTTTTCCTCAGCGGTTCCCCCGCTTCGCTGGCCCGCGTCTCCCCTACACACCTGCCTCGGCTCCCATTTCGGTCCCCTCCACCTGCCACAGCCCCGCTCCCGCTGCGGCTGAAAGAACCCAGACCGGCGCCGCTCACCTATGCGCAGCGTTCCTGGCTCGCGGGTGGTGAGGAGGCAGCCGCTCAGGCCCCGGCGCAGCAGCTGAGCCTGGGACTCCTCCGCAGCTGGGGGCCACAGCCGGGGCGGGGCCCACACCGGAAGCGGTGCCGCGGGGGCCGGGCCGTCGGCCCGGGGCGGGGGAGGGGCAGGCGGGGGCGGGGCCTCACGGATAGGGGCGGGGCCTGAGGCCGGAAGCAGCTAAAAAAGGAAGGAGGTGGGGGAGTGGGGAACTAGGCGGATGTGACTCCTAGGGACCGCCCTCGGGTTGGAACGGGTGGGCGGAAGCTATTTAAGGCGGGCGGAAGCTTCAGCCAATGGGAAAGCGCAGACATAGAGGAGTTCCGGTGGGAGTGCTTTCGCGGGGAGTTGAAAAAAGCAGAACTAAACACATCTGCTGTTTTCACGCTGCGCAAGTTGGACGTTGCCTGCCGTAAGTAAAAGAGAGCCATTAAAAGTGCAGTCTTCATCAAGCATTCCCGCTTTTTTTTAAAAATCATTTTTCTCTGAACTTATTAGACTGAGATTTCCCTGCCTCCAGGGGCTGCTGCAACCCCTGGATCACCACCTCCATATTCAACCCCACCCTGGTCACAGGAGTTAATACTTTCTTTCCAAAGGTTCTCAAAGGTATATGCCGAATCCCGGCACCGCTCATAAAACAAAAAACAAAACAAACACCTCCCTTTTTCGATACTTGGTTGTGGTGAACATCAGTCAGTTTATGAGTGCACCTCCGTGTTTTAACTTCCTCAGCTCTAACCATCTTTCTTGATCCAGAATCTAATAAGGCCTATTTAACATTAACCCTTACACTAAGTTTTTCAATCCCAGCCTAAAACCTGGGATTTTATCAGGTCTTCCCCTCCTCTTTTTCCCTTCCTCTCTCCCTCCCTCCCTCCCTCCCTCCCTCCCTCCCTCCCTCCCTCCCACCTTTCTTTTCTTTCTCTTTCCAATCCCAGCCCAAAACCTGGGATTTTAGCAGGTTCTTTTCCTTTTTCTTTTTCTTTTCTTTATTTTTTTCTTTTCTTTCTTTTTTTTTCTTTTTTTTGAGACAAGGCCTCTCACTAAATCAATAACCCACCTATTTATCAAAAATAATTGACCAGCAAGCTCCAAGAATCCTCTTGTTTCTACCTCCCCAGCACTAGGAGTACAGGTATGCACCACACTTGACTTTTTACTTAGGGGTATCCAAATTTAGGTCCTTAGTTTTTGATACCAAACACTTTACTGACTAATCCATCTCCTCAGACCCTGATAAAGACTTCTTTCTTTTCTTTTTTATTCCTTCCGTGTGTGTGTGTGTGTGTGTGTGTGTGTGTGTGTGTGTGTGTGTGTGTTTTGTTTGTTTGTTTTTCAAGACAGTGTAGCTTCAGAGACTGTCCTGGAACTAGCTCTGTAGACCAGGCTGGCCTCAAACTTACAGAAATCTGCCTGCCTCTGTTTCCCCGAGTGCTGGGATTAAAGGTGTGAGCCACCAAAGCCTGGCTGACTTTGTCTTTTTTGATTTTTAAAAATTTCATTGTTTTTAGTGTGTATCAGGGCACTGAGCCATTTCTTCCCACCTTGCTCAAGACTTGTAACATAATTCTTCTTTGACTTTATCATTGCTCAAGAATTGTAACATAACTCTTTGACATTATCAGAAACGCCAATCTGCTGAAAGCTTCTACTTTATCTCTTCTACATTAACCTCCTCCACTTCCTTATCCTAGATTCAGTGGCATATCATTACAACCTGTGTTTCAATCCCCCAAACATTGCTTTTTCTCAACTAAGATCTCTACCCAGAAGAGACTTTAGAATTTTCATACCTGTGTCTTGCCATAAAAAATGATTCGATGGAACAGATTGGAATCACTAAATTATCCATTTAAAATGAATTCTAAATGGTTGCTTCAAAGTTCATTACATTCTTCTACTCAGCTTGATCCTCACTAGCTGTGAATCTCTAACTCCGTATTCACGTACACCACTTCCCCTGATTACCATACCATATAAGTAACAGAAAATGTAGGATGCTCTAAAATCTAGAAATCTTCTTGCATTTGTTCCCAGCCTGCCTTTCCCTTTTATAAATCACACAGTCAAAAATACCAAATTCCTTGTGCATGCCTGGCAAGGTCCTCACCTCAGTATTTATTGAGCAATAGACAAAACTCATTTCCTTCCTTCAGTGATCTTTACTGGTTCTGGAGAAAGAAAGCAAAATACTTCGTGTCAGATAAGTGCTAAGCAGAGCAAAGCAGGGTAAAGATTAAACAATTGTGTCAGGCAACTTCTATTTTTAGGTGCTGGAGAAGAGCTCATTGATAAGGTGCCCTTACACCAACTTGATAGGGGTGAGCCACATCTAGTGGATATCTACAGAAAGAATGTGCAAGCAGAGGAGACAGTATTTGAATGCTCTAAGGGTAAGAACGTGTTTAACAGGTTAATAGGAAGAGGAATACTAACAGTAACAAGAAAACAATACTCATAGCAAACCACCTTTTATGGCTGAGTGAGAGGCAAGGAGGTAGAGACTGCATAAGGAAGTAGCCAGGTGCTCAACCATGCAGTCCATTGTAGACATAAAAGTTATTTTGCCAGTCATTATTAACACCAATGGAAAGTTTTGAGTCAAAACAGATTTAAATCTGTTAAAGAACCATTCTAGTTGTAGCATAGAGGCTAATTGTGGATCATGAGGCTAGAGAGCTAAAAGGGGAAGCAATAACTGGGTGCTTGCCTTTTATCCCAGCACTTGGGAGACAGAGGCAGGATGATCTCTGTGAGTTTGAGGCCAATCTGATCTACAGAGTGAGTTCAGGACAGGCTCCAAAGCTACATAGAAACCCTGTCTCAAAAAAATAAAGGGGGGGGGGAGGTGGACAGTAATCCTGTTGAAGATGATGGTGTCCTGAAGTAGACGATATCATTACAACGGGTGAGAAGTGGTCAGATTTAAGTTCTAATTTGAAAGTGAAGCTGCCAGGATTTTATGGTATTCTGGTTGTATATTCTGGTTGTACAGGTTAGAAGAGAGTTAAGAAAGATATCAGGTTTGGAACCCAACTAATTAACTGGTAGAATAGAGAAGCCATGTACCTGGGGGATGTTATCAGATACATGATTAGCGAGAAAGAGGGATGCAGAATTGATATACATAGCAACTTGGCATTAAATAGTATAACATAACAATAAAGACATTCTGTTGAGTGAACAAGTCACAAAATTACACTCTTGAAACTAGAAAAATATGGAGAGGCGATTATAAAGGAGTAGCAAAAAGGAAAACCTTTTTGTTGTTGGGGTTTCTATTACTCAGTGTTCTCTAGAGTCACAGAACCTATAGAATGAAGGAATACACACACACACACAGACACACACACACACACACACACACTTACTGGTTGCAGTCCAACTAATCCAACAATGGCTGGCTGTGGAAGTTCAAGAATCTAGTAGTTGCTCAGTCCTACAAGGCTGGGTGTTTCAGTAGGTCTTCTGTATACACTGGAATCTTGAAGAAGTAGGCTCCAATGCTAGTGAAAGAAAGGATGTACTATCAAGGCAAGAGCAGGCAGGCAAAGAAGAACAAAACCTTCCTTCTTCCATATAGGCTTCCAACAGAAGGTATAGCCCATATTAAAGGTGTGTCTTCCCACCTTGATCCAGATCAGAGGTATGTGTCACCCTGCCTCAAGACCCAGATCAAAAGCATGTTGTCTTCCTGCCTCAAGATCCAATCACAAGTTCGCCCTCCATTTCTGGATTGTAGTTCATTCCAGATATAGTCAAGCTGACAACCAAGAATAGCCATTACAGGGTTTTTAATTTTAGGGGGTGGGCACATAATCATGGAGCCCAGAAGAAAGCTTGGGTGTCCTGTTTTATCCTTCTCTACCTTATTCCCTTGAGACAGGGTCTTTCATTGAATCTGGAACTAAATTGGTGGCCAGCAAGCCCCAGAGATCCTTCTGTCTCCTCCTACCATAGCACTGAGGTTTTATGGATTTGACTAAGGTCCTCATGCTTGCACAGCAAGTGCTTTTAGCTACTGAGCCAGTTCCCCAGTCTGAAGTTGTGGTCTTTGTTTTGTTTTTGAGATTCTCTGTGTAGCCCTCCCTGGCTGTCCTGGAACTCACTCTGTAGACCAGGCCTCCAACTCAGAGATCTTTTGGCCTCTGCCTCTCAAGTGTTGAGATTAAATATGTGCACCACCACTGCCTGACCTTTTTTTTTTTTTTTTCTTGAAAGCAAAAATTTTTATATAGCCTTAAGTTCCCCTTCTTAGTTCTCAGAAATCTCCATTTCTTGCAATATTAGATCTTTCAGTATCCAAGCAAATCCAAGTCTCAAAACCCTCTTTGTTATAATTCTAAAAAGAAATGGCAGGAAGGAGTCACATCACACAGCATTGCTCACATGGGAGGTTTATTGGAAGAAGAAAGAGGAGGAGCAGAGACAGGTACAGAGACAGGTCCCTGGGAAGAAGAATAAAAGCTTTCCCCTTAATCCAACATTCTGTGACTATTCTTCCTGTCAAAACTTAGAAGTATTGCTATTCTCTTTGCAACCCAAGATTGATCTTTTTGCTTCTAAAATATTTCATGGGCTTCCCAATGCTCTTGAGATCAAGGCCTAGATATCTTCACATAACCTGTAGGACTCTAGGGAGATCTAGCTTCTCGCCACTCTCTTTGGTTTTAACTCCTCTTCATGTTATAATATTGGGCCTGGGAAAGCAACCCCTATGATGTCAGTAACTAAGACAGACTATTCTTTTCCCTAGACTAGAAATGGGGTGTTAGCAAATGTGATATAAGAGATGCTTGAAACATGGTAAAAAAAAGGGCTATCCTCTCTTGTTCCTGGGCATTCTCTGACTGTCACATAAATAACATCCAATACCTGGCCACCAGCTGCATATTCAACCATGGGCCCTTAGAACAAATAGCTTTCAGACCACTAGATATGTGAACCATTACATCCTAAACCCTCCAGGCCCAATGAACTAAGAACCAGAATTCCCTACCAAACTCCCTGACTAATGAAAAATAAAAACCATCTCTTGTCCTATGGTTAAACCAGAAAGTTTTGAGATGGCTCATTTTGCAACAAAAGAAAAGATAAAGGAAGTATTTCTTTGCATTGGTCAGGATGGATTTGGCTGATACACTTCTTGGAACTGCTGAGTACTGAAGGAACAGAGCAGCAGACATCATTTCACTCTCCTACATTTGGCCTAATTTCATTAAGTTCCCACATTAAATTTTTTTTTATTATTTACCACCCTGAAGGCAGTGGAACTTAGAATAATGGAGCCTTAAAATGCAGTAGCTTTATCCAGAGAATCAGACAATTTATACCCTGAGGGTTAAGAAAATTCACCAGTGTATATAATTACAAGGACAAGCTGCATGTGGCAAAATCATGTTTTTCCACAGAGGCATATAAACAAATAACAATAGTTATTTGAATAACTATTGAACAAAAGTATAATGAATAATCTGAAGTAACTCACTTTTATCTGAAACCCCTGAGAGAGGAATGAAGGCATATTCTAAGAATAAGTCTGTGTTTTGAAAAAATAGAGTTCATAAGACTTGCCTTGGTTTTTTGGAGTTTCCTCACAAGCACTCAGAATTTCCCCTCACATGACTCCATTCTCGGACTGTGTTCTGACACCCTGTCATCAAATTTCTTACACTTTTGTCTACTTGTAACAAAAAATTGCATAAGGGATAAATATGAAGGATTATCTTACACATGTCTTTCACATGTCACATGAAAAATTCTCATTGGTTTTATTACAGTTGTGCCCTTCATCTGTGGCTTCCATATTTGTGCTTTTAGGGTTAGTGATAAGTCTGGACCCAAAATTATAAAGGATAAAATTTAGAAATAAGTAGTGCAAGAATTTTACATTGTTATTTTGATTGGCATGATAAAATCTTGCAGGATCTTGCCCCTTCCCATCCAAGATATAAATCATCCTTTTTATCAAGAGTATCCATGCTGCATATGCTACTTAGTAGGTATCCTAGTTGTTAGAGCTATTGTTGTAGTGTCAATGACATTGTTCAACTAACCACTGTTTCATTTAGTAATGGCTCCAAAGCATAAGAATAGTGATGATAGTGGTCTGGATGTGCCAATGAGCATAAAGTACTTTAACAGAAAGATGAAAGTACAATATGAGTGGGTGTCAGTTTGGGGACCCAGAAGACATATACAATTCATTGTCTTTGAATTAATAGTTATTGCATCTTCAGCTTGAATTGGTTCTCAAGGATAATTCTGGGATTAATTACCTTGGCAAGACTGGAAAAGACTTGTGAAGTTGTTGTACCTTTCACCCTCATGGAATATTAAAATATAAGTAAAGGATGAAGGTTTGTTGTGGTCATGAGATCAAGGATGCTCTCAGCAGCTTCTCCTGGCATGTGTTAAACCTTTGCTGAGTAACTACTATTAAGAGTAACCTGTGTAGAGAAAGAATGGGTTCCTGGGGGTGGTGTATCAAGTTAATACATTCAGCATGGTCTCTGTGGGTGTCATCTGTAGCTTGATTGTGCTTCCAAAATGTCATTATACAAGGAGGGAATGGCCCATCAGGTTGCTCTGTGGAGTCTCCACTTCCACAGGACTGTTTGGATTTTAAATTAGACATTTGGTATTTGGTGTTTGGTGACCTGCCCATGTGACAAAGCAGCCTGCACTAGCCACTCAGTCTGGGGAAAATATTAGAGTCTGCTCACTGAGATCTAAAGCCAACCTTTGAAAGCTTTATGACTCCTGTCAAGTGTAGGGGCTTATGCCTGTAATCCCAATACTAGAGGGAGGCAGAGGCAAAGGGATTGCTGTGAGTTTGAGGCTAGCATGTGTTACATTGTAAGTTCCAGGCCAGCTTCATTGGGCTACAGAATGAGACCCCTTTTCAAAGTGTGTGTGTGTGTGTGTGTTAGTAATGGTGCTGGTGTCATCAATGAGCCCTGGGCACGAGCAAACCAGAACTCCTTTGAGGTTGTTTGTTTGTTTTGTTTTGTTTTTAAGCACATTCTTTCCTGCCAAGGTCCTTTTCAAGCTTTGATGTGAGGTTTGCCAACATTCTGAAGATGTATTTTGACCTTATTCTTTGACCTATTCTCTTTCTCATCTGGGAATGGAAGTCAGACCTGTATGACAAGCACAAGGCAAATCCTAAAATAAATCAATCTTCTTTGATGGCTCAGCCAGTAAAGGCTCTTGCTGCCAAGCCTGATGACCTGAGTTTGATCTCTGGAATCCATACTATAGAATGTTACAATCAGTTTTCCCGCCAGCCTGTTCCCAGAGCCAAATAACACAGAGACACTGTATTACATATAAAGCTGTTGGCCTGTTACTAGTGTTTATTAGCTAGCTCTGTCTTAAATATTAACCCACTTCTATCATTCTAAGTATTTCCACATGGTCTTATCTTACTTGAGAGAGTCGGAGTTCTGCTCTCTCAAATCTCTACATGTTGAATCACCTCCTACCTCTTCCCGAATCCTCCTTGTCTCCTAGTCCCGCCTATCTTGCTTTTCTATTGGCCAACAGTGCTTCATTCATTAACCAATGAATAAATAAGAGAAACATATTTACAGAATGACATCTCCCATCAATAGAAGGAGAGAACCAGCTCCTGCAAGTTGTCCTCTGAACTCCACACATGAGAAGTGGTACACAACTTCATTCCAAAATAAGTAAATAAAATGTAATAAAAAATTACAGTAACAATGTTGTATTGTTTCACTCTCCTTGATACTTAACTAAAAGCTGTCTTGGCAACATTCATCTAGATTTCCATGTTGGCCAGAGCACAGTGGTTCTGTAGACTATTAGAGCAAAAGGGAGCCAGGATGAAATTCAAGCATCTGCCATAGAACAAAATAGCTGGCCATAGGACTGTGCTCCCAAACCAGCAGAGCCGCGATAAGACAGATGCCATTGAAGTATTGGTGAGACTAAGGATAAAATGTACTTAGACTGAGGTCAGCCTGGCAGTGAGGCTGGCTGGCTGGAAGTATTGGAGGGTTAACCAACTGGTATAAATATATTCACAGACACCTACATGGTTACCATAAATTTTTATTTTCAAGGCTAGAGAGATGGCTCAGAGGTTAAGAGGACTTGCTCTTCCAGAAGACTGGAAATTCAGTTCCCAGTGTGTTGTGGTGCATAACAATTGTCTGTAACTCCAGGAATCCAAAGCCAGAGCTGTGGGCACCTGTATACATGTGTACATACCTACATGCTTGCAGACACACACCCCTACATATAATTAATAAAAACACATCTTTAAAACAAAAGAACTTTATTTTCAAAAACCAACACTGAATAGGGTATGGATCTCTCTCTCTCTCTCTCTCTCTCTCTCTCTCTCTCTTTCTCTCTCTGTGTGTGTGTGTGTGTGTGTGTTAGGCAAATGTTCTACCACTAAGCTACATCTTCAGCCCTTTTTTTTACTTTTTATTTTGAGACAGGGTCTATTAAGTTTCCCAGGTTTGCCGTGAACTCACTCTGTAGCCCAGGCAGGTTCCTTGAAATTGTGATCCTCCTGCCTCACTGTGATTAGAGGCCTGATACACATTTTCTGTTCTTAATTTTGGCTAGAATTCCTTACTTCTGAACCCCCCCCAACAAAACATTAAAAAAGCAAAGAACTCCTTGTCAATTTCAAGAAAGGATACTAGATAGGTATTTATTTTGTATAATGTGTTTTGATGTTTTTGTTGTTGTTGTTTTGTTTTATTTTGCGATTTTTTTTTATTGTTGTTTTTACAATACAGGGTTTCTCTATGTAGCCCTGGCTGTCCTGGAACTCTCTCTGTAAAACAGGCTGGCCTCAAACTCACAGAGATCCACCTGTCTCTGCCTCCCTAATGCTGGGATTAAAGGTGTGTGCCACCACTGTCTAGCTTTATAGTAGGCTTAAATTTTTACTTGTATATGTGTCTCAGATCTTCTGGAGCTGGAGTTACACACAGTTATGATCTTCCATGTGGGTGTCCTTTTAAAGAACAGCAGAGTTCTTAACTGCTGAGCCTGGCTCTCCAGCCCATAATGTGGTTTTTGAGACAGAATCTCACTAGGTAGCCTAGGTTAATCTCATAATCACAATTCTCTTGAGGTAGATGTTTTAGAACCCTGCTATCAGAGTTCAGGACACTATGGAGAAAGTTCAGTGGAAATGGGAGTGCTTGCTTTTGTTTGGTGTGCTGTTGGGGACTAGTTTATTGTCTTCATTATTGAACATAGCACATATGTACCTGTTACAAAATTAATGCTATTTTATTCCTAGACTTTTGCAAAAGTAAGCTACATATGACAGCTACTGAATTCTTTTTGTTTAGTTTTGTTTTTTGAGACAGGGTTTCTCTGTGTAACAGCTCTGGAATTTGATCTGTAGACCAGGAGAGCTACTGAAATTTTATTAAGATGAAATTCATTCAATACCATAGATATTAAGAAGTTGTCTGTCCTCCAGGCCTTTGTTCACTGGTCTGTAGAAAGAGGACATGTTGAATATAAGGTTAACTTGAATCAACAACATATTTTTAACCCAATTCCAGGGAACAATGGATAAGCTCCTCTGGGACTATGATTCAGAAACCCCACCTTTAGAAACTGAACTGGGATTTCAATTTCTCTAGTTGAAGTGAAAGTTCTATTACATATTTTTAAATTTAGTTATACACACCTTAATCATATTCACCCATAAGTTTGATTTTTATAAATTTATAACTATACTGAGATCTGTTTGAAAGAGAATAGAGTGGTTATAAAGAAAACTGTTCTAAAACCACTCTGATTAACTATCTTGTATCTCTTCCCTTCACACGCCATGAAAAAGGGTAAATTGTTTAGTTTAACAGTGCAACTATCTACCCACCAGTCATTTCCTAATAAGGGCAGTTCAGCCGGCCAGTTTCACTTCTTAAATCCAAGTGCTAAAAGAATGGCATTTACTTCTACAACTTCCTCCCTTCACCTGCTGCAAAGTGAGGGAGTGGGTGTTTAAACATGAATAGGCATCATCGACAACTGACTTTCCTGTTCCTCCATTGTAGGATCTGCCTTGGAGAATTCTAGTTCTAATGGTTTAACTACAAAATTCAAATAAATATTCACAAAGTTTAAAGACTCTCTCTTTATTAACAATAGATGGCAAACCAAGCATGATGGT
This sequence comes from Phodopus roborovskii, assembly GCF_943737965.1. Lineage (NCBI taxonomy): Eukaryota > Metazoa > Chordata > Mammalia > Rodentia > Cricetidae > Phodopus > Phodopus roborovskii. The sequence continues at coordinate 34,544,764 of NW_026126517.1, forward strand.
GCATGATGGTTACCTAAGCACTTGGTAGGTGAAAACAGGAAGTTCATGTGTTCAAGGCCAACCTCACTAAATATGTACAAGACCAACCAGGGTCACAAGAGACTCTGTTGAAAACAAACAAACAAACAAAATAGGGTTTGCAAAATGGCTAAGCAGGTAAAAACACTTATTGCCAAGCCAGAAGACCTGAGTTATGAGATTGATCCCTAGAGCTCACATGGCAGAAAAAGAAAACTAATTCCTGCAAGGTATCCTGACTTCCACACATGTAAGTTTACACACACACACACACACACACACACACACACCATAAATATTAGGAGCTGGAGAGATGGCTCATTGGTTAAGAGCACTTGCTATGGAATTATGAGGACCAGAGTTTGTATTGTATCCCAGCATCCATGTAATAAACTGGGCATCCTGCAAATACCTGTAACAAAAGTCAGTACATTACACATGTATTGACAAGGAAAAGTATCAGTAATTCAGTCTGAAAAGAAACCAGTGGGCCACCAATTCTGAGAAGACAAATTTGATCCCTGGGGCCACATGGTGGTAGGAAAATTAGCTCCTTAAGTTATCCTCTGAGCACCACACTTGTGTCAAAGCATGCACACATACATGAACACACACATGCACACACATATAAAAGTAATTAAAATTTTTAATTAGAAAAAGAAATTAGCTTGATATAAATATGTAAAATCATTTTGGAGCTCTTTTCCAGTCTTGACTCCAAGATGACCAAAAAAAGGAGAAACAGTGGGCGTGCCAAGAAGGGCTGCGGCCATGTACAGCCAATTCACTGCAAGAACTGTGTCTGGTGCATGCCCAAGGACAAGGCCATTAAGAAGTTCATCATTCGGAACATCATAGAGGCCGCTGCTGTCAGGGACATATCTGAAGCAAGTGTCTTCGATGCTTATGTGCTTCCCAAACTCTGTGTTAAGCAGCATTACTATGTGAACTGTGCTATTCATAGAGAAGTAGTCAGGAATCATCTCGAGAAGCCAGGAAGGACCGAAACACACCCCCCACCCCCACCCCCTGTCACGATTTAGACCTGCTGATGCTGCGTCATGACCTCCTCCAAAGCCCATATAAAGAGATGACTTCGTGAAGACAGAAGTGAAAAAACACCTTGGGAAAATTTCGTGAACACATAAGTAAAAAAACACCTTGGAAAAATAAAATGGGACTTATACTTAAAAAAAAATTGTTTTGGAAAGGATAAATATTTCACACTGATTCAGCCTTTAGAAAAACAATTTTCAGCTGGGTGGTGGTGGCACATGCCTAAAGACCCAGCAGAGGCAGAGGCAGAGGCAGAGGCAGGCAGATCTCTGTGAGTTCGAGGTCAGTCTGGTCTACAGAGTGAATTCCAGGACAGCCAGGGCTACAGAGAAAAACCCTGTTTCCCAAATAAATAATTAAAGAAACAAACAAATAAATAATTCTATCTTAACAATATAGTTATGCGGCTGGACAAGGCGGCCCTGCAGACTGCAGCTAGGATATCTGAATCTTCTTCGAATCCCCCAAGACAGCGCCCCTTACCAGCAGGAAGTAGTTTGGAAAGAGCGACGCCCAAATTCCCAAATGTTGTGTATAAATGTTTGTTTTCATTTAAAAAAAAAAATAAATGTTTTCATTTAAAAAATATAGTTATGACACACCCTATTTTGCTTGTTTGTTTGTTTTTTGAGACAGGGTTCTCTGTGTAGCTTTGTAGACCATGCTGGCCTCAAACTCACAGAATTTCACTGTGGTTCATGCTGTGAGTAAAAGGACACAGTTCTTTTTTTTTTTAAATTTTTTTCTTTATTTTTGCATTTTGTGTGTTTGTCTATATGAAGGTGTAGCACAAGCATGAACAGCTATACGGGTGTAGGGAATGGAACTCAGGTCCTCAGGAAGAATAGCCAGTGCTTTTAACCACTGAGCCATCTTTCCAGTTGCTGGCAAACTTTATTATTTTCTTAAAGGTTTATTTATTCACATATTTCATGTGTATGAGTGCTCTGTCTTCATATACACCAGAAAAAGGAATTTAATCCCATTAAAGATGGTTGTCAGCCACCATGTGTTTGCTAGGAATTGAACTCAGGACCTCTGGAAGAGCAATCAAATCCTCATAACCACTCAGCCATTTCTCCAGCCCTGAGGGCACTGTTCTATTGTCTTCTTTCCAGTGTAAATATTTGCCTTGTAATAATTCAAATATTTTCTCCCATATATACTTTGCAATAGTAGACAATGGACAATAATAGAGGCACATATTTACTTATAATTTGTCAAAAAACTAAAAAAAAAATTATGAGCTAGTGGGCTGAACTGGATAGTGCTGGCCATGAAGCTGACCAGGCTTTGCATTTGCATAATGTCATTGGAAAGAACTTAAACACAGGAGAGTGGTGAGACATTAGTAACAACCTAAATGTCTACCCATAGGAAACTGGTAAATAGTGTGTGATACATAAGCTATGCAGAAAACAAAAATAGGAACCAGGGGTGTAGCTCAGTGGGTATGAGAGGGTATGAGTTAATATGAGTGAGGCCCTAGGTTCATTCTCCCGCACCAAAAGTAAGTAAATCAATCAATAAATAAAGCAAATGTAGCCCAATTGGTAGACTGTTACCTAGGATACACAGGCCCTGGGTTTGATTCTCTATAACACTTTATAAAAATGATAGGTGTGTGCAACCACTTCTGGAACACACATAGGATTCCAGCACTTGGGAGGCAGAGACAGATGGGTCACTGTGAGTTTGAGGTTACCCTAGCTTACATAACAAATTCCAGGCCAGCCAGAGACATGTAATAAAAAAAGTGAAACACTCCCTCCAAAAACAAAACAAAAACTCTGGTGTGGTGGCATATACCTGTAACCCAAATACTGGAGAGGAATAGAGACAGGAGGATCAGAAGTTACTGGTCATCACTGGCTACATAGTGAGTTCAAGGCCATCCTAGTCTACCTTGAGACTCTATCTTACAAAACAACTAAAGGGAAGGAGAGAAAGAGAGAAGGATGGGAGATGGGCAGGACCCTTTTAAAAGGGAACATAATAAATATGCACATGTGGTGGCTCTTAATGGCTGCAACTGAGGGTATATCCTGTCAGAACCCCAAGGGCAGGCCAGTACAGATGTCTGAATACTAACAATTATATTGAGGAAGTATGATTCAGGGTTTGTATCAGTTAATATTTTCTAAACTCCAACAAATATTTTCAAAACATGACTCAACAAGATAATTTCTTTTTAAAAGTATTTTTATTTCATTATGAGTGTGTATGTGTTTCTGCCCACATATGTGTGCAGAAACCTTCAGAGAGGGCCATAAGAAGGTATCAGATTGGGGTTAGGGAGATGGCTCAGAGTTAAGAGAACTGGCTGCCCTTCCAGAGGACCCAGGTTCAATTCCCAGCACCCACATGGCAGTTCACTACTGTTTATAACTCCAGTTTCTGGAGACTGGATGCCCTCACGCAGACATACATGCAGGCAAAACATCAATGCACATAAAATAAGAATAAATAAAAATTATTTTAAAAAGAAGGTATCAGATCTGTTGGAGCTAGAGTTAAAGGAGAGTATGATCAGCCTGATGTGGGTGTTGGAGTCTGAACTTTGACTCTGGTGATTGAGTAACAAGTGTTCTTAAGTGCTGAGCAATCTCTCCAGCCCCAAGATATTTAATTGCTGTTCAGGAGGTCTTCTTGGGTAGGTATCTAGGCTCCCAGTCACTGTTTGCATTTGAAGCCTGCATTAGGCAGGGTTCTCTAGAGAAACAGAGCCAAAAGAATGTATATGCTACAATAGGGAGTTTATTAGACTGTTTTACATGATAGAGGTTAGGTAGTCCAGCAATGACCAACTGTGTGCTGGAGAGCCTACGAGTGTCAGTCTATAAAGTTGGATACTACAAGAGTCTTTCTGAAGACCTGGAAGCTTCCCCGGAGCGTCACTGTCATTCAGTCCATGTTAAGAGGCCAAAGAAGGTAGAGTTGGATGCCAGCAGAAGATGGCAGCAGAAGGTGGGATAGTCACACTTGCTTATCAAGAAAATAAAGCAGGCAGGGGACCTCATTCTATCTGGGTTACCCATTGGAAGATACTGCCCACTCTGAGTTAGGGTCTTCACCTTTCAGTTAATCCTTCCTAAAAATACCCTAACAGACATGCCCAGAAGTGTGCCTCTTAGTTGATTTCAGATGTCATCAAGATGACAATCAAAATTAACCATTATAGGAAGAGAGGAGTTGTGGAGGACTAAAGGACATTTGTAAAGACACATGAAAGCTGGAAAGAGACTTGGGGAGAGGGGGAATATAAGGGAGAGTCAGGGGTAGCAGCAGGAGGGTAAGGGAGATGAAATTGCATTAATATCCAATGCCCTGTATGCTAATTAAAAATCACCATTGCAGTTCTAGGTTCCACTCCACTCACCTCGAGATGTACCATACCTTTGTCAGAAAGTGCACATTTTACTTCATTACAATGGAGAAAACTCAGATATATTGAGACCTCAAAGAGAAAGGTAATTATATGCCTAAAGAGAGTAGTGGCTTTTATAGAGAGCAAAGGGTCTCTGCTGCAGTCAGCCTGTCCATCAAATAGACTCCATTATATATGAGTACGGTCAGGTAAGATGCTGGCAGACAGCCTCTACGCACAGGCTGGAGGGCCTCTGCTCCACTTAGATAGGATCTATGGATAGGCAAGGATGATTTAGCTCTTCTGGTTCTGGAAATCCCAGGTCCTTGTGTACCCAGGAGTGGGGGTGTAGATGGACAGAACCAGATAGAGTCTCTCAAGCCTGAGAGCTAGGGGCCTATTGTTCCAGGGTTTTAGAGCAACATGGGTCATTTCAGGCCCTCAGGTTGGAACCTCCACAAGCACTGATGCTTGATTTCTATTGTGACCCTTGGCTTCCCGGAGCAGTGAGTAGCAGCAGCAGCAGTCTGTACCCAGCAGACACAGGTGATAGCTGCCATGACAGCTCTTGAGCAGGTGTCATATACTGGAACTTTTGCCCTGCAGCAGTAGTTCTCAACCTTCCCAGTGCTTCAACCCTTTAACATAGGCCCTCATGTTGTGGTGAACCCCCGCCCCATCACCATAAAATTATTTCATTGCTACTTCACAACTGTAATTTTGCTAGTTATAAATTGTAATGTAAATATCTGTGTTTTCCAGTGGCCTTAGGTAACCCCGTGAAAAGGTCTTTGGATCCCCAAAGGGGTTGTGACCCACAGGTTGAGAAACACTGACCTACAGTGACATGGACTTCAACTTTGGGTGGCTAGCATTATGGATCTTGGAACTAGACTGTCAAGAGTCAGTCCTAAATAGTGACTAGTGTTTCATTTTCCCATACTAGAGTGTCTCTTTGTCCTTAATGCACAGCAGATCCCTCGACCTCCTCCAGTGACCAGAACCTATAGTTTCTCTTCTTTGATTCTTTGTATACCCTTCTTTCTTCAGTCTTGGCTCTCCAGCTTTTCTTGCCTTCTTTCTACTTCCACCACCTCTGACCCCTGTTGTTTCAGTGTTCTTGCTACTGTTGCTCTTGCTGCCACCACCACCACCCTGCAACTTCTGCTTGCTGTTCTCCCTGTGCTGCTATCAGCCGACTTTTTCTAATGAACAAAATTTGGCAAGAAAAGGCATTTCTAATGTTGTAACACCAGAGGGCAGCATAGCAGAGTGTTTCCAGCTGAAGAACTGAGCCACACAGTCTGCATAGAAAGCTGCGAGTGTGGCAAGGGTGTTTGAAGCCTTCATATCCCACGCACAAATAAAGAGTGACATTTGTATCAATCCTGGCACAGTCCTTCAAGCAAGTGAAGGACTATGTTTGCATCAGTCAGCCTCAGATCAGAGGAAGTGCTTCCCTTCTGGACTGGGTGAAAATGGCTGCAGGGTCGCTTAGAATTCACCAAGCCATGTCTAGCTTGGAGTTCTGCTTTCCAAGATTGTTTGGAGTGGTTCTGAGCAGAGTTCTTCAGTTGTTATTATAACGATCCTCTGCAGCTGGTAAAATAACCTCAGAGAAACTGTTAAGTGTCCAGGCTCTCCAGGCTGCCATTGTGGCAATCTGGCTGGTTGCCAACAAAGGGGTGGAACAGCTGACAGCTCCCCATTCAAGGCTGCCAGGCGTAAAGGAAGGGCCTGTCAATTGCCTGCTCTTGACAGTTTCAGCCATTCACAGAAAGCATTCAAAGGGCGTTTACAGTAAAGACTTAACAAAAGCTCAATATAGAACTAACAATTCTAATAGCTCACAGTAGTTGATGGTATTTAACAACGCTTAAAAGTGCTTAACTCCTGCCCTAGTGCTCTAGGGAGAGGCAGTCCCTCTAATCTGTTTCAGTAGTGCTAGGAAACTTTAAATGGGGCTTACAATGGTTCTCCTGAGAACTGGGTGTAACTAGTGAAAAACTTCTCTGCTCAGAAGATGTGGCCAATTCATGCTCATTTGTAAACAATGTAACACCAGAAACCTTTTAAGGGTGAAGCAGAGATTGAACATTATCTTAAGAGACCCTCGGAGCTCTTAAGAGACCTTTAAGGGGACCTCATACAATGATTTCCCTGTGTGAGTCATTGATATTGTGATGGCTATTCTTGGTTATCATCTTGACTACATCTGGAATTAACTAAAAACCCAAGTAGCTGGGCACATCTGTGAGGGATTTTTCTTGACTGGATCATTTGAGGTTGGAGGATCCACCCTAAATGTAGGCCATACCTCATGGCATCCTATAAAAGACAAGGAGGAAGGAAGCTTTTGCTTTTTGCCTGCTTGCCCTTATCTTCACTGGAAATTTTATATATCCTGCTGCTGAGGCATTTTTTCACTGGCATTTCAGCCTACTTCTTCTGGATTCCAACATATACTGAAGACCAGCTGAGACATAGAGATTTGTGGATTGAACGACTGTTGGATTCTTGAACTTTATGTTAGGAGACAACCATTATTGGGGTAGCTGGACCATACCCTGTAAGCTATTCCAATATGCATTGGTAATAGTGTGATAGTATGTTTCTTTTCTCAATGAACTGAAGCAGTGGTCAAAGAGTCACAGTCCTCACAGTGGCCAAAGAGCTGCTAGACTTCATAGTCCCACCATGGTTATTCCAATTTAGATGAACACATTTGTTGGTAGTTGTTGATTTTTAGACATATGAACACATTTGTTGTTGGCTTTTTAGTCTTTACTTTTTTCTCTCTCTCTCTTTGCTCTTTTGGCTTTTTGTCTTTGGTCTTTTGGGGGCCCTTTACCCAGCTCCCAAATAAATTACTCATGGAGTAATTATTCTTAATTATGACTGCCAGACATTAACTTGGTTTGTTTCTTGCCAGCTTTTCCTAACCTAAATTATCCCAACTACCTTTTGCCTCTGGGCTTTTTCCTTTTCTTACTTCTGTGTATCTTACTTCCACTCTTACTCCATGGCTGTCTGTGTGCTGGGTGGCTGCCCCTAGTGTCCTCCTCTCCTTGTTCTATCTTGATGCTCCCTCCTCCTTTTCTTGTTCTTCTATTTATTTTCTCTGCCTGCCAGCCCCACCTGTCCTTGCTCCTGCCTCGCTATTGGCTGTTCAGCTCTTTATTAGGACTATCAGGTGTTTTAGACAGGCAAAGAATCACAGCTTCACAGAGTTAAACAAATATAGCATAAACAAAAACAATACATCTTTACATTATTGAACAAATGTTCCACAGCAAAATGTGTATTTTACAATACACATTTTACTAGGGCAATAACTTTTGAAATGTGTACAGTATCATCTTTAATGTAGATGTTTCAGTTTTTATCTCTCTAAGTCATCAGAAAAAAATGAAAACAAAAACAAAAAATTATATTAAAAATTAAATGAGTTGTCATGATACTCACGAGTTCCCAGATATCACTTAATATTTGGTATTGCTCTGAGAAATGTATATTTACTTTTTTCATCATCATGTAAACATAATAGAGAGTACTTCAACTTGCCCTGATTAGTTTTTATGCCAACTTGACACAAGTTCCAGTCATCTAGGAAAAGGGAACTGCTTCTAAAAGAAATGCCTCCCTCTATCAGATTAGCCTGCAGGTCTGTCTTTGGGGCCATTTTATCGATTAATGGTTGATACAGGAGGGCCCATCCCACTGTGGGTGGTGATATTCCTAGGCAGGTGGTCCTGACTTGCAATAAGAAAGTGGGATGAGCAAACCATGGAAAGCGAGGCTGTAAGCAGTGTCCCTCCTTGGCCACTGTTCAGTTCCTATCTTTAAGTTCCTGCCCTGGCTTTCCTGATGATGAACTGTGAACTAAATAAACCCTTTCCTTCTTCTCCAAGTTGCTTTATTTGCTTTTGGCCAATATTTTATCACGGCCACAGAAATCAAACTAGGTCACCCTCTAAAAACCTGGATGATATTTATGTATGAATCACCACATGCAACTTTCCTTTTTCTGATACTCTTACTACAATGCCTGTGCTACCATGTTTGGCTCACATTGCTTTCTCAAGTGACCAGGAAATCTAGTGAACAGGAGATATTTGGGACAGTTGCATATGTCAGTTAGCATATTGTTTTACAGTAAACTTTTTTGATGTTGTTTTTTGAGACAGGGTTTCTCTGTGTAACCCTGGCTGTTCTGGACTCACTCTGTAGACCAGGCTGCCTTCAAACTCAGAGATTCACTTGCCTGTGCCTCCAGAGTGCTAGAATTAAAGGTATGTGCCCCCATTGCCTGGTTTACAGCAAACTTTTAAGAAACAAGTCTAAGGGGCTGGAGAGATGACTCAGCAGTTAAGGGTACGTGTTCTTGCAAAAGACCTGAGTATTCTGTTCCCAGTACCCATATGGAGGTTCACAAACCATCCCTTAACCCCCAGTTCCAGGGGATATGATGCCTTCTTCTGGCCTCTGTAGGCACTAACCATGAACATACCTGCATACATGTAGGCAAAACACTCATCCACATAAAATAAGAATAAATAAATCTTTAAACAATAAATAAAATAAATGTAAGCATAACATGATAAGAGTTCTAAAGTATAGCAAATACATAAACCAACAACACAATCAATTACTATTGTGAAATATATTTACCATGCCTTAGTTAGGGTTTAACTAATGCTGTGAAGAGACACTATGATCATGGCAACTCTTATTAAAGAAACATTTACTCGATGGAGCTCATAGTTCAGAGGTTCATTCCATCCTGGCAGGGAGTATGGTGGCATACAGGCAGAGAGTGTTGCATCTTGCAGGCAACAGGAAGTCAACTGACACACTGGGCAGTATCCTGAGCATAAGAAACCTTAAAGCCTGCCCCTACATTGATACGTTTCCTCCAGAAGGTGTGGCTGAGATTAAAGGTGTGCTCTCCAGCCTCAAGGTCTGGATTAAAGGTGTGTGTCATCCAACCTCTTCCAACAAGACCATACTTCTTCTAACAAGGCCATACCTCCTAATAATGTCACTCCCTATGAGTTCATTCCTGCCAAACACATTCAAACTACCACACCATACATAATTTTCTGTAATTTTGATACAATTGGCAGTGTAGCAGCCTTGTTTGAAACAGCATCACCATGAACACATGAGTAATACATGTGAAACGATGTATTCACCACTCCAAGGTCACCACATAACAGGTATTTTTCACCATATATATGTGTGTTACTAGGGACTGGATCCAGGGTCTTGTGCACGTAGGCAAATGTTCTACCACTGAACTACATCCCAGCTCTTGGTTTTGAAATGAAGTTCTTTTGTGTAGCTCAGACTGGCCTGCAAGTTGTGATCATCTGCCTCTTGAATTCTGGGATTATATGTATGTGCCACCATGCCAGACACCTCAGCACCATTATATAATTTTAAGAGATCAATATGGTCTGGTTTTGACAGGTATATTGTTTGTAGTATATGGTTGTATTATTCTTGGCTCTTAACAATTTTTTTCTCAGTCAGAAACTCAAACTAATCATGAATATTTCCCATCTGACTTGTATAGACTCTATCCTTTATGCTGCCTATAGAGAGAGATTATGTATTTCTGCAATTCTCCCTTGCAACACGATTATACTTGCTTTTCCAGAGCTGGAACATTTTGACCTCCTTAATAGGGACAAATCTCCAGTACAGTGGCTTAGCAGCTCAGGAGCACAATTCCTGCCCACATAGTAATATTAGACAAGCATGTGACTTGGTGGAGCAGCTTTTTCTCCTTGGATTCAGGTTCTTCTGTCTGTCACTACTTTAATTCTCTTCACCATTCTCATCAAAGTGGTGAAAGAGAAAAGAAAACAAATACTTTCACAGCGTGTTTATAGGCTAGGCATCCAGCATGTTAAATATAGCTTACCTCGGGTTCTAGTGAAGGAAATTAGAAGGCTAGATCACCTGTAAAGAATGGTGGGGAATAAACCTTTGTGTTTAGAGAGAGTGTTCATCAGCAGTGAGCTACTAGACTCAACTATGGAGTAGAATCAGAAAGCATTTTAATCTTTCAGCTATCCTGCCCCTCTGGAGAGCCCTCCTGGTGTTCCTAGGGAGAGGTCCCATCTCTGCAGCATCATTTTCATAGCTGAGTGCATTACCTTGTAGTTGTTTATCATTCTTTCTCGAGACTCTGGAATTCTGGTGACATGCCTCCACCCTCTTTCTAACGAAGTTTACTCACATCTCTAGTTAGCGTTAATGAATAGGACCCAAGGCAATTTTTCTCTATAAACTTTGCATGTTTTAAAGTTTTTATGTGAATGTATATATGCACCATCACACCCAGCTTTATATAGTGCTGGGGATTAAGCCTTGGGCTTTGTGCATACTAGTTAAGCACTTTATTAACCAAGTACATCCCCAGCCACCCTGGCATGATTTTACAATTTTTGGTTAGAGAAAATATGTTCATTGACCCATAGTGTGAGTCCTACTGCATCCCAAACTATGGTCATATCTACCCACAGATTTTCTGCATCAGGATTTTATTTTTCTCTCCATGTATTCCAGGCATAACGGAGACATTAGCCCACTGTGTTTATCAAATTGGAAGAAACATATATTATGTCCTATTAGGTTATCCTGATAAAAATTCTTTACATTAGCATGAGGTAAGTGACATACACCCTAAGAGTGAGATGCCGGATGGTGGCATGACTTAACACACTATTAGAGTTCTCTAAAAAGTTTGAAATTGCCTATGTTTCCTTTGTCTTTTAAAGACTGTGGGTGGGTGGTGAACTAAGAGTGAAGACTGGCCACCTGCAATCTCCTTTTCAAAATTTGTGTTGGTGGACCTGTGCTTAACTTTGAAATGTGACCTTATCATTTTGGGATCTCAAGGAAGGAGAGTTTATTTAAACATCCTGTGCACAATATATCTCTGGAAATATACATGGAACAGAAAATAGTGGTTACCTTCAGAGGAGAATTTGTTGGCTCAGGACAGCCATGGGAGGGAGGTCTCTCTGCCACACGTACTCTTTAGAAGTCTTTAAATTTTATAACATGTAAATGTAAGACCTATTCAAAAACATTAAGGAAATGTACCTCCTAACTACACTGAAGTGCATTCATGCTGTACTTTTTAAATCTCTTGTAAAAATGAGTGGGCTCTATAATGACATAGGAAAATCCCAAAGATGCTTTGTTACATAACAAAGGGGAGTTCCAGAAAATTCCACAGTGGGCCTGTTTATAAATAATAAAACTGTACCTTGACATATTGGAATATGTGAAGCCCATTTTTGGAAAGATTTTATTAAGATAGGCTAAATTATGTTCTACTAACTACAAAACTTAGAATCTCAGTTCCTGATCACACAGAGGTGTGTATTCCTTGAGAATGCAAGATGGGCAGCTCTTCAGGGCAGCTGCTCTCCACGTGGTGACTCAAGGAGCTCTCATCTCATGGTCCCACCATGTAAACATATGCCATCCACAATTGCTGTACCAAGGGAGAGAATGGTCTGGCACTAACTGCTTAGGCTCTTACAAGAGTATGTGAAACATTGTTGCTCCTAGTCCTTAAGCTGGAGTTTGTCCCATGAACCCAGCCTCACTGGGGAAGGAGAGAACTAACTCCCACAGTTGCCCTCTGCCTTATACTATGTGCTCTGACACATGTGCCCCCATCAATAAATAGATAAAAGGTAGTAAAACTTTTTAAAGAGTGTAGACCAATACAAAGCTGTCCTTCATGCCTTGCATGATCATCGGCACTCTGTGGCATCAAAGACTCACATTCTGTACCCTGCCGTCCTGAGTTCATTGGAATTGTCCCGGGGAACCAGCATGAGAAAGCTTTCTATTCTCTTTGGCAGGATCAAGGACGACTTTCTTAGGAACCCCTTACATCTCCTTAGCCAGAACTGGTCCCCACTTGCATGACAGGAAGAATATTAACTATGATTGGATCAGGTGATTAGATGATGCCTCTCTTAAAGCTCAGGGTACAGAGATCTTCCGTCAAGTGCTAAGCTATGTAGAGGAATCATATTTCTAAAGGAAATCGGGGCCCGTAGGAGGGAGGGGTGTGTCATAGGAACTGACACACTGCTGCTTCCAGAAAGCAGGATGGGTAGAATGCAATGCTATGTGAGAACCACTGAGTACAGCGGAAGAAGCACAGAGGAGGGAGCCGGAAGACGAGGCCGTGGGCCTTGTAGGGGTTACTGTGTGGCTTACGCTAGGCAGGCTGAGGGTTTTCTGGCAGGCCACCAAGAACTGAGAGTGCTACTCAAATACTTTTTAAGTGGCTCACAGAATATTTTAATACATATATGATTACTCTGATATGTAACTTTAAAATACATAGTAATAAGAAAACAAAAACACTGTAAAGAAAAAGATTGATAAGCCAATGAAATTGTTCATTTGGTAAGAGTACTTATTTCCCCAACTGGAGTTCAATTCCTTAATTCCAGTGAAGGAGAGAACCAATTCCCAAAAATTGTCTTCTAATCTTTATATGTGTGCCACAGCATGTGTATACCTGCACCTATACTCACATATGTAACACACATACACACATGTACCCACATAGGCACACACAAAATAATAATAATAATAACAATAAATACAATAAAAAATTACAGGGCTGATTATTTGAATTTATTAAGATAAATTTAATTTGTGACTCTGGAGCAAATCTATGCCATTTATAGTGAAGAGTCACTGTTTGAAAAATACCCACACAGACTACAATATTACAAATGAATAAGGAAAAAACCCAACTGAATTAAGAGCAAAAGATATGAACAAGAACTTTGTAAAAGTAGATACCCAACTAACAGATAAATGTGGAAAGTTTTTGAAGCTTATTAGTCATCAGGGAAATATAAATTAAGCCCAGCACTCCAGAGGCAGAGGCAGATGGATCTATGTGACTTCAAGGTCAGATTGGTTTACAGAACATGTCCCAAGGCAGCCGAGGCTACACAGAAAGACCCTATCTTGAAAAAAATAAGAAAAAGAAAGAAAAGAAAATCACAACAATAAACCACGTTATATCAATGAGAATGACTAAAATAACAGATAAGTCAAGTGCCAATAGGGTATGAAGCAGCTGCAAGCTCACTGGTGTGTTGATGCTGATACTAGCAGCTTGAAGTATCATCATGGCCTTTCCTTGGTAGAACTAAGGAACTGTGGAGATAACTTGGAGCCCAGGTAATAGGTGGAATTTTGCCTCAGGCTGAGTCTATAGTGTGTACATTGGGTCCTTTGTCTCAATGAGTCATTTCCTAGTTCCTGAGTGTGAATAGGGTTTGGGTCATAAGTGAACCAATATTTGACAAATAAAAAAAATTCATCTGGGCAGTGATGGCGCATGCCTTTAATCCCAGCACTCAGGAAGTAGAGAAAGGCAGATCTCTGTGAGTTTAAGGCCAGCTTGATCTACAAAGTGAATTCTAGGATAGGCTCCAAAGCTCCCTTGACTTCCACTGTGTGCTGTGGAACATTCAAACAAACAAACAAACAAAACATGCTACAAATGGGGGTAACAAATTAGTTTTAACTTTAGGTATACAAAGAACACACGGTGGTGGCATCCACCTATATCCGTTGGATTTACCATTCTTTTAAATTTTAATAATTATCCAATTTATTGTTTGTGTGTGGGTGTTTTGCCTGAATGTGTCTGTGAACTGAATGCATGTCTAATGCCTGTAGAGGCCAGAAAAGGGAATTGAATACCCTGGACCTGGAGCTACAAATGACTGTGAATCACCATGTGGGTACTAGAAATCAAACCTAGGTCCTCTGGAAGAGCAGCCAGTGCTCTTAATGGCTGAACCATCTCTTCAACCCAGACAAATTACAGCAGGCTCTGCATTGTCCTGGCTGCAGCTGCTTATCCAGATGTGGCATTTTTCTAGAGGAGATTATTTTGGCCCAAAGTATATGTTATCACTGATTTGGCAAATGTGTTATTTTGTATCACAACTATGAAAGAAGGGACAGACTAATATTTTTGTTTACACGAAATGGACTAAAATCTGTCATTAGAGTTTTCTCCCTGGGTCATGAGTCCTGCCCTATGTCATGATATGGTCGGAATTGATTCACATCCTCTGGGCATACTTCAGAGTATCACACTGATCTACTGCACTCATAACATCATGCTAATAATCCACATGAAAAAGACATGCAGTATGATAGAGGCCTTGGTAAGATGCACCTACTTCAGAGAGAATTCTGTAAAGAGTCGGGAACCTGTTACATCCATTTTAAGAGTCCATTTATTATAGGTATGTTGGGACATTCCCTCTAAGATAAAATATAAGTTTGAATCCTAAGCTATAACACACACACACACACACACACACACACACACACACACACACACACACAGACAAACTGGTGGATTTCTTTGGTATCTAAAACCTAACTTTGCTCCAATCTACTTATCAGGTGTCGTAAAAGGTTGACAGCTTTGATTGAGACTCAAAGTAAGCCCAAAGCATGATAGTTTTGCAGGAGGCACAGCCAGAGTCCTATGTCTGAGACTCCATGCAGTTCAGCAGAATTTATGATGCTGGGGATTATCAGATGTACATGAAGACACTACGTAGTTTATGTAAGTCCTTAAAGGATCACATTGCATCCACAGTTGGGAGGCAGAGTGATGGATGGTAGTGCTCAAATTTGTCATTTATATTTGGTTGAAGATCATGAACCATGAAATGGTCCTGCCCATCATTCGGGTGGGTCTTTCTACCTTGATCAACCTAAGTAGATAATCACTCACAGGCATACCCAGAAACTAACCTAGTCTAGGTAATCCTTCATCTGTGTACTCAGAAGCTTCTCTTCTGCATCATTCTAAGTCTTGTGGTGGTTTGAGTGAGAATGGCTCCTATAGGCTCATATATTTGAAATATCTGGTTCCTAGCTGGTGGAACTGTTGGGGAAGTGTCTTAGTTTGGGGGGGGTTTATTTGACATATTTCCCCATCCATAGTCCATCACCGAATTAAGTCAGGATAGGAACTCAAACAGGGTGAAAACCTGGAGACAGGAGCTGATACTGAGGCCATGGAGGGGTGCTGCTTACTGACTTTCTCTGCATGCCTTGCTTAGCCTGCTTTCTTACAGGATCCAGGGCCACCAGCCTAGGAATGGCACCACCCAAATCACTAATTAAGAAAATGCCTTAGAGGCTTGCCTACAGCCAGATATTATGGAGGCATTTTCTTGATTAAGGCTCCCTCCTCTAGTTTGTGTCATGTTGACATAAAGGTAACCAGTACAGGAAGGATTAGGAAGTGTGATTTTGTTGGAGGAGGTCTGTCACTGAGCACAGGTTTTGAGGTTTCAAAAAACTTGAGCTATTCCCAGTGTGGTTTCTGCTTCCCATTTGTGGATTGGAATGTGAGCTCAGTTACTGATCTTCTAGCCTGCCTGCCTGCCTGTCTGCTACCATGCTCTCTACCTTGATGGTATTGGAATTCTATCCTTTTGGATCTGGAAGCCTCAAACAAACCCTTCCTTTTGTGAGTTGCCTTAACTAATACACTTGTCAAGTTGACAATTATGAGAATTTTCTCCATAGAGGAGACAAATATATCTCCTTTTCTTCCTTCTACTGTTCCAATGAGAAACAAAAGTTCACCCTGGTAAACCAATACATTTATTGTGCTTACTTACAGAACTATGGGTGAGAGTGGTTACAGGCAAGGGCATGGGTAGTCACAAAAGCAGTCACACTGGGTGGTCTGTATCCAGAATGGCTAATTCCCCCATGAGTGCATAGACGGCACCCCCTTCCTTTATTCCTTTCTAGACTATATATTCTAGCCTCTCCACTCCCCACCCCAAAGCCATATGAAATTAGGGAAGAATTGCACAAACTTGTTGGGAGGAGTGGCTGAATACTCAGGGAGTATCCTGCTAATCATCCTTGACCCCCACCCTTCTATGATAGAATGGCAATTGTCAACAAACACAGCTGCAGTAATCTTTTGTAATCAGGAACAGGTGAACTCATGAAGATGCTGGCGGTTGGGCTTTGAGGGTAATACTGTGAACAACACTGACTGTTAACTATCATAACACCCAAGGAGATGAAGGATCTAAACCAGTTGACCTTAGCCAGGCTCTATTTTCAGTCACTCTGTGCAGGCATTTACCCCCAGTACAGTGGCCACAGTGACAGACAGAGGCTGTGATAGTTGATTTTGTTTGTCAGCTTAATGAGATCTAGAGTTACCTAGGAGACACTGCTCCAGGCTTGCTCCAGAGAGGGGAACTAACTGATAAGGGATGACCTGGCCCTCAGACTGGGTGGCACCTTTCAGTTGAAGGCCCAGATAAAAAGAAGTCCAAGGGGGAAAGTGGCAGGAGCTGGGAAGATGGCTTAATAGGTAAAGCATTTGCCAGGAAAGCCTGAGAACCTGTGTTCAGCTCCTTAGAACACATGTGGAGCCACATATGGGAGCACATATCTATAATCTCAGTGCTGCTATGGCAACATAGGAGGTGGAAAGAAAAGACTTAGAAGCTCACTAGAGAGCTAGACTGGCTGACACAGTGGCACTCAAGAGACCTTGTCTCAAACAAGGTTGTCCTCTGACCTTCACGTGAGCAGTATGGCATGAGCATGCCCACACCCACATATGTGAATGAATATATCATATGCACACTCAGATTTTTAAAACACAGCATTAACTTATCACTTTCATTTCCTCCTATGTTGTTGCTGCTCCCCTGCTGGCATCAGGTTCAGTGTTCCCTTGCGGACTGACGCCTGAGGAATCCCTCAGACTTTCACTGACAGACTGGGTATGAGCCATCCACCTTTATGGACTAAGCAGAAATCAAGTTCTCTGCTTCTCTAGCAAGAGGATGATTACTGTTGGACTTCCCAGCCTTATTGTGTAAGCCATTCTGCTATACTTGGATTGGTTCTGTTCCTATGGAGATTCCTGTTTAGTAAAACAGCCACCCATAGGCCCAACAGCATTTGCCAAGGCTGATCTAGCTACTGTATAGGCCAAATGTTAGCATTCCACCAACAAAGACCAACTCAAAAACTGAGACTATTATTCCATTTCTTGAGGAGACCACCTGAACTCCAACTGACCACACTGGACCCTTCTACTCTGGAATTTCAGTGGAAAAGACTTATATTTCAGGGTTAGATTTGTCTTTCCCATTCCCAGGTAGAAGCCAACACCACTATTTGAGGACTTAGGAGATATTTGGCAAGGCATCCTGCATAACCGTGTCAAACTAGGGACCAAGGACCATGTGTTCAAGATTTTTTTTCTGGGAAATGTAGACAAATGTTTATTCACCCTACCAATGACAGACCAAAGAACCAATGCCATTAAAATCTAGCTTAATGAACCAATGAGTTTAATTGTAATTATTTATAGCAGCAGGAGTGAGGGTTACTTACAGGCACATGAACATCTTATGAGTGGTCAAACCACCAAGCAGCAGCCTCCACCAGTCCCACAATTTATTGTTGTTGTTTTTGTTTGATTTGACTTTTTAGAGAGAGAGTCTCTCACTATGTATCTTTGGCTGTCCTGGAACTCACTCTGTAGACCAGGCTGACCTCAAACTCACAGAGATCTGCCTGCCTCCTGAGTACTGGTATTAAAGGTTGTGTTCCATTACACTCTACTCAGCCCAGCAATTTCTAACCACTTATATCCTTGGTGGTGGGTAGCTTGTGTAAAGCTGCTTGAGTCCTCTCCTTCCGTGTGGGAATGGTAGTAGGCCCAGTCCTTTTAGGGTCCAATTCTTTTGGGGCCTCATTCTGTCAGTTCAGCTGCTCTGATTTTATGTTCTTTCTTCTTCTTTTTCTAAGTCTCAATATTTATCCCTGGCTGTCCTGGAACTTGATGTGTAGACCAAGCTGGCCTTGAATTCACAGTGTTCCTCCTGCCTTTGTCTCCTGAGTGCCAAAATTAAAGGCATATGCCACCACATAGGGCATTTGCTTTGATTTCAAGATAGCATTGATCACGTCATACCTAGAAGACAGAGTTCTATTAACATAATGTAGTTACAGGTCACTGTTCCAAAAGAAGATGCTTGATAGTGTTGGGTCAGAGAGGTGAAGGCATAGGTGAAGCCTATTCTGCAGAATGGAGGTACTAACTTCTGGAATACAGAATGAGTATTGATTCATATAGCTAACGTGGTACTCAGGCACACCCATGTGTCTTGAGGTCTTTACTCATGAACCCTTCTGCCAGAAGTGTTTGAAATTATATGTGAAAACAGATTAACTCATTTTCCCTAGAAATATATTAAATCACTCTCCATGAGAATTGATTGTGTGTTGAAGTATATACACAGATATCCATAGCTGTAGATATAACTGTACATGTACAAGCTTACTTTAGATTTCTCTTTCCCTCCACTAGATTGGTGGTAAAAATAAAACTTTTTTACATCTTTCTTTTTATGATGAAATAACTTCCATGATTATGAAAATTGTAATTCTAGTGCAAAATAGTTTTGCTCTGAGATATTTAAGAATATATCACCAGAAACATGCCTGTCATCCATGAGGATAAATTAATGTATTTCTTACAAACAACAGTATCACATAGCAATATAACTATCAAAACTAGGTTATTGACAATGATATTTTATTTCAATCCAATTCACAGATCCCTTTCAAGTTTGATAATTGTCACAAGAATATCCTTGAAAAAGGATCCCAGCCCAGGATCATTCATTGCTCTTGGTTATCATCCCTCTTTGGTCTTCTTTGGTCTGGAACACTTTCTCACTCTTTTCTTGACGTTCATGACCATGTTTGAAGATAGCAGGCCAGTTACTTCATACACTTCCCCTTGGTCTGCTTTTGTCTGATGTAGTGTCCTGTCCAGACCAAGTTATGCATCTTTGACAGAAATATCACAGGAATAATTCCCTTCACCTTATTATACCCTTTCTGATAGTGCACAGTGTCAGTATTTGTATTACCAATGATGCCACCTTTGAGTGCTTGGCTCATTGAAGATGGTATCATCTAGGTTCCTTGGAAATCAGATTTAAATATATGCATGCTAAGGGAGCTTCATACTTGAGGACAGACATCACTGTTCCTGGTCTCTTTAGGACCTATCCAGGAGATACATATCCTGTAATAACATACACACATGTCTGTTTTATCTCTTTATGTCTTAGTCAGCATGACTATTATTGTGATGAAACACCATGACCAAAAAACAACCTGGAGAGGAAAGGGTTTATTTGGCTTACACTTCCACATCACTGTTCATTACTGAAGGAAGTCAAGGTAGGAACTCGAACAAGGCAGAAACCTAGAGGGAGGAAATGATGGAGAGGCTTTGAAGGAGTGCTGTTTATTGGCTTGCTCGTCATTCATCACTAGTTTATAAAATAAGCCAGGCAGTTGTGATACACACATTTAATCCCAGCACTTGGAAAGCAGAGTTTGAGGCTAGCCTGGTCTACAGAGTGAATTCCAGGACAGCCATGGCTACCACAGAGAAAACCTGTCTCAAAATAAAAAGAAACAAAAACAAAAACATAAGAACAAAACATCCCCAAGTCCAAATATATAACAAGATAGTTATCAAATAAGAACTATAGTTAACAATATTTAGTCCATTAACATTTAGCAATATTTAAAGAAAATATGTATCATCTATCCTATCTTTGTGTGTCTAAAGTCCTATATGTAACTTATCTTTAATCCTAAGGAAAACTATAACCATAACTATCTGTCTTCAACTGCATCAAAGACCACAGAAGGATAATATATAAACTCTAGAAATGACAGAGACAATTCATTGCCTGGTCAGTCACCTGAAGTTCTTCTGTAATGTTTAATCTTCAGCCTATAGGCCATAGTGTGTCTGGCAGACTCCTCAGCAAAGCAGAAAAATAAACTGTCCACCTGTATTGGCAGTTTGTCAGTCACTTTTCTGTGGGTCCTGCATGTCCAGTTTATACAGCATAAAGTCAGACAGTATCTTACCCAAATGGATAGTCTTGCCATATTGGAAGTAAACTGCATAACAAGTTTCTTCGATGTCCATCTTCCTTTCTGACGAAAGTGGTGTTGCCAGGAGCAGTTGTGCCTCACTGTTAAGAAAAATCCTAAACCATTTTAAATGTCATATTCTGTAGGTCTTTGAAAGGTTTGAAGAATGCCTATCCATCTCAAATATATCTCAAATACATTTTGAAAACCTAACTAACCTAACTAACTTAACCCTAAGTTTTGACTATCATAGATAACTATCTATAATCTGTATTAAATTATACATTACATTTCTAAATGAGATATATAAACACAATACCTAAACAAGTGGAGAAATACACATATCACAAAATTGACCTTAAATTTGTGTCAATAAATGAAAATCCATTCCAAAACAAAGTATACATTTCTATACCATAATCCCCTTTTTCCTTTAAAAAGAGATTGGTTGTGGTCATTAGCCATTTATAACCAAGTCCATTTAAATGAAAACAAACATTTATAAACAATATTTGGGAATTTGGGCATTTTTCTTTTCAAACTGCTTCCTGCTGATAGGGGGCGCTGTCATGGGGATCCTAAGAAGATGCAGAAATCCTGGCTGTAGTGGTTGCAAGGCTGCCTTGTCCTAACTGTTTTGAATGTTGGATCACCTGGGACACTGCTTCAGGGGGTCTTGCTTGATCAAACCATGTTAGTCTGGAAGGAATCTACAGCTTTTCATTTTCTGTGGAAACAAAAATAGAAATCCTTTTCCCCAGTAACCTGTCCTTGGGCTTAAATTTTGAAGTCAAAGCATTTTTAAACTGTATAAATTGAAACAATTCAGCAGCATTTCTTTCAACAGTTGTTGCTATTTCCTAAGCAGTCAAACAATACAAAGACAACAAAATAGCATACAATATCCAAACTCTGTGTTTTCCATCTTTACGTGGAGTTTTTAATTCCTCTATTTCTTCTACTTCTATTTTTTTTTTTTTTTTTTTTTTTTTTGGTGTGTGTGTGTGTGTGTGTAACTTGTCCTGGAATTAACACCAGGTTCACATTGATATCACGGAGATCTGCTTGCCTCTGCCTCTGGAGTTCTGGAATTAAAGGTGCGTGCCACCACACCCAGCTACTCTATTTTTCTTAATTTTTTTAAACCACTTTATCCTGTTTCTTTTTCTCTCCCAAGCTTATGTATATTTTAAAACACACTGTAAACCTTTAGAGGTTTTTCTTTATCTGAATCTGTCTTTACCATAAATCTTTATTTATTTATTTATTTTCTGTCTCAAGTCTTTTATCTGGTAAACAACAACATTGCTAAAATGAAAACCACAACTGTATTAGCTACCATCTATCAAACATGGCAGGGGGTACATTTACCACCAGAACTGAGGGCTGTGCTCACCACCTTGGTCTTCGTTGCATCCAGCAGCATGCTGCCGGCTTGGAGATATGGTCATTGCCAGCCAGCTCTCATACACACCATTAAGTTGTTAGCAGAGCTCTTTAAAAGCCTTGCAGGTTTTTTGTTTTGTTTTGTTTTTGTTTTTGTTTTGTTTTGTTTTTTGTTTGTTTGTTTTTTTTGTTTTTTTGCTGCTATGCTGAGTCAGGAAATCTCCTTTAAAGGAGCTGCATAAACCTCTACTTATGTCTAGCAAAACAGAGCCCAACTGAGAAAAATGCTGTTACCAAGAGGCCTTGCTTGTCTCTGTTCTTTTGTTTCTAAAACCCCTTTTTAAGCTTTTGTTAAGTTTTAAGTGGAAGTTCTTAATATCCATGTTTCAGTGCCATTTTGTTATGAGCAGTTTTCTGACAGCCTGGTCCCACAGCCACCGTCAGCCCCAAATAACACACAGAGACCCTGTATTATATGTAAAGCTGTTGGACAGTTACTAGCATTTCTTATTGACTAGCTCTGTCTTAAATATTATCCCATTTCTTTTAATCTAAGCATTTCCATGTGGTCTTGGCTTACCATAGCCCCCACACACCATGTGCACATAACAAATAGTAATAATTGCCCCCCCTACAGTGGATCCCCTTTTTCCTGACATTGGCCACCAGTCCACACGGACAAAGCGGCAGAAGCAACAACAGAGAACTTTGAACTCCTATGAACATGGCAGAAATAGCCTTCTAGGAGACAGCTTCAGTGAGACAGCTAAACACTACTCCAGAGTATAGGGGGTATATAGGATTGGGGTGGTAGCTGGGGCAAACCCTAATTTGTATTAGGTAGCATTCACCTATAGCTGAATTAGTGGCAGCATGACCCTATGAAAATAACTAGAGCATGTTACTTAATTACCATGTGGGCAGCAGGTGAAGAGTGTTTGCAGGGAACTGTGTCAAGGGTTATCCTTGAGATAAGTCAGGCATCCAGGCCTAGAGACATCCTCCAGCTAAGGGAAGGTAGAGTAGGAAGCCCCCGCTGGGCCAGGTGAGGGAGTCCTCTGTATTTTGCTGAGCCCAGGGAGAGCTGCTAAGCTATGGTAGATTGTAACCTCTGACCAGTAAAGCCTCCCAACGCCCCTCCCCTTTAAAGGGTAAAGGGGTAAAAGGGTTAGAGGTGAAGACAGAAAATACCTGGAGGGAGAGCAGAAGGGTATATGGAAAGATCCATGGTGTCAATCCACTGTGAGAACTTTGGCTAAGAGAAGTTATTCCATCCTTAGTTTTTGAGCATATGAGTGACACTATCTGATGAGGCTAAAAGGACAGTATGGCAGACAGGAGTGGAAATGTCGTTTTTCTTTCTTTCATGGGTAGGGGAGGAGACGAGAGCACAGAGTTTTTGGCAGAAAGTAGTGAGAGGTGATAAACAGGGTTCTAATTGGCCTTGCTCTGTGTTATAGTCTACTGGAGGGCACTGCATATGTCCTGTTGGGCTGAGCAGTGATGGCTGGTCCCTCCCTCCTTTGTAAGGATAGGCTTGATTCTCACCTACATAGGAGAGAACCTCTTTCCCCATTGCTCTCAGATCCTGTGGGACCATGGTGTGCCAGCCTCAAAGAATCAATCAGTAATCATTCAGTGTGGTCACCTTCCTTCGCTTTGGAGCCCTTCCTGTCTCTCCACCAATCTTTCTTCTATAGGCTTAGATGCATCAGCTGTGGTGTATTTCTGTAGTCTGAGAAAGCAGGATTCTGGAGCACAACAGGAATCCCTGACCTGCCATTATTTCAACTTACAGTGCTGAAAGGGGAAAAAAATTAAATCTGTTCAGAGCAGTTTACAGCAGCACTTCAATAAAACAATAATGTGAGCCAAGCATATAACTTTAAATTTAAAATTACATGTGTGCTGCATGATGGTGCATGCCTTTAATTCGCCACAGAGGGAGATGGATGTCTTCGAGTTTGAGGCAGCCTGGTCTACATTTTGAATTCCAGGACAGCCAGAGCTATGTACTGAGACTTTGTCTCAAAAACCAAACAATCAGACCACAAACAAACAAAAAAGAAGAGAATGAAAGAAAAGCCAAGTTCTTAGGAATGGGATACAGCTTGTATAGCACTGGGCTCTTATGCATGGTTCCCTGGGTTCTGTATCTTAGCACTGGGTATAGAAACAAGATAAAGGCAAAAACTTTACAATGGAAAACAAGGTTCTGTGTGGTTTCTTTGTTAGTTCAATGACTGTATATTTGACTATGCTGCCCTCATCCTTCCATGGTACCCCATAGGCAGGGCCCCGGTTCTTTAAACACACCACACAGCTCTTTGGGAATTCTTCTGCCTGCTATTCTTTCTGCTTAGAATGTTCTTCCTCAAGATGTCAGCATAACTAAGGCTTTCACTCCCTTTAGGCAGTAATTCTAAATTATTCTTTTCTTTCTTGTTCTTCCTTCCTTTCCTTCTGTTTTGCTTTTGAGACAGGACCTCATTTAGCCCAGGCTTCGCTCAGACTCACTATATAGTTCAGGTTGTTCTCAAACTCTCTTAATATTCCAGGCTGGCCTTGAACTCATGTTTTTCCTGCTTCCACCCACTAAGTGCTGAGATTAAAAGCATGTACCACCACTCCCTGCTCCAAAATTCATCTTTCTAGTGTGGCCTTTCATGTCTCCCACACCGTCTTTCTACTTTTTCTACTCCTTTCCTTTTTCCTCTCCTCTCCTCTTCCCCCTCCCCTATCTTTCCCTACCCTACCCTATCCTACCTTACCTTCCTTTCTTTCTTTTGACACAGCATCTCTCTATGTAGCTTTGGCTGTTCAGAAATTCTCAATGTAGACCAACATGACTTTGAACTCACAGAGATCTGCCTACCTGTGCCTGCTGAGTGCTGGAATTAAAGGTGTGTGCACCACTATACTCAGCTAACACACCACATATTTTATTCTCCTACTTGTATGGCTTGTGATGGCTATTCTTGATTGCCAAGTGATTACATCTGGAATGAACTAAAACTCAAGTGGCTGGGGGTACATCTGTGAGGGTTTTCTGTGAGGGTTTTTTTTTTTTTTTTTTTTTTTTTTTGTAAACAATTTTAAGTAGGAAGACACACATTTAATCCAGATATTTTGAGGTGGGAAGAGCCACCTTTAATGTGACCCACACGTGCTGGCAGCCTATATTAAAGGACATGAAAGAAAGAATTTTGCTCTCTTTGCCTGCTTGTTCTTGCTCTTGTTGGCAAGTCCATTCCTTCACTGGCATTAGAGCCTACTTCTTTGGAATTCTGGTATAAACTAAAGATAGGCTGAGACATACACCATTATGAACTGAACATCTACTGGATTCTTGGACTTTTCATTGGTAGAGATAGCCATTGTTGGACTAGCTGGAGCAGCCTGTAAATCATTCTAATAAATCACACACACTCCACTCATTCTCTAAGTTCTGTTCCTCAGGGAAACCCTGACTAATAAATGGTTTGAATGTGAAATGTCATACACACTCTTGTGTTTTGAACTCTTGGTCTCTGTGGTGCTGCTACTTTTGAAGCTGCTGAGCCTTTAGGAGGCAGGGTTAGAATAGTGAACGCAAGTCCTAAGCAATGCGCCTTTAAAGGAATACTATACCCATGCTGGTTCTAGTCTAGCTTCTTCTGCTTCCCTTTGGTCATACACTTGGCTGCTGTGAAGCTCACTGCTGCCTCCCTGCTAAGAAAGACAGCAACCACCTGGGAGCAGAAAGAAAGCTTTCAAAGCTGGGCATGGTTGGAGCATATCTTTGATCCCAGCACCAGGGAGGCAGAGGCAAGTGCATCTTTGCGGGCTTGAGGCCTGGTTTACATAGTGAGTCCTAGGCTAGCTAGTGCTACACAGTAAGAGCTTGTTGTCAAACAAAATGTAAAACAAACCTTTCCTCCCTTCACTTTTTTCTTTCAGGTTTTAGGTCACAGCAACAGAGAAGTAACTGATAACACCTACCATTCTTTGTTTTTGTTCCTTAATACTTTATACTAAGTAGTACACCACATTTGAAATTTGTATCTCATCTATCTACCCCCACTAAAGTGCAAATCAAAATCATTAGAAGAGGGGTTCCCAATTCCTCTTTTTGTTTGTTTGTTCCAGCATGTGTTGCTTCTTGAATGAACAGTCCCGTGGTTGGAAGATGATTGGAACCTACACATCTCAAGGTCTTCATATTGTTTGGGAGGAAGGCAGTGACATGGATTAACACACTTGCACACTATACTTTAAGGGTTATTATTAGGAGGACAGAAATAGACTACAACTCCAACGTCCATAGAAAGGTACATTCCAAAAAAGAGAACTCAATTAAACCAGTGGAGAGCAGAAAATAAGAAAAAGTAACAACAAAAGGATATGATAAAAAGAAAGCACACAGCTTCCTAATTCCCATACAACAGCTTTCTAAATCCCTCTGCAATCTTTTAAAAACTACACAGACCAGCAATGGAATCAATTAAATAACCCCAGCCTTCACCTACAGCATCATTCAAGAGAGAAAAGCTCAAACTTCAATTTACATGTAAATGGGAGATAAATATCTGAAACCTGAAGAGCTAGCTCTAAAGCTACAGCCCAGTAAAATCAGAAGGGTGAGAATGCGGAGAGCAGCTGGGGCCTAGAATTGATCAGCTCCACTGTCCCACAAGGAGTGGGTGCTAGCCTGAGAGGGGAAATAGTGAAGACTGCCTGAGACCTGGTGGCTCATAGCAGTGTCTGCTGGGCGACAGAGGGGACCATCTGTGAACAATTATGGCATATTAAAACCTCAACCACTTTAAAAATAGATACTAGTACAAACATTCTGTGAAGGCAATACAATAAAAGGGTGAATTATAATACAATTAACAGCAAAAGACCCTTCTACCTAGAAAATTCAGGAACTTTGTAAAACAACTCTTGAATCAGAAGTGAAACGAACCAAAATTGCAGGACCTCATGAATAGCAATGATGAAAACATAGCTTATTGGCATCTATGAGTTTCTGTAGATGCAGTAGTCAAAAGGAAATATAAGGCCAGAGAACTAGCTGGAGAATGCATGCCTGGGGACTCTGCCTCTTGACACAGATCCAACTTAGCTCTTCTCCACAACCCTCTCAACATTCTCTTCTAGCTAATCTCCAATCTTTTGTCCTACTATTCCTCAGAAATACTTTCTACCGGGGATCCCCAGTGACCTTGCTGGGCTGGAACTCAGGTAGGCAGTTTTCACTATCCTTCCTGACCACCTCCTCCATTATTATGGACCAGACTTACTCTTAGTCCTGTAGTAGGAGCCCCTCCTCCCACCCTACACTTTCTGGGAACTTTTGTTATAGATGCTTGCACCCCCAGCTCTTTCCAGGGGCTCCTCTCAGCCTTCCCTTTTATCCATCTCCGTTCCTCTTTGTTACCCAAGGATCCACAGAAGCCTCTGTAACCGGGCTCCACAGCCATCACACTTGCCAAGGATCCAGAGGGCAACAGCAACCAAAGAATGAACACCCACCCAACAAAGACAAGCCCAGATATCAATACCAAGAAACACCTCAAATATCATAACTTCAGATGCCTATATCCCAGAGCAAAAACATAAACAGCCAAGACAATATGCCTCTTTCAGAAGCTTATAACCCTATTGCATTGGACTCCAAGAAATGCAATATATGCTACCAACCCATCAGTCATTTAGTAGCCACCTGAATTTAGATAAACTATCTATCCTCATATTCAATGATTGTGTTCATCTAGCTCTTGTATAGTAGTAGCTCAAGGCTACATTACAATGTTTACATTATTCATATCACTTCAACTTATCATATAGGTATTCTTTTTGTTGTTTTTAAGATAGGGTCTCCCCTGTGCAGTGAGTTCCATACATAAACCATCCCAGGAGCCACTTTGACCCCACAGAGAAAGCATACTTTGTTGAAAAGAGACCAGGGACCTCTGTAGTGAGATAGGGAGCAGGGTGAGAAACAGATAACCAACAAATGTTTACAAGATTCCCAAAGAGCCAATCAGAGAGCAGAGGGAATGCCAATGCTCCTTTGCTATTCCATTCAGCCCTCACCTTTCCTCTCCCCATCCCCCACCCTGTCTATGGATAATGCCACTTACATCCAGGGCTGGAAACACTGAAAATAGAACTGTCTCTGAGGTGACATCGTCAATGTTCATCTGAGCTCTGCTGAGAGAGAGAAAGCCCTGGTCCAAGGTCAAATCCTATTCGAATCTCTGTGACTGATCTGTTTGTATTGTTAAATGTTCAGACGCATACTCCTATTTGGGGCTCATCTGTGTGGTGCTCCAAATGTAGTTCTCTAAAACCTACTGTTGTCTTGTAGGTAGGGAGTGTTTTAATGAGAAACTCTGGTTTATGATGTGAATGAATTCCCCAGCACTCTTTTGTTTACATGAATTTCTGACTCATGGTGCCTGCAAAAAAAGCTCTTTTACAAGCTTGTGTGCCTGAGGAGGAGTGCAGAAGTCCTGGTATTTTCATGGTATCTAATAACCTGTGAATGTGAGAAAACACACTGCCATGTATACAATCTATCACCTAATTCTTGGGTATTAGTTTAAGGCCTCTGTATCTTACACCAGAATAGCACTGTATGCTGCATTTATTCCTGATATTGACCAGGCTGGGTCTGAGCTGACACAACATCTTTTTTAGATTCAGCATCTCTTGCTGTCAGCCTCATGATCTGCCTAGCTGCCCTTCTGATCTTAGGTGAACAGATGTTTCACCTACAAAGAGGGACGACACCCAAGGGTTTGTGTGTTTGTAAGTAATCTTATTTAGGATGATTAATCATAATACACATATAAATGAAACCAAAACAAGATACTATTTCATACCTTTTGGAATCTATAAAATCTGAAAGGTCAGCTGGGTATGGTGGCACATGTCTGCAATCACAGCATTTTAGGAAGCTGAGGCAGAATTGCTACTTTGATGCCTTGATGCCAGCTGGGGGTTTCCGACAAGCTTTTGACTACATAGCAAGACCCTGTTTAAACAAACAAACAAACCAAAAAGTTTAATAATACCAATTGTTGGTGAGCACCAGAGAAAATAGGAACCTCATGTAATTCTGGTGGGAGTTGAAATTGGCATAACCTGTAAAGTCTGTTTGGCAGTATGCATTACGGTTGACCAATGCCTTCATTCAACATCCCAACAATTAATTTCCTAAGTATTTGTCTTAGTTTGGTTGCTATTGCTGAGATAAAGACCATGACCAAAAGCAACTTGGGAAGGAAGTTTTATTTGGCTGATGCATTCCTATCACAGTCCATCATAAATGCAGTCAGGGTAGGAATTCCAGGCATATCTGAAACAGGCTGTGGAGGAACACTCTTTACAGGCTTGCTCCCCATGGCTTGCTCAGCTATCTTTCTTACACAAACCAGTACCACCTGCCCCATGGTAGGACTGCCAACAGTGGACTCGGCCCTCCCACATAAAACATTAAATCAAGACAGACTTACTTGCTTACAGACCAGTCTGGTTGAGGCAATTCCTCCATTGAGGCTCCCTCTTTCCAAATGGCTTTAGCTTGTGTCAGTTTGACAAAACAAAAGAAAACAAAAAAAATCATAGTATTATAGTGTACAACAGTAATGCTAAGTATGCTCACCAAAATACATATATGGGAATTTTTATTATTCAGGATAGCTATAAGTGGGAAATAATGTGTATCAACATGAGTGTATATTATATTATGTTCATACACAAATATACACTAAACTGTATACTATAAATCCTGAAAATGAAGAAAATGTCACCATTCACAAAAACCTGGAAGCATCTCATTGACATTGTGCTGAATGAGGGCAGCGTGGCAGAGTGCTTGCTAGCATATGTAAGACTCTACATTTGATCTCTAGCACAACTTAAAAATGTTGGATAAAAGCCAGACACAAAAGTCTGTGTATACAGTACCATTCCAGTTAGAACACATTTAAGAATAAAAGTCATGGATAATGTTTGCCTCTGGTGGATGAGTGAATAATGATGGGGCAGCATGAGAAGTGCTTCTCAGCTATTTAGGTTCTCAGTTTCTATCAGGGCAGTGATTATATGAATGTGTTCACTTTATGAAAACTACTGATACTGTATAATCATAATCTGTGCACTTTACTTGGCTGAGCCTCAGCGTGCAGCTATATGAAGAATGGAAGCACCTAACTTCAGCTGTCCTTTAGCTGGGGCAAATCAGGAGGCTTAGCTCTGCACCATGTGTCTACCATGTTCTCACAGCAATAGCTGAGTTGCAAATGGGCACCTCCCAATGTGCAAGTCTATTTCAAACTCTGCTTCTGTCATATCAGTCAACAAAGCATTGGCCATAGCAAGTCACATGACAGAAGAGGGATTAAGGTGTGGGGCAGAACATCACTCATGGTGGGAGGGTCATACCATGCCATATCAGTGAAGGGAATGAATTTTAGGATAGTGATAATTCCAACACAATGTAAAAGGAAAAGGAAATACTAAGACAATACAATAAAATCACCTAATAATTAGCAGAGAGCACTTGAAAGGGCAGATTCCATTTTGCAGTTCTAGGGATGGAATCCATTACTTTATTTCATCTTAAAATTATTCAGTCATAGGCTTTTGTTGGGTATATCCTTTTCAGGGCCATGAAGCACCTAGTATATACTTGATTTCTACATTTCTCCTTTTTATTTTATTTATTTATTTTTTGTTTTGTTTTGAGACAGGGTTTCCCTGTATAGCTTTGTAGACTAGGCTGGCCTTGAACTCACAGAGATCCGATTGTGATGCAAGACATATCTTTGCATTTTATAAACATTTCTGAAATCTCATTGTTTAGTTTTAGGCTAGACCCCAAACAAAAGAAGAATCAGTGGAGGTCAAGGACAATGACTGATAAGAGTCATCACTCAAACTTTCAAGTGTTTATTGTTTATTTAAAAAACATGGTGAGATATACATAACATAAAACTTATCATTGAAAGTGTGTGTGTGTGTGTGTGTGTGTGTGTGTGTGTGTGTAGAAAGGGGGAGGCCAGGGACGTGGTTTAGTGGTAGAGCACTTGCCTAACCTATATAAAGAAAAGATAAGGTAAATACTGTAAAATTTTAACAATTGGGACTTTGGATAAAGGGCAGGAACAAGTTATTTTGTATAATATATGTATTTTTTTATTTTTCTAAGACAGGGTTTCTCTGTGTAGCTTTGTAAACCAGGCTGGCCTCAAACTCACAGAGATCTGCCTGCCTCTCCCTCTTAAGTGCTGGGATTAAAGGCATGCGTCACCACCACCTGGCACTTTTTTAAAAATAAGTTTTGAAATACTTTATTTTTAAGTATATGAGTGTTTGCTTGCATGCATGTATACCATGTGGGACTTGTACCTGCAGAGGTCAGAAGAGGGAGTAAGATCCCCTGGAACTAAAGTTTGGATGGTTATAAGCCACCATATGGTGCTAGGGACTAATCTCTAGTCCTCTGCAAGAATAGCAAATGCTCTTAACCACTGAGCCATCTCTGAAGTCCCCATTTTGTATAATTTTTGCAACTTTACTATCAACTTGAAATAACTTGGAAATAGTAAAAACATCACTTTTTCAAAAGACAGTTTCAGCATGTGTGAAAATATTCAAGTAAGTGAAATATGTAGATTACTAAACAAATGTGCAGTATAAATTTTGTTGACTGCATATATTTAGTTGGATACATTGCTCATGCACAGTTAGTCCAAAAATATAGTTCATATATATTTTAGGAGCATAAAAAAGTAACAATTGTCATCTGTTGGTAAGAAATAGCCATGCCCAATTTAGAACAAAAGAAAGTTGAAGAATTTGTGTTACCAGATATCAAGACCTACTTTAAAGGTACAGGAGTTGGGGGATGGAGAGATAGCTCAGTGGTTAAGAGCACTGGCTCTTCATTCAATTCCCAGCACCTACACTACAGCTAACAGTCATCTGTAACTCATGTTCCAGAGGACCAGTGCCTTCTTGTGGCCTCCTTCAGCACTAGATGCATGTAGAATGCTGACATATGTACATGAATCAATATGGATTATTTTTATCCATACAGATAAATTTTAAAAAGAAAATCTTTTAAAAAGGTACAGAAATTCTGGCTGGAGAGATTGCTCAGCAGTTAAGAGCACTGGCTGATCTTCCAAAAGACCCAGGTTTAATTTCCAGCATCCATATGTAACAACCTATGTAACTCCAATCCCAAGAGATCTGACATCCTCTGCTGCCCTCCATGGGCACCAGACATGCATGTGGTGTACAGACATGCTTGCAGACAAAACACCAACATACATAACAGATTTTAAAAAACTATACATGTTATATAAAATACATTTATTAAAAGTTACATGGCTGTAATTACAGGAGAATCAGGAAATCCCCAGATGCCAAAGATAAAAGAGGAACTGAAAATATCAGCGAAGTTGAGAGTTGATGAGTATCTCCCTGTAAAGATCTGTGGTTCTGGACATCTTGCTTGGGAGTTTTTGGTTTGGGGGCCCAAGGCCTCTCAGAGATTGAAATTGATTATCTCAGTATCAAGTGGAAACTCTTAAGATATTTGCTAAGTGGAAGGTCAGATTACTAAGAAAATAATTACCCTCTACAAGAAGACAAGGGACATTCTCTCTGCTTGGCTTTGAGGATAGGGGTCTGGAAAGGGCCCCTGTATGAGAAGAGCTGTTTTTCTTTGCCATGTGAAACCTCAAGCTTGTGCTTTGCATAAGACTGAGGCCAAAATTTCTAAGACTATCCAGTGATATCCACAGTTTGTACTGTGGATCTTGACAAACCAAGTATTAATCCACTGGCATAGCACTAGCAACATCCATATATCCAAAGAAGTGTCACACACAAAAATATTCACAGAAATAATAGGCTGAAAAAAGAGCAGAAAAATGTATCCTTTAAAAAAGTCAGTAGGAAAACATTAAGTCAACACTAAAAAATGTCAAATAGGATATCAGTCTGAATGAGAACAAATGTACAAAGATCCTGAGGAAGACATTAAGCCTTTAAGAATAATACATAAGCCATTGCTCTTAACCACTGATTCATTTCTTCTGCTCCAACATTTGTGTTTGTAGCAGAAACTGTTACAGATAAGTTTCAATTACTTTCTTGTGAGACTCAGAAGTCCTTATGTTTTTATAAGTTTATTAAACATTAATTCAAAAATAAAAAATGTTGAGCTGGGGAGATGGTTTAGTGGGTAAAAACACTTACTTTCCACAAAAGCTTGACTATCTGAATTTGGATCTCCAGAATCCACAGAAAAGCCAGAGGCACTAGTGTAGGCATTTGTAATCACAGAAAACCCCTATCAGGAGATGGGAGGTTGAAACAGGAGAATCTCCAGAGGCTTCTGAGCCATCTAGCCTGGTTTATATAGCATTGAAGAGACCCTGTTTCAAACAGGATGGAAAGGCAAGGACCAAAACCCGGATTGTCACACGACCACTACACTTTTGCCATAGCACACACCCACCCACACCTACACCCATGAACATACATGCACTCCCCTCAAGATACTACTAATAAAAATTTAAGTGTCCATTCTTAACAATTTGTTTTTCAATAGAATTACTGACAAGGCTCAATAATCTCTTTAAAGTTTAATGAATGATCATCTTGCATTTTCTTAGAGCTGACAAGGGTATCAAAGTTTCTAAATATGAACTGGCTGAAGGACCTGGCTTGGACTCTTTCCTTCCTGCCAAATGTCTCTTTGTCTTGCATTTAGGACTCTATTTTTTTCTAGGACCTTTGCTGGGTTTCCACAGAACCTTTTTGGTTGGCTCTAGCTTATTCCTTCATTAATTTGCCTATTTACAACACCATATGTTGCAAATGAGATCTCCTGTCTTGGGAACAAAAGGCTACATACAATAAGGCAATCATATTTGATTAATAGCTTTGGTCTGATTACTAATTTAACACATTTATTGCTAGCCTACTATGTTTCAGGTCCTGGCCAACTATGGAAGACAAAGAAGACAGGGCCCATTTTTTCATGATTATGATGACATCAAACAAAAGAATTTCATGAGCATTCAGCTCCATTTTGAGAACACAAAAGGAGATAGGATTCCTGACATCTCTGGCAAACAGTCAAGGCACAGTACTAAACAAAATTTAATGAAATAAAGTATGACATTTAGGTGTCAGTACTTTAGTAGACACTTAGCTAGTCAGCTAAGAATTCCTGAAAGAGGGGCTGCATCTAAAACTGGATATGATAGGGAAGAGGAACTTTGGAAATTATGAAACTTTCCCTAGCACACATATTATATATGAACAGGAGGGGGTAATTATGTGTAGTTTGATTTTCTCTGTCAAGCTGTCCTACTCAGTTACTGCCCTAGTTCTGTCCTATAGAGTGGTCTGACTGTACAAGAATACAGCTTTTACACTTGCATACACAGAATCAGTGTTTAGCTATCATGAATAACTTCATTTATAAAAATTACATTTATTTAGTGGTGTGTGTGCGCCAGTGGGAATGTGTGGTCAGAGGGCAGTCTTGAGGAGTCAGTTCTATCCTTCCACCATGTGGTTTCACGGGGCGTCACACTGTGGCCCTAGGTTTGGGGGCAAGTGCCTTAACTGCCATCTCACTCGTCCCTCAACATTTGTTTTCCCTAGTTTGGGAACTAATTTCCTGAATCCACAATCAGTACTCTCTGACTTTAGCTAATTCTAACTTCTGTGCAAACACAATTCAACTTGATCGAGTAAAAGTTTCTCAA
This sequence comes from Phodopus roborovskii, assembly GCF_943737965.1. NCBI lineage: Eukaryota > Metazoa > Chordata > Mammalia > Rodentia > Cricetidae > Phodopus > Phodopus roborovskii. Next base: position 34,579,420 of record NW_026126517.1, read on the forward strand.
TCATCTAAAACTTTCTCTATGAAAGTTCAGTGGAAATTCCCCTCCCCAAACTGATTCTATGAATGACTGTGATACAAACCCCATTGTTGCATGTTCACGGTGTGCCAGAAACCCTACTTAATCACTCCTCTTTAAGGACTCAACTTTTGGAGCCCTAGTGCGCCGCCACAAGGTAGGTTCCCCGGGAGAAAGGAGCGAGAAGCACAGGAGGCTGACTCGGCGGGAGGACAGCGTCTTCATTGGAAGGGCCACGGGGAGCCTGTCCTCGTAGGAACCGGTCCCCTTGGGGGCGAGGGTAGTTCGTCATGCGGCCTAGAGCCCATCCAAGTCCGGAATAATCATCAGGCTTCATAAATATCCCAGGAGAGTGCGAGAATCAACGGGTTTCCGAAAACCCCACGCCGAGTTTCCCTGCCTCAGCTGGTAGGATTTTGTCTGACAGAAAATTAGAAACCCTGCGCGCCTAGAGTTTCAAACTACTAGAAGTCACGCCTCCTAGGAACCAGAAGCATTGCTAAGAGCTACTGAACGGACATTTGTAAGGGGCGGGGCCTCAGCGAAAACTATAATCCCCAGAATGCAGCGCGGAGCTTCCGGTTTCCGGCAAGAGGGCCAGAGTGAGTGTTTACACCGGCGGCTCTCTGCGGCCGGGTTCCTTCCGCGGGACGGGTGAGGGCGCTGGGCCCCCTGGGCGCGCGGGGCTCTCGTGGGTCTGGAGTAGCTAACTGGTCCCACGGGAGAGGTGGGGTTGGCAACAGTGTCCCTACTCACGACTAGGTATCTGTGACCTTGGGCCAAGTGACTTGAGCTGAATTTGATTACTGATCTGTAAAATATGGATGACAAAGCCTGCCCCCGGGGGCGGTTGCGAGGATCGAGATCGATATACAAAAACCCAAGCCCTTCCTCGCTTTAAACCGAAGGTGGACAGTATCTTGAGGTCTGCTGAGTAGGGTCATAACTTTTTCTTGGCCTTGTCTCTACTGCAAGAAGCTTCTTCGGAAGAAGTAGTGCCTACAACAAGGACTTGTCTTGCATTGCAAGGCTCTTGCACCCTTTGAGTTTTTTGATTTATTTTGTGGGCATTCATATATACCAGGCTGGAAACAGTGAATTAGAAAAGCTCTAGTCTTGGCTTCCAAGTCTTTCAAGATTGGTGGTGGTAGGGGTGGGGTGGGGTGGAGAATGATGGTGAGAAATTAATAAGTGAGCAAGTCTTACAAGGAAAAAGCAGCAAAGAAAATATCCTTTTAGCCTGGCTTCTGGTAATGAAGCTGGCTGACTAGCCAGTTATCCTCAAATCTATTGATTTGTGTTGCTCTTTTGCCTTGAGGGAACAGGGAATGTGTGACCAAGAGAAGAAAAAGAGGGCATGGAAACAATGTATTTGTGTGGGTCTTGGTAGGAGTTTGCTAAGAGGCCAAAAAGGGAAGAGAACTTACATGCAAAGGCAGGAGGTGAGCGGAAGCATACATGTGGACAACTTTGGTGTGAAGCAGACTAACTGTTATAAGTGGGGCAGGGCTGGGGCTTGTAGGAGTCGGAATGAATGGGTCTTTAATCCAGGCTGTGGAGTTGACACTTGTTCAAAGAGGTGCTTTGGAAGGCATTCAAAGCAGTTAAATCAGATCTGTGTTTTAAACATTAAGACATTGGGTAGCGCCATGAATCTTTGGTATGTGGAGGCAAGAAAGGCAAAGACCTGTTAAAGCTGTTGTAACAGCTAAATCAGAAATTGAAGGAGAAAAAAAGAAATCAGTGTTTAAAAGGTGTGTTGTGTGATCTTGCTCGAACCTCACAACATCCCTATCAGAATGGTCTTTTATGTCCACTTCTAAGGTGAAGAAACTGAAGCATGGATAATTCTTTGCTGTCCACTGTAGGAGGAATAAAGGGAGGACACCAGGTTCTAGTTCTGGTTTCCTAATGTTGTACCTTGTGCTTCTTAGCAGTATTGCACTGAAATAGCTTCCATTTAGCCTGGTTTCAGAAGAGGAATAGGATGGTTGTTTGTCCTTTAACCATTTATGCCTTATTCTTTTACAGGGAGAAAGAGAGAGCGCGAAAGAGAGAGGATGTCTCTCTCAGACTGGCATCTGGCAGTGAAGCTGGCTGACCAGCCACTTGCTCCCAAGTCAATTCTTCAGTTGCCAGAGACAGAAATGGGGGAATACTCACTAGGGGCCTACAGCATTTCATTTCTAAAGCAGCTTATTGCTGGCAAGCTCCAGGAATCTGTCCCAGACCCGGAACTGATTGGTGAGTCATGTAGCTGGGTTGCTTCTCTGGCCTTCTCTGGGAGAGGAGTTGAAAGAATAAATTAAGGGCTTATGATTTGTTGCTTCATAACGTTAACATTCCAGAGTTAAGTTTTACATGAGCAGAAACACAAGACATATGACAAAACTGTTGTTTGTCACTTCAGTTGTGTTACACTGAAGAACTTTGTTATGACTCTTAGCTATGATATTGCTGAGGTCTTTTCTCTGAGAGAACAAAATTAGGGGTGGGCTGAGCAAAGAGTTGCTGATGAGACAAGATTTCTCAATCTGTCTCTTAAGACTTAAGGGATAATTAGAAGGATTCTTGTTTGTTTTAATGAATGATTGGAGGGAAGGCTGGCAAGGCATTCCTAGTACATGAAGGAAGGATTTAAGTATAGTTCAGTCAAATGAGATTATAATTGTAATTTATGATAGTCAAGGGTTCCAACTGGTGAAAAACACATTTCTTATCACAGGTGGATTAGTTTCATCCTTTTTGGTTGCTAGTTTTTTTTTTTTTTTTTTCCCATTTATTTAGATTAAGTATTCTCTACAGTATTGAGCTCTAGAGCTTTTCTGTGGATATATTTATTAAGTATTTGTACTTGATAAAAATTGTTTAAAATATTGGGTTTGTTTGGTTTTGAGATAGGGTCTCACTTTGTAGCCCTGACTGGCCTGGAACTTACTATATAGACCAAGCTGGCCTGAACTCACTGTTGCCTTTGATAAAAGGCAAACACTAAAAGGATAAAAGGTATGCAACACTACACCTGGCCAAAAATATATTTCTTCATATCCTCACAACATACACAGGCCCTCACTATTACATCTAGGGCCTTGTATATGATAGGAAAGCAGTCTGCCACTGAGCTGTACCCAAAGCCTGTTTATATGATTTTTTTTTTTTTAATGTTTAAGCAGGATCTTGTTAAATTGCCCAGGGTGGCCTCAAATTTGCTTCAGCCTTTGAAGTATCTGGGATTATAGATGTGTGCCACTTCACCTTCTTTTTAGTGTGTGTATGTACAGGAGTATGTACTCATGTATGTGTCTGAAGAGACCAGAGCAGGACATCAGCTGTTATCTCTTACTCCACTCTATTGCCATTAGACAAGATTTTGCACTGAACCTGAGGCTTGTGGTTTGGGTTAGGCTGGATGGCCAGCTTGCCTCTGCCCTCAGCTCCTGGGGTTACAGACACATGTGCCATGCCTGGTTTTTTGTGTGGGTGCTGGGGATTTGAACTGAGGGCCTTATGCATGCAGAGCAAGTGCTCATACCCACTGAGCCGGTTCCCTATTCCCTGAGAGCTGTCTGAGATTCTTAGGAGATAGAAATCAAATTGCTTTGAGAAATAAAAGTGTAAATGGGTAGGTTTTTTTGTTTGTTTGTTTCTTGTTGTTTTTTAGATCTGATCTATTGTGGCCGGAAGCTAAAAGATGACCAGACCCTTGACTTCTATGGTATTCAGCCTGGGTCCACAGTCCATGTTCTCCGTAAATCTTGGCCTGAGCCTGATCAAAAACCTGGTAAGTTGAGGGTTTGTCCTTAGTTAGATGAGCAGAGCTTCCTTATATCTCCAAGGAAAGAGCCTGTGTATTTTTGAGGTACAGTCCTGGGTGCAACAAACATTTACTGAGATGGCAGTAGGAGTTATCTATATCCTTACTGGATTAGAGCCCACTGGTAGAGTTAAGTTGTGACACTGTTACTACTAATAATAGTTTTTTACTTTTTAAGTTCATTATCCACTGTTTTCTAACCACGTAGGGTGTATGGGTCTATTTAAATTATTTAGTAACAGCTGATTTCTCAGTTAACTTTACATCCTCTTATTGTTGCTATGTCCATTAGACAAAATCCAGAAACTTACCTTATTTTTCTAATCCTACAGTTTGTTCTTGTGTGAGCTAATCTTCCGACAAATTCCCTCAGGTGGTATTTGTTCAGGAAGCTAACTACTGCTGTTGAACTGATAATTTGTATTCAGAAAATACTCCAACAGCATTCAGGTTGCTCTTGAAGAAACTATACAAAACCTAAAGCCCTTTTAGTTTAATTAATAGAAGTTGCTGCTTGGAATTTACAATGTTGTTTTTGTGTTTGTGTTTTAGAAGCATCTCCACCTATAAAGCCAAGAAATGTTAAAGAGTTAGCTTTGTTAAACTACCAGTTTGACACATTTTTATCTTGTTTGTGTCTGCAGATGAGTAGTTACCAGATTGAAAGTTATTGTTTCAATTTAAACATAAAAGACAAAAACATCTTTTGTATCTATATGGGAAGTGAGAGAGAGAGAAGCAGTCCCACATCCAAGAATTAGCCACACACTCAGAGCCAGGCTTTGGAGTCCCACTGTTACAAGGTTCACTATCATCAAACAAGAACATCAAGTGAAAAATAAGATCCTTACCGTTTCTAAGCATCTGCAAAGCCCACTCATTGTCCAAACACACAAGAAGCTGCATATCCCTTCACACTGGCTAATGGGAGTGACTGCTGCCTCTGCCAATTACAGTTTGCCTTTCCTCTTGAATAAAGCTATGAAGAACCTAATCATAAAGTTGACCTCAGAGCAAAACTGTGTTTTCCCCAGAATCATCCATCAAAGTCAAAATCCTTTGACTTTACTAATATCCTCTGATTAAAATGCCCACAGTTCTTGGGGTATATATTCTCCTCCATGTACTGAGCTTTGAACCTAGCTTGTTCAGATGCAGGTCTGTCCCTCTGTTCTTTAGTTAGAGGGCATTGACTGAAGAAAATCGTTATGGGTTCTGCAAGCTAGTTTTGTTTGGTTGTTTTTCTTCTTCGGTATCTTACTTAATCACATTCTAGCATTTTGTAGATGGAGGAAAAAAAAAGATTGGAAGGATACCTACTCAAGATCTCTTAATTAAAATGAATTAGAACTGGGATATAAACCTAGATTATTCTGGGTTAGAAGCCTTTGTGTTTTCATCTAGTCTGGCTGCCTCTTTCCCAAAGAGTACTACAGAGACATCCATTACTTTTAGCAGACTGTGCCTTAGGATATGTAGAGCCTTTTTCTCCCCATGTTAGCTGCAGGTTTAGTTTTGAAACAAATGGAATTTTTATTGGGAGGTGAATTTAAATTTAGTTCTGAAAATAATTTTTTTTTAAATAATAGTACTTTAGATATTTTCTCCTGTAGCATTCTTCTTCCAAAAGGAGGTCGATTTGATGATATACTTCTGTGGTCACAGAATAACAGAGGCTGATGGAGGAGGGTTGCTCACTGAAAGCTTAATTTATTTATTTTTTATTTCTTGGCACTGCTGGAGATCAAGTACCCCTTATTATTCTCCCATGCCTTTCTTATATTTTCATTTAGACTTCAAAGACCTCCTTCCAGTAAACATGTATTCTGCTTTAAGCTACCCTCTTAGATGATCTCCAAGGAGGCAGCTTGGGTCCTAGCCTTACTTGTAGTGATGGCTAGCACTTTGTAGTGATGGTTGGCAATCTGTGTCTCTGCCTAAGAACTCAATATGGCATTTTATAATTGTATGTTCATGTGTTGGATATAGAGTCATAGTTTCATTTCTCCTACTGCCCCAAGAATTCCTTATTGTTTGCCTTCTTGTGACTTGACCAAAGCTTGATACAGGATAAATGCTTGGTTTGTTCAGTTTGTTGAATGAATAAGTTAGGAAACTTACTTATGGTATCTCTTTTCCAAAGGAGACAACAGCCTCATGATCATATGATTGCTGTGCTGAACTCCAGGCTTACAGTTCACTTTGCTTTGAGACTAGTGTCTATAAACTTATTATGTAACCTAGATTATCCTAAGGACACTAAGTGTGACCCAGGGTGAACTTCCTACCTGCCCCTATTCCTCCGATTCCTCCCCAATGAAATGGGTTATGATAGTCTGGTGACCAAATGCAGAACGACCACTGCTAGACTTTCCTGGATTTGTAGATCGCAGTGTCCAGAAATCAAAAAACAAGTTGCTATTTGGCACATGATAAAAGTTTATTCAGAGCTTTCAGGGGCCTTGTGCTTCCTTTGTCTTTACTGGGATTCTTTTTATTGTGACTTGGTTTTTTTATTTGTCTGTTTGTGGTGGTTAGGACCAAACACAGGGCTTAGCACAGGTTGCCAGGCACATGTTTTTCCTAGTCTGATTTCTCTCTCTCTCTCTCTCTCTCTCTCTCTCTCTCTCTCTCTTTCTCGCTCTCTCTTCTTTCTTTCTTTCTTTCTTTCTTTTTTTTTTTTTTTTTTTTTTTTTTTTTTTTTGGCTTTTTGAGACAGGGTTTCTCTGTGGCTTTGGAAGCTGTCCTAGAACTAGCTCTTGTAGACCAGGCTGGCCTCAAACTCACAGAGGTCTGCCTGCCTCTACCTCCTGAGTGTTGGGATTAAAGGCATGCACCACTAACATCTGGCCCTGATTTCTCTATCTTTTTGTGAATCAAAATAATATTACAGGGACTGGAGAGATGGCTCAAAGGTTAATAGTACTGTCTGCTCTTTCCAGAGGACCCTGGTTCAATTTCCAGCACCCGCATATAGCTCACAACCAATTGTAACTCCAGTTCCAAGGAATCTGATGGTCAGGCACTCACATGGCACATAGACATACATTCAGGCAAAACACACAAATACATAATAATTAAAAGATAAGTAAATAAAAAATAATAAAGAAACCTAAAAAAAAATTAAAGAAATCCGAAAGAAAATAACAGAATTACCCATAGGCTTGTCCCTCCTAGAAACTGTTATTCTTTATCTTGCTTCTTTCAGCCTTAGACCATATGCAGACTGACATATTTTGCATAGTTTTACCAGAGAATGCACATCCAAATTTGTGTTCTATTTCTTTCTCTTAACATATTGTGTCAGCATAGTGCTATATCGTTAAGATGGCTTGGAGTGAACTTATTTTAGGTCCCTACGTAAGAGTTCACTGAGTTGATTATGCATTCTTCCATCTCAAATGTAAGACAGCTAGAATTCCTGCAGTGGGTTGTTGATCAGAAAAGCCTCTTTCAAATATGGCAGGATATCCTTCTCTGCTGGAACTTTTTTTTTTTAATGTACTGAAGATAATTTATTGAGCGTGCAAATTTCATGCTTGTGGCACAAAGGGTTTTTCTGAGGTCGTGCTCACAATTTTAGAGGGTGATGAGGGAAGGAACTCTGTAGACTAATTTGCACCTGGACAAATGCTGAAATAATGTTGTCACATCTGTGGTAATGACAGAGCCTGGGCTGCTGTGGGATAACTAAGTGTCTTGTCCTCTAGAACCTGTGGACAAAGTGGCTGCCCTGAGGGAGTTCCGGGTGCTGCACACTGCCCTGCACAGCAGCTCCTCCTACAGGGAGGCGGTGAGTTCCAGCAAGAGTGCAAGAGATGATGTGAACACTGATCCTTGTTTAGCTTGGGAGCTGACAGCACATTGCCATGGCAACCAAGAGTTCCTCTGGGAGTTTTTGCCATGTTTGTGGGCCTCAGTAGAATCCTGTCTTTCCTCAAAAGCCTGCCTGTCAGGCAATGGTTGTTGATTCCCTATGATGATAATTACACAACCTCTCCTCAGACTGACCTTGTGGACTGAATATGGTTACTGCTACAGAATCCATATACCTTTCTGATGGGACTTGATCTTTGACTTTTGTTGAACTGCCTATCACCTCTTAAGCATGGATTTCCCCAATGGAGAAATGGAATGTTGACAGGCAGAATTAATATAGCTGTGAACTTCCTTCATAATGTATACCAGTGTAAAATCATCATCATATGGAGATTGGAAGGGGCTTTGGGAACCTGGAGAAACTGTTTTTGGGCTTGTGATGAGAGCATTTGTTTTGGAAGTATTAGAAATATAGGGATAGTAGTGGGGAACCACAGGGACTGTGTTCCATTGTGTTCCATTGTGTGGTGTGTATATGCATCATATACAAGCATTCAGAGGATGGAGTCAAGAGCAGTGGGTACTTGATGACTGTGTGGCGCTAGTTGGAATGCTAAGCCATCCCTGTCTCTCCTGCAGGTGTTTAAGATGCTCAACAATAAAGAATCTCTGGATCAGATCATTGTGGCCACCCCAGGTCTCAGCAGTGATCCCATTGCTCTAGGTAAGTGCAAGAAAAGATTTGAAGAAATGTGAGGTTTTGGAAAAGGAGGGCTGTGAACATCTTTTGAAGACACACTGCTGTTGAGGGATGAGGGACATAATCAAGCTCATTCCACAAACTCAGCCCTAAAGACTCTCAGTCCTCCATCGTGGCAACTCTGTGTCCCCAAATTCAGGAGAATGTGGGGAACAGGGAGCATTCCCACTGGGACAAAATGCCCTTGACTTTATTTCCTCCTCTTCTCAGGAGGGCTGGTTTGGGGTCCCATTGAGTTGCTTGCTTTGAAGTTTAATGCTGCTTCTTCCTTCTGGATCTAAGAGAAATCTTGGTCTCTTCCAGGGGTTCTCCAGGACAAAGACCTCTTCTCTGTCTTTGCTGATCCCAGCATGCTAGATACGTAAGTATAACCATTGTTTTGTAAAGTACCATTCCTCATGTGGTCAGGCTAGAAACCTGATTGTTGCCCTGGGATCTCTTCTTGGAGGTCAATTCAGTCTATCCCCAGGTCTGCTTTCTAATTGTGTCAAAATGTAAGGAACAGCAAGCGCTGCTTAAGGAATAGAAAAGCCTATGGGCAGGGGCACATGAAGTGTGTCATCATGAATCAGTATGGTGAGGACAGGGGATGGGGAGAGAGCGAGCTTTGTGTGCCAGGTGGATTTTGTGTAGTAAATGTCAGGGATTATAAACTAGGAAAAGTAGACATAGGTATATAGAACCATAAAATGCTAGAGCTAGAAGGACAGAAGTGGCTGTGTCCCCTTATTTGCAAGTGAAGAAATTAATCCTGCTCTAGGAAGAGAAAGGAGTCATCAGAATCTGCCTATTGTATACGAGGTGGTGTCTGGACCCAATTCTGAACCCTGAGCCTACCAAACCATGCATTTCTACTTCCTATCATGTCTTGCCTGTAGTTTTGCTTTTGCATATTTGTGGTGGATTTTGAGTGGATCTTAAAAGTGGAGCCTTTTTGACATTGCTAAGGGCAGGTCAGCAGGATGACAAAACCTCCTAGCAAAAGATGCTGAAGAATAGTTTAAATGTGGGGCACACATTTGTAATCCCTGAACTCTGGAGGCAGAGGCAATCACAGTAAATTTGAGGCTTGCTTGGCCTAGAGAACACCCATACTGTCATGGAAAAAGGTGCTGTTTCCTTGATCGTTATTTTCTACCTCTCTTCTAGATTGGTGCCTGCTCACCCAGCCCTAGTCAATGCCATCATCCTGGTTCTGCACTCAGTAGCAGGCAGCACACCAATGCCAGGAGCTGACTCCTCTTCCCGAAGCATGCCCTCCAGCTCGTACCGAGATATGCCAGGTGAGGCCCCTCAGGAGCTGGTCGTGGCCCAGGGATGCTTTACTCAGCAGCTATGTATAGTGTTGGCATAGGGCGTGAGTCAGGAAGTGCATCTGTCCTGTAATTTTCCAAGGGGAGAGATGAAATATGAATTTGGAGCGTAACTTGAGCTGAGATCTGGAGCTACGCCGGTCTTTCTGTTCTTCCTCCTGGAATCTGTTCACTCTCCTCCAGGTGGCTTCCTGTTTGACGGGCTCTCGGATGATGAGGACGACTTTCACCCAGTGAGTGGCATGGCAGCCTGCCCCTTGCGGGAGATGGTCCTGGGAACCTGAACCTCTTTAAGGACCTACTATTCCCAAGGCTAGGAAGTGTTCACAGGGACTTTTGGGGGCCAAGGCCATGTCTTATAATTCCTTTTATAAGGTGGGACCTTAGGAAGAAGTTTTTCTGGGAATTGTGGGGGCATGGGTGTGGTTCTTTTATCCTAATTCTGGATGCCTTTTTCCCCCAGAGCACCCGGTCTACGCCCTCTAGCAGTACACCCAGCTCCCGCCCAGCTTCTCTGGGGTACAGTGGAGCTGCTGGGCCCCGCCCTATTACGCAGAGTGAGCTGGCCACTGCCCTGGCCCTGGCCAGTACTCCAGAGAGCAGTTCTCATACACCAACTCCTGGCACCCAGGTATGGAGAGAGGATTGGGAACATTAAGGACAGGCTGCCAAAAACAAAACTCCCTGCAGTAGCTAAGATTTACCTTTCTTACCCCTGGTGCTAGATCTCTTTGCACTAGGTCCTGGGGCCTGGTAGGGATTTCTCAGCTGTGGTTCAGGTCACTCCCCTTTTCACTTACTTGCCTTTAGGACTCAGAAGTCAGAACTCAGCAGCACAGGCCTATGACAGGGACTAGATACTACAGGGTTAGAGTCTTGTTCATGATTTACTCCACCTCCAAAACCACCTGTCTTAAAACTGGGGTTCTAGTTTGGGCCTGGGGTCTCAGAGTCCATTTCCCTGGAGTAAAAGAGCATGAAATCTTGTATGTCCACATAGATTGCTTTTAGGTGCCCCATAATATAGTGTGGTTATCTCATAACAGGCCCCTGTGGGGAGGCAGGAGTTAGGTGTGGGGTCATGTGGCAGCACTGACAATCTGCTGTGACACTGAGGTGGCTGTGGAATAATGCTGACTATTTATTTGAATCTAGGGCCATTCTTCAGGCACCTCGCCAATGTCCTCTGGTGTCCAGTCAGGGACACCCATCACCAACGATCTTTTTAGCCAGGCCCTCCAGCATGCCCTGCAGGCCTCTGGGCAGCCTAGCCTTCAGGTGAGTCTCTCTACTTTGACACCTTAAAGAGAAAAAAGGTCAGTCTAGCAGCTAAGTGGAGCATCAGAGTGTCAGCATTGGATCTTATACCTTCAAGTATGAGCTGTTTGCTATATGCCTGTTTCACAGTGAGTCTGTGAAGGAAGCATCATTCTGAAATTGGTTTGGGTCCCACCGAAATGAAGTAGTAAAAACAGGGTACGAGCCTGTGTGATTTTCATGACTTCATGTGGTGCTCATGGGCAATCAAGTGAGGTGGACAGCCTGTGTTTGCTTCTATTTCATCTCCAGCCAGTTGCCTGTTCACTGGGCTCCAGAGCTCCAAGCTCTCATGGCTCTACCTGGCATAAAGCAAAGCTGAGATGACATGTGTGCTTTTTCTCTGTGTAAAAGCCCTAGCTGTCCTGGAACTCACTTTGTGGATCCACCTGCCTCTGCCTTTTGAGTGCTGGGATGAAAGGTGTGCACCGCCATCACTTGGCCACATGGTACATTTCTCTGCCTTCCACAGCCTTACCGTTTGTCTCTGCGTTTCTTCCCCACTGCCTTCTCCTCACAACTTGTACAGTTTCTTTCTGTGAAGAGGTAGACAGTAATGAAACTATGAAGCACTAGAGAAACAATGTGGGCTGAAATTCCGAGTCCAGGAGCCATTACATATAGTCATTTTAAACTTTGAGCTTGTCAAAGTGAGAATTCATCCCTAGAAAACCAAAGCCAAAAAAATCAACAGCAAAACCCAAGCAAAGTCTTAAGGCTGACAGTTGTAACCCTGTCAGACAAGTGATAGGTACATCCTCCTCAAGTAGAGCAGCTTAAGACCCAGCACTTCCTAGGAAGGTGGGAAAGGGTATGAAGAGACTATTCACTGAAAAGGAAGTATGGCTGTGTACACTCAGGGTTCCTGGCAGTCCCATTTCTCAGAAATGGTCCTGGAGATGTTTGTGTAAATAGAAAATGACAGTTTCACAACACCGAAACAGTCACAGCAGTGTTGTTTGTAATGTCAGAGAATTGCAGTCAACCGGAAGCTGGAGTATTATGTGCTTACTAAATAGATTTTGTATTAAGGCATGGTGTTACACTGTGATCTCAACACTTAAAAGGTAGGAATATTATGAGTTGGTGATTAGCCTGTGCTACATATACATATATTCATGAATATGTATATATGCTGTGTTATATATACATATATGTATGTATATATATGTATATATGAAGACTTTAAAAAAACAAAAATGAAATATTTTTTGTGTATGTGTTAGCTAGTTTTTGTGTCAACTTGACACAGGCTGGAGTCATCTGAAAGGAGGGAGCCTCAATTGATAAATTCCTTCCTCAGCATCAGCTCCTGCCTCCAGGTTCCTGCTCTTGTTGAGTTCCTGCTCTGACTTAAAAGCTATAAAGTGAAATAAACCCTTTTCTCCCAAGTTACTTTTGGTCATGGTATTTTATCACAGCAGCAGAAACCCTGACTAATGCAGTGTACGAGCATAGAAAGATCACTTTCCACTACCTTTCATAGTAAACAAAACTTTTAAACAGGGTGTGATGACATGTGCTTATAATCTCAGCACTCAGGAGGTGGAAGTGCAGGGGATTGGGAGTTCAAGGACATCCTCACTCAATATAGTGAATTTGAGGCCAGCCTGGGCTACATGAAATCCCCTACCACATATCCAAAAGAAAAGAAAAACTTTACAAAAACTCAACTTGGGCCCTTTGGAGGCTCATCAATTACAATTGCTGAGACATCTCTTGATGTTTTCTTTTTGTCATATCAGTTTTGATTGCCTTCTCTAGCTGTTATCATTTTGAAATTATTTTCTGTTCTTCACTGACTTTGTTTTTGTGATTTCTTTTGGCTTTGTAGTATAAAACTATTATTTCACTGTTGGGTGGTTAAGTTCTATCATGACAAACAAGCTAAGGACCAGTGTTGAAAGTAGAAACAGTTTCTTGCCGAAAGAGCATCTTTTGCTTCATAACCAAGTTCTTCTTTATTAATAATCTGTCTGGGTTTCTGAACATCTGGTCCACAAGGCAAGCAAGCACTTTTACCCACTGAGCCATCTTAGCTGTCTTCATGGGCCTTTCTGTGCAGGCTCAGTCAGTGCAAGTATCCATGGCTGCTGTGAATTCATTATTGTGTGTTTGTGTCTTGCCTAGAGGATAACATCTTGTAGCACATCTAGTGTTTCATTTCTTCCCACCCCTTCTTCTGAAGTGTTCTCTGATCCTTAGAAGGAATGGTGTAAGAGTCTCGTTTTAGAGATGTAAAGCACCTTGTACAGCCATGAATCTCTTCATTCACCACTATTCATTGGAAAGAGAGGCTTTTCTACTTGAAGTTGAGAGGAACATTTGTCTGTGTGTACAAGCATAAATATTTAGAAGGCAATTTAGACAACAGCATTCAATCCCCTTCCCCTTAGAGCTTGTGATCTTCCAAGCATGGGGTTTTGGTCAGATTTACCATTCCAGCCATAGATTCCCTCCTATGAAGTAGGCCTCAAAGCCAATCATAGAGCAGTTGTTTACCCCTTTAACAGCAGTGCTACTGTTGTTACCTGGCAAATGGTCTCATAGTTCATAGGGTTCACATATGGATAAGAGCATTAATGTCTTTGCTCCTTCAGCAGCCTGCATAGTACCTTTGGGGACTGAGAAAACGATCCAGTAGGGAGGAAGCTTCCAGCTCACTTCCAGAATTACTTCTCTGTATCATGCTAACAAAACGTGTGGTGTCTTCAGCAGTAGGGTCTTATTGTAGTTCTGGTGAGCAACCCAGAGGGAAGGCAAGAACCTGTATTGTTTCTGGGAGCTCTGAAACCTTCTCAATCATTAACTCTCTAATCAGTATCCCACCCTTGGCACTGGTGTTTTGTTTAATAACCCATAGTTTCTAGGAGCAGCTTTTCCCAGCCGTGGAACGGATGCTCAATAGGTTTCCATGTGACTTTTCATACCTTCTTTGTTTTTGTTAACCAGCCTCCTCTTCTGTTTCAACACCTCCTCCTTGTTTAACCCTTTCCGTCCCAGTGACCCGTCTCAGCTTTCATAGTACCTACATTCTACTTTACTCCTCTCTCAAGGCAGTCTCTTCCCAATCGCCCATCACCCTCTTTAGAGTTTCATGACTTCAGCGGTTACGCTTCTTTTTTTTTTTCTTTTTTTTTTTTTTAAGGCTCACTGGGCATGAATTAGGGATGCCCTGCCTTGACCTCACTCCTGACTTAGTTATTTTCAAAATTTATTCCTCGTGTGTGTGTGTGTGTGTGTGTGTGTGTGTGTGTGTGTGTGTGTGTGGGTGTATGGGTGTGTGTGCGCGCACACGTGTGCGTGCGTTCGTGTGTGTATGTGTGTGTAGATAACAAGTTTTTGGAATCTAGACCTTGAGTAATCTGTGCTCCAACACTCACTTCTGGCCTCCTCAAGCACCAGGCATCCATGAGAAACACAAACATACATGCAGGCAAAACACCCATACATATTTTAAAAAATAATAAAATTAAAATAAAGCTCCATCAAAGAAAGCATTTAACATTCCTGCTGCGATCTCCACAATGGTCATCTTGAAGAATGGCACGTTTTTTATAAGTTCCAATAGCAAGTGGTTTTCACTTTACTCGGAAATTCTGACCTCCCCAACCTCCACTTCTGGTTTATTTGGTGCTGGGAGTAGAACCCAGGGCAGTCCTGCAAGTGCTTTTCCAGATGTGACCTCTTGCTAGGACTCATCAAGCTATTCTCTTACAAGTAGGCAGTGATTTGATTAAACTCTTTTCTCTGTCCTTGTAAACAGAAGAAACAGAACTGTTTTGCTTTTACCTGGCAGTACATTAACCAAGTTGTCACTAGATTAGTCTCTATCAGGGGTTGGCAAACTATGACCCATAAACCAAATTCAGAACACTTTCCATTTTACATATTGTCTATGGCTATACTATTTTTATGCATTACAACCGGCAGAATTACATCAGAGCCTGTATAGCCTTTAGAAATCTGTCCAGGACAGCCTCCAAAGCTGCAGAGAAACCTTGACTCGGAAAAAAAAAAAAATCTAAAATATGTGAGTAGCCAGCCCTTTACTGAAAAAAGTTTACTGGCCCTTGACTTACAGGGATCTAGTATCTTAATACCCCATGTACATTATTTTGGTATGCATTATTAATTTCATGGTGAGAATATTTAAGAACAGATAGTAGTATATTCCATAGGCTAGATGCCTTAAGATACAGGTGTGCTAGAGAATGGAAAATCACTACAATTATAGACGAGCATCACCTCAGCCAGTAGCTGGTGAGCAAAGATTTAGATTATGTTGGCAGTAAAAATCAAGTTCATGCACCTGACAGTTGGTACCACTAAGAAAAGATACATTGATTAGTATGCCTTTTTTAGATTTCAAAGATATTACTATATTTCTGCACATTTATTGAGTTACTGTTTACTGAATGACAATATTTGAGGGCCCAGAGAAACAGGATCTAGAGTGTATTACATGACACCATGAGTTCAATGCAGTGGTGTGCAAAATAACTCTGGAAGGCAGAAATGATGTTCAGAAATCTAGACAACATATTAATAAAGAAGACCCTTATGAATCAATGTGTCTTTTGGCAAGGAGCTGTTTCCACTTTGAACACTGATTCTAAGCTTGTTGATCATAGTAGAACTTAATCACCCAACAGTGAAATAATAGTTTAATACTACAAAGCTGCTTTGCTGTAAAACCTCATTTGTTCTCCTTACCTTTCAGTGTATCTTTAGTCTTCCTGAAGCATCCATGGTATGGCCCTGAGCATCAACAGTTTTGCTGCAGGCCTCCTCTCTCCCTTTGTATCCTGAAAACAACCTCTGAGTCTTACTGTTCCATCAGGAGCCCAGCTAACACCTCTGCCTGCCCTGTCTTTCCACAGAGCCAATGGCAGCCTCAGCTGCAGCAGTTGCGTGACATGGGCATCCAGGATGATGAGCTGAGCCTCCGTGCCCTTCAGGCGACTGGAGGGGATATCCAAGCAGCCCTGGAGCTGATCTTTGCTGGAGGAGCCCCATGAACTTCTTGTACCCAAGTGCCTAGCAAGTTGCAGAGGCAATTCCTCAAAGGAGGCACTTGTGAAGTTGCCTCCAACTCCCCTCACCCTCAATATATCTGATGGTCTGTCTACTCACCTGCTGTGTCTAATGCTCGGCCTTCCTATTGATCTTAACTGGTGGGAGCAGCTGGGCAAGCAAGATGTATGGTTTTGATGCTGTGGCATCAAGGATCAGGTTGATACTCCCCCCCTCCCCACTTGGTTTGGGCCCTGGATAGGAAGTTTCGGACTAGTATCATGGGGATAGTGTGTAATACCCATGTTCACCTTATAGACCCTATAAGGCCCTAGCAATAGTTCCTGTGTACTTTGGTGTTTTAGAGCCCAAGGCTGTTGCCAGTCTACAACCTGGCCTTCAGAGTAGTTGCCAAGTTCCAGTTAAGGCCAGCAGTGACTACCATTTGTGATGGTTTAGGGAGTGTCTAGGTGGATTCTGGGTGTGGCAGGAAAGAATATTTTTCAAGTGATTCCATGTCCTCATACTGCCTGAGTCTTAGAAAACATCCTTTGATCCAGGACTCAAACTGTGTCAGGAAGTGTGTCCCTTTCCAGTGTCCTAAAGGCATGAAGAGAGAGCAGTTAAAAACAGTACTGACAACAGCAGTACAGACAGCTGAACATTAATACTGACGAGAGGACACCAGCCCCCAGCTGCTGCTCATCTATCTGTGCTCTCAATCCTCTTGACAGTGTTCCCTGGGACATGTCCTGCATCATCATGGATGTGTCCAAGTTGATGGAGGGGCTTCATATGCTTCACACCTGTTTGGGGGAAATTGTCAGCGGTGCTTGTACCCGTTTGGAACTGATTGATGTGGGTGGGCAGAAGCTCAGGGATCTGTCCCTGCCTGGCCTTGGCACACATTCCATTCACTCCATTGATAATCTTCTTTTTTTTTTTAACCACAAGGAGCCACATGGAACTGGTCTGTGCCATTTTTCCATCAGTACAATTATAGTTACCTGATGATTGCATGTGTCCCTTTGAACTACCCTCGTGCTTTTGGTCCCCAACACATCCTGTTCTCTATGACCTTTATATTAGTGACAGTTGTAGGGAAGGTGCTCAGAAGAACACATTACTTCAAAGATGCCCTCAGTAGCCTCTTGTTCTTTACCTACTCTGCAAAATTCTTGAAGTTTCCCCTTTACCTTCACAATCCCAGGGTTGATGTTGAGAGGCATATGCATTGGCAGAAAAGACTCAGAACTCTCCAGATTTCTGTGTGCCAAGCATTTTTGTGCCTCAGTGATGTGCCTGGTGTCCTGCTTGTGGTCGGCAGTGAAGACTTGGGAGCTCTTTTGAGCCCAGTATCTCTCACTCTGTGGTAGAAGCAAAGGCCAAGGTCCAGTTGGTGGTCTAATGGGGCTGACAGAGCCCTTCCAATCCACTTGATAAAACTTGCTTAGAGCTGCTCTCCATTCAGTGGCAACCTACTCTGCCTGGGGCTCCTGAGTGTGCTCATCCATTGTGCTATAGAACACTTGGATATTGTTGCTCTCTGTGGAATAGCTCCTGGTACCTGGTACCCAGCTTCCCAGAATTGAGCTGAACAGTTTCCCCTGTTTGTCAGGTCTTTCCTCCATGGGCTTGGCACACTGGCTTTACTTCCTGTGGTCATATTTTAAACAGTACATGTTGGGCCTGATAAGTGCCCCCTCTGAGCCTGGGGCTTTCCATGGGTTGAGGACGCCTTCCTTGCCATTGTGCTTTTCACTCTTTGAACAAACAGTGAGCCTCTGCAGTGTAAACATGGTGGCCTTGCTCATAAAGAACTGTGCTATTGGTAAGACAGGAAGACCTTGCTCACTAACCCTTGATGAAAGCTGGGCCAGGAAAGGCCAAGGTTGAGGTGGACATCTCATGGGGGGAAGGAAGCTCACTTAGGAGTATGTATGTGAAGAGAAGCTGCCTGGGGAAGGTGGTATTGGAGCTAGATTAGGAGGGTAAGGAAGGGAGTAGAGAGGGGATGCCACCCAGGTGGGCCTATTGGTGTGGAGAGAAAGTTAGGGATCGTAGGAAGTCAGAATTTTAACTGGGGATTCAGATTTGCATTTCAGAAAGGTCATTCTGACTTCTGGTTGGAGACTAGATTGGAAATAGACAAGTTTGGGAGGAGACGAGTGAAAAGGTTGAGGCAGTGGGCCACTTGAATTGACAGGTCTGGCCTGACAGCAAAGGAGAGAGGCTGGGGGATAGTTGCCATGCTTTGGAGAGTGTAAAAGGTTCAGAGGGAAAATCTTGTCAACAAATCCATAGTTAGGAAGTGGACAACTAGAAACTCACTCCAAAGTTGTGTTCTTTCTTCAGCTGTGGGCTCTGAGATGGGGAAGAGTCGGTGTTAAGAGCTGTACCAGCCAGAGGAGCTCTTTTGCTCCTCAGGGCAGAGTATAGGGAAGGTGCTCAGAACACATTACTCCAGAGATGCCTTCAGCAGCCTGTTGTTCTTTACCTACTCTGCAAAATTCTTGAAGTTTCCACTTTTCCTTCACGATCCTGGGGTTGACGTTGAGAGGCATTTGCATTGGCAGAAAAGACTCAGAACTCTCCAGACTTCTGGGTGCCAAGCCTTTTTGTGCCTCAGTGATGTGCCTGGAGTCCTGCTTGTAGAGTGTCTTTATGCAGGACAGTGGGGTGGGGGTGGGGGACCAGATTTGTATGTGAGATAATCTGACAGCTGTGTGGAGGCTGGATTTGTGGGAAGTGAGACTTCGGATAGGCAACCACAGAGAAGATTCGCTATCTCCAGATGGGACATTGTAGGGCCTGCAACCAGAGCTGCAGCAGAGGAGTTTGGTGGAGGGGAGGGATATGAGGTGTGAAGGACAGACCAGATCTGGGAGCTGGGAAAAGAAAAGAGGCAGGATGTGAGTAGGTAGAGGTTGATGCTGCCAAGAATAAGGAACTGGGGTTACAGTGTGGAATGCAAGACCATTTTGGACACGGTCAGGTTCTCTAAGACAGCCAGGTAGTGGTCCTTGGGCTGAGATAGTCATCAGGAAATTAAAAGTTCAAGATAGTGTTGGCATCATACGAAGAGGTAAATCATCTCTCCAGGAAAACCTGGAAGAAAAGAGATACCCACAAAGGAGTTAGGCTGTATGGGAAATGGTGACTGGGAGGTGTGGGAAGGAGATCTGCTTCTGGGAAGGAGATAACAGGGGTCACCAAACTGGGGTAGAAGGAAGTGAACAGAGGACATGGTCAGTGGTGTCAAATGCTAGACAAGCCTAGTCACAGAAGGGCAGACCTTGGACTTAGGAATTTACGCTTTGGTGACCTTGGGGAGATGTTACAATGGAACTAGAGAGCTGAGTTGTAAGAACTGGCCTTTAATAAGTAGGGGGCAATGATGGCAAAGAGGTCAGAGATCTCTGGACAACCTTGCTAACAAGGGAGAGGTGACTGAATAGTTGGAGAGGAGATGGGATGATTGAGCATTTGCAGTTCAACAGAGGTGAAGTTGGAATTGATGACGAGAACTTTTCTAGGAAGCTAAGGGAAAAAAAAGGAAGAGAGACCCCAAAATAGAATATGCAAATATGCAGAGATGGGTGAGCTTTCTGAACAGATCCTTTCTCCTGATATAACTCAAATTTGGCTGGGCTGACATGGACTGGGCTGGCACAGCTTGCTGGGCACATGGGCCTGGGTTCTGCTCTTTGCCTCAGCCCCATCTGGCCTGGGCCCCAGACCAAGCTCAGATCCCTACCCTGAGGTGGCTGGTTTCTTGTTTCCTCTGTCACAGGCCTTGGCAGTGATTGGTGACGATATTGGAGTTTATTCACATGCCTCTCTGTTTGCCTCCCCTGACTCCCACAGTTCGGGCCTTCTCTGGCTGTGGGCCATGCTCATGTCAGCTTTGTTGCGCTCTTGGCTCCCCTGGGTTTAGCTCTGTCTTGGTCCCATAGACTCTGCAGTTGCTGCTTACAGAATTCAGCCTTCTCCAGGCCAGAAGTGCCTTTCACAATAACCTAGGCACGGGCAGTCTCTGCCTTGGCAAAGCTAAGTGCCTGCAGTACAGTGCAATAGTGCTCATCTATCAGGCACTCTTCCTGTGCTGGGGATTGAGTTGGGGACTCACGGTGCCATCTCTGTGCATTTTCATAACATCCTTGAAAAGCAGTTTTGTTTTTGTTTTTATTGCCCTGTGCCCATGAGTACTGCCATTTAGATGTGACATCATTCTGGGAAATCAGCCTTTGCAGGGCTTGGATGAAAATATATCTGACATAACATTGTACTAACCCAGGCCTGGTCTCCATCCCACGGTCTGGAAGCTATCTGGGCTGAAGAGTTAGGGAGATTCCCAGGAATCCACAAGGATTCCCCAGCTAAGACTCCTAGCAATAGTGGAGAGGGTGCTTGAACTGGCCTCCTGTAATCAGATTGGTGAATACCCCAACTGTCAATATAGAGCCTTCATCCAGTAATTGATGGAACCAGACTCAGAGATACACAACCAAGCATCAGGCTAAACTCAGGAGTCCAGTCGAAGAGAGGGAGCAAGGGAGGTCAAGATCATGAAGGGGAAATCTACAGAGACAGCTAAACCAAACTCATGGGAACTCGAACTCATGAACTCTAGACCAACAGCCGTGAAGACTTGGTCTTCTGCATGTGGGAGACAGTTACAAAGCTTGGTCTATCTGAGGGGTCCTTGATAGTAAGACCAGGATCTATCCCTGGTGCATGCATTAGCTTGTGGCAGTCAATTCTCTATGGTGGGACACCATGCTCAACCTTAATGCAGGGACTTGATCCTCCCTTAATTTAATGGACCAGGCTTTGTTGACTCCCCATGGGAGCCCTTACCCTTTGGGAGGAATGGATGGGGGTAGGCTGTGGAGGATGAGAGGGGATGGGAGGCAAGGGGGTGTGATGAGGGGTGGAAGGGAGAACTGTGATTGGAATGTAAAATGAAATTTAAAACAAAACAAAAATCACCCATCCTGAAAGGGGCAGCTTAGGTGTGAGAAGGGAACAGGTTTCTTATCAGACCTGTATTCTGGGAGCCTTAGTTGTGTCCTATTTGATAATTTACTCTATGTCCATAGATACTGACACTATGTGTATATTGTAGATACTAGGCACTTCAGAGCTGGAGAGGTGGTTAAGAACACTGGCTGCTTTTGCAGAGAACCTGGGTTTGGTTCCCAGCTTATAACTGTGTAAAACTCCAGTTTCAGAGGATCTGATGCCTTTTTTTTTTTTTTTTTGGCCTCTGCATGTAACACACACACACACACACACATACACACACACACACACACACACACACATACACACACACACACACCTCTTTAAAAAATATTTTCAAAGGATGTGACCTAAATTCATGAAGGGCTGTATTCTAGAAAGAGTGAATAGACATGCTCTGTGTGGCTTTAGAGGGTAAATTTCAGACCACTGTTTGGTATTCTTCCACTAAGAAAGAAGCCTTTGTGCAGAGATAAGAAAATAGGCAGGGTTGCTTCATGGAAGAGTGCATTGTCCCCAGAAACATGCACTTAAAGATTGTGTCAGGCTATGAGGGTTGTGGGAGACTGCATGCATGCCTTTTGAGTTCTGCTTTTGGTCCCAAGAAGTGTGATTCATGGGTTCTTGCATTCACAAGAAAAGGTGAATGCTTTAGGGCAGCACAGGTTCACCCATGATCTCACTGAAAGAGCCGTAGCTAGTCCGAGGATCATATCAGAGCTAGGAAGGTTCTGGGACCCTATCCTATGGAAAGCATAGTAAAAGTACATGTAACCCAATGCCCAAGCTAGAAGAAAAAGCAGAAAGTGGGACAAGAATGCTTTACCCTGATCCAGGGAGGGTCAAGGTCAGGAAAGCAGCCACTTTAGCGCTTCCTTATCATTTTGTAAATCAAGAAAGCATGGTGGTTCACATCTGTGACCCCAGTACTTAAGAGGCTGAAGCAGGAGGATTGCTGCAAGTTTGAGGCCAAAGAGAGTAAGATGCTGCCAAGAAGAAAAGGAGGAGGAAGAGGAGTAAAGGGAAGAGGAGGGGGAGGAGAAATAGGAAGAAGAGAATAAGGAGGAAGAGAATCAGAGAGTTGGTCTGGGACAGGGCATTGGTTAATAACTTAGCAGCTAGGCAGACACAGCCCCATCTAGTCAGGAGATGTTAGATTTGATGGATTCCATGTGATTTCATGTGATGGTGTTGGCTCTAGGCCCTAGAGACCAAGAATGGAGGCTCAGAGATGGGTTTGTGGCATAGGAATGGGCTGGAGGGCGGGGCTTTTCTCCTAAAAGGTTTGGGAGCTTCTGTCCTCCGTCCCTAAGACTTGTCTGTTCTAGAGTACACACCAGGTGGCGCTCCAACCACAAGCCCAGTGCTATCTAAGGATGCTGCGCTGTCTTCACCCAGTCATTCTTGAGGTGAACTGACTGTCTTAACCCAAGGTGAAAGAGTCTAGAGCTTTTCCGCCAGTTCCCTGTCCTCTGTGGATCTTTACATTACGATCTTATTTAACATTGCTAGCCAGACTTTGGTTTTAACAAGTTAGGGTAGGGTTAAATGAAAATGCACCTAAGAAGACAGATACACATAAAGGGTGGCATTGTGCAGTGTAGACCAGAGGTGAATGGTGATTTTGAAGTCTTTCATTCCTAGCTGGCAGCTGGCAGGCTCTGACCTGGCTTAGGTAGAGGAAGCAAGAGCTTGAGAATAACCTGGTGGGGGTTTGGAGGTGGGGAGAGTGAGATACGGTCCTGGGATCTGTAGAGCCTAAAGAGGGTTCCTCTATACTCCTTTCCTGGCTCACCTAGGCTCAGTCTCCTAGGCATGTGACCATGGACAATGGTAACTAAAGCTGTTATGCCATGCTTGTGTGCTGGAGGTGTAGATGTGGCCTAAACCTATTTTTTCCCTTCAAACTTTAAATTTCATTTATTTGTTTGTTCTGTATATATGGAGGTTTTGCCTGTTTACATGTCTGTGTACCATATGCATGCATGCAGTGCCATCAGATCCCTGGGAACTAGAGTTGCAGCCAGTTGTGAGCCACCATGTGGGCACTGGGGATACAGTGTGGGTCCTCTGGAAGAGCAGCCAGTGCTTTTAACCATTGAGCCACCTCTTTAGCTCCCAAAACCTGTTTTTATTTGTCCTTATGCATCTTTGTTAACTTTTTTGAATTATTTGGGGATATTTGATTTGATGATACCTTTAAACTAGAGAATTTGAGCAAAGACTTAAGCTTCAATTCCATATGAAAACAACAAAAAAGCAAAACAAAACACACACACACACACACACACACACACACACACACACCAGACCACCACCTATCTGCTGACTTTTCTGTGGCCACATGATCTGTGGCTGAGTAGCAGCTGTCCTGTAAACATCATACCACAGGCCCAGCCCACTCAGTTCATGGGTGACCGACCTGCCTGGTCTGTTTGCCTCTGACAGTAAGGGGGTCATGAAGCTGAGTAAATAGTTCCTGTTGTTAGTAGCATGCTTGGGTGGAGACCTAATAGCAGGGATGGGTTCCTGCATGAGGAGGACTGGAGTTACTAATAATCCCAAGAATTTAGATTCTTAGATTATTGTATCCATGAAAATGAGCAGCTTATTTTTATTTATTTATTTATTTATTTATTTAGTTAGTTAGTTTTTTGAGACATGTTTTTCTATACTTTGGAGTTTGTCCTGGAACTCATT
Source organism: Phodopus roborovskii (assembly GCF_943737965.1). Taxonomy (NCBI): domain Eukaryota; kingdom Metazoa; phylum Chordata; class Mammalia; order Rodentia; family Cricetidae; genus Phodopus; species Phodopus roborovskii. The sequence goes on from NW_026126517.1 coordinate 34,603,199, forward strand.
ATACACCAGGTTGGCCTCAAACTCAGAGATCTGACTGTCTCTGCCTCCCCAGTGCTGGGATTAAAAGCATGCACCACCACATCCTGATGAAAATCAATGGTTTACGATGGTCAACATGTATGTATGTCATAGTTCCTCACTGAATCCTTACAACTCCCATAGACTTCTTGTTGGAGTAGGCCAATCTTCCAGGGTTGTGTCTAGCCATGGAATCAGGGAGATGAAAGTTTAGGGATGGAGAGGCAGACTGTGTTTGCCCTGAAGGTTAAGAGGCTCTGTTGGTATATTAGGAAGGACTCCCAGGACCTTACTGTTTCTCAGCCATGAAGCTCCAATCTGCATGTGTCCTGATCCTGACTCCCCAAGGGTACTTCTTGGATTTGGCTACAACTCCTCTGCCCACAGGGAGCAGCCTGCATCATTTCTTCTATCAGCTTTATCTCTCACTCTTCCAATTCTGGAGTCATGGGAGGGAAAACACTGGGATGTCTCTCCTTCAGACTTGTCACCATCTGCAGCTGTTGCTTCCTCTTCTGGCCCATTTCCCATCACTGGTCATACTGGGTTATGCCTTGGTTCAGGCTCAAGAGTTAGCTTTGGACACTAATAAGGCAGGCAGACCCATCACTACCTATACTATTTTGACTTGATTTCCCAATGTTACTTGAGTCAGGTACATGTTCCCTTCAGTTTCTTTCCCCTCCATAGAACTGTTGTTTCAAATCATGGACTTAGGAGTGGGTTGCCATCTGGCCTGGCCCTTTGTCCCCAGGGCCTATCTTGGAGGTAAGATGGCCTTTAGTACCACTACTTCACACTACAGCATGCAGCCTGGAAAAAGATTCTTTGGCTTCTACCCCTACTTTCCATCTGTTCCCTTTTGGTTAGGAGGATGACTCTGGCCCCTGGCCTGCCCTTCTGCATAGCATGTGGTAACCTAGCCCTGTCTGGGCCTTTCTGAGGATTGTTTGGATCCAGACTGCAGCCATGTATCAAAGGCAGCAGTCCAAGGGCACATTATATTGATAGAAACTAAGATGTTGGCTCTAGAGAGACCAACTGAATTGCAGTCCCAGCTCTGAGCAAGCTTAGGTATATTGGATCCCCTTCTATGCCTTAATTTTCTTGCATATAAAGAGAGAGAGAGGACTAATAGTACCTGTCTCCTAGGATCATGAAGACTGAGTTAAAATGAGGCAGTGAAATATGCATAGCATGTAATAGGAGCCTTACTATTAACACTTGTTACTAGAATCAGAAAACTTGGCTTCCTGTCTTGACTCACTCATTTCCAATTGACCTTAGAGAGATCCTGTGTCCTATATGCCTCAGTTTCTTCCCTAAGATAGAGTTATGTTTTCTTACTCAGAGGGAAAAAGTGTTGATCTGGCTCAAGTGATATAGATGGAAGTGGATTGCATTTTATGAGTTACTGTGCACATGGGTAATGTTTTCATTTCAGATGCACCCGGATTCTTGGTTCTTAAAGGCAGGGATAGGTAATTTCTTAACTTGTCTCAATTATTCACAGAAATGAAGACACTGGAGGCCAAACTTGTCCAGCAAATGAGTTCTTGGGCTAGAAAGCAAGTGCCATTCTTAGAAGTTACCTTGGGAATTCTTGGGCTGTCTACAGCTATCTTCTATCTGGGTGTGTGACCCTAGGCATCATGAAGCTAGTGGCTCCAAGTATAGTGTAAGGAACCTAACCCTTCAGTGTCTTTAGACTCCACACACACCAGTGCTGGAGATCTGGAGGAATTCACCTTATTGGCTTGGGTGTTTGGGGGCTTTTAGGAATGGAGAGAACAGCTAGAAGCAGAATGTGCAATTGGCAGGGCTAAGATTCATGTTATCAAGACCTGGCCATGGAGCAGTGAAGAGGGCTGGCTCTGAGGTCAGGGCATCCTGCCCAGTGTCTTTGCCCGTGTCTGCAACATGCTCAGTATGTCTAGGTCTGTGGGTTCTGAAGGTCGAGACTTTGTTTATTTCTGTTCTCCCTTCCTCACCCAGTCTCTTCTTAGTGCAGGACACCTTAGACTACATATACAGTAAGCCCTAGATAAGAACCTGCTGAGCTGCATGAATTTTGGTCATGGCTCCCTGGGGTACAAGAAGAGTGGAGAGTCTGAACCATCTCTGGCCCAAGGAGACTTTTTTACAAAAGGCAAAGTGACTCCAAAGCGATAAGCTAATGGCAGAGTTCCCTGGGCTGTGTAGGTGACTGCAGAAAGGTTGGGGCCTGGACCCTCAGAGAGAACCACCATCAGGTTGCCCTTGGTAGGTGGCTGAGCCTTAGGCAGAAAAAGAGATCCCTTCAACTGGTCTGATCTTGCTTCCCTGACTGTGAGTCTTGGGCATGCAAGATGTGCCCCTCGCGTTCTTCTTGGGGAAGGGGCCTTCCTAATTATATCCCCCTCAGCTCACATGGAAATGAGTTAGGATTTTCTGAGCATACACCAGCTGGCTGGGGGGAGGCAGCCCAGAAGGCTGCTGGCTGGGGAAGGGAGGAGAAAGGAGAGGGAGAGGAGGGAGCCAGGCCAAGATGAAAAATTCCCTGTGTTCCTTCAGGCAGAGCAATAGTGGGGCATTGTGGGCACCCCACACATCATCGACCTCCTCTGTCTCCTCCACAGAGGAAAGCATCTTGCTCCGGGCTGATAGGATCAGCAGTGAGCTGGGTCCCACTCGGGCAGGCCAATTCTTCGAGAATGGCTCTCTGACTACAAACCACTTAGCTGGCTGCAACCAGGTTGTCCCAATGTTGCACTCATTCATGCTCTTAGAGGTCCTTACAGATTTCCTAGGCCTTTCCGTCCTCTGGGGCGAGGGAAGTGGAACTGAAGCCCAGAGGAGGGATGGGGCCTGCTCCTCATGACAGATCACAAGTCTGTCTTCTTCGCAGCTGGGTTCTCCAGGTGGAGTTGCCTGAAAGCGGGTGGCAAAGGTTCTCCTAGCAGCGGACACCGCACAAGCTGGGGGCCATGGGCAAAGCTAGAAAAGGCTGCGAGGGGCGGGGGGGAGGGGTGGGGTGGGGTCAGGCGCTTGACTCCGCCTCCTGGCGCTAGGTTCTGCCTGCGGCCGGGCGCTGGCTCAGTCTCGGCTGCTTGCCGCTGTCGCTCCGGGGCTGCGGGATGACGCCTCCTCCTCCCGGACGTGCCGCCCCCAGCGCACCGCGCGCCCGCGTCCTCAGCCCGCCGGCTCGGTTCGGGCTCCCGCTGCGGCTACGACTGCTGCTGCTGTTCTGGGTGGCCGCCGCCTCCGCCCAAGGCCACTCGAGGAGCGGACCCCGCATCTCCGCCGTCTGGAAAGGTAGGCGGCGCCGCACGGCCGGCGGGACGCGGGATCGGACGCTGTGCGGGGAGGGTGCGGAGTGTGCGGCACCCAGAGAGAGTGCGTGTGCGCAGCTCTGCAGGTCTCGGGCTGGCCCCGAAGGGAGCGTGTGGGTCCGGGTGAGTGTATGTGAATGTGCGTACTGTCACGCCGGAGCGGGCTGGAGCGCTGCAGCGTGCGAACGAGCGGCTGGAGCCCGGGCCCGGCTAAGTGGCGCTCCAAGTCCTACGGCAGCTCGGAGCCCGAGCCGCAGCGCTTGAGCGCGAGGAAGGGGGGGAGGTTGCGGGCCCCTGCCTCGCCGAGGCTCTCTTTGGGTCTCCCCCGTGGGGTCTACTATGCAGGACCCTTCCTTTCTCCCCCGCCAGCTTCTTCACCCCGACCCCCCTCCTTGCGAGCTGCGGGCTCTGCTGGCACGCGGAGCTAAGGCTGCGTTGGTGAAGGGGGCGCGGACCCATTGCCGCCGCCGCTGCGCTCGGGCTGCGGGAACAAAGACCCCGCCGCCTGCCCCCGCCCCCGCCCCGGCCCGGAGCGCGGGCCAGGCAAGGGGTGGGCACCCTGCGGCGATCTGGGACAAGGTGCAGTGCTGAGGCTCAGGGCACCTGGGCGCTGTCTCTCTAATGCTGGGACCAGCCGCTCCCCCCCAACCCCCCTTGCTCGCACGTGGCGGTTGTCACCAGAAATTGGCGCTAGCACAAGGCAGGGGATAGTGCCCATTGGGTGGGGCGAGGCCATTGGGACCCCCAAGCGGTATATCTGGGGAGGGATGTGCAGTGTTAGGGCTGTGATGAATATGAGAACCTGGGGACTGGAGTCTTCCCTTGGGGCATTTCAGTTTAGACCCCTGTACAGTGGGACAGAAAGCTGGCTAGGTTGGGGTTGGAGGCTTTCTGCCGCTAGGGACAGAGCTCCCCTCCCCTGCATTGCACACAAATGCCTCCCCGCCCCCAGGCAAACTCAGCTCTGTACCCAAATTTGGCGTCTCTGCAGCCCCTCCCCTAGTGGTGATGGGAGATTCACACCGGGGGCTGAGGATACTGGTCCAGTCTGTCTGTACTGGGGACCCTTTGATGCCTTGGCAGTTTGCAGGGATTGCGGAAGTCTGAGCTTTATCTGGGGCAGGTATTCTTAGTAGGGGAGAGGGGGAACCCACATAAAATGAGTGGCCCGAACTGCCGCAGCAGCTGAGAGAATGTGACTTGCCCAAGGTCACTGGGCAGTGTAGGTGCTCACTGTGCAGGTGGGGCCTCTAATCCTATCCTGTTCTGTCCTGGTCCAGGGTTAGGGAGAGGAGAAGGATTTAGATGGTTTTCCAACCATAAATAAGGTACTCTGTTCTCCAACTCACCATCCAGCCAGAGGTGTGCCAGCAGAAGAGGAACAGCTTAGCTGGAGCTCTAGACTCCTGGTGAACACCTGCATACTCCACATTTGTACCCACTTCAGCCTCTTTCCCTCTGCCCTGCCAGCATTTTACCTTGTCTCTGACCCCTTGTGTCTTGAACAGCACAGTACATGAGTATTCCAGAGAAGACAAGTGGTTATGTCTGAGTGTTCTGGAATCTCCCTTTCTATCAAACTCCTCTCATTTGATTGTGCTTGTCCCCCCAAGTCCTTCCTTGACCTCCCCACCGCATACTTAATGCACACCCACTTGTTAGCACTTAATGCATACGCTTCTGTCCCTGGCACTTAGTCCTTACTTACCCTGAGGCTATTTAAAGCTGCTTTCAGCCCTCTTACCCACTTTCAAGCTCCCAGCCCATTTCTACGCCAGCTTCCCTTGCTTGCACTTCACTGCTGTGACCACACTGGTAATGCACTATTGACCCCCTCTGGCTGGGATCCACCAGACACTCACCAATCTTGTCCAAGGACAGTCTGCAATCTCCTTCACAAGTGCCAGGTGCCCCACTGACCAGACAGGCCCTGCCATTCACCTGCCCCACACCCCCTAGGGCCACCAGCTGGTGATAGTGTGCCCGGCTGACAGCTGCCTCCTGCCTCCTATGGGGTAACACATGGCAGTTGGATAGTAGGGAGTTTGGATAGGGCCAACCTAGGCATAGAGTGAGAGAGGGAGACCCTTCCAGGCTTTACAATAAGCCTAGGGCCCTGTCTAACAGAGGATGGGACAGGAACCTTCAGAGATGACTAGACTAGGGATTGTGGTAGCCCAATAGCCATTTCTTTACAAGAAACAGATTTAGATTTTAGTTTTGAGTCAAGACAGAATAGACTAGGATAGGTATAGAAATGTCTTTATTTTCTTTGCTTGGACCCCCAGGCCCCCCTCAAACTGCAGGGAAACATTAAAGCAGGGGACTCTGAGAGCATCCAAGGCTGCAATTGTTAAGAGAGTTGCTGCCTTTGCAACCAAATGAAGGCCCGGTGCAGAACAGCTTGGGCCCAGGGAAGGGTGTTCCATCACAGACTGCTGGTATCCTTGAGCTCTGCACCTGTCTTTGACCTCTAGAGGTGGTTGTCCCCTTAGGGCATCACTAGTTCATGAGTCAGTTAACAATGTAGATGTATGACTTTGATCTTCCTTCAAGCAGGGGGCAGATGGGTGGATGGCCGGTGAGGGTGTTGTGTGGTAGGAGGTTTGCATGCTTGTGTATGCTATGTACTCTTCCCCTGCTCCACCAGTAATTGGAGGCAGAGAAGCCCATGGAGATCCTGACCCCCATGTCTGAGTGAGCTAACCTGTCTACAGAAGGCAAACAGTCCAGTTCCCAGTCTACCTGCCCAGCTGGTTCTTCCCCCTCTGGCCCAATTAAACAACAGGATGTTATTGTTGACTTGGGAGCTGTTGGATAGCCATTAAGGGGCCCTTCCCCAGGGTAGGGGGGTTGTTATCACCTCCTCCAGGGGATGAGGTCACAGCTGGGGCTCCCCTTGCAAGCATCAGCATTTCCAGTGGAAATCCCTGCCCCCTCGGGGGACTTAGATGAATTCATCACCTTCAAGGTGAACCTCCCTGCAGAACTGGGGGGGCAATCCCAAATGGGAAAGGGGGTTTCCTAAGTTGGAAGAGATGCTTGGTGATGTCCCCAGAAGCTCCCTAAGTTCTGTGATGGATCTGTGGTGAACATTGAAGATTCTGAGAGCAGGTGTGGGGGTGGGCTGTAGATAGATGGTGACACAGATCCAAGTTGACTTTGGCACCTTGGGTAGAAATAGGTGAGAAGTCAGGAGCCTGGTTCTGGCTTGATTGTTCTGGCTTCATTTGCTCTGTGACTTTGGGTGCGTCCTTGCCTTTTTTCTGAACCTCAGTCTCCTCCGATGTCCAAAGAAGTCAGAAGTAGTGTCTCCTTTCTCTTTAGGATGAGGAGGGCAGAGCAGACACATTGGTGGCCCATTCAGATCTTGGTGTTATGTAACTAAAACCCGGGGAGTCAGGGGAAATCCTTGATTCTTGTGTCCTTCTCTTTCCTGTCATGGGCTGAAAGTCAAGGGTCAGTTGCAGGGAATGGCCTGTTGATTTGTGCCTCAAGGGTGGAAACACATTCAACAGGTTCTTTCTGAGTCTGGCTTTTGTGCTAGTTCTAGGATTGGACTTGAGGGTCCAGCAGAGAAATTAAATGAATTGGCATCCTTGTAGATGAGAAGACTGGGCAAATAAGCCAGTACATACGCTGAAGGAATGTGACAGGACCTACAACAGAGGATGGGGACTGAGGAGTCTGCTAGTCAGCAGACTCTCTGGATGAGCAGTAAAGCTGAGATGGCAGGGGAGGAGTTGGCTGGATGAGGAAGGCGTAAGAGAGGCACCTGTTTGACAGTGCTGAATCAGCTTTGGCCAGGGGTCCAGCAAGTTCTCTCCTTTTTCCCTCCCTTTCCCTCTCACTCTTTCTCTCCTTCTCTCCCTCTCCAGGCTCTCACAGTTTAGCTCTGGCTGGCCTGGAACTTGCTATGTAGTTCAGGGTGGCCTTAAGCTCACAGAAATCCATCTGTCTTTGTCTCCCTAGTGCTGGAACTATACTGGCTTCAGCCAGGTTTCTTGAAGGAGATGATATCTGAGCTTGACCACTTGTCACTGCTTGGACAGCCTTCTGGAGAAAGATAGTGGCAGGCAAGCCTGTCCCAGGTCCTCTAGGGAAGTTATGGTGGGGTTCAGGGACACTAGGACCATCCCCACCAGCTCCTGATTATGAGGAAGGTTCTTCAGGTAGGAGCCCGCCATGCCCTTTCTCTGCATGCTCTCTACAGCAGAAGAAACTTGTACCCAAGCCCTGTATTGTGGACAGGGCAGGCACGATTCTTCTGAACAGCTTCCCCCTCCAGGAACCCTGGTTCCTTTTGAGAGTAGGTAGTTTTCTGGGTTGAAGATGAGGTTCTCTACACTTGGGGGGACACAGTAAGCTGCACACTTCTCTTTGAGGAGTACCAGGCCAGGTGGGCTGTGAGGCTCAGCCTGCAGGGGGCAGTCGTGAGAATGAATGGCCCTAGAGTTGCCCGCTAGAGCCTCAGTTGACATCCTGGCCTCCACCATCATTCTACACCCCTCATTGTACCCCATTCAGGGTGTCTGTGTCATAACAGACTGACCACACTTCTCTACCTCTCGATAGCAGCTCCAAAAGGCTTCTGCTTTTCTTAGTTTCCTTTTTTGGCTATCCCAGGGGCCTGTCTCCTTTTTGCGGATTGGAGAGAAAGGCTTTTGATCTGCCCTGACCTTGCAAAGTCTGGCTGCCAGGTGTCTGACCATTTGGCCCTCAGTGGGCCAGGCACACAGGGAGAAAGGATAAAGTAAAGGGCTCCAGTCCAGGCTCCACAGAGGCTGGAGGCTTCTATCTTCCTTAGCCAGCCCAGGTCCCCAGTTGTTGCCCTCTCACAAGGGAAGGTTCTCGATGCCCTTTTCTCCAGCAGGCCTTCACCCTGGCCCCATTGTCCCATGTAGAGATTGTATTCTGCCCTCTTCAAGGTCCCTCCATTCCTCCATGACACTCTGCAGAATGTTCTACCTAGAACATAGTCAGAGTTGGTGCTTCCCCATAGCCCTGATGGTTACCCTATGGCCCTTCTTCCTTCCCAGCACCCACTGCTGCCCCAGGGCATTTTCTATGCACCAGACCTACTCTCTTCCTCAATCCCCCTTCTCCCTGTCGTTATTTCTTAGTTTCATTGAGTAACCTTCTGAGATGTCCTCAGCTTACCCAGCCTGACAGCACAGAGCTCAGGTGTGAGGAAAGGAATGTCAAGAGAGAGTGGGCCAACCACATTGGTCCCAGATGGGGAAACTAAGGCCCAGAGATGGCAGGGCTGGCTCAAGGTCACAGAAAAGCAGGCAGAGCTGGAGTTAGGGCTGTGTTTTCTACTCTGATCTTATTGGTGGCCCAGCTCTCTGCCTCTTCCCAATGTTCTGTCTACTTTCATGCTTTTCTGTGTCAAGGGCTTCGAAAGCCTCTTACCTCCTTGACCAGTTTAACTGGGCCCAGGGACTTTCTGTCCATATTCATCAAGACCACACTCACTTCAGACCCTCAGATTTGTATCCAGCTCCATGTACCTCATGTCTGGCCTTTGCTGAGCAGAGCTTAGGTCTCAGGGGGCAGGTTGTTCTGTGTCATGGCTCAGGCTAATCTGGATTTAACCACCACAGCAGCCTGGGGATTAGACTGATCCTGCAGGGCCTCCTGTACCCCTGCTTCTAATCAAGACCCGGGCTTTGGGCCAGCATCCTGGGGACCCTCACTGTAGAGGGCAGCCAGCCCTTGACCCCTGACTGCACCTGGATTCAGCTCCCTGGAGAAGGAAAGCAAAAGAAATCCTGCACTTGCCCCCAGGGAGCTGTTAGTGACTAAGAGGTAGGGCTCATGCCTGTGGTGGAAAAGGGGCCCCTGGGAAGTCAGGAGTGCAGAGCCAAGACTGTGTTGGAAGGTTGGTGTGGGTGATACGATCAGGGAGAGAAGGAAAGAGCCAAGCCAGAGCAAGGGGTCACCATGATAAGCACTGCACACCATAGATGGCTAAGATGTCTACTCTTCTGCAGAGTAGCAGGAGGCTGCCCCTTCCTACCATCAGAACGGCCATATTTTGTCCAGGCCTGGCAGTGGAGATGGGCCTCTCTTCACAGTACCCCATACCTCAGGTGAAATCCCACCAGACACAGTGTGATCTAGAAGAAGGGTATATGCCGAACGGTGGATGGAGCACAGTCAGGGAGTATGGAGCAGAACAGTGAGGGCAGTCTGGAGCACTTCTTGGAGCCAGAGGACTTATGTTCAAGGACAGGTGAGATCCACAGGTGACAGAGAAAGGATGTGGGCAGTGAGCACTAGCTGTGTGGAGATGGGAATTAGCCATAGTGGAGATGCTTTGGGGCATTGGGCCCTGCTGGGTTGGGCAGCTGGTAGCTGTGGTGAGTTCCTGAGCTTAGAGCCAGGGTGGAGACGGTGAGTGTTTTAGTGAGTGCTGACTGGCTGGGAACCTGGGTGATTGTAGAGCGGAAAAGCACTGGTGTGAATACCTAGCCCCAAAGTTTCCTATTGGAGACCGAGATCACAGGAGGTTTACTTCTCAATTAGTCACACTGACTAACATTTAGGATGACAGTGACAGACTGCACCCTATATTCCTGCTCCACCTGCACCCACATACTCATGCTCACTCATACACACTTGTCAAAGTGTCACAAGTAGAGAGTAGAGAGGTTAGGCATTTGATGGCAAGTAGCTTTGGCCTGGGCTCTAGCCTCCTTCAGCTTTGGTCTCCTGGGCTTTATAGAAGGGGCTGCCCGAGAAGTCCCTGAGACTCCATCCCTGGAGTACATCAGGGAGTACAGAGTTAGTCTGGAATGAGTATCAACCTCTGCTCTACTGCATACCCAGCTGTGTGATTTTGGATAAGTTGCTTAGCTTCTCTGTGTCTCATACTCCTTATCTGTGAAATAGAGATAATAAGAGCCTTGCTGAGTTAATAGATCTAGAAATCACTTAGGGTAGCACCTGGCAGATGGACAGTGTTTCAGAAGCACTGGGCTTAGGCCTAGCCTCACGCACCATTGCCATCCTCTTCCCTCTGATCCTCCTTCTGTAGCATCTCTGGTTTCTCCTGGAATGCATTTCTGGCACCCCAGACCCTGCCAGTTCTCCTTAACGGGTTTGTCTGGCTGGCTGCCCTCACACTGTGTCCCCTGCTGGTCCAGGCTAAAGCTGAGGCTGGGAACCTTCTGTTTCACCACAGTCTTCCACCTGTCTCCCTGTCTGCTGGCCTGAGGTAGCCATCTTCTGCCCTCTTGCTACCCCTGCCCTGGCTCTCCACCCAAGAGCAGGCTCTGTACTTTTGCCCACTCTCTGCTTTGAAGTAGCTATCGGCTGACTTTTTGGGAACCTGCTAGGCTAAAGAATGGGTAGGAATTAGACAGGGTGTGGCATTGGCTCTGGGTTTTCTGCCTTGCCTAGGATTGAGCTCAGAGCCCCTCTCCATTCCAGCCGGGCTCTGCCTTCTATTTCCACCTGAGCCCTTGACTCCTGCTCAGTTCAGCTCCCCCAAAATGTGCTTCTCATCAGAATTTTGTCCCAGCTACTTTGTCCATCATCTATGCCCTCTGATCCTCCGGTTACAGTGACATTTGCAAGTGGTCCCAGCCTTTGGTGGTTTGTCTTGCCGTCTTTGCAGGGTCGTGGGGATTTGTTGGGCAGTGGCGGCAGATGAGGATGTTGCTTTTACTGTCTCTCTAGTTTCAGAAAACTGCATCTGACTCCTTCAGCACACATAGACTCATGTTTTCCCCAAACGACCCATGAACTTAATCTCGACTGTTTTGTGTTTGTTCCTGAAATTATGATGGGTCATAAAACCCAGTCTGTAACACACCGGTAACCCCTGTCCCCACCGGCCACAGGAGGTGTCACTGAACTCAGGAAAGCCCTGCCATAGCTCAAACCACAACCAGCTGCCTGGATGTCAAAGAGGGTGGGAGGTTTCTTAGCATCAAGGCTTAATCAACACTTCAGATACCCTTCCCTCCCACCCACCGCTGACCTTGGCAGTGGGTGTAGGCTGTGGCCCATACAGCTTGCTGATAATAAGGGTGGATGTCTCATTCCTCCAAGAGGATGACTACCACATTAGGGCCTTGCCACCTGTGTTGGCACAGTACTTGTCTGGCAGCTGTCAGAGCCCAGCCCTGCACAGGTGTTACCAGGATCCTGATAGTAGCCATAATCTGCTCTTAGCACCAGGTCGGTGCCATCTGGAAATGGCTTTTCTTTCTTGGCCATATCAGAGGCAGAGCCAATGAAACATCTGTCCCTTGTTTCTGCCACCAGTGGGAGGCCTTCTCTTCACCATCCTGCTCAGCACCCGCAGTTCCATTAGTCATGCCTTGGGTTACTAAAGGCCCTTGGGATCAGGGCTCTACCTGGGAGGTGGTTGGTGATTTCCTTCATTTGTCTGTGCCTGGTGGATGGGGGTGGGTGGGAATAGGAAGAGGGTGATGCAGAGACATGGGAGGTTGAGCAGTTTTGTTTTTTGGTTTTCATAGCAGTCTCTCAAGTCCTGAATGTGGTTCTAGAGAGATATGGTGGCATGAGTCTGAACGTTCATTGGGTATCTGCTCTTGGGCCAGTGACACAGCCTCCCTAGCCTCTGAGTCTCCCAACTTGGTGGCTGTTTGGATACTTTCTCCATGTGTACTGTGTGAGATCCCAAAGGTAGAGAGACTGACTGCAGGTTAGCTCCTGAGCACACAGGGCCCTTCATTCTTTTCTCTGCCAGTTCGAGGTCAGGTAAGGTTGTGAGTGGGTCTGTAAGTGCAAAATGGGACACAAGTGTGGGAGGAGGTCCCTGCCAGATGTGACTGGGCCTCCAGTCTGTGATTGGAGGCTCCTGCTCCTTGGTGACTTGACTCAGGCATTCCCTACTGGGATGCCCACATTCTTGCCATTCTCTGCCCACTTTCCAAGGGCTTTTGGAGGTTAGCATTCAAGGCTGATGGGTTCAGTGGGTCAAGGACCAGCCCTTGTTGTTCCACCCTTCCCAGCCTCCCTCCCTCTTTCACAAGCATCCAGGCTATTGGGAACGACAGGACCAGATGGCAGCAGCATCCAGAGTGAATGAGAGGAGGGCAGACCCTTCATTAGGCAGGCATGCTTGGAGAAAACCAACCGCTTTCCCAAAGAAAATATCCTTACTTCTTATAGTCAATCAGCTGTTGGGACTGTGATGGGAGAGTGGCTCCCATAAAGGATCAAGCCTGATCCTCCCCTCCCCCCAACAGAATCAAGGCTTCATGGGCACCCTGGCAGGGTGCTGTGTCTGTATGGGGCCACTTCCCCCAGCCCATCTTCCCAGCACTTATATTTGGTTAGAATTGGGGCTAGGCTTTGTGAACTGTGAGGAGGCAGGGACTCGGGAACCTGGGACAGCCTGGGAATGTTCTTGTTCTGCTCAGGACAGCCAGGATTGGCTCTGAATCACATGGGGTGTGCCTAGCCTGCCTTGAGGCCATGTCCTCTCTGTGTGCCCCTAGCCCCCTCCCCTGCCTGAACCCCTGGTTATTCTGGGAGCTTTTAGCTACCACTTAGTCAGCCACTAATGCGTCAGGCCGGGGAGTGAGGGGGGAGACACGGTGCCAGACGGTGCTCCTTTTAGACACACGGGATGGAAAGGAAGCAGGGGGAGCCGGGAGGTGGGGGGTGGGGGACTGCCAGAGGATAGGAGACAGTCCCACTGCTGGCCCTGCTCCTTGGTAGCAGGCAGTAAGGGTGGCTGATGGGGAGTGGGTCAGCATGTCCTTGGCTTAGCTGGGCCTCCCTTGCTCCACCACTAAGGCCTAACCTGCTTTCATTAGTTCCCTGTCAGGTGGCAGCATGCGGCCTCTGTCCTCTGCACCTACCACACACAGTCAGCTTCCCCATCTCGCTTTTCACTGTTTGCTCTGCTTGTGTATCTCTTCCCAATCCCTGGCTAGTCTAGCTTTTATCTGCCTCCCCATATCTTTGGATTCACAAGACAGTAAAAAGAAAGGCTGTAAGCACTGAGCCTAACCCTTTTAAAGGTAGACTCTTGCTTGCTCAGCCCCTGCCTAGGCAGGGCCTTGAATCTGTCCCTGCCCCTGGCCCAGCTTCCTCTGAGGTGATCCTGGCCACGAGGCCATGCTGCTGCCTTCACTTCCAGGCAGCCCTCCTGCCCTGAGCCCCCAGCCCCCGCTCCTGCTGACCTGAACAAAGCTTTCTTTCATGTATTCATGGAGCTGCTGCTCTGACACTTCCCCGGCACAATCGGGCCCTTTGAGGGCCTCGGGCAGTGCGGGAGCCTGGGCTGGGGCTGGGGTAGAGAATGGGCCAAGGTCTTGTCCTGGGGCTGAGCTGGTGCCATCCCCTTCCTCCCCTAGTCCATAACACATCGCCAGGCACAGATCTGGGAGGGACAAGAACCTGAGAGTCATGGGAGAGCTGGTGAGACTCGTGGGAGGGCTTATGAGCTCCTGTTTGTTCTGCAAGATGGGCCCAGTAGTCCCTGCCTTCCCCCACACCAACCTTGCCAGGGTTTGAGTGGCTTGCAGATCAGCAGAGTGCTGCCCCTACACTCCCCTGCCCTTCTTAGCTTCTGTGTATCTTTTAGGAGCAGCCCTGAGCTCCCTCCTGGGACCATGTGCTTAGCAGGCTTTCTGTGGGGTGGGTACTTCATATCTACACTTCTGAGAAGAGCCAGGTGCCCTCCTCAGACTTTGTCCTTGGTGCCTTCACACTCAGGCCTGACTCTTTCAGGACTGCTTTTAGATAGCCCTGCTGCCTCCAAGACAAAGGCTCCATCCATGGTCTTCTTTCGTGCCTTTGAGCTGACTTGTACATTAGCCTGCCTGGCTTTTCTCTGAGGCTTGTGGGTGTGATCTTGATCCAGGTGCTCAGAGCTAAGGATACTGGTGGAAGTGGCTAACACAGCCTGGGGTTCTTTTCCTTTGCTTTGGGGCTGTGAGTCTCAGGAGCACAACATCCCCAGGTGCAGACATGGACCTTTCCCCTGGCTCCTGGACTGGATGTTCAGGAAGTGGAAGGAAAGCTGTGCTTGCTGCCTGGGGCCTGCTGCTTAGGCTATGGGTGAAAGGAGAGCCATGAGTCAAGAGAGACCAAGTGTCTGTCAGCTGCTGACCCCAGCTTTACAGTTTATCCCAGCTGGAAGAGAGCTAGAGGACAGTGCCCGGGACCTGCCACCATTAAGCACTTATGTCCAGACAGCATCTCAGCTGGACTCGCAGTCCCCGCCCCGCACATCTGGGGCTAATGAGAGGCAGCTTTGGGGTCTAGGGTGTAAGAGGTAGGGTGTCTGACACCTTCCCCCCAATTCCCACCCGCATTACTGGATCAGGCTGTTTGTGGTATGCCCCAGGAGAGCCAGGCCAGTCAGAGGTCAGCGGACTCAGCACTTCACGCTGTAGCCAGCCAGGCTCACATCTCCAGGAATGTTCTTGAGAACTGATACTGTCTGGATGAACCAATATGTCCTGCTTACTGGTGTGACCTTGGGCCAGGCTTGTCCCCCAGGGGGCCTCTGTTTCCTCCTCTACACAGAGAGCCAGGCCAGAGCAGAGAGGCAGAATTTGAATCATTCCCACTGTCTGTCTGGGATCACTTGGCTGTGGAGAAGTGTGTGCTCAGGAAAGGGAGTGAAGGAAAGGGTCATATCCTGTATGCTGTTGCCATTCCTTGGCCCCGGATGGATCAGTAGGAATGACTTAAGTGGCAGCAAGGAGGATTTAGAGCAGACCATTAGGGCAGGTTTGTTTTTTCTTGGACTGGGTCATGTCCTGCTTGGATGTTACTGCCAAACTGGCTGTCCCAAAGTTTGCAGCAGCTGAAAAAACAGTGGTTAGACCAGATTCCGGGGTGAGGCCCAGGCTAACCAGAGGTGAGGGGACAGAGGCTATGGTTGAGTGCCCAGAGCATAGCTATAGGCCATCCCATCCCTGTAATTTAGTCCTACAATCAGGACAGCCTCAACAATGTCCTTAGAGATGAGAGCTTCTCTCTGGAGGTGGCAGCTGCAGACAGTTTCTTTTTTGGGCAAAACTGCCCTGGTCAGCCCTTCTGCTGAAAGGCATAGGCTATGTTTTTTGAAAGTTCCCTGTCCCAGAGTTGCTGGAAGAGAGACCTGATTCTGAGCCCCAGAAGGAGCTGGCATCAGGGTGGATGGAACCAGGCTAGAGGTTAGCTTGGGAGACAGAGAGGAGTGCTGGTTTAAGGCCTGCCAGGCACCTGCTTTCATGTGTTCTTAGGCTGTCTGTTCCTTGACCTGTTTTCCCAACTGTACAATGGGAAGGAATGGATGTTTGTTGAAAAATGGTGCTCACTAAGGGCCTGGGGGTAAACCAGGAGGGATTAGAGACAACTTCTCAGAGGAAGATTTGGAGTCATTAATAAAATGGTTGCCTGGGGACTCAGACTCAGTAGGGAGCTTAGAGACCCTGCTGTATGCTTCTGGCAACGCTGAGTGAGATGGAGCAGACTGCAGATCTCACAGTACAGAGCTGATGGGCCTTCCCATACCTGCCCAGGAGTGTGTGCATTGCTTGGGAAAGGGATCTGTTCTCCCTGGGGTTCCTTAAAATGTTCCTCACTCTGAGAAAACACATGCTGTGGGGAAGGGACCATGGCTTTGGGTGTGGGCAGGTGGTTTCTGGAGCCCACCAGGGCATTCTTTACTTCTCAGGCTCACCTAAACCAGACCTTGTTTTTTAGCCTTGGTGCCCTGCTCTTGGAGCATTTTAGTAAGCCAGCAGGGTCTGTGTGCCCATGGAAGCTCAAGGGTCCTCTTGTTCAGGGTGTTTTTCTCTTTTATGCTGCACAGGGCAGGACCATGTGGACTTTGGCCAGCTTGAGCCACACACGGTGCTTTTCCATGAGCCGGGCAGCTTCTCTGTGTGGGTGGGTGGACGTGGCAAGGTCTACCTCTTCAACTTCCCCGAGGGCAAGAACGCCTCCGTGCGCACGGTGAGCTTGGTCTCCTCTACCCTCCCCTTCCCTTTCCTCGTCCCTGACCTCTGGTCCTGGTAAGGGCCCTTAGGGAGTATGAAGGAGCTGGCACATCTTTCTGAACAGGTCATCCTACATCCATGACCTCACACACAGTTCCGGGGGGAGGCCTCTATATGTAGTCCATGTTGGACTAAAGAATCAGGCTATGAGGAGAAAAACTGGGAGCTAACACACATGGCCAGTGCTGGTGGGGAAAGCCAGGCAGGGAAGTGGGTTCCAGAATTTATAGCTGGCCTTTTGCAATTGCTAGGCTCTGCTCCTGGTATCAGACAAGGTCCCTATGTGACCTTGGGAAATCTGCTTACCCTCTGCAAGTCTCAGTTACTTGAGAATAATAGTCTCATCCAGGGTTTGTCCTATGAGTGCCTGGACAGCATTTCAGGGACATCTCATCCCTCGAAAAGGGACTGATGCTTCTCCCCCTTCTCCAGGTGAACATTGGCTCTACAAAGGGGTCCTGCCAGGACAAACAGGTGAGCACAGGGGTGGGGGAAGACCATGGAAAAGGGCAGGCCCCTTGGGAAGAGGAAGAAGATCCTGAGAGTTGGAGGGAGGGTGGGAACATGGCTTTCCCTTGTTTTCTCCAGACTTATGGGGTTAGGGGAGTTTGGGCTGGTCTTAGGATCCCTACTCAAAGGGGGAGACATAGGCCCCTGGCATAGGCCCTGTTCACACAGGATAGAGTCAGCTGCCCTGGGTGGCTGCTATCAGCCCTTATGGATGTCTTCTTCCTAAGGCTGAGGGTCTTATTGCCTGCTAGGCCTGTTAAGCTTGCCAGGAGCTCCCACCCTCCTAACAGCCTCCTTCCCCACACAGGACTGTGAGAACTATATCACTCTTCTAGAGAGGCGGGGTAATAGGCTGCTGGTCTGTGGCACCAATGCCCGGAAGCCCAGCTGCTGGAACTTGGTGAGAACCCTTCCCATGTGCCTAAGCATCCCTCATTTCCTGGGTGGCCTTCAACTCCTCATGGACAGACAGATGGGAGATTCTGAGACAGGCATTACCCTGAGCAGAATCTCTGGGAGAATGGGCTCCTGGCTGGAAAACTGGCCCTTGTAGGGTGCAGTGGCTGATGCTCATATGGCCATCTGCACCTCTGATCTCCTCCAGGTGAATGGCAGTGTGGTGGTGTCACTTGGTGAGATGAAAGGCTATGCCCCCTTCAGCCCGGATGAGAACTCCTTGGTTCTGTTTGAAGGTAGAGCAGCTGTGCTGTAGGGATCCTGAGAGGGTGCTGCTGCACTGGGCTTGGGATAGGAGGGTCAGTCCCTTGTTCAATGGCCTGAGCCTGGGGAAGGACTCACAGAAGTTGTTGCTCTTACCACATGTTGTCCTACACCCCCAGGGGATGAAGTGTACTCTACTATCCGGAAGCAAGAATACAACGGGAAGATCCCTCGGTTCCGCCGCATCCGGGGCGAGAGTGAGCTGTATACAAGTGATACTGTCATGCAGAGTGAGTCAGTTGGGTTGAGGGTGGACCAAGGGGTGTGAATGTCCAAGATGGCAGATAGTATCCTGATGTATTCCAGGAAGGCTCCCTAAAAGGCACAGACCTGAACAGCCAGCACTGAGGCATTTGAGTTGTGGGAAAGAAGGAATCACAGAGAATAGGGTGTACAGGCCAGATGGGTCTGAATTACTCTGGGAACAAACACAGAGGAAGCTCAGACCTAGCACGAGGCTCACAGACCTAAGTTCATTTTTCTCATGAGCACATGTGGGGCAGACAGTCCCATCTTCCT
This sequence comes from Phodopus roborovskii, assembly GCF_943737965.1. NCBI lineage: Eukaryota > Metazoa > Chordata > Mammalia > Rodentia > Cricetidae > Phodopus > Phodopus roborovskii. Next base: position 34,621,260 of record NW_026126517.1, read on the forward strand.
CATTAAGGCTCTGTTGATTAGGCAGAAGTGACATGGGTACCCCAGGGGCTTTCCTGAAGTCCCCAGGCATGAAGTCATTGCTCCTGGGCCCATGACGTCTTTGTGGAAGAGGACATAACAGGTGTGGGGTATTGCTTTAGAGTCAAGGGCCCCATGGGGCCTTAAGTGCTGTTCTGAGTTCATACATATTTGGGAGAGGTGTGCAAGGTTGAATGAGTATCCCACACAAGTTTCTAGCCTCATCCCTATCATCCATGCCCTTGGCAGACCCACAGTTTATCAAGGCCACCATTGTCCACCAAGACCAAGCCTATGATGACAAGATCTACTACTTCTTCCGGGAGGACAATCCCGACAAGAACCCAGAGGCTCCTCTCAATGTGTCCCGAGTGGCCCAATTGTGCAGGGTGAGCCAGATATTCGAGGGGTGGCTGGGTGAGTGAGAATGTGTCTGTATATTTACAATAGGAGTGTGTGTGTATATGTGTATTTGTGTTCATGAAACTGTGACCAGCGTGTGTGTGTGTGTGTGTGTGTGTGTGTGTGTGACACACAGGTTTTCATCTACCTGTAAATAGATGTGGTTTAACATCTGTGCATATTGGATGCACAAACATGTACATGCATAAGTACCTGTGTGTTTACCTATGTTGTATTTATGTGAATTTGCTATATGGTATGTTTGTGTACATGTGTGCTAGGTGAAAGCAGCAGATGTGTATGGTCCTGTCTGCTATGGGGAACTGAGAATGTTTATCTACAGGGTCCTGGTGTGGGTCCTGGCACATCAGGCTGGAGCCTACCTGAAAGCTTTCCTAAGTTTCCACAGCTATCAGCCCCTGGTAACCTGCCCTGCCCTTCAGAGGCCTGGATGCTGACATGCCCAGCAGTAGGTGTCTCTGGAGTGTCAAGCAGCCCAGGCAGGTGCTGAGGGGCTTCTTCTGCTTTTTGTCCTTCCAGGGGGACCAGGGTGGCGAGAGTTCATTGTCTGCCTCCAAGTGGAACACCTTCCTGAAAGCCATGCTAGTGTGCAGTGACGCAGCCACCAACAGGAACTTCAATCGGCTGCAGGATGTCTTCCTGCTCCCTGACCCCAGTGGCCAGTGGAGAGACACCAGGGTCTATGGTGTTTTCTCCAACCCCTGGTGAGGAATAGTTAATGACATTAGCAGAGACTGTGGCTGTGAGGCTTGAGCTGTTACCTGGTATATGATGGTGTTGGTGGTGGTGGACAATGTGATGCTTATGTGTGTGTGTGTGTGTGTGTGTGTGTGTCCTGTTGTATTTTTGTGTCTGTATACATGGTGTGTGACCCTGGGCTCTATCTATGTGCATTCTTGCCAATTGTCCTTCCATGTGTGTGCCCAAAGCGGGTACTAGGCCTGGGAAAGGCCTGAGCCTGGGGAAGGACTCACAGAAGTTGTTGCTCTTACCACATGTTGTCCTACTCCCCCAGGGGTGCTGGGTGTGATCACACTTGCTCAAACACTGCCTGATAATTCACACTCTTTAATCACTTTCATTGATTGAAAACAAAGCAGACAAGTGTTATGGGTGGAGAAGGACCCTGCTCTGCCTCCTGTGTGGATGTAGCTGCGTCCTCATCAGGACATGGAGGTCTGGGCTCTTGAGGCTTCAGCACCCTGCAGCCTGTGACTGGAGGGCCCAGAGAATGACTCAGCCCAGGAAGGGGGTTCTGCTTTCTTTAGGTCAAGGAGAACAGGTGGCCTCTGAACTCAGTGATGCTGTAACAGAACCCAAGGTTGTGGTTTTAGATTGCATCAGAGAGAACTTAGTTGTTTCCCTCCCTCCCTTTGTTCCTCCCCTGTTTCAGCTTTGTTTGATAAGCTGGGCACTGGGCTCTGCTTCTGTAATAGTCCTGGCTCACAGAGCTTGCAGGCAGAGGGCTGTGGTTGTGCCCTGTCTGGCATAGGGCTGACCAGGGCAAGTGGAGGTGGGTGTATCCCGGGCCCTCTACTAAGGTGGCTTGTATATCCTTGCAGGAACTACTCAGCTGTTTGCGTGTATTCCCTTGGTGACATTGACAGAGTCTTCCGTACCTCTTCTCTCAAGGGCTACCACATGGGCCTTCCCAACCCTCGACCTGGCATGGTGAGCTGTTGACCAACCACGGCCCATACCCCAGCCTTTCCTGGTCTCACCTCCCAGTCACCTACTAACCTACTTCTTTTCTCTTTCCCAGTGCCTCCCAAAAAAGCAACCCATACCCACAGAAACCTTCCAGGTAGCTGATAGTCACCCAGAGGTATCACAGAGGGTGGAACCCATGGGGCCACTGAAGACACCATTGTTCCACTCTAAGTACCATTACCAGAAAGTGGTCGTCCACCGCATGCAAGCCAGCAATGGAGAGACCTTCCATGTTCTTTACCTAACAACAGGTGATGGGTTGTCCCAGAACCTTCTGATTGACTTTGCAAAAAATAGATGTGAACCATTCTTTGTTATGGTACATGCCTTTAATCTCACTATTCAAGAGGCAGAGGTAGGCAGATCTCAGTGAGTTCAAGGCCACCTTGGTCTACGTAGTGAGTTCCAGACCAACCAAAGCTATCTAGTAAGACCCTGTTTCAAAAAAGAAAACAAAGCAAACAAAATATATGGAAGATATTAAAAAAATATTTGCTTGGGCATTTAGGTGTAGACAGAAAATTGAGTGGACAGAGCTTTTGGAGGTCAGAGAGGGAGGGCTTCCTGGATGAGGTGAGGAAAAGGGAAAAGGGTAAAAGGAAAGCATCCTGAGTTGAGAGGAGAACATGCATTAGAGCTTGAGGCAGAAATGGGGTGAAGGAACAAAGCCAGGAGCAGCTTTGGTCCAGGTGTCTCTCTCAGTGGAGAAGGCATAGGAAGAGACATGGAAAGCTGGGGGCAGGGTGAGTGAGGGAGGGGCTTGAGTACCAGGGCTCCTTGGGGCCTCTGTCTTGCAGAATAGGGACCATGACCTTCCATTAGACTGTGGGGCTCCTGCAGTTGAGAGGGAGCATTTGAAAAGTTGGTAAGACACAAAGAATTTGATGCCATGTCAAGGAGTTGGAGATGGCAAAGCCTCATAGAGGCCTGAGACAGTGATTCCCCTTTCTTTCCCGGAGAGGCCTCCCTAGGGGAGTCTGAGTGAATGCCCTAGAGATGCTCCTTTGTTCTAGAAAGCCTTTGTGCATCCTGAGCCTAGTTTGTATCTACCTCCTCATCTCAGGCCTTGGTCAGCGTGGGGGTGGTAGCCTGGAAATAGCCTTGGAGACCATTGTGGGCCCAGCCACAGGCCTTCCTGGATACAAGAAAGGACCCTATACCTCTGGGACCATTTGTCAGGGCCCAGGCCCCATCCCTCAATTGTTCATACTCCTTCAAGTGGCTTCCTGTTGCTGCTTCACTCTGGGGCTTCCTTGGCCATGTTGGCCTGGTTGAAAGCTAGAGTCCTGGGGTCATTGTTTGGCTCCTGGAAAATCTCAAGGAGAGGATTTCCCACAGGACATTGGGACAAAGGAAGGGAGGTCACACAATGCAGGATGGGGAAGGTTGGACTTTGGCCCAGGGATCCCTGCTACTCCCTCCTACATGCCTGGGCTATGAGCATACTTAGGGAGTAGAGAGGGAGTCTTATCTTCCCTGTGGCCCATGGGAGAGATACCAGTTTAGAGCCTGCAGCATTTAGAAATATTGAGGCCAGATAAAAATAAAGAATTCTCTAGGTCCTCAACAGAGACTGGAAACTCTCACAATGGGGACCAGCTGTGTGCCTGCTTTGTCTGGATCTGTGTCTGAGTGGCTGGGGTGAGGACAGGGGCTGTGTTGGGGGCTTGTCAGGTCCAAGTAGTGTTTGACCACATCTCAAAGCCTGCCAGTTGAAACACTGAGCCTAGAGGAACTGTCTCAGGTAGGCATCATGTGACTGCTTTTTGGGGGGCAGATAATGCCCTGGGAAATGGGGATGGAAGGAGAAAAGGAAGAGGCTATTCTAGAAACTGGGACAGCAGTTGAGGTGGGATTAGGAGGGCCAGGCTCAGGGTACACATTAGTCCCCAACAGGTGCCAATGGAGAGAGAGCTGGTCTAGCAGACAGTCTGGTTGTGTGACCTTGGGAGCCCTCATATGGAATCCAAGGTTCTTTTCAGATCTAAGATTTTACAGAAATTAAAATATCCCTTAAGACTAAGTGCAATGTGGAATCCTGGATTGGCTTCTGGAACAAAAGAAGGACATCAGTGGAAAAACCCAAGAAACCCAAATGAAGTCTGCAGTTGAGTGACTAGGAGCATGCTGGTGTCAATTGCTTAGTTGTTACAAATTCACTCTGGTTATGTAAGATTTTCAGCTGAGGAAACTGGGAGACAGCTAGGCAAGGACTCTATACTATCACTGCAACTCTTCTGAAAATCTAAAACTATTTCTAAAATAAACAATTAAAGTTAATATATCCCCTAGGTAATTTGGAGGCAGGCAAGTTGTAAGGAAGAAAACAAAAAACAAACAAACAAACAAAAAAAAAAAAACCAAAAGCAAAGCCAGAGGTGTGGTTCTGACCCATCTGGGTTCCAATTTGTTCCCTGCTGCTCACCATCTGTGTGACCTTGAGCAAATTGCATAGCTTCCCTTATCTGCAAAATAAGGGAGATAACACCTACCTCAAAGGGCAGAGGAGGAAAGGGGTAACCAAGGTAATGTGAGGCACCAATCCTGGCTTGCTTTTTAATTTTGCAGCCTCCAGTAAACCTTTGGCATATTGGGGGGCACTCACTGAGGGGATGGCCTTTTGGGATCAGCCTTGAAAACTGGGCTGCCTTTGGGCTCTATGTTCCTTCTCACCCAGCTGTCCTCACCCCACCCTACCCCAGTTCTGTGACACCCACCTGAGCCATGATGCCTAAGCCCTCCCCACCAGTGTCTTTAAACGGCAGCCCAGCCCTGAAGAAGGCTATCTGGCTGAAGTGGGCTTCTGTCTGTTCATCCCTACCCATAGACAGGGGCACCATTCATAAAGTGGTGGAATCAGGGGACCAGGAACACAGCTTTGTCTTCAACATCATGGAGATCCAGCCCTTCCACCGTGCAGCTGCTATCCAGGCCATATCATTGGATGCTGATCGGGTGAGCTGTCCCACCCTACTCTACACCCTTGGGACCACCCAGACAGCTGGTGGGGGAGAGGGTTACTCTGTTTCAAGGACCTCCAAGGTGGCAGAATCCCTTTTTCAAGAGTTGAGAACTCAGTGGAGGGCTCTGGTCTGACCCCGCCTTGCTCTCTTTCTAGCGGAAGCTATATGTGAGCTCCCAGTGGGAAGTGAGCCAGGTACCCCTGGACATGTGTGAGGTCTACAGCGGGGGCTGCCATGGCTGCCTCATGTCCAGAGATCCCTACTGCGGCTGGGACCAGGACCACTGCGTGTCTATCTACAGTTCCCAACGGTACATTGGACAGATCCCTTTGCCCCGAGGAAAGGCAGACCTGGGAGTGAGGAGGTTTTGAAGGGCGCAGGCAGATCATTCTGGGGTCACATGAGGATAAGTGGGGTGCTGCACTGCAGCCTCCTGTCTGCTGATGTTTGCTCCTCCTACTTCTAGGTCAGTGCTGCAGTCTATTAACCCAGCTGAGCCACACAAAGAATGTCCCAACCCTAAACCAGGTATCTCATTTAATTCTTCCCTTGGGCCCCAGGCTGATGAGGGGAGCACAGCTATGCCTCAGTTCCCTTGATCTGCAAAAGGCGATGCCTTGACCTGAGGCCCATGGACCATATCCTGCTGAGGGAACTCCCATGATATAGGGGGGTTATGAGAGGGGTGGGGATGTGGGAAAATGCAAGAAAGAAACGAAAAGTTGGGATCCAACCCCTCTCCACCGTGTTCCTTTAGAAGCCTTGCTCTAGAAGCCTCATCTGAAGAACTCAAAGGTTCCCAAGGTGCCCTTGAGCCCTCCTCATGCCTGTTTCCCCTACTTCCACAGACAATGCCCCGCTACAGAAAGTTTCCCTGGCCCGAAACTCTCGTTACTACCTGACCTGCCCCATGGAGTCCCGCCATGCCACCTACTTATGGCGCCATGAGGAGAATGTGGAACAGAGCTGTGAGCCAGGACACCAAAGCCCAAGCTGCATCCTTTTCATTGAGAACCTCACAGCCCGTCAGTATGGTCACTACCGCTGCGAGGCCCAAGAGGGCTCCTACCTCCGTGAGGCCCAGCACTGGGAGCTGCTACCTGAGGACAGAGCCCTTGCTGAACAGCTAATGGGTCGTGCTAGAGCCATGGCAGCCTCCTTCTGGCTGGGAACCCTGCCCACACTCCTACTTGGTCTGCTGGTTCACTAGGGTTCTAGGACCTTGGTGTACCCCAGGCTTCTGTAGCCCAGGAGTACTAGAAAAATGTCACACTCACAGCCGGCAGGCCCGGGAGCTCCTTGTCCACTGATTTCTTCCAGGGGTACTAAATAATCCAGTGGGGGACAAAGGGCCTGGAGATGTCCAGCCGCAGGCGGCTGCTGGGGCCTAGGTGGGGTGGGTACAGTGAGGGACTGCAAAATGAAGGCACCGACTGTGAAGCTGGGCCATCACTGACCCAAGACTTTATCTTCTCCAGAATATTTTTCGAAATCTCCTCACACTTGACTTCAGGCAGTGATGCACCTGGCCTGAGAGCCCAACAGCCTGGCAGTGGGCTTTGGGAAGGAAGCTGGGACCCCATCTCCTGGACCTTGGGGCTGAGTCCTTTGGGACCACTGTGCCCACCTGCTTCCTTCCCTGCCCCACTGCTGGGTAGCCAATGTTCCTGCAGACCCAGGCTGCTCCTCTGCACCTCCCTCACAGCCTGGGTCCCACCGGACAGCGCCTTGCATGTTTATTGAAGGATGTTTGCTTTCCGGACGGAAGGACGGAAAAAGCTCTATTTTTATGTTAGGCTTATTTCATGTATAGCTACTTCTGACTGCATCTGTATGAAATACCAAAACTACATGCTGGGGGGGCGGGTAGAGGGAGGGCTTGGGAAGGGGGGGTGGGGGCTGATCCCAGGCTGGGGCTCCCTGGGATGGGATCGGAGTCCAGGGACAGGCATGGGTTTGAAGAGAGTGGCATGAGCTGGCTCTGCCCTGACAGCCCAGTCTGAGGGCATGAGCCTCCAGTGTGGGGTGGTTATGGGAGGGGTGGGTGAGGGAGACAGGGGAGAGCGAAGAAGAAAACTGAGCCCTAGGTAGATTTGCCGTGGTCATTTTGAAGGAGGAGCCGGGTCCACAAGGGGAGGTTCCAGGACTCTGCCCTTGGCATTGGGGGTTGGGGGGCAGGGGGAGACTCCTCCCTTCCCTTCAGCCCCCTTCCCCAGGGGCTGTGCTTCCATGCTCCTAGCCTCCCACTTCAGCTCAGGACATGTCCTAACTTAGGCTAAACTGTGAAAATTCCCGTGGAGAAGGCCCAGGCCGAGCTCTCCAAGTGGGCCTCCCTGCCCCCAGTCCATGGATTTCAGCAGAGAGCTGACCCTTCTCCAGCTGTGTCTGGGGCAGGGCCTGGGGCCGGGAGCCTTCCAGCTTCCGTCCCTTATCTCTTCTCAATGCACTTTAATAATGTAACATATTACTAATAAACAAGCTATTTATTTACCTGTGCCTACTCCCTGTCCTCCATGCCAGTGATGCTGAGTGGTCTGGCCTCCTGTTGGTACCTCCTGTCTGTGCGGACATCCCTGACTCAGATTTCCCTAGTGATTCTGCTGTCAGGCAGACTCAGAGGACAGAGGCTAGAGAGGGGCAGAAACGGCGGATGTGAGCTTGCCACTGCTCAGCAATCCTTGAGCCCGCAGCCCTTCCCTCCCATAGCACAAACCCCTTGCCTTCCGAATTTCCACTTCTACTGGGAGACCTAGCCAGGATCACTCTAGAGTCAACTACCAGGCCTCCCTATCTTCAAGGGGCCATTTGAGCTGTGGCGCTGACTAATGAGGGCTCTTAGGATGATACAAGGGAGTGTGCAAGGGGCTGGTGGTGCCAGGATAGGACTGAAGCATGGTTGTTTGCTCTTGGCCAGGTTGTTAGGAAAAGAGGGGGCTGCATGCCATTCTGTCTCTGTCTTGAGCATCCCCTGTTAGGGAAAGGGCTGGAGCAGAGACAGGTGAGAAATGGGAAGGGATGAGGAGGATGCTTGGTGGATGGAGGTTAGGACTAAGGACAGTGGCTATGGAATAGATGTGAGAATAATACATGGCAGTTCAGAAAGGAGCTCAGATGTTCCTCTAATGACCTTCACTATTATTTTGGTTTACTGTGCCCCTTTGAAATTTATTATTTTAGCCAGGTGGTGGTGGTGGTGCATGCCTTTAATACCAGCACTCAGGAGGCCGAGGCAGGTGGATCTCTGTGAATTGGAGGCTAGCCTGGTCTACAAATCAAGTTGCAGGACAGCCAGAGCTGTTACACAGAGAAACCCTGTTTTGAAAAACAACAACAGCAACCCCTCCCCCCACAAGATTTATGTTATGTGTGTGGGTGTTTTGCTGCTGCATATATGTCCGCACCATGTGCATGCCTGGTACTTGCGGAGACCAGAAAGAGTGTGGGGTTATACGGGATAGTGGATGGTAATGAGCCACCATGTGAGTGCTGGGAATTTAACCTGTGTCCTTGAAGAGTGCCTTTGATCACTGAGCCATCTGCCCCATTTTGTTCCTGTTTGTTTGCCCACTGGGGGCAGGGACCAAGGCCTTTTGGAGTTCCTCAGGGGCTTTTCTGATGGAGTAGTAACTGCTGGAGAGGGGTGCACAGCCAATTTGGGCCAGTTTCTGTGAATCAGCTGAGCTAGTGAGATATGGGAGACCCCATAAGACAGAGATGGCCCTCACCACAACATTTTCTGTTCACTTGGGCCAGCCCGAAGATGACAATTATCCTACTTTTTTTCAACCCCAACCCAATCTCCCCAGGGTGACCGAAGTGGTGAAGGTGGTTGGGACAATGGGTTTCTGGGTCTCTGAGGAATCCAGATCTGTCTGGAGCCTCCAGAGCCTCAGGGAGTCCAGCTCCAGTGTCCAGCAGTGGTGGCAGCGGCGGAGGTAGCAGCAGCATTTCACAGCCTTCTCAGGAAGACTTCAGATGAAGGGAAGGAATGGGCTGTGGCCTCCAAGTGAGCAGAGCAACCAGTGAGGAATGAGTTTAATCCTGACTGCTCCCAGGCCATGGGTGACCTCAAGGATAGTCCCTGCCTTCTCTGTACCCCAACTGCTCTCCTCTTCCCTTTGGGAATGAATGCTCAAGTATCCTGATGTGCCTGTAGGAGGGACCTGAGTGACTGAGCATACTCCATTGTCTCTACAAAGGAAAGGTTCAGCCAGGAAAGAAGCCTTGTGCATCCAGGCATGAAATGAGCCTGTGTAGACCCCATGTAAGTGAACCATCAGGGAGGTGGCATCTGGGGACAAGGCTCTTGTCTGTTTGCCCTGATGATCAGCATCAGGGGCCTCAGCCTGGCAGTGGGCAGACAGGACTCTTAGGCTGGGCTTAGTGGCAAGCAGATCTGCTGCAAAGATGGCCACAGGATATCATGGTACCAGGGTTAGCTGTGGATGAAAGTGAGCCTCACTCTTCTGCCTCTGTCTTCTGCATTCTCTCTTGGAAGCACAAAAAGAGTAAAGTCTGAAGGACCAAAGGCTAGCTATTGGGGAGCTGAGCAGGAGACTTCCCTGCTTCTCCCATCTGCTAGGCCCCTTTCATAAATCTGAAGGGCCACACAGACTGATCTGCCTATACATCCTACCATTCCTGGTCTCATGGCAAAGAATAGAGGCCTGCTTCTCTCCAAAATCCCTTTAACCATTCTCTATCTGCAGGTTCATGAGCCCCTCTGAGATACCATCACACCCTCTGACCCTACCTTTCTGTCCTCCATCTACTGTTCCTGGAACTCTCATGCCTTGGCACCTGTGATTTGTTTCCTTGTATGCCAGAAGGAGGATGCTTTCAGATGGATGTTTCCTGGTGACCTGAGATTTCCCCAGAGCAGCCCTGGTCTTACCACTCCTCAGTTTGCTTGCCCCAGAGCAAGCAAAGGCAAGAGGATTTGGAAGAATGTACATAGATGCTGGCCACAAGGTCCCCAGGAGAAAAGGCACATACTCTGGAGCCCCTCAAAGACTGGCAGGGGAGAGAAACTAGGGAATAGATGGGGACCATTGATGAGATGACCCTAGCCCAGAGGTGGGAACCTATAGGTCACCCAATCTACCTGACACATTTAGAGAAGGCAAGTACTAAGGAGTCACTGAAGGAGACAGTAACAAGAATGATGACAAGGATGGGTAGGGCCCCAGGCCTAGTTCGTTCTCACATCCGAGCCTTAACCTGTTTCAACCAAAGCACCATGCTCCTCCTTTGGTGTTCAGAACTCCTTCCAAAGCCTAATTTTAGTCTGTCTTTTAGTTTGTCATTATCTAGCTGAAGAAGGATATGGAGCCATCCCCGATAGGGTGGGTGATCCCAGTGAGGGTGCCAGACAGGAGGTCTGTGGGTGTGGGCTGTTGGAAAGGGATTGAAACAGCTAACTCATCCCCAGGAAGCTCTTTTATGTTGGTATTGGTTAGCTAGGGGAGGGAGAAACTTTGGGGGAAAAAAAACCCAAACATATTTTCAGGATCACCAGTGGCAGTGAGCCAGCCCTACAAAGGGAATGACACAGGGCCACATCCTGGAGGTACTTGGTGCCAGAACTGCTGGCCTTGACCGTGACAGGCAGTCGCTCCAGGGTAAGTAGAGTGAATGGGCTTAGAGAGTTTAGAAGTGAATATATCCTCAAGGTTGGGCCTATATCACCTTGGACAGACACAGGCCTGTTACTTGATCTAGTGATTGCTGCTGCAGCTACAGATGCCACAGATCAACTGTGGCATTTCTTTCTCTTGGTTCAAATGACTGTTTTTCTCTACAACTGTATCCTTCCAGGATCACTATGCCCTTTAAATGTGACTTATCTGATTTAAGATGTCCATCAAGGGTAAAAGACACAGTAGAATTCAAGAATCTAAATATAGAAAAAACATTTATCTTAAATTGCTATGTGGATAGTGCATTGCAATGATAGTTCTTTTTTGTTGTTGCTGTGGTTGTTTTGTTTGTGAGTTAGTGTCTCACTATGTAGCCCTGGCCTGGAACTCACTGTATATACCAGGCTTTCCTCAGAGACCGCCTGTCCCTGTCTCCCAAGTGCTGGGATTAAAGACATGTGCCCCCACATTTGGCTATCTATTTTTAAATTCATTTGTTTATGAATACATATATACAGTTCAGTGACTATGTACACCATGTGTACAGATGCCCTCTGAAGCCAGAGGGGGTGGATCAATCCCCAGGAACTGGAGTTACAGCTAATTGTAAACTGCCTGCCGTGGATACTGGGAGAAGACCCTGGCCCTATGAAAGAGCAGGGAGTGCTCTTAAATGCTGAGCCACCTCTCCAGCCACCTCCCCCATCTATTTATTTTATTTTTCAGACAGGGTTATACTATGTAACTTTGGTGGCCTAAAACTCACTATGTAGATCTTGAACTCATGGGGAATGGATCATTCTGCTGCTGCCAGATTACAGGTATGTGTCACCATATCCATCTAATTTCACCTATTTAAAAAACAAACAAACAAACAAACCTAAAAACCTTGGTGACTCAATATGACATTTCTACTGGACAGTGCCAGGGAAAGAGGGAAATCTTGTCTTGTTCACAGCTGAATCTCTTGCATCTAGAATAGCGTGGGACATATAGTAGGTGTTCAATAAAATATTCATAGTTGGAATGAAGGAGCCTGCACCCTGCTGGGAGAGACCAGTTCACCCAATGGAACATAGTTTTGCCCTGAACCTCCAAGCTACTTCCATTACTGGGTGACAACTCCCACCTGTGTGTTTTGCTACTCAGAAGGGAAGCTCAAGGGAGACTTGGGTGAGAGGGGAATGAAATGCTCTGTTCCCTTGAGAGTTTTTAAAGAGGGGACTTTCAAGTCCTTCTGCTCAGGAAGCAGGGCAGCTTGCAAATAGTATGGAAATCATCTCTCCAGACAGTGTTTGCATAAGGGGTTGATGGAGATGCTTCCTGGGGACAAAAAAAGAAGCTCTGAAGGCCTTGAGCTGCTGGTGGGGTTATGGTGATTTGTAGGGGAAGGGGCCACTTCAGTCTTCCCCCAGAACAACGACTGTAGCCTGGAGCATCCTTGTCTCTCAAATCGAACAGGAGCCTAAAAATAGTCTGCAGTTCTAGCCTCCCCCACAGCCACCCGCGCCGAGCCGGGCCCTGTGCCCGCCAGCTCCTCCACAATCCAGACTGTCTGCACAATCTGCCCAAGCCACTGGCCGGCTCCTCTGTGCCCTGGCCCTGGGGACCCTGAGTCAGCAGTCCACTCTCAGGCCTGCTGAGGTCTGCCTCCTGCTCTGCTCACCCAAACAAACTGAGCCCACTAGTTCCTGGGCTTCCAGAAGATGGCGATTTAGCCACTTGGTTTTTAATGGAGACTTAAGGTGGCCTGGATGCAATGAGCAGGTCCCAGGCAAGGAAACCTGTGGGACAAAGCTGAAAGCACGTGAGGCTGCGGCATGGCAGAGAGTAGGAGCCACTCAGGTTATGTGGAGATGTTAGGCAGGATTGAGGGTGGGGGCATCAGGCCAGCAATGGCTGTTAGCTCTGTCCTATGTACGGGTTCCCCCTGGGGGAGTGGCACCTCTGTCCACCCGTCCATATCTCATGCAGCACTCAGGAGAAGTTTCTCCCTATGTAGGGGCTTCCACACTTATTTTCTGCAAGAGGTGCAATGTCTTCCTGCCTTGAACTTCTGGGCTTCCCACCTTCTGGGCACTGCAGGGAACAGGGACTCCTGTTCTTACAAGCCCAGTGAGAACAAGTCCTCAAGGCAACTGTTGTCTTTGTGGCAAATGTGGGATCAGACTGGCCATATTCTGATTCCCAGCCTGGAGCCCTCTGGCTCTGGCATGGGTGCTGGGCACTGTGAGGGGAGCCTCATGTTGGGCATGTGGGGCTTAGTGACCGCTCTGCAGAGAGCTTTCCTGTGGCAGTAATGAGTGTACAGGTGACACAGCAGAACTATGAGTTCTGCTCAGAGCCGAGCAGGGTCCCTGCTGCAGGAAGTGGACCAGCAGAAGTTAGTCACTTTGCTCTCCCAGGCCGATGACATTAGGGGAAGCCGAGAGGAAGATACTGAGCTCCTGGTATGGTTCTTTCCACAACTGATGCCAGAATTCTACTAACACAGCCCCTCTTGCCATGCCATTTCCCCATAGCCCCTGCAGGCAGGGTGACAGTGTAGAGTCCATGGTCCCTCATTAGACAGACAGGGAGAACGGGTTTCGTGCCCAGACTGACCAGACTTTTAGAGCCAGGCTTAGAAGCCAGGGCTTCTGACTGCCTATTCCCACCTACACACAGCCCCCTCCCTGAGAAAGCAGCAGGGGTGGGCAGAATCTACAGGCTTCTCATTGAGGTGAAGGTATGGGGGAGGGTTTTAGACTCTTGAGTTTTTCTCACCTCTGCACCAGCCTCCGATTCTCAGCAGACTTGAGGCCTCCTTGCTGTGCACATTGGCCACTCATGATGGGTCAGACAGTTTTAGGACCTTTGGCTGCTAAAGTGGCTCTGGGTGCTCTCCTCTCCCAGCTACCTCAAGAGCCCTGAATCACTCTGCATCGTGTATGACTGGAGACCCATCTTAGTTTCTTTTCCTGTCACTGTGAGGAAATATCCTGACAAAAGCAACTCAAGGGTGGAAAAGTTTACTTTGGCTGCAAGTTCAAGGGTGAAGTCCATTATGACCAGATATCAGAGGGCTAGCAGGGGCTTGGGTCCACTGGTCACATGCAATACAGTCTCAAGGGGCAAAGAGTGATGATGGCATACTGTCCCTCAGTTCTCTCTTCACTCTGCCTGGGAATGGTCTTACCGATAATTAAGATGGTCTTTCTACAGTAGTTAATCTCATCTCTATTCTTCTCTAGGCATGCCTAGAGGGCCATCTCCTAGGTTGTTCTAGATTGTGTAGCATTGACAATCCACACCGACACCACAGGAACCCAGACTTACTTCTCAGCTGGAGCAAACCGAAGCCTGTGTGTGGAGAGTTTGCAGACAGCCTGGGAATGAGGAGGTGTAAGGCCTATTGGAGTCCTAGTCTAATACAGCCCATCCTGAACATCACCTGTTGACTCTTCATTCCCTCTGAAGACACCTACCCTATCACAGGCCTAAGCACGGGCAGAGCGTGAATATGATGCATGAGAGCCTCTGCTCCAGCACTTAGCACCAGGAAGGACACAGCAGGTCTGGTTCAGCTCTTCTGTCTTAGTCTCATTCTCTCTGTATGTCCCTCCTATTCTCTCTTGAACCGGTGCTCTTGTTTTCATTTACACAAAACAATGGTACACACACAGGGGCGGAGCATGCATGCTCATAAGTGCACTGGCACACAACATCTGGGCTTGCCCACTTGAGTAAACACAGAGGTCTGTGCACATGTTTGCTTTAGTCCTCCTTCCCAGGGTCCTTGGTGAAAGGGTGTGTGTGAAGCTTCCTTTATGGGTTCACTTCTGGGAACTGGAGGACCTAGTTGAGGACCTGTACCTAGGGCTCTAATAGGAATCACTGGGCCATGATAGCCTGCCAGGGGGGCAGGGGCTTCCTAGAGGCCTGTGCTGGGGACTTATTGAGGTCCACTGTGATCCACCTGAGGCTGGGGCCAGGGGATCAGGGGACTAGAATCTGCCTCAGGGTGAGATGGCTTCAGGAAGGAAACATGACTATGTGCCCCACCCATGGGAAGCTTGGGACTAGATGTCCCTGGGGTGGATGGTCATGATGACTAGGGCTCTGTTTCTGTCCTTCAGGACAATGGGCCGGATAAAGCCCCACCAGGTGTTCAGATTTCCTGGGCGGGCTGAGACTTTCCTGGCATAACCAACCTTCTTGAAGTCCCAGGATGAAAGGTATTCTGGGAAGGGGGTGGGGGCAGACGGGAAGTCCTTAGAGACACTAAGGACATGTCCTGTCCTGGTGTCTGGGTTCAGGAGGCACACAAAGCCTGTGTCCCCTTACCCTGCTTAGCACACAGCCATTGTCTTCTCAGAGCACCTGTTTTTTATGGGCTCTGTTAGAAGAGGCCTTGTAGGGTCAGGTGGAGCCAAGGCTAACAGCAGTCAAGGGTCTCTTCTCCCTAATAGACAGGAGTTGAAACTCTCCAGGTCTATGTCAAGGGCTAGGCTGACCCAGCCCAGCAGAGCCTAGCGAGCATTCTGAAGCTTGTCACTTACTCTGTCCACCTCCCGACAAAGAGGGAAACTAATTAGTCAACCAGTCTGGTTTCAAAGTATTCAGGTTAACTGCTATTAAATATAATAGAGTTGAATATATATGAAGTAACACACATTTACCTGACTAGGACTGTCTGAAAACATGGCAAGGATGACTCAGTGGGTAAAGGTGCTTGCTGCCAACCTGCCAACCTGAGTTCAATTCTCTAGAACCTACATGGTGAAAAGAAAGAGGTTCTCTGACCTCCACAGACATGCTGAGGTAAGCATCCCTTCATGCATATACAATCAACCAATCTATGTAACAATTATTTTAGAGAGAAAATGTGACTTATCTTAGAGGTTTTTCATAAACTCTTGGAAATTGGCATTTCCCTGTGTGTGTGTGTGTGTGTGTGTGTGTGTGTGTGTGTGTGTTACTGAACATTGAACCTATGGCTTCACACATGCTTTATGCCCCTTTTCTGAGCTGCATGCTCAACTCTTCCTGTTCTTTTTAAAATCTGGAACAGGGTCTTGTTAATTTCTTCAGGCTGGTATTGAATTGCGTTCACCTTGTCAGTCTTCTGAGGTTACAGGCTGCAACCAGGCCTATTGTCTCCATGTTCAGTTAAAGAACTCAGGCCCAGGCAGGGTAAGTTGTTTGTCGGAGTTTCATGACTCAAATGTACTCAGGTGTTTAGACCAACTTGGTCACTGTCATTTACTCACTGCATAGCTATTTATTGAGCACCTCACTTTGCTTAGGCTCATGGTTAACACAGTCAATACAGCGGATGGGGAAGGGTGACTCACTGGCAAGATCACTAAAATCACGTCTGGGGTGGAGCCAACTCCAGGGTCAGGGCTCCCCAGGTTACAGTCCCTTAGGACTTAAGTCATCAGAGGAATGGGGTGGGGTCATCCGTCCCAAGACACATGGAGCTCCTAGAGGGCCAGTGCTTAGCCATTCTGACCTTTATAGGACCAGAGATGATTGGGTGGGGTCTGGCTCCTCTGCGTAGCTGGAAAGTCTGATGGGGCAGGGTGAGGATGATAGCTTTGCCCTTTGCTGGCTCTCCTCATAACCATCTCAGTGAGGACAGAGGTGTAGCTCACTGGTGAAGTACTTTCCTAGTATGCATGGGGGGTTGGATTTCTCTCACAGAGAAGCTTCTTTAGGGGGTAGAGGGTACCCACATCCTGCCCTATTACCACCACATAAGCATCCACAGGTTAGGCTCCTCCTCCCCCATGGGGACCTGAGGCTGAATAAGGCTGAATTAGAACTGACTCATTGAAAACCTCTGCCCACCATTTTCTCCAGTGGGATACTGTGGTCAACCCAAGGAAGAACTCCCCAACTACTGGGCCAGTATGCATACCAAAAAGGCAAAGTGGGAGGGAACACTCATCCTGGGGCTCTGTCAGGCCACATCCTGCCTCAGAAAGACCCTATGAGGTAATGACTGAGGGGAAACTTAGGTCACACTAGGACCTGGGCAGAGGTGGGACTGAAGCTGGGTTTGCAGCCCTTTTATTGTGATACTTGTTTGAAGCTATGGACAAAAGGGGAGCATGCCACTGGATCCCTGGGACTGGCTTTCCCCACCTTTTCATGGGGACATCAGAGAGGCCTGGGGGTTTCTCTGAGCAAAGACTAACTTGTATGACAACTTTGCAGACAGACACAAATAGACAAACCAGCTTGCCAGCCAGGCTTGGCCACTCACGATCGTCTCTGGTAAAACTGTTGGCCTTCACACATTGTTTATTGAGAGAAAAATCCACATTAAAAAAAAGTCACCATTTTCAAGTGTTCGGTCTTGTGGTTTTCATATGTTCATACTACTGTGTGATCCTTCCATTCATCAATTCCGGAACACTCCTCACTTATAAGAAACCCCCTTCCTACTAACAGTCACTTTCTCTCCTCCCCTTACTCTACTTCCTGTCTCTGTGAATTTGTCTAGGTCACACATCAGACTTTTGTGTCTGCTTTCTTTCACTTAGCTTAATACTTTCCAAGCTATCTGCGTTGAAGAAGGAATCTACCCTTCCCACCTAGGGATATTATGAGTAATTCTTCATGAAGATCTGGGCAAAGTTTGTGTGTAATCATGTTTTTAATTCTTTGATCATCTAATTGGAGTGGGATTGAGTAATTGTTTGGTAACCCTGTTTGACTCTCGGGGGAGGGTATGCAAAATTGCTTTCCGGAGGTAATGCTATTTCCCATTCCCACCATCAGTGCAGCCTTCAATCACAACACAGCCTCACTAACTCATTTAGTTATTTATGAGTGATGTGTGTGTATGTGCATGTGCGTGTACATGTCTGTATGCACATATGTGTGCACATGCACATTTGTGCTAGAAATAGATATCCCCTGTTGGGAGAAAGCCAGGCTCTGAAAACTTTCCCAGGCTCTTGTTTGGTGTGTGGGTGAGGGCTGAGTGACAGAGGCCCCAGGGTCTCCACAAACTGGTTTCTCTTCTGCCTCTTTCTGTTCCGCCTTTCTTGTCCCCTGACACCCAAATTCTAGGGTTTGGATGGTGGTAAGGCTGATTCTCAGCCAACTTATCTTGATTCCCAAGGGTAAGGGGGGGCTAATCTGGAGGTGGGAGTCCTGGTTGAGCAGGGCCAAGCCTGCCTGGCTCACGATGTCCATGATGTGTCCTGCTTTCATAACTTTAAGCACAGAGCATCCAGTGGCTGTAAGACAGCCTGGAAAGGTGTCCTCAATAAACTCACACTTTAGAGCACCAAGCTGCAGCCCAGTGGCTCTTGATCTGCATCTGCCTTGACTCACAATGTCCTAGGTGAGTCAAACTGACCATATCAGGTTGGTGTGTGGGCAGAGAGAGAGAGAGAGAGAGAGAGAGAGAGAGAGAGAGAGAGAGAGAGAGAGAGAGAGAGAGAGAGATAGAGAGAGAAAGAGAGAGAGTCTATTTTTCCAGCATGCTTTTGGTCTAGTAAAGGCAAAGATAGTGCCTCGAAGGTATTAAAGGTAGATCCAGCCTGATAGGGTGCTCAGACCTTGCCTAAGCCTGGAGTTTTTTCTTTACATAATGATCAGTGGGCTCAGAGGCCACACACATCTTTAGCTTCCACTTCAAGGCTTGCAAGGGCAGTATAAAGCTTGTCAGGGGCCTTGTGGCTCTGTGGAGAGGTATCTGGTTTGCAAAGATCTCTCAGAGTAGGGTAATGTGATGGGAACTCTGGGCTCTGACAGAGGGATCCACCTGGACAGAGGCTCCCTTTCCCTCTAGTCTCTGACCCCCACCCAAGACACTCAGGAGTGACTCTGGGTGCTGGTGATTCTCAAGTACACACCAACTCTTTCTTTCTTTTCTTTTCTTTCTTTTTTCTTTTTTTAAGATAGGGTTTCTCTGTGTAGCCCTGCCTGGCTGTCCTGGAACTCTGAAACTAGATCTGTAGAGCAGGCTGGCCTCAAACTCAGAGACCCACCTGCCTCTGTCTCCTGAGTGCTAGGAGTAAAAATGTGCACCATCACCTCTTGGCCCACACCTACTCTTGTGTTTACTGGTGTCTTCTTTTTTCCTTGTGTCAGGACTGATCTGTCCTAAGGCAAAATCCAGAACTTCACCATGCAGAAATGCAAGTGGTAGGGGAAATTCCAGAAGATGCTGTCCTTAAAGTGCCTACCAGCCCCGGTGTCAGGAAGGCTCACTTCCTCCATCATGTATTCCTGTGGGACTTCAGGGACAGTTTCTGGGTCATTAGCAAGGGCCTCTGAGGTTTGGCTTTTCCTGGGGCCTGCCCTGGTGCTAAACACTAGAGAGTTGGGGTTTTGACACTGCAAGGTGCTAGTCATGGCCAAAATCCCCTCAACCCTGACAGCTCAATGGTCTCAAGCGTAAGCCCCCCTGTTGCCCCAGCTAGGCCTTCATGGCAGGAAGGACTGGCCTCAGGATGATGTCATGACACATCCATGAGCTCTGAGCTCTGTGCCTTTGTGACAAGCTCTCTAGTTTAGGTTGGGGGTTCAGAGCTCTGACAGGCAGACTGGAGGTGCAGGTGCTCCATTTATATGATCCATTTATAAGGGACCAGGTACTCCTCTGTTGGTACACTGGGGCTACCAAGCTAATCAAAGTGATTCTTGATTCTGCTTGCTGGGCAAGGACATGGACAGTGAGTGGAAGGACCTTTACTCTACATGTCTAATCAGCAGAGTGGGTGGAGCAGGAACAAAGAGAGTCCTGAGGGGACTCAAGAGCTCCATCATTCATCAGGGGGGTTGAGGAGAGGCTCCCAAAATACTTGTACATCTGTGCAGGGCCCCTTCTTGAGTAAAACTGGCATGGACCTCTGAGGCATTCAGGACTCCTACAGCCCTCATCCCTACAGCAGATGGTAGCTGACTCAGCTCTTGTCTCCGTGTGGGTTCTCTGTGAGCCTCGGCCCAGGCTGCCTCTCAGATGCCCTCTGTCAGCACCTGAGAGTCTCATGTTGGGTCTGGCTGTCCTCTGGCCTGTTTCTGCTGACATCTGGGGAGGTTTAGCCATCTTTCAGTTTCTGAGTGAGCCATTGATATGGGACCAGAGGCTGTGGCAGGAGAGAAGACAGCCAGGTGAAGAGATCCTACATAAAAGTCCACACCACTCCAGCATTTGGGAATGACCTCCATTGCCTTTCCTCAGCTACTCTTGAGACTTCCCAGCTGAGCTGCTAACCTTCTCAAACTCAAGTTCAAAGAGGTGGAGCTGGACTGTGGCAGAAAGTGGGGCTGACTCAAGTCTTCCATGGCCTTGATTCCTCTTCTGAAGGAGGCAGGGGGGTATGAAGGGAGAACATGAATTCTGAGCCCTTTGGATCTGCTGGGGAGCAGGCTGGATTGATAAGATGGTGAAAAGCAACATATTACACCTTCCTCAGGACTTCTGGGCCTGAGTGTATGACCCACAGAGGCCTGCACAAGGCAACATAAATGCCTGGTAATTCCTATGACAGGAGGAGACTGGAAACACCCTTCATACAGCACCAGAGAGTACCGGCAACAACTGTGACGTGTCCCTGTGCTGGAACACCATGCAGCTGTAGAAAGGGAATGCGAACGAATGCTTCCTGTGTATGAATGTGTCAAACCACTCTGGGATTTTTATTACGTGAAAAAGCAAGTACAAGTCATCTTAGAACAGAGACAGTAATTGGTCACTAGGCCAGGGAGCAAATCAGAATGCCCAGTGTGCCTGCAGCCAAGGGAGAAGGGGAGCAGTTTGGGAGATGCCCTGGGTTCAGAGAAGAAACTGAAAATTGCTAGAAGCCATGGGAAACTTTTGTGCTCGGTACTCAATGTCTTAGTCAAATCTTTCAGCCAGCTAAACAGCCCATTTACAAATGTGGGGCCAGAGCATGGACAGTAAGGGAACCTGCTCAAAGTCACATGGCAGGAATCGGACCAGAGAAAGATCCCACAAAACTAACCCCTTTTTTCTCACTATGTAGACCAGGCTGGCCCAGAAACTTATTAAGGTCCACCAGCCTCTGCCTCCTGAGTACTGGGATTAAAGGTGTATGCCACTACTACCCAGCCACGCTGGTCTCTTTTATTTTGCCCTTTAGAGTGGTCACAGACTGGAATGGGAAGGGAGGGATGATGGAGGCTGTAATGGGGAACCCAGGAGGCTTACAAATGAGGGGTTGGGATGTAGTCTGTGGTAGGATGTTTTTAGGGCTTGATCCTCAACATGGGGAAAAAGTCCATGAGGTCTTGAGGAGGGCGGTGATGTGGGAATTCAGTTGTAGAATGGAGATGTTTGGGGATGGAGAGATGAGTCAGATGTTCGCTGTTCTTCCATAGCAGAGTTCGGTGCCTAGCATCCATATCAAGTGCCCACAACTGTCTGTAACTCTAGCTCCAGGGGATCCAATGCCTCTGGACATCTTAGGTGTCTGCAATCACATGCATATATCCACAGGCAAACGCACATACATATAGACAACTAAAGATAGTAAAAATAAACCTTTACAAATAGCTAAGAGATTTTAAGACATGGGAACAAGACTTGCTGTGGAAGAGGGTAGAGCCCAAGGTATTTGCTTCATTATCTTATTCATGTTCCAGAGTATTGAACTGTGCAACAGGTGCTGTTCCCAGAGCTGAATTTGCATCAGTTGCCAAGTCAGAAGTAGCCCTATCTCAAGGGAGTTTCATCCCCGGTGATGGAGACAGGCACTAAAGAATAAGTAAGTGGGGAGGGGCTGGAGAGATGACTGGTTAAGCGTACTGGCTGCTCTTTCAGAGGACTTTGGTTCGATTCCCAGCACCCACATGGTGGCTAACCATCTTCATAACTCCAGTTACAGGGTACCTGACATCCTTTCCTGGCCTCCATGGGCACAGTACATACACAATGCACAGACATATGTCCAGGCAAAACACCCATACTTATGCAGTTTCAAAAATATGATTAAGAAATATATGATTCCTTGGGACCCACATTGTAGAAGAGAACTAGCTCCATAAAGTTGCATTCTGCCTTCTGGACATACACTCTGGAATGCCCCCATCCATGCACACAAATAAGTGAGTGATTTTTTTTTCCAAGAAGAAGAGGCATGTGATGATCATTAGTTAAAGTCATGGAAAACAAAGACAGATGAGTATGACTGACAGTCTCTACCAGGGAGGTGTCAAAAGTGTTAAGTGGGGTGGTCAGGGAACATTTGGAGAGATGCTTGAACAAAGTTATGGAGAAAGCAAGGGAGTGATCCCTGTACATAGTGTGGGAAGGCAGAGGTCTGGAGGGGGAGGAGAGCAGGTCTGACATGTTTCAGAAGCAGAAGTGTGCCATGGTCACTCCTGAGCAGCAATGATCATTTTCTTTACTTCTGGGCCTAGGAAGGGCCACGCCTCCCTCTGAGGCTAGGCACAGTGTGAGACTCACTCTAGCAAGTGAGATAGATGGGTGAGGAGGAGGTGAGTAACCATTCCGGACAGACACATCTGTGAGTAGATGAGTGATTCTGTGTTCCTACATCATCTGATAGAAGGTGATGCTCCAGGATGACACTGTGTGGGCGAGAGCATCAGTAAGAACTTTAAACTCTGGTCTGGGGCATCCTGAAGCAGAACCACATCCACACTCATGTATACAACAGGACAGGCCTTTACATGCTGCTGGGGAAAAAGAAGAGTGAGAGATGTCACCGGGGACATTGTACCAATCCACGGGCTTCTAATTTGAGAGGAATGGGAAGCCATGGGCAAAGTTTAGGCAGGAGGGAGATGGGACCCCACGGCATCTTACTGGCAGCAAGCTGAGACTGGATGGAGCAGCAAGATAGAAGCAAGGATGCTGTCAAGAGCCCCTGAGATGATCTGGGTGGGAAAGGATGATGGCTTGGCTCAAAGTGGTGGCAGTAGCCAGATGCTGGTGTCTTTGAACACTTGTCAGTGAATTAGAGAGGTAGAGGAGACCAGGTGTTCCCAAGCTTTGGTCAGAGCAACAGGAAAGAGAGAATGGCCAGGTTGGGCTAGTGGGAAATTTAGGATGGAGCATTGCAGCTGGAGCACTAGAGAGCCTCATTAGATGGCCCTCAGCAGGTGGATGGCAGGTGGTCAGGTGTGAGCTTTGGTAGTACAGCCTACAGCCTAGAAGATGCTGTGTGCCTTCAGCACCCAGGCCACAGTGGGGTCCATGGCAGGTAGAACGGGGGTGGTGGTGGTAATGACAACCTGCAGGTGATGTCCAGCAAGCACTAGGCTTATCTTGTCTGGAGCCACAGGCCTCAAGGGTGCAGGAGCAGAGGCAGGCGGGGGAGGGGAAGGCCTGCCTCCCTGGGAGGAGAAAGCAAGAGAAGAAAGCCCAGGCTAAAGCCTTGGGTGGGGCACCTCTGAGGGAGGCGATGGAGGAAGGAAAACCAAGAGGGGCCCAGTAGGTGGAGTGGCCAGGGAGGCAAAATTCTGACAGGGCCTCTCAGAATCCAGGAGGTCACGTGAGCAGACAATTTGGGAAGAGAGAGTGGCCCATGGGTGAGTATGACACAGAAGAGCTGAGCCTTGTGTGGGCAGAGCAGTGCTAAGGAGCAGGCAGAGAAGCTGTCTGGGCTTGGTGGGGTGTTGAGATGGATATGGGTCCCATGGGTAGGTATAGAGGGAGGCAGGTGGTGGGGTGAGTAGGGACCCTGAGGCAGAAGCTAGTGGTGTGGGCTAAGGGCTGTTGACAGCCGGCTTCTGCAGGATAGGATGCTCAAGTGGGTGAGGCTTGAGGGGAGGTTGAGCAGATGGATGCAGGTAGTTTTCCTGGGGGTCATGCTGGGGCACATTAGACTGAAGTGACCCGTCCTGTTTCCCTGGGCTTCTGGGAGCTGAGTGTGTTGGAGAAGGTAACAAACCCAGAGCTGAAAAGGAGTAAAAAGAAATGGGGGCGGGGCAGTGGTGATGCATGCCTTTAATCCCAGCACTCAAGAGGCAGAGGCAGAGGCAGAGGCAGGCGGAGACCAACCTGGTTTACAGAGTAGTTCCAGGACAGCCAGGAATATACACGGAGAAACTCTGTTTAAACCCTGGCAGTCTTCAGCTGTTCTGTGAGGGTCACTGGTGGTCTGACTGTTGTAGTGAGGAGACAACAAAAAAAAAGACAGGGCCTCTTGGGGGACATCGAGGTTCCAGAGTGTGGGCAGGGTGAGAAGATGGTCATGGAAAAGATGCCTGGCAGGGAAACCAGGGGCGTCAGGGTGCGAAATGGGGAAGGGGGAGGAAGGCTGGTACAGGTGTGTGGCTAGAGTGTTGGCCACATATATCCTAGCCAGAGATATCTACTGCCCTTAGCTTACTTCTAGGGTTCACAGCCTCCCCCTGAGTGCCCCAAAGGTGGCAGGGGGAATAGATGATGGGAGACAGAACTCAGGGGAGGGACCTGCTTAAATAACCTTTCCTATCTATCAAGTTTGTACCTACTAAATCATCAGAGTAAATCATTTGCCTGAGGAGTGGCTCTACGATTTCCTAAGAACCTGTCTACTTCCTCTTTCCTGGAAGCCAGAAGTATCTTTCTTCTGTGAGGGGGGGGAGCAAAACTAGCTGTTGCACACACAGTAGTGGTCACTCGACACCCAGTGGCCCCTCAGATAACTTACTGGAGATTGTACCAAGTGTTCTCTCCCTTGATGGGAGAAGCTGATGCTAAGGAGACAGGGACCCACCCTAGACTAGACTGGGTTGTTGGCATAGCACGTCATGTGAGACTTGCTGAGTTCTGTTGTTCCTAGCACAGGGCTGCCCACATGCTGGTGTGGTCAGGTAAATTCCTGCTTTCCCTATTTATCTGTGGTGGGTTCCTGTCCCTGTTACAAAGGAATGAGAGTTTCCATCTCTGGTCACAAAACTTCAAACAGGGTCCCGTAACCATAAGCTTGTGCTTCCTCATTCTGGCTTTGAAGGTCTGGGGCTCCTTCCTCTGAAGCACTTAGAAGGGGGCATGAACTCTCTGTGAGCTGGATCATAAGTCCTCTGAAGGCAGGGCTCAGCACTGAGCTTTATTCTGTTAGTTCTATGCTGAAATGTTGGCAGTGGCTGTCATCCCAGGAGGCCATTCATGAGAAAAAGAAGGCTCTGGAAGAAATAAAGATGTGAAATTTCCCCTGGTCCCATCAGTCTCCCAAAGAGGCACCGTGGGGCCTGTGTGAGCTCAAACCCTGGGGCGTCTATCACATCCCTTCTTGAAGCAGCTCTGGGGTCCAGAGCGGGAGGTAAGAGCAGGGCCAGAAAGATCTGAAATCTACAAGTGCCTACCCCAGGGACTCAGCCCTTCCAGAGCACTTACCTGCAGGAACTCCTTCTTCTGTGTGTCTGTGTTTCTTCCAGGCCTTCCTCTAATGTCGCCTTTAGTGACATCCTCCATGACCCCTCCTAGCTTCACTTCTGTCCTCCCTTTTCTACCTGTTGGGGTTTGTGTGCGCCTGGGACTCAGATATTTGAGAAGGGCAGAACCCATGCCTGCTGGGTTCTTGGAGTTCCCCCCAAAAAGCTTAGGAATGTTTGGAGGTAGAATTCTGGTTTAAGTGCCTTGGCTTCCTGGCACGGCTTGACCTGTGTGTGAGCTTTATTTAATCTCCCTAATGCCTTTACAGGGAAATTTTATTATCTCCAATTCATGAATGAAGCTCCTGGGAACATGAGGAGTGAATGACAGTGAGGGATTTGAAATAGGGGCTCTGTGAGAACCGAATCTGAGTTGAGTGTCCTGTCTTCACTTAGTGTGGGCTTGGGGGAACGGACTGAGGCTGGGGACAGTACTGGCAACAGACAGCATCCTCTATGGCAAAGGGTGCTGACAAAGGGGAAAGTAGGAGGAAAGGCTGGGCAGCGGAGAAAGCACAAATAAGGGACCAAAGTGCCCTGGATGGGCAGGTGGGTAAACCCTGAGTAGATCTGCTCTAGCATCTCCGGGGACTAGTTAACGCCAGCACCAGGCTCTGCAGCTCTGAGCCACACTGCCAACCTTTCTGTGACGTTTCCATATTTAAGAGGAAACCCTAGTGCGGCAGCACCTGCTGTCTGGCTTGCCTTTGCTCGCCCCATCCTTTTGCACTCAGTCTTCTGGGACCCTGCACCACTCTTGCAGTTCTGGAGCTCCTGGTTTGTCAGCTCCGCCTAGTTCAGCTTTTGGTATGCTCTCTACTGGCCAGGGTCTAAACCTTGCCCTGGGGCTTGTCCCAGAGTCCTCTTGGACTCCTATGTCTAACCTTTTCTGGACCCAGGGCAGGAGCGAAAAATGGAAATTCCATGTGCCATATGTCTAGATACTTAAATGTTGTACATCAAGCCAACACACTGCTAAGTAGAGCATGCGCTCTCTGCCTACACAGACAAGAACACAGACTAGTACACCCTCACATCATCCTGGGAGGCAGATCTCATTTAGCAGTCATGGACTCTTGGAGTGCAGTTTTGAATAGAGGCAGCATCATGGAAGGTGTGTGTCCACTCTTTCCCTAGCACAACCTTGACTGGCTGACACATGTCACTGACTCAAGGCCAATATCCATAGGCTGTCTCCATACTCAACAACCCTGGCTCCTGGCTACCTCTTAGCCCAGGTAAAAGACTCCATACAGACCACACAGTGGAGCTTTGGGGACTTATAGGCAGGGAACTCTGGGTCCTTGGCTGGGAGGAAAGAGAATGGCCTCGGGTAGGCATGTCCTTGGGCTTAGCCCTATTGGAGGAGCGACTCTGGAGGAGGCAAGAACGAACTCTCTAGAATGCAGCTTCCAGAGCTGGGGCTGCTCTTCCTTAGCTGTGCTGCCCTCTGCCCCCCCCCAGGCTCTCCCACTCCAGTGTGGACAGCCTTACTCTGCCTGCAGCCCATATTTGAGGCATCCACTAACCATTGGACCCACCATGCCTTGCTGAGCCTACAATTGAGGTACATGACCCTCTCTTCTTCGCTCATGTCAGGACTACTTCCCAGCACCAGCTCTCCTTTCCTACCCAGTATGCCTTGTTTTCCTCACATGAAAGAGGAGAGGGGGCTGTAACCACCCGTCTTCTCCCTGTCTGGGACTCTGATCTCAGCCAGCATGTGTACTTGCCTGGCCTCATCTGGCTGTGTCTACACCTCAGTCCCAAGCTCTCCTGCTTTACTCGGACCCTGAAGGCAGCAGGCAGCCCTCCCCAGCTGTGCCCAGAAAGTGGGGCACCAACTCCACTTTAGCCAATGTTTCTCGCTCACTCAGCTGAAAAACTGCAGCTTCCCCCGAGGCTCCCAAGCCTCACCCGGCACTGACAGCTCCCTCCCTGATGCCGTGTGACAGGCCGATGTCAGGGCTCCCACACCTGCTACCCTGCCATGGGGGCATCAGGCACCTGCAGTCCCCGCCCCACCCCCCATGCTGCCGCCTCTTGGCTCAATCTTTCAGGACTTCCTTGTTGTGGTCCCTTCTGCTTGTGTTGGGGCAATGGTAGGAGGGCGGGTGGGTGCTGAGGGCATGTAATATTTCCATCAGCAGAGCAAGATTCTGGTTCCGGTAGGGTGACAGGCATTCTGAAGAATGCCCACATAGGGCCTTGAGCAGCCTTGACTCCAAATATGTAATCAGGAACCTGCTGAGCTGAGACCTGGGAACAGAGAGTTCTCATAGCTGGGTGTCACCTCAGGATGGACTCCAGACAAGCCTCTTCCCATCTTTCTTTGCAGGCTGATGGCCTTGTTTTTGCAGGGTCAGCAATACCACCCCATTCCACCCCCACCCCCCTGCTTGGCTATGGTCCTGTAGCCAATGTATTTAGCACCAGACATGATTCTTACAGGCAGAGGCTGCTGGCTGAGTGGAGACCTAGACAAGTGGGTACCACCCAAGTATGCAGGAGAGGTATCTGCGTACCTGTGGCTTTTCTGGAACAAGTTTGTTCCACCTTGTGTGGTCCCTCCCCTTCCTTTCTCTTCATTAGGGCATCTAAACCCTTGTCCCCTTCCTGCCAAACCACCTCTCCTGGTTAGACCTGTCAGCACAAAGACTCCTGGATGAAAGAGTGTGAGTTCTGATCATATCAAATTCATAACTGACTGGGAATAACGGACCAAGACCTTCCAAACCAGCTGGCCCTGTGGGTGAGGTGAGGCACGGGGGTGGATGTACTTGTAAGAGCAATCCAAGGGTCCTCAGTCCTCCAAACACTGTACCTGCTGCTTGTCTCAGAGTCTCTTATCTTCTTCATTGCTGGGCATAAGCCCCTCCCAGTAGCCTTCCTGACTACAAAGAGCTCAGTCTACATCTCAGTGAAGCACTTGCCATAATTGATCCTTGTTCTGAGTGAAGACCTTTGGGAACTGGGGACTCTCTAGATTGTACTTACCCCGTGGGGACTCAGCTTATTCTCGCAGAAAGGAAGGAGCTCATGGTATTCTAGCTTGTGTGTGAGTTGCTTGTCTGGGAAACTGGCTCAGCCACATCCCCTTTCAGACACAGTCCGCCCCTCCCCACTCCCTGGTTTCCCTGCAGGACCAGTCCAGCTGTATCCGAATTGGGGGCTCAGGAAGGAAATGAGGATCTGACCTCATGTCTGTCTGTCCAGCCCTGTTTGGTGCTGCCTCTGGTGGAAAGGATTTGAGCTGGAGGTGCAGCGGGGGGTGCAGGACTAGGAGCTGCATGTGACCCAGCCCTTGAGTTAATGGGAAACTGGGGTCCCCAGTTGAGGGGCAACCCAGGCTACACAGCAGCAGCCCATGCCTCCCATCCAGATCTTCTCCACCATGTGATGAGTAATTTACCCGGGAGACCAGTGGACACCAGGCTTCAAGGCTATTGCACGTCTAGGAGCAGTGAGAAGGCAGTTTGGGGCTAGCACAAGGCTCAGGCAGGCAAAGCAGAAGCCTGGGCTCCCTGTCTTAGGACCAGACACTTCCTCTCTAGAGACTGCACCTTTCTGATGAGATTCCCCACCTGCCTGACTGCCCCGCCCACTCCCTCATTGCAAGAGCAAATGAGGTGATGCAGAGACTCTGAAAAGCATAAAGGTGGCATTATATTTAGCAGGAGTCATATTTGACTTGCTAATTAGCTTCCTAAAAATAGCCTCATTTAATATAACACAGGGAGAACCCTGGGTAGGAGTCGGCGCCCTGGAGTCTTGGTGTGGCTCTGGCAGTTCCGCTGTGTGACTCTGGCTGGGCCCTGACCCCTCTGGGCAGTTAGGCATTTAGGCAGTTAGGCAGTTAGATCATTCTGAGGGCCACTGGCCCTGAGACTGGAGAGGAGACTTCCTCCTGTCTGGAGTGAGTTCTGGGATTACTCTGAGTCATGAGTTAGAGCAGTTGGTATCACTGAGGTTATCTAGAACCTGCTGGGGAATTCATACAAGTCTCACTTGTAGGGTCCCCTAAGCATAGAGTTCAACCATAGTGAAGCAGATGAGATTGGCCAAGGAAAGGCCTGGGCCAGGGCAAGGTAGAGAGGGATAGACATCCCACGAACTGAAGAACCCATTCTTTCGTGAAGCTTATTGAGCACGTACTGTGCACCTGGCACTGTGCTCCATGCTTTGGAGATAATGGGGTCCTGGCTCTTGTTTTCCTGGCCCTTCAGATCCAGTGGGAGGGAACAGACACCATTTATACAACTGAAGTCTTGGTCTGACCACAGAGAGGGGTGTCGGGAATCATGTCATGAAGATGACGGAGCAGGAAGGTCAGGGGAAGCTCCTTAGAGGAGTGACATGGGTTGAAACATGGAGGATAAATAGCCAAAGTGTAGTTGGGAGTGGCTGCGGGGGAGGGGGAGAGGAGGTCCTAAGCAGAAGAGAGGGAGCAAAGGCCTGTGGTGAGGAGAATGGAGGGAGTGGGAGAGGCTGGGATCCTTGCCTTTCCCATCAGCATGGTACCCCGAAAGGAAGGCAATTTTCCATTGAAGTTCTTTCTGTGGTTCAAGGCAAGGACCACAGTGGCTGAAGCAGGCTGAGGGCGGAGCAGTGGGAAGGGCAAGGTGTGAAACTGAGAGCACTGGGATGTGGATTCGAAGTCAGCATGATGCAGTGGGTGAGATCCCAGTGATGACTGCTGATTCATAACACATTGCACCTGCTTCCTTGTCTGGTTTCTACTGCTCCCAAGGAAATGCCCAGCAATCGGCCATGCGAGTCACCAGTCCCTCCACCTAGTACCAGTCAGTCAGGCAAGTGCTGTCCTACCCCCAGGGTTGTCCTGTCTTCATCTTTCTTGCCCTGTATTTGCTGTCATTCCTTAGCCCCAGCCCCTTTGGGCAGTGGAAAACTGCAGGGTGAGGCTGCTGGCTTTGATGGGACTTCACTAAAATTGCCTGGATGTGGTGGCATAGTGGCAACTAGTGGGGGCGGTGGTGAAGGGGCCCTCAGAGGACAAGCTAAGCCAGCCACGACCCCTCTCATTCCCCTCTGTGGCCTCTTCCCACGAAGGGACCTAACAACTGGCCCTGGGCTGCCCAGAGAGTTCAACAGAATGACTCACACTGGGGTCTCTCTAGGTGGCCAGTAGTGGGAGATGCTGCCCCAGGAGTGGCTGCACCGAGGTTCCAGCCACCTGCCATGGGTCCCAGGACACAATAAGGCTGGGGTTCAAAAGGGACTCATCAGAGGCCCTCTGGTCCTTCCTGCAAGATGGAGGACTAAGAACACGACCAAGCAGATCAGCATGGTACAGTGCCCTAGCCTGTGGGATCCTTGTGACCGCTAGTCCTTAGTCCCCTGTCCCTTCTATCTGCTCTGGGGCCAGGCTCCAAAAATCTAGTTGAGAAATAAAACCACTAGAAGGGGTTTTACAGGCTGATAGGTTTTCTGGAGTTTTCCTTGTTTGGGCAGGTCACCCACGGATCTCTCATCAGGGCCCAAGTATGTCATCTCTATTCCTGGAGTCCTGACTGGCCCTCACCTTTACCCCATTTCCTGTGGAGGGGCTGAGGCATCCCTCTTCCCCCACAGCAGTTGGGCTGTCACTCTCTATCCCAATGAGATTTCATGGGGACACAGCATGGGGCCTCTGGGAACTCCTACTTAGGCCTAGTTTTCTTTTCAAGACAACTTTCTATGCAGCCGTGACCTGGACACATTCTCTTCTCCACCCTTTTCCCTCTCTTGAGAGCAAGAGTTGGGATAGAGTTGGGTGCATTTCTAGAATGTTCTCTCAGATGGTAAACACACAAGAAGGGAGGCAGGGCTTTTGTCTTTTGTGCAAAGATTAGAAAAGCCAAACCCCCTTTGTACCTCTCAGCCTTATTGTATCCTGGGAGCAAGTTGAGTGGAACCTGGGTGTGGCCTCTCAGGGGCAGCCTTGCCCCCTACTGGCCACGTTGAGAGGCCCCAGTGTGAGACATTCTGTTGAGCCCTGCCTGGTCAGGGCCAGCTATTAGGCCCCTTCGTGGGAGGAGGCTGCAGGGGAATGGGAAGGACCATGGCTGACTTAGCTTGCTCTCTGTAAAATGGGATAATAACACTCAACACTCAGGGCAAGCTTGATGATTACACAGACTAATGATATACTTTGGAAAGAGCGCTGCAGGTGAAGGCTGTGGATCAGAGAAGGGCAGAGTGCAGTTCCAGAAGCCGCTTCCGAGACGGATCTGGACTCCTGCCCTGCTTTGCTTTCTGTTGCTGTGATAAACACCATGACCAAAAGCAACTTGTGTGTGTGTGTGGGGGGGGGGGGGTGGTTATTTGTCTTCATAGTGTGGATCAAGTCCCAGGACCAGGGGCAGGAACCGTGGAGGGATGCTGCTTACTGGCTTGCTCTCCATGGCTTGCTCAGTTTGCTTTAAGTCTCCCAGCACCACCTGCCCAGGGGTGGCACTGCATGGTGGGCTGGCCCCTGCCTCATGGATCATGAACTTAAAAAAGTGCTCCACAGCCTTTCCTACAGGTCAGTCTGATGGAGGCAATTTCTTAAATGATGTTCCCTCGTCCCAGAGGACTCTAGCCTGGGACAAGTTGACAAAAAACCCAACCAGTTCACCCCCACTTCTAGATCCTGCCTACAGACTCTTGGGCACAGGTCAGAGATCAGATGGCACCCTGTCCTGGGGTGAGGGTGAGAGAAGCTAGGATCTGGTGAGCACAGAAGATCCTGCATGGCCTGGCTCCACTACCTAATGGTACCAGAGTCCATATAGGCCAGGCACCCAGCAGCCCAAAACAGGATGCGCTGTCCCTGCAAACATCTTCTGGGAACTGTCTAAGGTGACCAGAGACTTCAGACTTTATTCTGAAAGCCCATCACTTGTCCCAGGTGACAATTCTTAGGCCTTAATGAGTACTAATAGTCTGTCACGTGGGACACTTTCTACTTCATTATATGTCCTGTAGCTTTGGAACCTGTCCTGGAACTCACTCTTAGATCAGGCTGGCCTCAAACTCACAGAGAACTGTCAGCCTCTGCTGTCTGAGTGCTAGGATTAAAGGCATGCATGTACTAACACTGTTTGGCTAGATTTCTTTCTTTCTTTTTCTTTCTTTCTTTTTTTTTTGAAAATTTTTATTACTCATTTTTTATGTATGTTCTGTCTGCATGTACATCTACATGTCAGAAGAGGGCATCAGATACCATTATAGATGGTTGTGAGCAACCATGTGGCTACTGGGAATTGAACTCAGGACCTTTGGAAGAGCAGCCGGTACTCTTAACCACTGAGTCATCTCACCAGCTCCATGGGATGTTTATTTTTTATTTTATGTTTTCCTTTCCTTTCCCCTCACCCTCTTGATTTTAGAGTCTTGGGTGTCCCTTACTGGCCTAAAACTGGCTATGTAGACCAGGCTGGCCTCGAACCCACAGAGTCCTACCAGCCTCTGCCTTCTGAGTGCTGGGATTAAAGGCATGTGTTAGTATACCCTGTGGGTGGCTTATTTTGATGTGAGGGAATGCATCTCCCAAAACTGCCCTGATTGATGAGGCTTTCTCTGCCCAGTAGATGTGAGCAGCCCAGCCTTTCTTAAGAGCAGGTGCCCTGTGCAGTGGTTGGTAATAACAGAATCAAGACCAGGGGCTACTTCCTAAGCTTTTCCCAGGTGCACCCTGGTGGTGACCCCAGCTCTTGAAGACTCATCTACTGTGTGGGCAGAGGCTTTCCACTAGACCAGGATAGGTCTCTTCCCTTTCTAGATGCAAGCCCTCCTGCTGGGATGTTTAGTCTGGCTCCTTCATCCTGTATCAACCCTGGGCTGGCCCTGGGTGGGCTGAAGACTTCCTGCCTGGTTGGCACTGAGGAGGTGGCAGAGGGAGGGCTCCTGTGACATCCCAGCTGGCCTGGGGGCTGCGATTTCAGATTGGCCTCCGGGAGGGGCTCCTGACATGTTTCTTTAGATGTGTAATTGGAATCGCCTGGGCTTGGTAATTAAGGGAGGCAGAAAAGTGTTCTAGAAATGACTGTAATTATAGTTACAAACCAGCAGCTAAGCCAGGAGTTTCGGTGATCACCTGGGGGAACTGGCTGAGGGGAGAGGGGAGATTTGGCTACTGTACATCTACTGTGGGCCAGATGCCTACTATGAGTGTCATGAGCCAGACACCAGGCCCTTCCATAGATCTCTAGGGGCTCTAGACACCCCCACAGGCCTGGAGACCATCTGGCTTCTGGCCCCAGCATGACAGAGGGGGAGAAGCCCGGAGGAGAGTGGGGACTTGGCTAAAGTGACAGCGTATTAATAACAGAACCAGGGTGGAACCCAGATGTCACGTCAGCCAGAGAGAGGGAGCCTCACAACTTTGGTTTCTGTTCTATGCCAAACTCTCTCTTCTTTCCTGCCACCTCCCCGCACCAAGCTTGGCTTACTCCTTGCTGCCTCTCTGGGGTATGGTGAGTCTCCCTTTAGCTCCGTGGTATCACTTCCTCCAGGAAGCCTTCCCTGTCTTTCGACTGAGCACCCTGCCTTGGGTAGGTCTGTCTTCTTCAGTTTCCTGCAGGGGGCTGTGCCAGCTTGTGTGATCCTGAGAACTGGGAATTGTTTTCAGGGATTTTCTGAGCAGGTTGTTAAACACAGCTACTGTTAATAATTAAGTTACGTAAACTTATAATTAAATATATTTATACACACTGGAAACATCATCATTTTCTAACTTGCTACATTTTCCAATTACCTGTGCTCATAGGTTATTTGTGCCTGTTGTATCTGGTGGTGGAGACCCACTGACGGTGGTGTGAACCCACTTAGTGGTTACTGGTGTCATACCGGGGGCTCTTTGATTGACATGGTAGGAATATTCACACTGTGGGCCTTCACCCCCACCCTCCCCACCCCTGAGCCAGAGAGTCAGTTGCTGAAGTCTCCAGCTTCTGTTGGCGCTCATGGTTGGCCTTGTGGTCTCTAGTAGGTCTGGCACTTAGCAGGGGCTCAGAGGACTGGAACAAGAGAAGGGAGAGTGTGGGTGTTACCTCTGGAGATGTCATTACCTATTCTTACAGCTGCCATCAGGGCTGGCTCTGGCTCCTGCCCTGGCCTGGGGCTCTCTAGGGAGCACTGGTGAGTCCCATGGAAGGGTCTATGTGTTAGGTAGGTCCTGGGATGTTGGGAGAGCTGCTTTCCCAGGCAAGGGCTGCAGGGCTCCAGATAGCCAGGTAGCTATGGGTGGTTTTGGCAGGACTCACACGCAGCTGGGCCCAGGAAAGGTCCTGCCTTTTCCTGCCCCAAATGGTCTGGGCAAGGTGCCACTTTCCGGTACCCCTCTTCACCAGTTTCTGGAGCTGGGCCAGATGCCTACGGGTGAAGGCTGCCTATCGTGCACAGGACGGGCCAAGCAGTTCCGCAGGGGGAATCACAGACCTGGGTATGCAGGCACAAAATTCCAAAGGGCTCTACAACCCAGGTGAACACAGAACTCACTGAAGGCAAGAGGGGCAGGTGGCTTGTTCACCAAACAAGTCCCTTTTGTAAACGTTAGGACTAGCACAGTACGTGTGCACAGGAGTGTCTCAGTAAATGTTCAAACCAGAAAAATAAGAACTAAACTCAGAAAAGGATTGGCCCTCAGGCTTGAGACCACTGCCACATTTGTCTGACTTCATTTGGAGCTTAAATTTATTTATTTATTTGTGTGTGTGTGTGTGTGTGTGTGTGTGTGTGTGTGTGTGTGTTTTGAGACAGTCTCACTATGTAGCTCGCTGTCTTGGAACTCACTATGTAAACCAGGCTGGCCTTGAACTCACAGAGCTCCATATGCCTCTGCCTCTTGAGTGCTGGGATTAAAGGCAGGTGCCCTATGCTTGGCTTATCACTTGGGCCTTTTGAGAGCACATAGACAGGATCTATGGAAGGGGCTGGTGGGGGAGATGGTTGCCTACCACACTTCTCCTCCTCAGACTGTAGTCTCTTGGCAGCAGTTAAAGCTGCTGGCTGCCTGAGCCAGGAGGATGGTGGGGAGAATAGGTCAAACCCAGCTTCACACATTCTAGCCAGAAAGGTAGAGTAACTGGTAGCAGCTGTATAAGGGTAGGGGTACAGTTGCAGAAAATGGGTGTGTGTGGGAGTGAGGGGTGGGCTTGTCCCCCATGAGGCACATGGGGTTATATGTGTGGAAACCCAGGATTTCTGATCTTTCCTGACTGCTTAGCCTCCTTCTACAACTTTAAAGAGCCTTTAAAGAGCCCTCTGGGACTATGTCTATGGAGACCTCCCCTGTCTTCTCATCTCTCTAGTCTTCTCCTTTGAAGTAAGGAGGATTACACAGGCTGAGGAATGTTGCTTGACTCTAGAGTTCAAGCCCCACATTTACCCCGTGACCCTGTGCCTCCCTGTCCTCATCTGCAGAACAGAGTTAGTGCAGTTGCATCCACACAGGGCCTCTGGGAGAAGTGAGCAAGTTAATTTTATATAAACCACATAGAAAGCTGACTTCCCTAAAGTAACTCCCCAAACAAGGGAACTAAGCAGGCTCACATTTTACCTGAATTGGTAGGAACTCACCTAGGGCTTTTCCTCTTCCATTTGTGTTGCCCTCTAGTGGAACTCATCAGTATCGTCCCAGGGACACTGAACTTGTCTGCAGAGGCAATTCCTTCAGACTTCAGTGGAAATCTGCCATTTAAGAGATGGTTGACTTTTGTATAGACTCAAGAACTCTGTTCTCTTCAGCTCAAATAGAACTCATCTATGGATTGCCAGGTTTTTGTTTTGTAGCTGTAGTTAAAATGTTGTGAAAATGCAAGAAAGAAATTCCTTTGTACCTTTTCCTTCTTGACACCTAACATACTCCTACCAGCATCCTTACTTGACACTTAAGATCCTCCAAAGTGAGGGATAACTTATATCAGGGTTTCTCAAGTTCTCCTTTCTTTCTTTTTTCTCTGTGTAGCCCTGGCTGTTCTGGAACTCGATAGGTACACCTTAATATGTACACCAGGCTGGTCTTGAACTCAGAGATCCACCTACCTCTGCCTCTTGAGTGCTGGGATTAAAGGTGGGCACCACCACCACCTAACAAGCTATTATTATTTGTCCTACAAGAATAATACTGGGACCTTGTATGTTTGGCTCCTGGCCCGCCAGTCTACTTTGTGCTGTAGCAGCATTCTTGACACAGTATAGAATAGAAACTGCAAAGCCTGAGGGTGAGTGCTCACATCTGCTGAAGGACTTCTCTTGTAGCACCATGCCTTGGTGGAAAGTGAACAGGAAAGCATGGACAGACAGGGACAAGGGGAGCTAAACTCTGCTAACAAAAGCATCCTTCTCAAGGGCAGAGCCCTCAAGTCCTAATCATGGTTATTATTGTCATGTTTTAAAGGTAGGGTCTCAGCTCCCTAATTACCTCTTATGGCCTCGTCTCCCATCACTGTTGCATTAGGGATTAAGTTTCTAACACAAGAATTACCTTTTGTGATGGTTAATCTTTTAAAATATTTTTACTAGCATATGTTAATTATGGGCTTCATTATGTCATTTCACACATGTACATATTTCCATCATAGTCATTCCCATTAAACCTCTTATTCCCTTCCCATTCCTACTAACCCCGTTTCTCCTCCAAACAGTTGTGTCTGTTCTGATGAGGTTCATTAGGGTTGTTCACAGGATCATGGGCACTTACCTTAGCAGTGACTATACCACTGATGATGTCTCTCTCTCCCTTTCCTATCATTGTGAACCATGTATAAATCCTCAGGGAGGGATGGGATCCCGTAAACCCTGACCCCATGACAGGGTGTCAGTTGGCCCAGTCTTGTCCAGCTGATGATGTGCAGGGTCAGTTCAAGGGTACAACAGTCCTGCCATGCCTGGAAATCACCATTTCACACTTCTCCCTACCCCCAACTCTCCTTTCGGATCTTACCTTTTCTCTGTCCCTTCTTGGGCAGTGTTCCCTAAGGCATGATGTAGTTGTCCTGTTTATGGCTGGACATTCAGGTACCTTTGCCAGTTATGTATGTTTCTATAACCAAAGCTGATAGCAACATTTTTCTGTGGGCATAAACACAGTTGTTTGGAAGACACATTTGACAGACACATCGTATCCACTTAGCCAAGCAATAGCTGCAGCTTCTTCAGTATGACCCCTCAGTCACTGACTTTTGATAGGGTTTACAGTACCAGACGTGGAGTTCCCCCTTGCAGGAGGCATGGCAGACTGGTACTATTGCACAGTGGACTCATCTTGCCTGGCTGGTTGGTACTGTTGCAGGCAGGGCCCACAGCTGAGTAAGACTAGTGATGACCATTCTCTCTCAGCAGCCTGTGTAGCTCTTTCTGGCCCAATGAAGGCTAGTCAACAGGAAGGAAGCTCCCAGTCCAGTCCCTGCTTAATATTTGTATTCCCTGGGGGAAAGGAGCAAGGTGCTTTCGGGGTATACTCATCCACAGCATAGCTTTTCCTCTGGTACCTGGTTCAGAACCTGAACACCGCAGATGCAAAACTGGATCAATAATCAACTCATTGCAACCAGATGAGGCAAGAAAGGACCACCACAGGGGTGGGCTCTGTGCTGGGTGCTGGGCCTACAAAGCTCTGTGAACTAGAGAGAGGCTGGTTTAACGGAGAGATGAGGGTAGAGGAGGGTGTGTGAACAGTGGAAGAGGGCTGAATACCTGCCTTGTTCCTCTGGTGGAAAGCCAGCAAAGGCTAGGTCAGATCCCCGACCCCCCCCCCCCCTCCACACACACACAGAGGTCTGCTGTGGGAGAGGTAAGGTACAAAAGCAAGAGCACTTTGCCTGAAGGAGCATGGAGCAGCTGGGTTCTTCCTGAGTAAATCGGGGGCCATGTGCTCGCATGCCTAAGAACAACAACGTTAATGGCCACTCTAGATGCAAAGATTCCGCCACACCTACACCAGGTTTCTACTCCTCCCCCCCCCCCCACCGCCACGAAGTCCTTTCAAAACCCACATCTTTCAGCCCATTCAGGTTCTACCCCCTCCTCCTCAGCTAGCCCTCCCCCCCTCCCCCCCCCCGTCAGTACCCCAGCAACCCCTACAACCAATGAGGGAGCCTCTGGGGCCCGAGCTCCGCCCCCTCCACCTGTCTCTCCCGCCTGTGTGTGGCTTCGCTCAGCAGCTTCTGCTAGGAAAGCCTTAAGCTCCGCTGAGTACCATCCCGGCCCGCTCCAGGCGGTGCTGAAGACAACGGCCTCCGCAGAGCCTGTGCAAATGTATACTTTGAGGTCTGGTGGGTGTCCCCCACCTCCGGTTTCATGATCACCCTTTCTGGAGGTGACATTTCCTCATGCGTTCTCTCTCTAACCGTAGGAGCTGGAGCTGGGAGCAGCTGTCTCAGGCAGCCCTGTCCAACTCCTCTCGACCCTCTCTCAGGGCATCTGGTAAGTGGGATTTTGGGACTGCTAGGGTCAGCTTTGAATCCACTTAGCTTTTACTATGGTTCTAGACAGAGAAGGCTATTTAGGTAAAAAATAAAAAGTACGCTCTGGGACAGAGTTTTCTGTTCCGTGCTTTTATCTGGTCCACGGGAAGAACTCTGAAATAGCCCACTGTTCTTTATTACTATCTCTTTCAGAGCATCGGGGCCCAACTCTGTTATTGTGGACATTGGCTCCACCCAGCGGTGAGAAATGAAATTTCAGCAGATCACCGCTAAAGTGAAGGAGGCAGGCTGACGGCCCACGGCTACCTGGGTATCTAAATAGACAGGAGCAAACGTCTTTTCTCTGCCTCCGTCCTTGCTACATACGTGGTTGAAGGTTGACTTACTCCATCCTTCCTTCTGTATAGGTAGAGAGGCTGGATACTGTGCCCTCGTGTCCAGTGTCTACTTTTCAAAGCCTCCTTCAGGGCACTGTCCTTGTGCCACGCAGAATTTCCTGTCAGCTCACACAGATGTCACCTGCTTGGACTGTAGAGCCTGCAGTTACAGAAAAAGTGCCAGCAACTTCTCTGTGTCCATTATGGAACCCAGGGCGTCTGGCCCTCCCCTTTAGCCTAGGACCCACTCTCCCAGGAGGAAAGCAATGGCCATACCAAGCTGAGAATCACTTGTTTTGGGTTCTGTGCCTTTTGCAGTTTAAGCCACCAGTTGCTGTGAAGAAGTACTCTATGTCAGAGGATGGAGAGGTGGCTTATTGGTTTAGAGGACCTGCATTGGTTCACAGCACCGACATGGGTGGCTCATAATTGTTTGTAATTCCAGTTCAAGTGGTCCAATGGCCTTTTCTGGACTCCTTAGGCACCCCTAATGTGCGGCATACAGAGACATATACACAAAAAATAAAAATAAGTCTTAAAAAGTAGTACTCTAGTCATATAAAGCGACATGACATTGCTTTTGGGTTCCTGTTTTGACTTGCCAAATCCTTTGCCACCAAAGTACTCCTGAGGCATAAGTGTCTGTGTGTAGCACATGGTGTGTGTGTGTGTGTGTGTAGTATGTGTGTGGTGTGTGTAGGTAAGGGTACAGTGTGTGTATGTGTATGGTGTGTGTAGTGTGTGTAAGGGCACAGTGTGTGTGCATAGAGCTTTAGTTCTGCTTACTAAGGAGTTCACTACTGGGCATCCTCACAGGCCCACGTGAGCATGGTAATTGGAAAAGAAATGCTTGGCCCTAAAATGAGAACCTTGCCCAAGTGAAATCCAATAAATTTGTAATAAAATATCCAACTGTAACATTTTATCAACCTCATTAATTCTTAAATTTAGTATCCATAAAAGTTTCATTACATTTGAAGGATGTGTGGGCTAGGCTTCCCTCTCTTTGAGAAGTCCCACTTACAAAGCAGCTACTTCTAGCTGAATGATTTCAAGAGAAAAATTGTAACTATCCTTAAAAAAAATAACAACTATGGAACAAATTTTAGTATTGTACCACATGCTTTGATGGGGAGGGAAGTGGTCCAAAGTTCAAATGCTCAGGCTTACAGGGGTGCTGGGCTACCAGTATCTAAGGTGGAGAGGGAGTGTGGGCTGTGAAGGAGACAGGGCCAGCAGGGACTGGATACAGGTAGACTGTCCCCCCTGGTCCCCTGCATCCTGGCAGCAGTGCACTGCCATGACCATTCACCTCTCAAGCTGGGGAGAAGGAGGCGCTGCTCAGGGCAGGCGAATGAGGCTCAGTGCTTAGGCTGTAGACCAATCCATGGACAGTTCAGCAGCTCAGGCAGTTACATGCTCATGGGCTGCTGCAGTAGGTGGGGCCCTGGGACTGGTCCTTAGAAATGTCACTTGCAGGGTTTCTAGCTGGGAAGATGCTCTGATGAGGGCTCTGGGTGAAAATCTCCCTGAAAGAACTTTGCTGGTACTGGGAAGCAGGGACTACATCCCAGCTACTGCCCACCGCCTCTCTGTCTGTCTCTGTCCGTGTGTGTGTGTGTGTGTGTGTGTGTGTGTGTGTGTGTGTGTGTGTGAAGCTGGTTACCCTTTGCCTGCAGGTGTCTTGGGGACTTGGGAACATATCAAAGAGTTATTAATTCTCACTGCATGGATGTTTTCATTAAGTGCCTACATTCTATTCTTTATCTTTTACCTGTCACAGTGTCCCTGTCACACACTTGTTTTCAACACCAACAGAAGTTGCTTCCTCAAAGAGTCTTGTTATGGCTTTGTAATAAATTGACATCTCCTGCCTTCCCTATCTTCTTTGGAACAGATATTTGAGTCCATGTTTCCTGAACTACCATTGCACAGACCCCAAATAAAGTCCCTTGACTTTTGCAGTCTCTGTCTCAATCAATTGACAGTTTCCAGATCATATCTCCCCAGTTCCTTAACCTCCAAATCCTCACCCACTCCAAAATTTCTGTCAACCGTATTTTATATTACCTTTCATTTTCGATTTTTCTAGACAGAGGAGTAGATCGGGATGCATTAAAAAGTAGTTTCAAGGTCTGGAAATGTAGTTCAGTGTAGAGAGTTGACTCAGCATGGGCAGAGCCTCAGGTTTGGTCACCACACAAGAAAGAGAGCCAAAGTCCCATGAGGCACAAGGTACTCATAAGGGGTTCCAGGTACTTATGGGACTAAAGCAGGAAGATTATGTGGGCTATTAGTTTGAGACCAGCCTGGGCAACAGAGACCCCATCTCAGAAGATAGGGAAGAAGCAGAAACAAGCAGATAACACGGAAAAGCAGAAGAGTCACCATAGTGGGGCTTTTCTGTTTTTCCTTTAGGACATGGACCAGCCAGTTGTTACAATCTCCCTTCCCAGGCAGGAAGGCCATGCTGGATCCCTTCCCCAGGAAAGCCACCCTACTCTCAAGGGGCCCCATGCCTGCCTGTCCTCGTTTGCTTCATCTTGCTGTGGTGAACACCGTGGCCAAAAGCAACTTGGGGAAGAAAGTGTCTATTGTATCTTACAGATCAGAGTCCATCAAGGAGGGACATCAGGGCCGGAGCTCAAGGCAGGAACCTGGAGGCAGGAACCTGGAGGCAGGAACTGCAGAGGCCATGGGGGAAGGCTGCTAACTGGCTTGTTCCCCATGGCTTCTCCAGCCTGCTTTTTTATACAAACTAGGACTGGCTGCCCAGGGGTGGCACTGCCCACAATGGATTGCGTCCTCCCATGTCAACTATCCATCATGAAAATGACCCCTTAGACATGTGCACAGGCCAATCCGATGGAGGGAATTCCCTAATTAAGTTTCACTATTCCCAAGTGACTTAGTACGTGTCAAGCTGGCCAGCACTAACAGGCACACCTTCCCGAGGTGAAAGAAGAAAGGAGAAGGAAGGGAAGGGAATGAAGGAGAGTGACAGAGAAGAAATCGATGAGAAATTAGATATAGATAGACAGCAAAGCAAAAGAAACTGAGTGTAATGGGCTGGGGAGATGGCTCAGTGGATAAGGTGCTTGTGAGCAAGTATGAGAGTGTGAGTTCAGATCCCCAGCACTCATAAAATAAAAAAAGCCAGATGTGAGGGCATGCACCTATAGCCCAAGTGAAGGCAGGTGTGAGAGCATGCACCTATAGCCCGAGTGTGGGAGGGAAAGCCCCCAGGGACTCACTGGCCAGTCTAGTCAAAATGGGGACTTGCAGTTTCACTGAAAGACCCTGTTTCAAAACACACAGCAAAGCAAACCTGGAGATGCATTTGAGGAATACAGCTGGTTGTCAGCCTATGGTCTCCATATGTGCCTGCATGGGTAAACACACCTGCATAGATGTGTATACACAGATGTATCACACACCACACCACACACACACACACACACACACACACAGAGAGAGAGAGAGAGAGAGAGAGGCTGAGTGGCAATAATATAAAGGAGTTAACAACCATACACTGCTACTTATGATTACTAAAGTCATGCTCATCTCCAGGGCTTGTTTCTTGCCATCCATCTCTGGGTCTACTCCTTTCTCTGAGTCTGTAATAACTTGTTGTAGTAGGAGGTTTGCCAGGTGGGGTATATGTGTCAAGGATGTAATATGTGACTTAGTGAAATGCCTGGAGCTGGTCCCATGGAAACAGGGAAAGAGACACATTTTCCCCCTTAAGATTTATTTTATCTTTAATTATGATTATGTTTGTGAGTGCAGG
The DNA here is from genome assembly GCF_943737965.1 of Phodopus roborovskii. Taxonomy (NCBI): domain Eukaryota; kingdom Metazoa; phylum Chordata; class Mammalia; order Rodentia; family Cricetidae; genus Phodopus; species Phodopus roborovskii. The sequence continues at coordinate 34,663,944 of NW_026126517.1, forward strand.
TGCCCAAGGAGGCCAGAAGAGGGCGTTGGATCTCCTTGAGCTGGAGTTACCGGCAATTATTTGGGAACAGAATTCTGGCTCTCGGGAATATCAGGGTGTGTTCTAAACCACGGAGTCACCTCTCTAGCCCTGAGATACACGGTTGTCATTGACAGTGGGTTCAAACACCATGCCCAGTCGCAGTGGGTGGTCTTTGGTGCAGTGAGGTTACATGTGCTACTTTGAGAAATTGCGATATTGTCCTCGTAAATCCTTGCCACAACATTGACAGATAGCTGTGATTGTATCCATTTTAGAGACAAAAACGTTAATTCTCACACGGCTCAAGTGACTGTCTCAAGTCCACACAATTACTCAGTAGTTGAACTATGATTTGAACCCAACTCCATCTGGCCCCAAACCCCTTGTTAGTTTCAGAAAACAAAACTGTGGGATTATGTCTGCGGTCTGCTCAGCACCTTTATGCATTGGAGATGCTCTCCCCTCCCCCTCTCCCCTCCCCCTCTCCCCTCCCCCTCCCCTCCCCTCCCCTCCCCCTCGCCCCTCCCCTCCCCCTCCCTCCTCGTCCCTCCTCCCCCTCTCTCCTCCCCCTCTCTCCTCCCCCTCTCTCCCCCCTCTCTCTCTCTCTCTCTCTCTCTCTCTCTCTCTCTCTCTCTCTCTCTCTCTCTCTCTCTCCAGGGTTTGCAATTTCGTACAGGAGAAGGCAGGGGACGAGGAAGACAGGATCAGAGGCAGGAATACAGGGAATTCGAGCCAGCAACTGCCTTTGGTGTGCTAGCGTCTGCCCTTGAACTTTTCAGATTTATTTCAATGGATTTTTATTTAGTATTCATTTTTGTTTTAGCCAGTTTCAGCTGGATTTCTGCCACGTGTTCCACAAAGAATTCTAACGGGATTCTATAATTAAAAGTGTTACAAGCATAGAAGCTCTTCCCCATGGGGAAGGGAAAGGTAGCTGGAATAGTGGATGGAACCTAGGTGGAGTTGAGGACACAGACAAAAGTGTCGGAAAGTGCAGCCGGACCTCTGGGAGCCACGGGACTGAGAGGGACCAGTGGAGCTTTGCATCGCTCTCCTCTCAGTTCTTCCGTCTCTGGATTCATTTTCTCCATCAGCTTAGCCCCACCGGACCCCGCATGTAAGAACTTAAGTTTCTGGAAGGGACATGAGGGATAGAACTCAGCTGGGAGAGTGCTTGCTTACCATGCACCCGGCCTCGGATTCTATCCCCAGTACTCAGTGTGCCTGGATCCTGATCCTTGGGTAGTGAGAGCAAGAGGGTCGGGAGTTGGAGGTCATCCTCTGCTGCACAAGTTCAAGACTAGCCTGGGTTGGAGACCCTGCCTCAAAAACAAAACCAAAAAGTTCTGGAAGGGCCCATGACTGCCCCAGCCATGTCGATTCACTTGCAACCAGAACCGTCCCTTCCGGGGCGGGAGGTAACTTGGGGCTCACTTTTGTGTGTTTGGAGTCTTTGGCATAGAAGTGATGCATCATAGGAGAGAATGGCCGACACAATGAGAGCATTAGTTATGTTTTCTTTGTCAGCCACCGTGATAGCTGCTGGAGTTCCTGGGGTTCCAGATGAGTTTCTGTCTCTAAATTCTGGAGTGACAGATTGACAGCCCAGGTGCTGACAGGGTCAGACCATCGGCTTTACTCTCAGTGACACAGCATGGGCTCAAGTGCATATTCTTCCTGCCATTCTTTCCTAATGTGGCCTAATTTACTGAGGCCAGGTAGCCTAACTGGCACACTTGCACCAAAACAACAGTCTTGCTAGGCTCTGTGTAGCTAAGTGATATCTCACGGTTAAGTTGTGGCCAATGAGATGGGCGGCTTTGTGTGGGGGTTCCGGGAAGGCTGCTAAAGCGAGCTAGCTGTGTGGGAAGGGTCCCTTTTGCCTTCTTTGTCTCCCTTCCCTTCTGGTTCTTTTTCTCTGTCCCCTCCCACTCTTCCCTCTCAAATCCAGTCCTCTCCCTCTCCCCACACCCATCTTTCTTTCAGCAGGTTTCACTTTGTAGCCAAGGCTGTCAGGTTTTTTTTTTTTTTTTTTTTTTTTTTTTTTCCATTTCCTCTTCATTTGGTCAATAACATGGTGAGGGTCCTGACAGCATTGTGGACAGTGGGGTGGCCTTGGGGATGAAGAGCAAGTGCTCACACGGGAAAACGGGATGATGGAGCCTTGGGTTGGGGAGGACCCATCACTAGCCCTGGATGGTCTGTGTTTGAACTTCTTTTATGCAAGAGACAATATATTCCTATCTTCTTAAAGCCTGTGATTTGGATTTTCTCTTAATCTACCCAAATCTTATCCCAGTCAATAAAGCTACTTTCTTAATAATCCTATCCTGTGTGTATGTGCTAACTTTTACACAAATAGGAGGAAACATTTGCCAAAGACCCCACAGCTGGCAGGTGTGGTTCTGGGTTCTGTTATCTCATGAATGTTTTATCCTTTCTTACTGCACATTGGTATCTCACCATCTGAGCAGAAGGTTGAAGTCCTGCAAGATGAAAGACCCATTGAGGTCTGGTCTCAGCCTAAATGGTGCGTTTCTGAGGGACGGATTGGCTTTGGTCTAAAAAAACCCTGGTGTTTGAGTATTCTGTCTGGGAATATGGCACGTGTGTCCATGGGTTTCTTATTAGCTGGGTGTCCTCATCAGGTGGAAGCTGTTCTGGGCTGATTGAGCTCCATGTCCCTCTTTGCCTGTTGAACCGATTGTAATGTCCTGGATGTTCCCCATGGAGGTGAGTGGCTCTTGTAAAAAATTGCGGGTGGCTCTCAAGACTGTCACCCTCATTCCTCATCTTCAGAATGGGATTCAAACAGCAGAGATTAGGCATCCAGGACCCTTAAGGAGGATGTGTAATACAACTGCCAAGTTTCAAGAAGGCTTGCTCTAGCTAGGGCTGGCTTAGTTCACACAGGCATTAGGGGGCTGGTATCTTTACATCTTTCTAGTAATGGGTTCTCTTTGGCTACATGATGGCTGTTAAGTCTCTGGGGCTGGTGCTCAGGTGGCTAGCTTCTGTGAAGGGCGACAGGGTGACTTTAAATTCCTTGAGACTGTACTTGGGGCATAAGTAATGACAGCAGCAACAACCTGCTGGCTATAAACACTGCAGGTCTGGAAGAAAAGCTGTAAGGATGGGAGAAGGGATTCTGATTACTAACACAGTTATGTGCTGGAAAGAGCCTGGTTTCTAGGCCATTGTGGGTGTGGTCCCTTCTGTGAGCATCTGTGTTGGTAGGTGTTTTCTGTTTTGTTATATGATTGTGTTTGGCTGACTACCTTGTTCCCATCCTGGCACCTAAAATTTTTAGCTTCAGTAAATGGACCACTAAAGAACAGCAAATATTCCAGGACACTTGCAGCAATCTGCTAAAGGAAGAAGAGCCTAGAATGCACATGATCATCTTGGTCCTTTTTCTTTTGTGTGGTTACTTAAGTGGGACAGCAAGTCCACAAGATGCTTCTCTCTTACCTGATGCTAATTTTTGTGCTATTGTTTCGGGGTCTAAACACAGGGTCATTTCAAAGTATATTGGAATGACCAAACATTAGATAAACATTCTTCTCAAGCAAAAAGCAAAGAGGAATGAGTATTGCATCCACTTCCTTCTGTGTGGCTAGTGGAATGTGCATTGACCCAGGGAACAGTCTGTACTCTGCTACCTGGACACAAAAATATTACAGAAGTAGTTCTTTGCGCCTGCCACTTTGCTGGTGTTATTAGCGATCCACACTCCCCAAGTCAAGCTTTGTGTGGTGTGTCTTAGTATTTGTCAGGTATAGGTGGGTGCATGTTTAGCTGTCGCCCTTAAATGGGTCACTCCTTGGTGATTATGAATAGTTCTGATTCCCAGCCTCCCAGGCTGATTGCATCTTTCCTTTTCACAGCTTCCTTTAAAATACTAAACTGATGGCCTTTGCTCTTTTGTTCAGTGAACAGTGATTTAGGACAGTTGTTGACGCTTGCTGTGACTAGAGTCAAGGTAATGATCTGTATCTCCTGGAGTCTGCTTCTACTTCCTGCTTCCACAGCCTGCTTGCAAAACTGCTTTCAAGAATACAGAACCAAGTATGCCATGACAGGTCTCACCATGCATCCCTAACTGGCACAGAACTCAACTGTGTAGACCAGACTGGCCTCAGATTCATAGAGATCTGAAATACAATTGCATGCAGTCTTCTGGAAGTTTGCTGCTCAAGAGTCTTTAAAAGGACTTGCTGACTTACAGTGGTAAAGAGAGCTAGAACCTGATCTAGGTTGGTCAGATTCCTCATGAGGGTGGGCACAGTGCCAATGTTTCCTAGAGATTCCTACCTGTTGTGCAAGAAAGGACCCTGCATACCACAGGGCATGGGATTAACTTCAGTTTAGTTCATAGGCATTCTTCTCCCATGTGCCCATGAGAGAAATGAATCTTATCAACTGTGGTAAACCTGCATTGCTGGCATGGTGGCTCACTATGAGTTCAAGGCCTGCCCTGTTTACATAGGAAATTCCAGGCTAGCTAGGACTACAGTGAGTCTCTCTCTCTCTCACCTCTCTGGTTTTTTTTTTTTTTTTTTTTTTGAGACAGGGTTTCTCTGTCTCTGTAGCTTTGTAGTCCAGGCTGGCCTTGAACTCACAGAATCCACCTGCCTCTGCCTCTCAAGTGCTGGGTTTAAAGGCATGTGCCACCACCAGCTGTCGAGACCGTCTCAAGACAAACAAAAAACAATAAAAAGTATACAAAACAAAACAAAGACCTAACAGCAACAAAACAGAACTGTGAAATTCTTATTTTACTAGAATGTTGGCAGTATTTCAGTGGCCACAGGTTTCCTCCTGGGAGGCAGTAACTGCATTGTGTCTGTGTTTTTTGCTCTGTGTCTGTGTGTCTTCTTGATATTTCTCAGAAAAATACAAAGACTGCAGTGGAGAGCAAACTTGGGATGGTGGTTGGCTTTGATTAGCAGAGAATCTGTAGCTCTCCCAGAAGGTTATTCAATCTCTTTCCCTCTCAGTAGCTAGATTCTTGGAGTAGTGCAAGTCTGTAGGATTCAACTTCTAGGGGCTGAAAATGTGACACATTTGGGGATAATTTTTTTTAACTGATTCTGTGAAACCCATACCTTGTGATGTTCCTTCCTGCCCCTCAGTGTCCCCTTTTCTTCTACATTGCCATATACAGGGACACCCATTGTCGTGTATATTTGTTTTCTAAATGTTTCCTATGACACCTTTATTTTACTTATTGTTGTAAATAAGCCTATCTTCCTATCTGGATTGTGTGTGTGTGTGTGTGTGTGTGTGTGTGTGTGTGTGTGTACATGTTATAGCAATTAATGCCTTGGCAGTTGTGATCATTTCTATTTTGTTTTGTACAAAAGGGGAAAATTTTAAAACCTAGAATCTTGGAATGAAAAAAGTCTCTGGGGCTGCAGGCTTCTTCAGTATGGGTTGAATACAACCACATGTTCTTCGACACTTCCTTTCAAAGGCGGAGCCCAGTGCCCCTCTGTTTTAGCATAGGCTTGGCTTGGTGAATGCTGACAAACACAACAGCCTTGAAGCAGCCTTCAGCTTTCTCTTTCAGGACTCTTGTTCTGGCTGGGAAATGGCTACTATGTGGGGAAGGTCACACAGCCACCCTTGAGATGGAAACTGAGGCTCATGATCCACAGCTAGGGAAGGCCAGGGGCTACTGCCAACAGCCACTGAAAAGTCCTCAGCTAAGTCTGGGGTGACAGGGACCCCTCATGAGGAGCTTTGAACTGGAGAGGCAAGCCTTAGGCTGCTCCTGGTTGGCCACTGATGGAAGATGTAGAAGGGCAACCAGCATTTGTTTTAAAGCCATTGACCTTCTGAATATCAAGTTGCCACACATCATGGAACATCAATCCAGCTTTGTCTAGGAGGCAATGCTGGGTTTCTAAAAGTTCTTTTAGAGATATAAGGAAGTTTGTCTCCTGGAAGCCTCCAGAAAACTCCCCCTCTGGTTTCATCTACCTACATGGAATCCCAGGCTCACTCTGTGATGCTACTGTGAGCTCTAGGAGTTACCTCCACAGCAGAGGGGCTGGCTGGGAGGTCTGAGGCTTGAGCTTAGGTCAGGGCAGCTGCCAGGGACAGGATCTGAACATCTCCCCTGCCTTGGCAATCCAGGCTCCCTCCCTAGGCAGGATTATGGGGTGGCAACAAACAAAGGAGCTGGTTTTAAAAGCATACTTGGATGGCTCTTCCCTTTATTCTAGTATCATCAGAAAGGAACACATGATTGCCTTTCTTTGTGAAGCTCAAGCCACAGTTATTCCTGGCTGACGTCATTGCAGGCTCAGAGGCCGTTAGTGATGCAAGGCCAGCTCTCTCTAGCCTGACTGTATCAGCAAGTGTTTGGCTGGTAGGGCAGCAGTCTCTCCCTCAGGGACTGTGACAGCTGCTCGTGATAAGTGCTAATTTTTTCTGCTTTAAAAAAAAATGGCTGCTTTAAATTTTTTGGAGGTGATTTAGATGTTATTGGGATCTTGGGTCAAGTAGCTCTGTGAGGACAACTGTGGCCGATAAACATTAGAGAAGGGTTAGGACGACTCAGGTCTTTGTGTTTACAGGCTTGGTGATAGCTCTGGAGAGGTAGAATTTACAGACCATTCAATTTACCTGTTTGTCTTTTTTGCTTTTTGTTATTTTTGAGACAGAGTCTCCCTACATTGTCCAGGAGAGCCTACCCCTATGCAGCCTAGGTTACGGTAAACTTGTGATTCTCCTGCATCGGCTTCCCCAGTTGCTCGGATTACAGAAATTACTTCCATGCTCAGAACAATAGACCCATTTAAAGTACACAACTAATGGTTTTCTTCTTTCAAAAAACTTTGTTTTTATTTTCTGTGTGTGAATGTTTTGCCTGCATGTATGTATGTATGTGTTCCGTGTTTGTGCATGGTGGTCTCAGAGACCAGAAAGCTCTGGGTCCTTTGGGACTGGAGTTACAGATGGTTGTGAGTGCCCATGTGGGTACTGGGGATTGAGCCAGGGCTCTTAACTTCTGAGACATCTCTCCAGATCCTGTAATGATTTTCTTATATCCATAGTTTTACACCCACCAGGACCATTTTCATCTTCATTACCCTAAAACCTCAATATTCTTTACTCATCACCCCCAAATTCTTCCAAGTCCCCGGCCTTAAGCAGCCATCAACCTACTTTGTCCTTTATACATGTTTTATTTGGTGTGTTTGTGTACATGTCCTTGCTTTCCTGTGTGGATGCCAGATGTCTACATCACATGTCTTTCTCAATCACTGTTTAGTTTTTAAGACAGGGTCATTTACAGAACCCAGGGTTTACCAACTTAGCTCTGCTGGCTAGACAGCAAGTTCTGGTGCCTACAGACAGTACCCAGCTTTTGACTCAGTCACTAGGGGTTAGAACTCAGATCTCCATGCTTGTGTAGCAAGCACCTTACCAACTGAGTCATCTCCCCAGCCCCTGTGTGTGTTTTCATAGATCATTCATCAGCAGATAGGAAAGGAGAAGTCATGTTCTTCAATATAAAACAGGTCTAGCATAGAGGTTGTCAGGCAGCATTGTACGTGGAAGGAAAGTGTGTTTTCTGATGAGTATACTTTTATCAAGTGGGCTTAGTTCTGTTGCTTTAACAATTATCCTGGTGACTGAGGGGTGCATTCTGGGAAGGTGGTGGTTGCAGGATGTATGAAGGGGCTGGTCTGGGCTGGGAGGATAGGTTTTGTTTGATGGGTGAAGGAGTTAAAAGCTTAGCATGTGGAGGAGGAACTGACCTGCAGAGCTCATGGTAGCCAGATTTACCAAGGTCTGGGAGTCAATCTATCATGGCCTGACCATAGATCTTAGTCCACTGGACTCAGACTGAGTCAGCCATACTGACCCCAAGGAATTGGGTGATGAATAATAATGAGGAATCAGGTTGTTTGTTTTTTGATTTTCAAGACAGGGTTTCTCTGTGTGGCTTTGGAGCCTGTCCTGGAACTAGCTCTTGTAGACCAGGCTGATCTTGAACTCACAGAGATCCCCCTGCCTCTGCCTCCTGAGTACTAGGACTAAAGGCATGTGCCATTTCTCCAAGGCTGGAGGAGATTAAAGCTTCCTTCTCCTCCCTGGCTTTGGCTTCCAACATCATTTGGAATCCTCAGCAGAAGTCTGTTGTGACTGGGGGCTGGCTTCACATAGGGGACCAGAGGGGAAGATTCATCCTTTGATTATGGCTCTATATGGACCCAGATACCTGATCCCTGCTGTACTCTAATGAGTACAGCCCCTTCCTAGACTTCATCTTTCTCATCTGTATAATGGGAGCTGAAAGAAATGACTCTGTGACCAGCCATCAGTTTCTGGTTTGCAGGGTGTGACCTCATATTGCTAACCGTCCTTACTCATATCCCGGGTCCAGCTCTCAGCAATATGGTGAAGGGGTCTTGAGAGCCAAGTTCCCAGCCAGAGGCAACTTAGACTTGACTCATTATTGTATTGTCAGTTAGCATTGTGACTCTGGGCAAGTAGCCATTTTGGCTGAGCCTCAGTTTCCTCCTCTGTAATTCAGGCAGTTTTGGAACCTACCTAATAAGGGAGCTGTGAGGATGAAAGAGGAACTGTGCGAAACACCTTGCACATGTCAAGCATCCATTCTATTCCACAGACAGGTGAGACCCAGGGGTCCTGGCCAAGGCTGAGCAAGCCAAGTGCTTTATCTACCATTCAGTGTTATCTTCCCTAGGGTACTGATCTCTGAGATTCTGAGCCCAGGCCTCTCCGGTTCTCTTAGATGGCTGACCTGCTACTCACAGAAGGAATGTTTAAAGGGCTTTGTCAGAAATCCAGGGCCTGGAGGCCAGGGTACAAGAAAACTGTGGGACAAGTTTCAGGCAGCTGGGCCAGGCCCATGTTTTATTTACTGGATCCCACCCTTCCTTTAGCAGAGTCCCAGAGAGTTGAAGACAGAGTACTAGCTGCAAATCTATTACCCAGGGAGTCACTGCCTTTGTGTGGCCTTGGTTTCTCTTTACCCTTGTCCTGAGACCTATTTATTGTTGCCACGTAGTCACTGGAAGTAACTTTCTCCTGTTTTCATGGGCCTTGGCTACCTCTATCCCCTGACCCAGCTCCAGTCTGTCTTACTCCCTCCTACCTCCCACCTGGCCTCTCCTCTTCCCTCAGCTGTCTCCCATTTGCCTGGACTTCTCTTATTTTGCACAGAAGGGCAGTGAGTTTCTGCCCTGAGAGGAGACATGGGAATTCACACCTAGATAGCCTGGCCCAGGACACTCAGCTGTTTTGCTGAAAGCCAAGACTGTGTTAATTAGCCCAGTAAGTTGAGAGTCAGGTGGCTCCCAACCTGAATCAGCAGGACATGATGTGCTGTTGTCCCTTGCTGGGACCTAATGTAAAGAATTTCTGTCCCTTCCCTAGTGACAGCACAGTTTTTCAGGGCCACAAGATTCCAGTTACCCTCCCACATTCAGAGGCACACCCCGTCCCTTTCCTTCCCTCCCCCAATCCCTCCCTTTCCCTCTCCCCCCCAATCCCTCCCATTTTTTTGAGATAGACTTTTATATAGCCTAGACTAGCCTCAAATTTATAGCTATGGATGACTGTGAGCCTCCCAGGCAAACATCACTATACCTGATGCCTGCTGCATTTTCTTTGCAGATGACAGTCCACTGTCCTTTTCTCACAGGACCTAAGGAGGAGGGCAAAGCTGCACCAAAACTTGAGTTTAATTCAGTGAGTTGGGTTTTTTTTTTTTTGTTTTTGTTTTGGTTTTTTTTTGTTGTTGTTGTTGTTGGTTTTTGGTTTTTTTTTTATAAGAAAAATAACCTGTTAGAAAAAACCCATAAATTTAATTTTTATTAGCCTTTTCATGGAATAACACTGAGTAAAATGAAACAAAATAAAACAAAAAACCAGACATACAAACCATGAGCTTGGCATGGTGACCACACCTTCAATCCCAGCACTCAGAAGGCAGAGGTGGGGAGATCTCTGTGTGCTCGAGATCAGCCTGATCTACATAGTGAGTTACAGGCTAGCCAGGGCTACTCAGTGAGGCCCTATTTAGATCAATGACAAGGGTGTATGCAGCTCAGTGAGTTTTGACATATGTTAGCATGAGTTGGAGAAGAACATTCGGAGCTGGATGAGGTAGAGCACACATACCTACAATCCCAGTACTTGGGAGGAAGAGAAAGGTGGATTGCCTAGGGTAGGCACATGGTGGGGTCCTGTTTCAAAAGCAAAATGAAGAAAGGACATTTCTGGCACAGTGGTGGGTGCATGTAATCCCAGGATTCAGGACACTGAGGCAGCAGGATCTCAAAAACAAAATGAAAATAATAAAGCAACACTTGCCAGCCAGAGCATTTTCAGAGCACATGAAGTATTTTTTTGTTTGACAAGGAGAAAAAAAAAAGATAGAATTTCAGGAATTATGGAACTGTTCAAGATCAGCTAATTGCTAATAATCAACCATTTGTAAGTCCCGGGGCCACGAGAAAGATGTCTGCTGGCTGGCAATTGGCCATGTGGTCAACCCCTCCTGACCTGTGATCTCAGGCTATCTCTCATCTTATATGATGCTTTCCAGCACCTGAATCCCACCTAGGGGTCAGCAGAAGACTTTGCTCCTATAAAACAGCAGGTAATGGAAACTAACCCAGCTACTGCAGAGGGCCTGGACCTGAGGTTGGAAGCCAAACAGGTTGGGGATCTAGCCATGAGTCAGGAGGCCTAAGCTTCCTTTTCTTCCCCTGAAGGTGGAGATAACAAACTTGCTTTTTAGGCTATCTGGAGGGAAGTGGTCTTGGGGACACATAGAGTGGACACTGAGGTCAGAGGCCTGGAGCCTTCAGCCTGTGTTTGCCTGGCTTGACTATAGATCTTTCAGACAGAAAGTTGGAAAGTTCATTCTCTGAGTTTGGGAGGGGCTGTGTGGGCCCAACCCTCCAGAGGAGGAGGAGGGGGGAGGTCAGCACTCCATCAGCTTCTCTCTTGGCCTTGAGCTAGTGGTTATAAGTGTGGCTCTGGAGGTTAAGGGTAGAGATAGGGCTCAGCAAGGAGTGACAGTCGAGGAGACAGTATGCTGGCCAAAGGACTCTCCTTGCGTCCAGTGCTTCTCAAAGGCTGCCAACCTTTCTTGAGCCCTACCTGGCAGGGTCCAGACCTGTCTACTGGAGTAGCAGCTAATATCTCTACCAATAGTCCTCGTCCCTTCAGTGAGATTCCTTCTCCTGGTGACAATGGCTGGTTAAACCTGTACCACTTCTGGAGGGAGAATGGCACACACAGAATCCATCATCATCACATACAGAATTTCCAGAAGTATGGCCCCATTTACAGGTAAGCCCGACAAAGCAAAGGGCAGAGGCAGGTATGATGAGAGGCAGAGGCAGACTGCTCACTGTTCCTCTTGTGGTCTCAGACTTGTGGCTGCCTTCTTTCATTTCTTCTAAGCTAGGAATGGTGGAAAGAGAAACTTAGGCCCTCCCAGTTTCTGGCCCTAAGACTTCAGCTTTCTACTTTCCTTGTGGGATGGGGTGTGAGCAAACTCACCTTCAGTGCCTCCCTCCTTCGCCTACTATCCTCCTGATACCCTAAAAGACAAGTTGGCTGTCTCTGCTTCCAGGGGAGAGGTAGGTTTAGGCCCTTGAATACCATCTAAGCTCCCACCCTACTTCGGGCCTCAGCTCCAGGCCCTTTGTGACTCTCCGGTTGCTTGTTTTGTTTCCTAAGCATCTTCTGGGAGCGATGACTTTGCAGTCCACGGCTTCTGAAATCTCAGGGTCTGTGGCCTATCCCAGCTTAACAGTACTTGTGGTTGGAAGTCTGTAGGCTACTTGTGGGCTTTTCTCTAGGAGCCGCTTCGAGGTATGGGGGATGCTGCAGCAGGAAGGGAGCTTTGAGGGCAGTGCATTGATCTTTAATGAAGAACTCTTACTTCTGCTTTCCAGCTTCCCAGTCAGAGCACCTTTTTTTTTTTTTTTTTTTTTTCCCCAGCTGTTTTTTTCAGTCACTTTCATCTGAGTGTTGTGCTGTGTCCCTAGAAGTTGGTGTTATTCTGGAAAGAAGGGACTTACCAATGTCATAGATCATCAGGCTTAAGTCAGTACTGGAAATACAGCTGTGCAACGCCTTGCTGCATAGTCAGGGTGATGCTATAATTTATGGACTAGAAGGTAGCAAACTGAATAAAAGGGAAGGACTTAAAGCACAGCCCTTGTGCTTTTCCCCCCTCCCCCCAACCATGAAGGCTTTTTGCAGTTTTTGGAGAATGGTTGAGAAAATGCAGGGAAGCATGAATGAATAATTGAAGCCACATCCATCCTTAACTTATATGGTACTTGAGTACCACTAAGAATGTGATTATTGTATGCATCATGTGGAGTTGTTTCCCCAATGCACTGAAATAGTTATTCTCTTCTTTCTTAAGACCATTAAAAATAGCAGTACAGTAGTCCACAGTGTATGGTAGTTCAAAGCTATGCTTTGAGACAGATTTTAAGTGAGCCTCACTGCCCTTAGACACAGATGAATATCTGGCTTTCGGGTATTCTGTTGAGGTCAGATTATTGCTTTGGGCTCAAATCTCAGAAGTGAGACTGATAGCCCTGACAGCACTTCAAGGCCTTTCAGGCTTGGATGGTGAAAGCTGGAAAAACACCAAAGGGGTGTTTTCTAGAGGCCATGAACAAGCTGAGGAAGACAGGCCTGCGCTTAGACTCTGTGACAGAAACAGTGTTCTCCAAGAGGGGGATGAGAGAGGGAGAACACACACACACACACACACACACACACACACACACACACACACACACACGCACGCACACGGAGAGACGGAGGAGGGTGGTGAAATAATCAAGAGGGAAGGAACCAGAGATAGAGAGGAAAGATAGATGGAAGGACGGAGATAGAGAGATAAAGACGGGGAGGGAGGAGGGGGGAGGGAGAGGACAGCTAGAAAGGGGGGAGGAGAGAAAGAAAGAAGGGGAAGAGGGGAGAGGCAGAGGAGTGGAAAAAGAAGCATTAGGAAGGGAGAGAGGAAGGGAAGGAGCACACCCGACTTGCGTCTTGTGTTTATGACATCTGTTTCCTTAAAAATCTATAGTCAGTGAATCTTTCCTAGGTAGAAGGCACATATAAGCAAGAGGCAGGCACTCCTGTGGCTTTCTAGTAGTTGCCTGTGTATGTGAGAGAGAGAGAGAGAGAGAGAGAGAGAGAGAGAGAGAGAGAGAGAGAGAGAAAGAGAGGGGGTAGAGAGGGGAGGGGGAAGAGAGAGGAGAGGGAGGAGAAAGAGAGGAGACAGAGGAAAAAGGAGAGAGAAGAGAGGAGACAGGAGGGGAGGAAGAGAGTGAGAGGTTCACACACACACACACACACACACGCGTGCGCGCGCGCACACACACACACACACACACACACACACACACACACACACACACACACACACACACACACGCGTGCACACCTTGCCTCAGAGCTCTGGGAGTTGGATTCTGTGTGACATCAGTGCATCTCTGGGGTCACTTTCTTCAGCTTTTAGACCAATCCTCCTACCTCATCACCGAGTCATTCTTTTTCATGTCTGTGAGAATCTGTTTTTCTTAGAAGGACACTCAGTCCTGTGTACAGTTGTGTGTCATTGGAGATTGCCTGCAAAACATTTTGTGGGCTCTGGTACCTGTCAGCTTCACCCATACTTGGGGTTCGATTACTGCAGTTTCACTTAACCAGATATGTAGTTTACATTTTTATTGAGGTGTACATGTGTGCCTGTAGGGGGAGACAGGTGCACATGAGGGCAGTTGCCCTCGGAGGGTCCTCTGGAGCTATCCAACATGGGACACACAGCAAGACTGGTCTATGCTCTTAATTACTGAGTCATTGCCTCAGCCCCGAAGTCTTTACCTTAACAGAGGTGAAGGGTCCCATCTGACTCCCAGAGCAGGGTGTCTACTCTGAATTACAATTCTACAAGGGCCCACTGGTCTGGAACATGGGAGATGTAGGATATTCACTGCAGGGTAACATGAGTGTGCCATGGTTCCAAGGCCAGAAGGACAAGAAGATTCAGCATGGAATAGACATGATTATAAATGGAAGGTTTGGGATGGGGTACGGTTGGTTCTGCGGTGTGCTGTGTGATGCAGGATGGTGTCCATGAGTCACAGTGGCCACAGATACACGTGCCATGTTTGGCTCTTCAGAAGCTCCATGGGACAGATGACAAACACACCCATCTCCAATTTCATAGAGGAAACTGAGGTCAGTAAAGTGAAGGTTCCAGCCAGAACACTGTGTACCGGTTGTGTGTAGAGGCCTGGCTGCCCAGGGTTTTCATGGCTGCCTCAGTTCCAACACCAGCCTCTCTCTTGTCTTTCCAGGGAGAAGCTTGGCAATATGGAGTCTGTTTATATTCTGGACCCTGAAGATGCAGCGCTGCTCTTTTCATGTGAGGGTCCCTACCCAGAACGATATCTTGTGCCCCCCTGGGTCGCCTATCACCAGTATTACAAGAGACCCATTGGGGTCCTGTTTAAGTGAGTTCTGAGAGAACCTTGTGTGTGTTGAGGGTGTTGGAGGGGAGTGGGAGGGAGAGGGGAAGGGGAAGAGAGTGGGTCTTCTCATCTTCCTGTTCCATAAGGTGAATGATGGTGGTGATGATGATGGTGATGGTGGTGATGATGATGAGGGTGATGGTGGCAGTGGTAGTGGTAGTGATGGTGGTGGTGGTGGTGGTGGTGGTGGTGATGATGGTGATGCTGGTGGTGATGAGGGTGATGGTGGTGACGATGGTGGTGGTGGTGATGATGGTGGTGGTGGTGGTGGTGGTGATGATAGGGAATTGTCCTGCCAACTTCCTGGGAAAAGTCAGGCTGAGGATTCCATGAATATTGAAGGCCTTTGCAAAGTTCTCACTAATTGTGTTAAGCATGAAGTGCCACTTTACCAAGCACCTGCAGAGTACCAGGCCTTGTGCCAGGTGTTGGCAGTACAATGGTAAATAAAGTGGGGTCCTGACAGCCTGAAGGAGTTATGAGAAGCAGCAAGATCCATCACTGAAATGTAGATATTGTTTTCTACCAAATTTCTTATTGAAAAATTTATTTATATATTGCCAGGGTTGGGCTTGAGCTCCGGGTCAGGTCCTAAGGCAGGGAAGGGGTGCTGGCACAAGGAAAACTTCTGACCAACAAGCTGATTGCATTCAAGTGACCCTGGATACCTTGAGCTGTCTTTATTTACACTTCAGCAGTTTTTTCTTACCAGGGTTACAAGAACAGCTTTATTATTGGCTCTTATTTCTGACTTTAAGAAATACATCATATTTTAAAGAATACACCATAGTCATTATGAAAGCCCCCATTATTCCTCTTTATGCTTCCCCAAATACACTTTCCCACCCCCTACACAGCCTTATTCTAGACATAGAGTTCAGCATTTTTTCAGACTTAACTAAATATCGAAACAGACACATCCTGCTCTCATAGCACTTAGTTAGCTGGCAGCTATTTGTTGTTACAAAGTTAAAAAGTAATAGACACAGGTACAATGCTTTAAGGACAACAATATTCCAACCCAGAAAATTCTTTCATTTCTGCAAGATATGCTTTTATTCGGTGTCCTTTTCCACAAGAGGGTCCCATGTCCCAATCTCTCTGTAAAAGGCAGACTTTGACAAATCACTCTTTTCCTATCTCACTGTGCTATACTCCTCCCACCAATATAAGCTCCTGTGTGGTAAAGATGGATCTCTCCATCCCATATTTTACATTGCGTTTTTCCTCTTGGACCATACCAAATCCCGCCAATGATGCTATGTTTGGTGTCCAGGGAACTTACTCTCAACAGTTGACACTATGTGTATTCCTGAGGCTTTCCCCTATTCCGTGTATGCATTCCGGACTCTCCTTTCCAGAACTGTGAGACAGAGTTAATGTTCTAAGTGTTGTTTTTTCATATGTACCTAACTATCTCTATGGAGTCAGAAAAGTTCCCAGGATTAGGAATTCCAGATAAGAGATTTGAGAAGCATTAGCCTCCTGCTGAATCTTAGAGGAAAATATTTGAGAAAAAGCAGAATTTCTAGGAAAAATTACAGCAGTAGTATGTGTGACTGACAATGTAAAACTAAAAACCACACAAAGAATCAACAATATAATGAGAGAGAAAAGAGTCTGCAAGCTACAGGAATTTTTCAAATTCCTATGCTGTCCTGTGGACTCCTGGTCCTTGCCAAGTTGAGAGTCCATTTCCACAGGTATCTTGCCTCGAGGGAACCCATTGGACAGGCAGTTAGTTATATGCTGATCTGAGACTAAGCTGCATGGCTCCTGACAGAACTGTCCTGAAGCATAACAATGAGTGGAGAAGACAAGTGCCCCCAAAGTCTGACAGGTGTTTTAAAAATCTGGAAATAGCTGGGCAGTGGTGGTGCACGCCTTTAGTCCCAGCACTGGGGAGGCAGAGGCAGGCAGATCTCTGTGAGTTGGAGGCTACAGAGCTAGTTCTAGGAAAGCTAGAGCTGTTACAGAGAAACTTTGTCTCGAAAAACAAGCAAACAACAACTTGGAAATAATTATACAATTATTTTAAGTATCTTTTAGGAATATATGTAGATTCAGTAAAACCATACACAAGAAGGGGCCAAGGATTTAGATTGGGGGCTCTCTGTAGCTGGAGTTTCTTTGCAGTCTGATCCTGCAGCTGATTAGCCCCAAATAAACACACAAAGACTTGTACTAATTTAAAAACTACTGGCTGATGGCTAGGGCTTCTTACTAGCTAGCTCTCTCTTAATTATTAACCCATTTCTATTAATCTAAGTATTCCCACATGCTCTGGGCTTACCTGGTAATGCCCTGGCATGTTACTCCTGCCTCTACATGCGTCTCTCCCACAGCCCCGCCTATGCTTCCTGCTTGGCTACTGGCCAATCAGTGTTTTATTCATCAGCTCTCTAGTGGTGGAGACATCTATGGGAGGACAAGGGGTCATGAGTTTATAACATTCTTTGCCCCCAAACTCTACACTTTTCTTTAAAAGGTTATTATTATTTTTTATTTATGTATGTGCATATGCCTGTGTAAGTGTATGCCATGTGTTTACAGGTGACCTTGGAGGCTAGAAGAGGACATTGGGTCCTCTGGAGTTGTTAGACGTAGTTGTGAGTTGCCCTACAGGAGTGCTGGGAACTGAAAGTTCCTCTGCAAGGGCAGTAAGCCATCTTGCTCGCTCACAACAACATTCTTAGACAAACTCCCAAATTAGGGAAAGAGCTTTGCATAGGTTGATTTTTATGTGTGTCATGAAAATATTTTAAATAAAAATTACATTTAATTGTGTGTACATACATTTGTATGTGTGTGGACACATGCTCAACATTGCACATGTGTGGAAGTCAAAGAATATGTTAAGGGAGTCGTGTCTCCCCTTCTACTTTGTGGGTCCCAGGACTTGAATTCAGGTCTTCAGGCTTAGTGGTCAACACCTTTACCTGCAGAGACTTTGCACTGTTCCTAAACTTAGGGTTTTAATTAAATGATTCTGAGTAGCTTGGATACTCAACACAGTGAATACTCAGACATTTTGGGGAGGAAAGGTAAGTCAGCTTCCCTTGTGTGGGAATGAGAAAGATGGAGAGGGGCCTTTAATGACAAAGTTGTGCAAGGACCAGAAGGCAGGGGAATGCATGGGAGATGGGCGTAGAGGGGGCCAACTTAGAGTTACTTCAAGGGCGATAGAGTTTCCAGTTCTTGGTGGTGGTGGGTGGTGGTGTCAGCAGTCAGAGCAGAAGGCAGCCAGGCTTTTGTTCTCAGCCACCATCTTTCTTCCAATATTCTCTCCTAGGCCAGGCAGGGAGGGAGTAGGAGACAACGGTGAATGTTGTCTGGGGAGGAGGAGATGGTGGTGCTTCAGGGTCTGAAAGCTAGAGAGCCCAGCCAGTACCTCTGTGTCAGGCCTGGGGTCTGTGACCATGAGGTGGGATATGTGTTTCCCCAGGAGTTCAGAAGCTTGGAAGAAAGATAGACGTGTCCTAAACCAGGAAGTGATGGCGCCTGAAGCCATCAAGAACTTCGTGCCCCTGCTGGAAGGTATAGCTCAGGACTTCATCAACGTCTTGCACAGACGCATCAAGCAGCAGAAGTCTGGAAATTTCTCAGGAGACATCAGTGATGACCTGTTCCGCTTTTCCTTTGAGTGTAAGGGTCTTGACCTTGGCTAGCAGGAGTTGGGGCCAGGGAGCCAGACAGGGACTGTGTTGCCTGCTGACTGCACTGTCAGCCACCCAACGGGTAGCCAGGTCCCTCTCATTTGACATTCATGTTGTGGGGGTCCCCAAAACATGGTCCCCATGCCATCATTCTCCAACAGCCAGAACTCACCCTAGCCTTTCATGCTGCAAGTCTCCCTCGCCTAGAGACCTCTAAAGTTGAGCAGGAGGGAGGAGGCCTTCATGGTTGATCTAAGCTGGGTGTTGAAGGACACCTAGAAGTTATCCAGACTGGGTAAGGAAGTTAGGCAGCTCAGATCAGGCAATGGTGCATGCATACGTCTTAATGGAGGTCATGTGATGCCTATAGAAGATTTGGGATACCCTGGGCTTGGTGTGAAGTTGGATTGAAATTCTTCTCATGGTAGGTGAGAAAACCTGAAAATAGTTGTGATCTTTTAGTTCCAGCCAGACTGAGTTCTGGGTAACTCAGAAACTGAAGTCCCAAGTCCCCCAGCTCATGTGCAATGTAATGGATGCAGTCAACTACAAGGGGAAATACCTCTTGGACAGTTCCATCCTGGCTCTGGTGGAGTCCGTGCTTCCCACAGAAGCATCCCTTTCAGGGCCTCCCTTCCATCCCTCTGAGGGACCTGAGTGCCATTCAGAAGGGTAGCCTTTCTTTTTATCCCTTGGGGGTTCAGGTCTCAGTTTCTTTGCTGAAGAAAGCTAAGGATGTGAGGGAGAGCTCCTGTGTGGGTGTGGGTGGAGATGATTCTGGGTGCTGAGGCTCTGGGACAGCCTGGTTGGAAGGATGTCCTCAGCCTCAGCCTCCCACTGCAGCCATCACCAGTGTTGTATTTGGGGAGCGCCTGGGGATGTTGGAGGAGGTCGTGGACCCTGAGTCCCAGCGGTTCATCGATGCTGTCTACCAGATGTTCCACACCAGTGTCCCCATGCTCAACCTGCCTCCAGAACTTTTTCGATTCTTCAGAACTAAGACCTGGAAGGAGCATGCAGCTGCCTGGGATGTGATTTTCAATAAAGGTGAGGACTCCTCTGGCTGTACTCAGGAAGTGGGCCAGTGCTCCTAGCTGGATGCCTGGCCTCAAGCTGCCTCTTTGTTTTAGGATTAGTTAATTTACCCTTGAGCAGGGATGAATGTCAGGGCTAGACTACTGGAGATTTTTTTCTGGAGATGGGGAGTAAAGATGTCCATGGTGTTCCTTAAAAAAGCTCATGGCTAGGGTCTGGAGAGGTGACTCAGCTATTAAGGACACTTGCTTGTCTTACAAAGGACAGGAGTTTGAATTCCAGGCCTCACACCAGGAAACACAACTTCCTGTAACTCCAGCTCTAGGGGATTTGATGTACTCTTCAGTCCTCCACAGGCACCTACACTTACACACACAGGCACAACTATGCACACACACAAGAACACGTGCATGCACAATAAATGCACATATACACTTCATTTTAAAAAATAAGCTCTTAAGAAACATCTTCTTTTAAAAAAGGTGCTTTTTATCTATAGTGTTGAAGGCTAGTGTCTGAGCCATAGTTGTCTGGGCAACAGGAGGCTTCGGGGTAGCCTAGGAGGCTAGGGTGTGTTGAGAGGGGAAGATGGATGGATAAACCTGACTCGGGTGTGGCAGAATCAAATGTCACCTTGGCCATCAGTACCTATGTAATCTTGGGCAAGCAACCATCTTTGCCCAGTTGGTAAAGTGCTTGTTTGCACTGAGTTCAATTCCCAGGACTCATATTAATTTATAGGGGAGCTTGCTTGTACTGCAGCTCCCCAGGGCTGGGAGGCTGAGACATGTGGGTTCCTGGGGTTCACTGACACTTGGTGAGCTCCAGACCCCCACCTCAGAGACAAGGTAGATGGTGCCTGAGAAGCAACAGCTGAGGTTGTGTCTTAATTCCACATACATATGTACATTTTCACACATGTGCTCTCTCTCTCTCTCTCTCTCTCTCTCTCTCTCTCTCTCTCTCTCTCTCTCTCTCTCTCTCTCACACACACACACACATACACACACACAGTGGGATGATCAAGAATTACATGACAAGGGCTAGAGAGCTGGCTCATTTGTTAAGAGTATTGGCTGTTCTTGGTTTAATTCTTAATCTACATGGTAGCTCACAACTACGCACAACTCCAATCCTGGGGCATCCAACACCCTCCTCTGGCCTTCATGGACATTGCACACACATGGCACACAGACACACACAGGTGAGACATTAATACATATAAAGTGAAGAAATTAAAAGGAATTAAATGACAAAACAGATATGAAGGGGTTAGTACAAAATAAAGGCTTAGTAAAATGGCTTCCTACCGATAGGGGTTCTGGAATATTAAGCCCCCGGAACCCTCCTACCTCCATGAAGACTGATGTCCCTCCTACCCTTCCACCTGCAGGAAGCCTCACACTGTTCTTTCTCCTGCCCCTCAGCTGATGAATACACCCAGAACTTCTACTGGGACTTAAGACAGAAGCAGGTCTTCAGCAAGTACCCTGGTGTCCTTTATAGCCTCTTGGGTGGCAACAAGCTGCCCTTCAAGAACATCCAGGCCAACATTACAGAGATGCTGGCAGGAGGAGTGGACACAGTAAGTGCTGTAGAGTCCAGTGTGAGCTTTCTTAGTGGCCACATGCTCCATTCCCCACCAAATGTGCTGTCAGAAGCACTACTGTTCAATATGAGGGGCTGGGTCCCCCTGTATGATATGCTTCTCTCTCTCTCTCTCTCTCTCTCTCTCTCACTGCCAAATCCTAAATGGTTGTCACTTAGAAGGGTGAGTCAAAGTCCTATCATGAACCAAACACTATTCATCATTTATAGGGCATGATCTGAGACTGATTTGTCTTTGAGAAGGAAGGAATAACAGGTTCAGTTCCTACATAGAATTTTGGTTGTTTTTGAGATGGGGCTTCTATAGCCTAGGGTGGCTTTGAACTCACTATGTTGTCAAGGATGACCTTGAACTCTTGATTCTTCTGCCTCCACTCCCTGAATGTGGGGATTACAGGGGTGCTATTACCACCTTCGATCCATTAAAAATTTCATTTATTTATATATTTATTTTGTGCGTGTGTGTTTGGCCTGCACGTATGTCTGTACCATGTGAGTGCCTGGTGCTTGGGAAGGATAGAAAATTGTGTCAGCTCCTTTGGAACTTGCATTATAGTCGTAAGCCACCTCAGGGGTGCTAAAAAAAATTCAGATCCTCTTAACAGCTGAGCTATCTCTCCTGCCCCATGTTTTGTTTTATGCAGTACTGAGACCAAATCCAAGTTTTCTTGCATGGTAGGCAAGCATTCTACCAACTGAGCTACATCTCCAGACCCTTTGTATTTGTTGTTGTTGTTGTTTGAGACAAGGTCTCATTCTGTAGTGTAAGTGGGCCTGGAATTCACTCTAACACTCAGGCTGACCCAGAACTCATACCAATTCTCCTGCCTTGGGCTCCAAGTGCTGGAATTAGTGTTCTCAACTCAGAGACAGGAGTCTGTTAACAGAACAGCACAGATGAGTGGCTCCAACAACAGACACTTTCTCACAATTTGAAGCTGTAACCAGTATCACACTGTGGTAGGATTGGTTCATTGAGGCTTGACTCCTTGGCTTGAATGTGGCCATTTCCCTCATGCCTAAACCTGGGTGTCCCTCGTGACATCCGTCTTGACTTCTTCCTCTTAGGACATCAGTTATTGAGCTAAGCCCACACCCACATTCCCCTTTACCCCATAGTCTCCTTAGAAGAGTCTGGATGAAGACATGTGGATTTGGGGCTGGAGGCAGTGTGATAAGACTGTCACATGCCACAGTGCTTGTTGGCAGAGACATGCACATCTACTGGCCACTAAGAGTTTAAAAAAGAATTATTGTTTGTGGGGGTGGTGTTCAGTGTTGGTCGGGGAGGCAGTTTTGATTTTGATTGTGGTAATTGGAGTGGGACAGCCACATCAATGATCTGCTTGCAAGATTCCATTCTTGAACTCTCAATACCATCTAAATTCCTCTTATCTCGGTGTCTTCAGCTTCAAAGAGAAGAGATAGTGTAGGCAAACTCAAACCAACCAACCTTGTGTACAAGCTTTTCCAAATGTTCCTTGACTGATTAAATTTTTTTTTCTTTTGAGCAGAGTTGAGCAATAATCTGACTCAGAGTTGAAGGTTGCAAAAAGACAGTGATGTGGATGGAGACAGTGAGGGTCGGATTCTGGCTGGATTCTCTTCCCCGCTCTTCCTTGAAAGATGCCAAACTTTTATCCTGAGTTCTGTTGTCCATCAGGACACCAAAGAGTCTGTGTTTTTAGTTGATAGACACGAAGGCCTTGTGACACTGTGAAGTATAACACTATCATCTTTTTTTTTTTTTTTTTTTTTTTTTTTTTTTTTAGGTGAACAGTGGTATAGAGAGGTTAAGTAACTTGGTTGAGGCACATAGTTACTAGAGTGGAATGGACTACCTTGTTTAACAACTATCCCCCCAGACCTTGTCCATGTTAAGCAAGCACTTTACTAATCAACTACATCACAAACTCCCTACGTGGACACTGAGCAAACCTTGAACAATGGCCTTTCCAAGGTTTTGCAAATGGTCTTGGATATAGAAGTTGAGAGTAAAAGAGAGAGTGCTTTAAGGTGCCTTGAAATGATGGACCTTTTTGAAACCCATGTATTCCTTTCAGACCTCCATGACCCTGCAGTGGAACCTTTATGAGATGGCACACAACTTGAAGGTCCAGGAGATGTTGCGGGCAGAAGTTCTGGCTGCCCGGCGCCAGGCCCAGGGAGACATGGTCAAGATGGTGCAGTTGGTTCCACTCCTAAAAGCCAGCATCAAGGAGACACTGAGGCAAGTCCAGTATACCCATGCCTTCCCACCCCCAATCCCCTGGGGAAGGGTTCCAAGGAAGGGCTAGTGAATTTTAGAAATAAGTTTGGAAGGGATGAGTAGGACTGGGGAGCTTGAACAAGAACCAGGTCCTGCTTTAGTTTTTCCCTGGGGTGCTGTAGTCGGGGGCTGAAATGCCAGGCTGGTGTGGGAGTCAGGGTGGATATGTCCTGGTTCCAGGATTTGGGGCCATCTATCTCTGAGGGTCCTCTTTCTGCAGACTCCACCCCATCTCCGTGACCTTGCAGAGGTATCTTGCAAATGACCTGGTACTACGAAATTATAGGATTCCTGCCAAGGTAGGACTCAGGGGCTCTGCCAGTCAGATGGAGGAGAAGAGGGAGTACACTTCAATTCCAGGCAGATGGTGGTGATGGGAGCTTCTAGCTGAGCTTTTCTTCCTGATGCTGGGACATTGATAGAGCATTCAGGCACAGTGGTCTAAATTTGCATGAACAGTAATGGTAGTAGGCATGGCGGGTAATGAATACTGGAGTCCAGGATTACAAGGATAACCTGCTGGTATTTCTGGGTTGAGGGTGAGATATTTCAATGGTTGAGAAGGCATAGGGAAATCCTGTGGATTATTCCTAGCTTTGTGTCTTCAGCCTTCATCAGGGCTCACCAAGGGGCAGGAGACTTGTTTGAAGCTACACAATGAATAGAAGGCCTGGTTGTGTCCTGTCTTGGGTAGCTGGGCAGCCAGGCTTGGAAGCAGGGCCTGAGGAAGCTGGGTCTAGGGTTGCACTCAGAACTGTGGGGAACTGGAACTGCTCAAGCTTTGTTGACTTGCTCCTAGACGTTGGTGCAGGTGGCTAACTATGCCATGGGCCGAGAACCCAGCTTCTTCCCCAACCCAAACAAGTATGACCCAACTCGTTGGCTGGAAAAAGGCAAAAATATCACCCACTTCCGTTACTTGGGCTTTGGCTGGGGTATTCGGCAGTGTCTGGGCCGGAGGATTGCAGAGCTGGAGATGACCATCTTCTTCATCAATGTGAGTGGGGCTCTGGGACACATCAGTACTTTGAGATTTCCATGGCCCCAGAGAAGTCATCAACCCTCCTCCTGTCTGTGAATCCAGGGAGTGCAGGATCAAAGCTCATCAATCTCCCACAACTCCCAGCTGCCTCCTTATGTGGACTAACCCAATTATTACCCACTTACATCCCCTGAGGGTGCTTGTCCCCACTCGGGAGGAGAGGTGGGAGAGGTTGCTCAGCAGATGATTTAAGGTTAAAGCCTAAAGCTATGAAACAGAGCATGCAGAGCCCATTTAGACACGGTGAGAGACTGAATAATTGGTGGCATGTTCTTTAAATCATACTCAGCATATCAACCCCATGCCTATGAATGTCAAGTGTGCGTGACCTAGGGGAGGCAGATCCTTAACATTTCCCAAAGCCACCTCTTTCTTCATCAGGTTCTGGAGAACTTTAGAATTGAAGTCCAAAGTCTTCATGATGTGGGGACCAAGTTCAACCTCATCCTGATGCCTGAGAAGCCCATCTTATTCAACTTCCGGCCTCTCAAGAAGGACGTTGAAACGACTATGATCAGATAGGGTGTGGCACTTCCTGAACTTCAGGCTGGAGTCATATGGGGAGATGGCCCAATGGGAGCATTTGGGTGGGTGTCTTTGTAGTTCCAGAAAAACCTGTTCCTTTGTGGTGGTTCTGAGCTCTCAGTGGCCACCTGCCTAAGTTAGCTGGGCCCTCCTCTCCTTCATCCTCTCTCCTTTACTTACCCAGAATGTTAATAAACAGATGAACTCCGGGGAATGTTTTTACTCCTATCAGATTCCTAAGGCATTCGATAACCTCACGGAGATGAACCCTGATGCCCTGGTCAACAGTGGGATGAGGGGCACTTAGGAAGCTGTTATATAGCCTACCTGTGGCCCCCACACATACCATCAGTTCAGGAGCTAGAAGAATCTTCTCTAAGTTCACCCAGGGATCCAAGTGAGGTCTATCAGGAAAGACTAGTAGCATCAGGCCAGCAGTTACCAAAATGGACTCAGGGAGCTCTGCTGGAAGGGCAGGGTAGCTAAAGAGATGTGGGTAATCCATGTCTTCCTGGGTGGAACTACATGGAAGGTGGGGCTGGTGTGGGGTTCTGCTTGGTTGATTGCAAGAGGAGCCCCTTGTGGGGTTGTAAGGACTTTCTTCTAAGGTCCCTCCTTCTTGGGCATGACCATGGCTGAAGTCTGGTAAAACACCATGCTAGTAAAGGACTGAAGTGAGGTGATTGAGTCTGAAGACAGAGACCAACAGGCTTTCTACCCTCTGCTGCCCATCCTGTGGGCATGCCCCAGGTCTGTTTCCTTGCTACAGGGGTGCAGGATGGGGTCTAGCTCAGAATTTGGTTTATATGACATCTGACCCTGTCCAGTTCTAAGTCCCTCTGGTTCTATATCTCACCATGAGCAGGTGCTAGAGTCTTGCTGACCTTTCGCTATCCAAGTCTAAGTCCTGTAGATAGGTGTGGAGGCTAGGTCTGCTCAGAACAGTGGCTAAGCTGGCTTGGTCCTTTCTAGCAAGGCTGATGGTTCTGGGTCCATTCTTGAGCTGTTTGATTCTCCATAGTCTATGACCCTCCTCCTGTGTCTCTCTGTCCTGCATGCTTCCTTTCTTTCCTCTCAAAGATGACTCAGAAATGTCAGTGCTGCAAAGGGCCTCTTTGCCAAGGCAGACAGCTCTTCATGGGATAGACGAAGTCTCTGGAGGTCAGAGAGATTTCTAGTCACCCAGAGCCACCCAGAATGCTCATGGCCAGAACCCAAGCTAGCTGGGACCCCAGCCCTCATAACCTCCTGTCTCTGACTACATTTTTATACCATATCATCAGCTCTGCCAACCATAGTGGGATATCTGAGTAGTGTCATAGGAAGGTGTCATGGTTTTCTGTTCCCAGGAGACTCTGAAGACCTAAGCCTAAGCAAAAGATATCAGAAATGAAAAGGTGTTGGGAACTGAGGGGAAACATGGCCTCTCTCTTGTCTTACATAGAGCTTGGCTTTAGGCACCTTATTTCTGGTCTCTATGGTATCTCTCCTCAGAACTCTCCAGGGGTTGTCTGGCTTTTCAAGTCAGGAAGTAGGTACAAGGTGGCCTCAGATAGCCCAGGACCCATCCACTGCTGACTGCCTTGCTCCAAGAAAGAGCCAATGCTTATTGAGTTACAGTATTTACTAAAGACATCTTTAAGGTGGGGATGACTCCCCAGCACATGGGGAAGGAGGCCAGCTGCAGGCTCAGGTCTTCTGGGCATTAGAAATCTCAATTTAGGAGTTTGAGGGTCTGTTGAGCTTCGTGTCTGAGCTGGGCTGTGAGGGTTCCAGTTTGGAGGACTGTTGGGGATCCTTGGCCATTCCAGCATTCTGTGACGTACAAAATAGGTCAGATAAATACATCCCCATTTCCAGGGTACACTGCTTCAGGGCTGTGGCTTCTGAATAACTTTGGAGCCCATTTTATCACTGCAGGTGATGCCTAATTTCCCTGGGTCCCTAGGACTAGATGAGTTTGCAGAGGTAGTCCTATACTCCCAGGAAGTCTTCAGGTTCTGTCTAGGGGCAGTCAAGCCTTGGCTTCCAAGTGCTGATAGAAAGTGGGAAAATCAGGATGTTTTCCTATAGGGTAAGAAGTCCCCAGGGCTGGGCTTGTGGTGGTGGCTGCAATGTGAGTCTATCCCCAGTACTGATGTCATCTAAGAAGGAAGCTAAACAGAAATCTAGAAACTGGGTGGGGAGAGGTACAAGGTATTCTGCCAGAGTAGTTCCAGAACATTCTAGAAATGACTGTATAGGCCATTTCCAAAACACAGTTATCTCCTCCTTGAGGTTCAGGACAACCAATGGGAAAGGGGACATGTTGGAAGGCATTTCTACTCCTTCAGATGAGTGGAAGAATGGAGGTCATGTGAATATCCAGTTTGCTGACAGTAGGACTTCAGCTCAAGACTTCGGATCCTTAACTTAAGATCTACCCTCCAAGTTTTTCTTGGGGCCCAGTGGTTTGGGGGATGGGATGGCTTCTAGCCTACCACCTGGATCCCCAGGAATTCCTGTGTCAGGGTCACTCACAGGCTGGTCTATGGTAATGGGGTTTGACAGGTGTCCAAAGCCGTGTTGTTGCTCCTGAAGCCGTATGGCTAAGTTTTGCTTTTCTCTTGCCCAGTGGCGAGCGGAGTCCTCCAGCTGTAGATATGGAGAGGAACATTTGGAAAGCCAGCAGTGAGCATGGCTCCTGCCCCAGAGCTAGGATAGAGTTTGGGCTTGTTTTCTAGGAAAAGGCAAAGCTCTGTCAGTAGCAAAGGTGAGGGGCCAAGCAGGCAGCCTAAGGCCTAAGACACAGATGGATCTTCTCCGCAGTACATATGGAGTCCACATTCGGAACTGCATCCACATTGAGCCTTCACTCTGATCACAGACTAGGGCTGACCTGCTTACTTGATAGATCCTAATTCTGTAGTCACACATTGAGCCTTGATCCTACTTGTATACCGAGTCTTGCTCCTGGTCAGAGGCTGCACAGTGAGCCTAGTCCAGGCTTATCAACCCTGGCATCTCACCTACCTGGTTTTCCAGGGACAAGATCCGACTCTGCGCTTGTTCTAGCTTGGCCAGGAGGTTAAACTTGTCTGAAGTGCCACCGAGGAGATCCTGTGGGAGCAGACACTCATGTGAGGCCCCAGCTGGGAACTGAGGCCATGAGAACTCAGTGAGTGCAAGGAATTGCAGGAAAAACCAGCCAGGTGTGGGTTTCAAATTCAGCTGCAGATACAGAGCTTCACTCCTGGGCCAGGGCCTCTTCCTTAAGATCTGCATAGGGCTTGATGTTCACTGTTCTTCATGTTGTTTCCCATTTGAATCAGGGGAATCTAACATTAATTTTTTTTTTTTTTTTAAGGCAGGCTCACATATATTCCAGGCTGGCCTTGAACTCATCATGCAATGAGAATAACCTTGACTTCTGATCTTCCTGCCTCCATCTCCTGAGTGGTGGAATTATAGGCAAGTGTCGGTTTATATGGTGCTGGGGATCAAACACAGGGCTTCATATATGCTAGACAAGCACACTATCAACTAAACTACACCCCCAACTCACACCTAATGTTTTAACATATCAACAGCTTATGCAAAATGCACTAATGAGCTCCCTTTAATACCCAGGAGGCAGCTGAACTGGGAGTTTAGCAAAACAAAGGATGCCCATCTTTCATGCTTTGCCTGTCTAGACATGCATTGGGGCATTCCAAACAGAACTCACTTCCAGAATGAAGAGAAACACTCACCTGTGTCCTCTTGCCATTACCTCCAAATATTGACTTTGGGTTTGTGTACAACAGGGACACTTGAAGCAGCCCGGGCAGTGGAGTAGCCCCTGGGACACCCACCTGTGCTGGCAGGGTCTCTGTGCACTTGGAGTGGCCTGGGCCATTTGTGTCTCGAAGCCTCTCTGCCAAGTCTCCACCTGCTCCCAACTCCCTGGGATCCACCTGGGATGGGGAAAAGGGCTCTCCAAGGCTACACAATCCCAGAAGGCTCTGAGAGGTCCATGGTGGGAGGAGGGTGTCCAAGTGGGAGGTGGCAGGTGGAGTCAGGGGTCAAGGGTGAGCCAGGGCCTTGCTCTCTCCCAGGGTGCTAGATGAAGGCAAGACATTCATCTTAGAAACACAAGGGCAAGGAGTGCAAGGTGTGGCTATGAGTGTTCCCAGCGGCCCTGGGTGCTGGGGAGCCCAGAGTCTGGCCTGGATCTTCAACCTGGCTCATGTTGGGGGTGATTGTGGGGTACCTGCTGACCGGTTCTGGCAGGCTCAAGCCAGGCCTGGGTTGGCAACTCTTACCGGCAGTGCTTGCTGCTGCAGAATGATGGGGGCTGGCTGCTGGCGGTTCTTTTCCAACTCTGCCCGCAGCCTCGTGTTTTCTGCCAGCAGCACAGAGTAAAGATCCACAGTCACGTTCTCTCCCGTGGGACCCAGGTGAATGCCAGAGGCTGTGAACATGGGGAAAGCTGTAAACATGGCCACAGGTGCTTGTGAGATGGGCTTTCTTGCCTCCGTGTTCCCATTTGCCCCAGCATATCGCTCCATTCTACTCCCAAGCTATTAATGGCTCCCCTTTGCCAGTGAGGTCAGGTCCATATCCCTCAGGCTGTATTATTTGGAATCTTACTCCATTGTTTTTCCTGTTTTCCTCCCTACTCATTTGTCCCTGTCTCTGGTCCCTCTCTGCTCCTCCATAGACTCTAGCTTACACTCCAGAGGACTAAAAGGGTCCCTGAAACTTCCATCATTTTCTAAAGACTTTCAGACCCCCAGCGCCTAGCCATCAGTGAAGACTGAGCCCAGGGCCAGGCCTACAGAGAAACTTGGGGGAGTCTTCCACATGGCAAGGGAGATGACTGACCCAATATGGTGTAGTCTTATTCTTTCCTGCTTATTGGAACTATCTTTGATTGACAGTTGTGGATAGCTGTGGTCTCCACCAATGTGGAAAATAAACTGATATCATCAGGATGGTTTTGTCTTTTTGCTTTGTGGAGGCAAGGATAGAAAAGATGCCAAGAAGGGGGAAAGCCTAGAAGTCCATCTGGGGAGGTATCTGGCTGCTTCTGTGGTTCATGGAGCCTCAAACCTAGAGGTCTGGTCTCTTTCTACTTGGCTCACACAGTGTCCTTGTGTCTTAAGGAGCTCTGAACACCATGGAAGCTCTCAGTACTCCTTTCCCTAGGAGAGGAGAGGCTTAATACTATTTTGAGTATGTCTCTCTGGCTCCCAGACACAATAGAGCACTGTTCCTCCCCCCCCCTTAAAGTTCTTGTGACACTGGGTCAGGGGGCTCCAGGGTGAGACAAAAAGCTGACAAATCATTTACTCTGAGATCTACCTTGGGGAGCAGGCCCGCCCATGCTGGGCTTCCCCTGTGGCCTGTTGGATGGTGCTGGCTCCTTCCTCTCAAGGAGCCTTTCTTCCAACACCTGCTCCATCTTCTCAATCACCTGGCGACAGAGACCAAGGCTGGGCTGGCCTGAGAGCTCCATAGCCTCTAGGCTGCAGGCCCTCCTCGGCAGATGACCCTAGCGCCTGCCTTCTCCTGGTGTCGAACAGTGTCCTCCAGGGCCTTCATCTTCTGCAGCTTGTCCTGGTACCGCCTCAGTTGGGCAGCCTGTGGCTGCTGGGCCTGGTACAGAAGCAGCAGCTCCTTCTCTCGATCATTCTTCTGCAGGGTGAGGGTGAATGGGTACCTGGAAGTTACCCTGGCCACAAGGGTGCGTGTGGGACCCTGTCAACCCTGCACTGCCAGCCAGCTCCTCCCCCCACCCCGGCCCCCATGTGCTTTCTTTCAGCTTTGGAATGTTTCTCAGGGCTTTGCTCGGTGGCACTGTCCCTCTGGCCATTAAGCCTTGGCTCACCCGAATCAGCTCATTCTGCAGGTGTTGCACCCTGTCTCGAAGCCTCTTTATATCCAGTTCGCTCAGCAGTAGCCTCTGCTTCATGGACACTGCTGGGGTGGGAGGAAGCTGGTTTGAGAGTGGTGGAGGCAGAGGTACCCCAGCTCTGAGGTTTGACTCAGGATTGTAATTTTTTTTTTGTTGTTTCCCCTCCTAAGATGTTATAGTTGGACAGATTGTACAAGTGTGTCTACAGTGGGGAGGAACGAGAGGGGTAGGGGACTCATGTGACACACAACATCTGGAGAAAGCTCCCTATCAGCCTGGCAATGCTCAGTTCAGAGCCTGGGCCCCAGCATGTAACCAAGGCTCACCCAGGTTCTCCTCTTCAGCTCTGCTCTGCTCTTCTATGCTCTGCTGGGTCAGGTGACTCCTCAGGGTGCGGTTCTCCTCCTCCAGGATATTGGCTTGCTTCCTTAGTGCCAGGATGTCCTCTGCCATCTTCTGCATGGCCCGCCGGTAGTTGTTCATCTCCTATGATCCCAGAATCCTCAGCTGAATCCTTACCCGATGCCCAACCCCCCCCCAGGTTCCCATTCTATATCTGTACCGCAGTGAACCATTCTCAACAGCCTTGGGCTGTGCCCCAAGTCTGAACGATTGTCCAGAAGAGTGGTTGGATGTGGTCCCCATCTCTCCTGGTAGCATTAGGACAGCCACACTGATGTGCCTCCTCAGGGACCACAGTGATTCATATGATCCCAGGGGTTTCTAGGGTTCAGGAATCAGGTAAAGAAGCCTGCAGGCAACATACTCAAAGCATGGAGCCACATTTGTGAGTAAACTGTATCTACACCTTCACCTTCTTCTCCTCCAGCTCCCTCTTATAACCCAACTCCTTCCCAGGAAGAGCATCTTAGACTGCCCACTGAAGCTACCAGGGGTGGGGGGTGGGGGGGGTCTGACCTACCACCAGCTTCCCAAACAGCCCAGAATTCAAGAGCAGACACCAAGCAGACCCTGGAGACTCAGGTAAGATCCCAAAGTCAAGTGCAGGATCCAAATAAAAGATGGCAGAGATGCAGGAGGTGGGGGCAGGAGGCTGACTTAGGTCTGGAAGGGCAGCAATCATGGTGTTGATGTTCACTGGGCTTCCCCACATCCCAAGCCTCCTGCTAAGTGCTTTAGGTCTGCATCCAACCCCCAGCAAGTCTATGGGATAGGTATTGTTATCACCCCCACTTTACAAAGGAGGAAACTGATGACAAGCCCCAGAGAAGCAAACAACCTACTCACTAACAAGAGCAATGGGTAGTAGTAAAGTCAGGGTCTGAAATTAAAGCCTGGTGCTTGAGTCTGCTTTTTTTTTTTGTTTGTTACGAAACTAAGTTGGCCCATATATGCACAGAACAAATGAGCTAAATTTTTGTTAGTTTGAGTGTGTGTGTGTGTGTGTGTGTGTGTGTGTGTGTGTGTGTGTATGTGCCTGTGTGGACACGTATTATTCAGCCTTGGGTGTCAACCTCAAGAATTCTTTGAAATAGGACATTTTCTCATTGGCCTGGAGCTCATGAATTAGGCTAGATTGGTTGGTCAGTGAGTCCTAAAAGTTCTCTGGTCTTTACTTTCCTCATGCTGGGATGATAAACAATCGCCAATCACTGTGTCTAACATTTACATGGGTGCTGGGCATTAAACTCAAGATCCTGTGCTTTTGAGGCAAGCACTTTTCCTATTGAGCCATATCTCAAGCCCTGTATTTGCTTGTCAATTGGATTCTGTACTGTTGTTACAAGGTTCAAGTCCACAGTATCTTAAGACAAAATTTGTGTGTGTGTGTGTGTGTGTGTGTGTGTGTGTGTGTGTGTGTGTGTGAGAGAGAGAGAGAGAGAGAGAGAGAGAGAGAGAAAGATCTGAGACAAGCCAGAAAGGCCCTGGAAGAGGATGACTCAGAGCAGGGTTTGGGGGTGAAGAGGAGGAGGCAAGTGTGCTCTGAGTTGCCTCTGAACTTCCAGGCTGTGGGAAACCTTGTTCCTGTGGGTAGGTCTCTCAGGCCTAGCCTGAGTCACAGGCCCCAGAAAGGACAACTTTATATCCATCTTTCCCCTGGTGTCCTGCTACCTGGTGTGTGTGTGTGTGTGTGTGTGTGTGTGTGCATGTTTTAATTACAACCCAGCTATAGTCTCCTGTCTGCTGCATGGGGGGGGTCCAGTTATATCCAAACTCCCACCTGCTGCATGTTGGGGCACAGCTTCTAGGGGAGGGGTCCCCAGCCAGCAGGATCTCATCAGACACCATTTGTCATCTGCCACTGCTGTCTAGCCTTCTGGCTATGGTCCTTCTGACAGTGCCACTGCTGGCTATATCTCCCCAGCATCTGCTATGGCTTCCCCAGATCTGTGCCCATCTGGTATCCTTAGTCAGGGTGCTAACTAGGACTCTGAACCTGGGACCACACACAGTCATGCACATACTTACTTTGGAGTCAGGGACATGTATATGTGGCGCTTGGGGCTTCCTGGGGGCCCAGGCGTTACTGTGGGCTCAGGTGTCAGGTGGGGGGACTATTCTCAGTCTGTCTCATTTCTTCTTTCAATGGCTATCCCACTCAATAGACCCTCCTCCCTTTCTTAGTACACTGGACCTGCTGGCTCCCCCTCTGCCCTGTGGTCTTCACGTTATGGCACATCCCATGACTGACTGGATCTAGGGCTCAGCTGGAGGAAGTCTGATATTTCAAAAAAAAGGATTCATCTTCTGTCCTCTAGCTGCTTCAACCTCTTGTCATGCTGCTCTGATTACAGTAGTCCCAATGGGGTTACTGGTTTCTAAGGTTATTGCCCCAACACACATGCATTATTATGTACATGTTCAAGAATGCTCCATTCAGCAGTTTGTAGTTTT
Organism: Phodopus roborovskii; assembly: GCF_943737965.1. Taxonomy (NCBI): domain Eukaryota; kingdom Metazoa; phylum Chordata; class Mammalia; order Rodentia; family Cricetidae; genus Phodopus; species Phodopus roborovskii. Next base: position 34,697,392 of record NW_026126517.1, read on the forward strand.
ATGCTATGGCATTTCTGATGTCTGGCCTGGTTGTATGAAGTGTCCTAGAATTACTTGTCCTGGTACAGAGAGAAGGTCACAGCCTATTGTGAAATGAAGAGATCATGTGGGAAGTTAACCCAAAACTTAACTGGGATGGATGTGAGCATGCACAGATAATGAATTCTGGGCAAGAGGTTGCTAGCCCCTTGGCCCAACCCATAAGGTCTGGTCAAACCACATCTCATTCAGGAAATTCTCATTTTTAAGAGCCCACTGTTCCCCATCTCTGCAGTTCTGGGATGCGGGGGAAGTAAACATTGCTCTGTTATTTATACCCTCCCTCAGAGATTAAGAAAACAGATCATAGCAAGGAAGGAAAGGACAAAGAGAGGTCAGCTTCTAGTGAGGTGGCCTGGCCTCAGCCACCTTCTAGAAGAGGGTCAGTGGGTCCTGGGACTCCCCCTTTAAAGATTAGCCCCATTTTCCTCTTAACTTAGCCCTGCCCATTTCCTGGGAGTGAGGCCTCCCTAGGGAGGCAGTGTGGGCTCCTAGCTCATCCTCTCTACTCCAGCCAGTGGTCTGTTTCTGTGGGAATCTCGGCTGCCCCCATTTGCATGGCCAAGCGGGGACCTTGGCAGCACAGCTGGGCTGGGAGACCACAAGCTTCCAGCTGGCAATCCTGACCTCTGGTCGAAGCCTGTAGCCAGGCTATCTTCAGGGCCATGTTCTACGTCACATTTTAGCCTTGAACACACACAGGACACCATGCTCCAGATCCCACAGTCTCAAGACCTTGCTCTCTAGTTACCTCCTGGGGGAGGGACAGGCGCATCCTCAGAGGTCCTGACTCATGCCACAGTGCCTGACCCCGAGGACCCTTTACACCTCCTTCCCTAGACACTCCCTGCTAGGGTTCCAACCCTGAGACCCTGCCAGAGTGAGAACTATCACAGTGCCAGGTTCTAGTGGGGTGGCAGCCTTCAGCTTCAGTGTGCTTATCTGTGGGATGAGGAACCAGCCCCTAAGAACCAGTGAGATATGGGGGCAACAGGAAGGTTAGCTCTGGCCTGGCACTGGGGGGGGGGGCTGGAGATATTAACTCTCTTCCCGGAAGATTTAAAACATTCCAGAATGGCCCTGGGCACTGGGCCCAGAAATTCTTCTATGACAAATCCCAGTTTACTAGACTGAGGCCCATTCAGTGAGAGGGTGGGCACTGACAAGAGCCACGGGAGATGCTTAGACTCTGGGCAGAGCTTATGCTAAAGTCTGAAGCACATCATCCAATGGGGACCCAACACACACTTGGCTGCCACCAATTATATAGTTGGAAGGGTCCTTGTACCATCACTATACATATGGGGAAACTGAGGCTGGAAGTAGTGTGTCCAAGCCACTGTCACAAAGCCTGTGCCCAAAGCATCACAAAAACCTCCCTGGGTGGTCAAGGCTTATTGATCACTTCTATGTACAGTTCTGAGCCACATGGGACCTTGAACGGAGCTAAGCCAAACTGTCCCTGCCCACAGTGGTCACCTCTACACTGAGGGGGTTTCCTGTGTTTGTGGTAGAAGGGGCTTCTAGGAGACCTGTTTCCAACTTAGTAAGCCTGGAAAGCTTCCTGGAGGCAGTGAGGACCCAAGCTTCTCTTAGGAGAAGGGTAGTGTACCTAAAGGGAGGGGCTCCCAAGCAGAGAAGTTGTGGGGAGGGGAGGAAGGGGGAGAGCAGAGCAGTCTAGAGACGTGGCTTCTGAGGCTAGAGACTGAAGGGCCCGTGATGCAAGGGTGTAAAAGGGGCCTGCTGGTTGCCAAACCACTAGGGGCGGTTGGTTGGTATAGGGGTGAAGAGCAGTGCTAGGTGGGAGGCAGTGGATAAAAGCAGGGGGAAGGAAGACATGGGAAGGCAGTCCTCCAGGACGTGCTCCTCAGGAAGGCAGCAGATGTTCAGAGTTGGGGGATGAGGAGAAAGGAGACAAAGAAGTTAGTGGTGGGTGGTAGGGAGCCCTCAAAAGGGGGGGGGGTGGTCACCAGAGAGGAAGACAGCTGGAAAAAGCTAGGTGGCCAAGCCAAGACCACAGGACTCCCTGGATAGTGCTGGGACTGTGGAGAGTAGTAAGAGACTGAGCAGGGATCTGGGTTCACCAGGCCTGTTTAACTCCTGGCTCCAGGCCCCAGTACCCTTGCTGGTGGGCTTAAGGTGCTGGTGTGTGGTTTGCCCTTGCTGCCGCCAGAGGGCAGCCACCTCCCGCTAATGCTGGGTTTTCAGCCAGTCCCAAGAAAAGGATAGGGCTTCCAGAGAAGTCCCAGGCTCCTGTTACAGAGAAAGCTTGAATATTAGTGTTTTGTTACCTTCTAGTCCCACCAGCACACACCTGCCTTCTCTGGATGATCCAGCTGTCCTTGAAAGTCCTGCCCTGGCTATGATGGGTGCCCTCTGCTGAGAATCATCCACAGAAGCCAGAGAGGTGCAGTGACTTGCCTGAAGTCACAAAGCAATTCTTGACCCTCAGTTGGGTCCTTTGTTAGCTCTAGGAAGGATTATGGGCCTAAGGCATGGGGTAGGGCTTGGAACAAGACCTACAGTGAAGCTAGCTCAACTTCTCCCACAGCTGAAGACACACAGGACAGCTGGGAGGGACAGGGAGTGATTAGAAAGCATTGTCCTTCTCCCACACAGACCCAATTCTTTGCAAAGAGAGAAAAGTCTTCTACCCAACTAGAATATTTCATGCACACAGCCCAGATGGAAACCTAGAGGTCCCATGAATGGAAGCTCTTCTCTAACCCTTAACCCTGGACTCAAGTTTGAGAGTAAGAAGGGCTTTAGAAGGTCAGGTTCTGGCCTAGTTTCCCTGGTTGTAATCAGTCCAAAGGCCGCTCCGCTCTCCTTGCTGAGGGAGAAGCTGGCCCGGAGCAGGAAGGGTGGTCTTTTGCTTCATTGCTAAGGGATATCTGTGAAAAGAGTGTTCTGTGGAACTCAAGGAGTGAGGCCTGGCTGGAGAGGACCTGAGTGCTACCATGTGCAATGCAACTCTCTCCAGCTAACCACCCACCCAGCCCGTGTCTCCCAGTCATCTATTCAGCTCCTGCTCTCTCTTCTCAATAGCTGGAATCTTCCTTCCTGGTGGAGCAACAAGATGGCTGAAATGCTTTTCCCTTCCTCTCATGGAAAGGTAGAGCCTAAGTGTGTGTCTAAGAACCTGCCCCCCCCCCACCTCCCAGGCAATCTGGCTACTGGCCTTGGAAGTGGGAAAATTCTTGAAACTCTTCCCTTCCATTTCTCTCTCCCTCTCTCTCCTCTCTCCCTCTCTCCCTTCCATTTCTTTCCCCTCTCTCTCTCTCTCTCTCTCTCTCTCTCTCTCTCTCTCTCTCTCTCTCTCCTCTCTCTTGCAAAGCCCATTGCTTTCCCAGAGAGAAGTCCAGCTAACCAGGGGAAGAAGGAATCATGATGACAGCTTCCAAGTCCTTCCCCTTGAGGGCACATTTGAAGCTTCACCTGCTCTGGGCAGCAGCCACCCCTGACCCATACCCAGGGACCCCTCCCCCCAACAGCTACTCAGAGCCTTTCTGCCTCTCTCAGGTAGCCTCTGCTCCTGTCACCCTAGTCATTTCTGATGTAGAGAGCTCCCATGGGTCCTTCAGGATGCCAGAAACCTTTCTTGCTAACTTTGTATTTTTAGTACTTTAAAAAGGAATGAATCCCATTTCTTCGAAATAAAATGGGACCCTTTAGCTTGTATAAACTGATGCTGGCCTTGCCCATTTTCTGAGAACAGGAATTGGGGGTCTATTGCAAGGAGCTAGGCAGCTCCTGCACTCACAGGAACATTAGTACCACTGGAGTCCTGGTCCACCCAGAAAAACAAAACATAAAAACCCCAGGATTACCACAGAACCAAATGACCTCAGAAGCTCTATTCACTTCCTAACCACCACCACCAGAGGGCAGGCAAGGGACCTTGAACATCCCATTGCCTGGGTGGGGACACCAAAGCCCAGAGCTGGAGATCAGGCAATAGGTGGTAGTCTCCTGGAGGGGACTGTAATCTAGGATTCTGAGGGCAGCACTGGAGAGGGCTGGGGCAGGGGCCAGCTCTGCAGTGGGGCTTTGGCCGGAGTCGGTCCCTTCTCTACCTGTCACTACTTGCAGTGGCCCTAGCTTCCCAAGCCTGAACGCAGCTGTTAGGGTGGGGAGGTCCTTGTCCTTAGAGAGCTACCAGTGGCAGTGTGGGTACTTGCTAAGCCTAGGCCACCATTCACCTCTGGAAGTACAACTAAGAAGCAAGAGGCAAGAGAGGTGTCTCTGGCTAGGCAAAGGCCGGGACCATGAGGTTGGAGCAGGGACTAGTGTGGGCATGGGGTCAGACTTCCTGGAAGTCACATTCAGTCTTCTGTTCTTATCTTTTTCTCTGAGGCCCCTCAGTTTCACAGTCTTTAAGGTTTCCCTCTGGCCCCCTTCCTCCAGGAAGCTCCTGAACTCTGTAGGGCCAGAACCTGGACTCGGTGGGGTCAGAGCCTGGACTCTGCAAGGCCAGAGCCTGGAATCTGCAGGGCCAGAGCCTGGACTCTGTAGGGTCAGAGCCTGGACTCTGTGGGGTCAGAGCCTGGACTCTGCGGGGTCAGATCCTGGACTCAGCAGGGCCAGAGCCTGGACTCTGTAGGGTCAGAGCCTGGACTCTGCGGGGTCAGATCCTGGACTCAGCAGGGCCAGAGCCTGGACTCTGTAGGGTCAGAGCCTGGACTCTGCGGGGTCAGATCCTGGACTTTGTGGCAAAAGTGGGCCTGGAATGGATGATATGGGATTTGGGCTGTGCGAATAACTGCATCACAGGCTGGAGGCCAGCACAGTTGCAAGGGCCAGGACATCTAATCACACAGGTGAAGCTCATAGCACACATGTGAACCTGGCCAGAGAACTGGAGCCCACCTGGCTTTCCCAGCCTGCCCAGCTAGCCAGCCCCAGGAACTCTGCTTTAGCACAGACAGCAGATGGGAGCCACAGCAGGTTCTAGAATAGAGGACCTGCTCATCTGAAATCCTGTTCCTCCAATAATTTCCCTTGACTGACTGACAGCTGGGCCCCTGAACCACAACAAATCTTTGCAAAGCACTATTACAAAATGTCTCCCCTGCTCTATAAAGGGTGCCCTCCTGGGGATGGGGACCCAGTGGCTTCTTTATTCAATCCAAGGTTACCACAAAGGAACAAAAGAAGAGCATTTTCTCTGTCCTGTTCTTTCCCTCCCCAAGTAGCAGAGAAAGCTTTTGTGCTTGCCTTCCTGAAGCGCTGAGGGGCTACAAGGCCTTGGCCTGCATCTGACCTGAGCTCCTGTCTAATTGGCCCCCACAGGAGCCAGGCTGAATAATTGGACCAGGCCAGGACCATGGGGCTGAGGCTAGAACGGGCACAGAGGTGTATGGAAGATGCCATCTAGCTTCCTACTCCCCATCCTCTTGTCCCCAGGCCTCTCTCAACCTTACCTAGCATTCAAGGCTCCAGTCTGGGCCTGCCTTCTCCAGAAAGACCCTGGCCACCTGAAAGCCAGCATTAGTGGCCCAGAATCCTGCCTCTGCTGATAGCAACTCAGAGCTGACCTGGCTCTTGTCCCCAGGCTAGGGAAGTCTGAGGCTCTGGGTGCTCAGAGGGGACAGAACTCTCCTCAGAGTGACTCTGACCATGTCACAAGGAATCCTTCCCTTTGGTCACCTCCTTTTCCCCTGCTGTCAGAGAGAAGCTGCCTCCGGTTACTTTCAAAGGGTAGGGCCAAAACCTGGCCTTTCCTGCTACTGCCCCCCCCCCCCCCCCCCCGACTACCGGAAGCCCCTGTACCTTTGTGGTCTCTTTCTGTACACAAAGGGTGCTGCATTCTGGGCTGGAGCTTTGGGGTTATCACATGCTTTGGTAACTGGGGTTAGAGTGAGAAAGGTCACCATCATTAACCCCACTCCACCTTGCCAAGCCCTGGCCTGCAGCTGGTCGGCACCCTTTCAGATGTGTCTTCTGCTATCTCCACTTTCCCCCAGAGCCCACACAGATTGAGGTCTGGAGCTAGATCTTCAGGATACCATAGCTAGGGGCCAATGAAGTGGATATAACGGTCACCTAAAGGGATTTCCCGTCAAAGCCCCATTTTCCTCCCTCTCTGGGTTCTGAATGTAGGCTCTAGTGACCTGGGTTGGGACTGTGGATCTCATCCAAAGGTTCCTGAGACTAGTACTACCATCTAGAAGTGGTGGCCTGGCCCTCCCCCACCTTACCTCCTAGTCACACAGGCTCTGGGAATGCCTCTGCAGGTTGCCTGGCTACATACCCCTACACACCTGCAGCCTAGAGGAGCTGACCCATCTCCTGGAGCCAGAGGGTTTGGGGCAGACTTACGGAGCGGCTGTCAACTAGGCCCAGGGCGACCTTGGGGGCTGGAGGGGCTGGGTCCTCTGGCTCCCCCATCTGTGATGATCGCAGCTCTGTTTTCCCGATGGGTCCTCAGGGACTGTTGCTACAACAAGTGTCTGCTTGGTGACTGGGCCCAGCCCTGAAGCTAGTGGGAGGCAAGCCATAGAGGTTCTTTTGTTCTGGGGTGGGGAACACTTGGGTAGAGTGATAGAATCAGGCTAGGCTCACTCCTTGGTCAGGGAATCATAAGGAAATGACAGGCCTAGGGAGAACCATGGGGGTCCTTGGATACCGTAGGCTTCTGATACCACTACTTAAAGCCCCTGGCCACACCCTGTCCTCCAGCTGTTTTCCCAGTCTGATTGTGCCCTTGTGCCCTGTCTGTCTTCACTTTGTTCCCTCCTCAGGCATCTTTTCTCCCATCAGCCTTACCCTTTGTTTCCCGGAATCTCCCTGTGGCTTTCACTGTGCCAGCCTCCAGTAGCCTAAGCTGGGCTCACCCTCCTCCCACACTCCACCCATGACCCCAGCATTCTTCAGCTCTGCTTCCCCGATGGTCTGGACAAATTCCTTTCCCTTTAGTTCAGTGCAGACATGGGTGGATGTTTTTGAAAGGAACTCTCTAGGAAGCAAAGGAAAACAAACCCAAACACCCCAACTCACCACCTAGAAACGCAGGGTCACAGAGGCAGGGCTATTTATCACAGTGAACCTTTTTATAGATCCCTCCCTGGGGCAAGAGCCTGGTTACACAGACCCCCTCCTAGGGGATGGGGCGTGGTGGTGGTATTGTTAGCCTGTCTGCCTCAGACATGTGTGGCTTAAAGCATTTCGTGCAAGGACCCCATCATGAGCCAACAAGTTGTCTTGGCAGGAATGGGGATTTCATGAAGACGTAGTGCTAGTTTAATGAATGAATAGGTGACTGATTGGTGTTCTCTGGAACCTCAGGGATAGCACAGAATGGTCTCTGAGTTAGACACCTCTACTTCACTACTTCTATGGCCAAGGGCCTCTTTCTTCTGTCAGTATCGCAGGCATATCCTGGAATGGGAGAAGATTCATTTTTTTCTAGTTTGCTGGCTTCATTCTCCACTGATTTTTTTTTTTTTCTTAGTGCAATGAGGATGGGCAAAGAACTTGGACAATCTACCCGACTCCTGGGATGGTGAAGTGGGAAGACTGTGGCTCCGGTACTAATCCTCTCAACACCTCTGGGCCTCAGGGCCATTCTGTGAGATGGAACATGTCGCTGAATCCCTCAAAAGGGGCCGTCAGGGGACTGCACGTAGGTGTGAAGTTCCAGGCACACTCCATGGTACATAGGAGTGGCTCCAGAAATAGTACTTCTCTTTTGTGTGACTCACGGGGGACTCTGGAGGACCCAATACTTTCCAGCAGGGAAGTGAGTATGAGCTTGGTGTGTGGTCGCATGCCCCCCTGACAGTAAGTCACCCAGCAGGCACTAAATACAGGCTCAAAACCACCCCAACCCTTCCTTCCTCTTGGCTTCTCCCCCTGGGCTGCTGCCTCCTGCTGTGCATCTCTCCCTCCCACAAATCCAGGGCCAGAAGCCCAGGAGGTAGGCACCGTGCCACTGATGGATGCCCCCTCTCCAGCCAGCCTTCAGCTGTTGTCCCCGAGGGACCCTGGACCCCTTGTCTGCCGCACTGCCAATCGATCCAATGTTCTGCCATCCTCGGGCGTGCCATGAATTTTTCATCAAAAGCCTGTAGACTTTGGGAAATGCACAATTAGAAGCACCATCAATAATGTACCACGTGGAGGCATCCACAGGGTGCAGCCAGGCCCCAGGCGTGACTGTCTTCCAGTCTGCCCTAGCAGGAGAAGGGGGGCCCTGAGTGCACCCTTGAGGGCCCAACTCTGGCTACAGAACAAGTGCAGCTGTTGTGAGAGAGAGGCAACCACACCCTTGGCTGCTTGAGCCAGCTCCTTGGAGCCTAGGCCAACCACAGGAATACTAGCCTGATTTGGGGTGTTTTGTCAGTAAAATGAACACTGAAGAGTACCCCAATCTCATTCCTTGATCCACATAGCCCAGTAAAATTCCAGGCAGCTATATGAAGTCTCCAGGTGGGTTGCTTTTGCTTTTGTTTCTGTGGACCTAGTGAGTGGCTTTCCAGGATCCCAGGAAGCAGGGCAGGTACTAGGCTAGGTTGAAGAAGCAAAGGCAGGGAGGATGGAGATGCTGGCCATACCTCCTACAGCCAGCCCTGCACTCTAAGAACGCCAAGGTCAAAAGGCTGTATCCTAGGAGGGATGCAGCAGAGCACACCTGTAATCCTAGCACTTGAGAGGTAGGCAGGCAGAGAAAAAGATGGAGGCTATCTGGCCAGCCTGAAATACAAACTGGAATCCTATTTTGGAAAAAAGAAATCCATGCTGAGGGCAGAAAGAAGAGTTCAACGATGCTGCCTCACCTCAGTTCTCTGAGTGGCAGGCCAGCATGCCACCCAGTGTCCTACACACCCAGAGGAGCTGTCCAACTCTAGGCTCCTGTACTGCCCCTGCTCAACAGAGTTGGTCCTGCCAAGTCCTGTGACCCAGGTGTCCCTGCTCTCAGAGCAGGGACCTGTCAAATCCACACTGTGGGGAGCAGAGCAGGAACCAGGCTGGAAACCCTGTCCCTTGGCTCCTGGGACACCTGTGCTATGGGGTCACTAGGTGTGAGAAGGGGGCTTCCTCTGCAGAGCTAGGATCCAGCCTGCTGGAGTCAGGTTTGGAGAAAGGGTTATGGGGACCTCAGGCCAAGTTTGGGGGTGGGGAGGCAGGAGGAGGGACAGGAGACCATACCTTTGTCTTTGGTCATCCTAGGCTGACCTTCCCCTAGAGAGGGTCGTGATTGCAGGAGGGTTGCTTGTCTACTCTGCAGCCTGTCTGAAGGGGAGGCAGGCTCAGCAGCTCTCAATGAGGACACATGAAAAGCGCAGATGGTGCCAACAAGTGCAAATTAATTGAGCAAAGCCTGTGTACACAGGCGCTGCGAACAGGCGGCTGACAGGAGGGGAGGGGCTGATGGGGGACAGGGCAGGGAGCAGGGAGAAGCCTTAACGAGCACTTATCGATGATGTCTCGCTGGATCCACAGCCCAGAGCACAGTTATTGACAAAGCCTGTCTATAAATCTCCCAGCCATGTTTCCAGAAGCCTTAATTACGGGGCCTCATTACCCTTCACACCTCTAGGCTCATGGGGACCATCATGGCCAGGGGTGGCTGACAACGCTGTGGCTGACCCATGACAGCCTTGCTGAGCTGGTCCATGAAAGGTGCCCATCTGGGATGCCTGGAACAGTTTGGGGCTGTGTACCTAGCAGAGCAGACAGGATTCAGCCTCCCAGGCAGGGTATGGAAGGAATTTTAGAGCAGGAGGGCTCTAATCTCCTGATCCAAATTGTTCAGTTACTATTGACTCCAATGAATATCTCAACTCTGTGCCTCAGTTTACTCCTTTATCAGTAAAGAGAGGGTTGTAAGAAGATTATGCAGCAAGGTCTATCTGTGTCTAGCACATATAATATGAATGGAGTGCTCTCTGGCCATAACAGGACCTTGGGGTTCTTCTGTTGCACATAACATCCCAGTACTATGCAAGGCAATCTAAATCTGAATAGAGGTAAAACACAAGCATTGTCCCAACCACAATGGCCCGACCTCTCCCACTCCTGGCTAACACGGGCGACTACTGCAACTTCACCAGTGACAGTTTTAGCCTCACTCATTTACTGCTGCCTTGTAGGTGTGAATTAGCAAGAAGGTAATTACATTCACGGAACTTTCTGTACCTTCACCAGCATCACCAACTGCAATTACAGTCCTGATCTTTCCCACCACACTCAGAGAGCTCTGAAGTTGCTCAGGAGCTCCCTATGCCAGTCACTCAGCTGACCTCGAGGGTGGCAGCTGTGTGTTCCCGTGGGGATGGAGAGCCACCCATTTGCTCCTTTGCACACTCTCTTTAGAAGAGCATGCTGTCCAGGCTTTAACTGGAGGCTGTTTTTACCCACCCCCCTTGAATTATTCTTGTGAAGCTGTGTGGTTGTTGCTTCCCACTCACTGTCTAAAGGGAGGCATCTGGCCAGAAGAGAAAGCCTGGGTCAGGGGCTGTGGAAGAGGGATTCTGACGGTATCTGCCTGGGGAAGGGGCCCTGGCTCTATATCTAGGCCTTTTGGAGATCCAAAGATCACCTTGAGCCTGGTGGTATGTGTGTGGACTGGTGGGTGAGTTGAGATGGCAGGGGGCTCATTGGTCATGGGCAGCTGGTACAGTAGATGAAAATGACACCTGGCTCCCTTGAGCATCTGTTAGCCAGTTTTGGAAGGGTTCCTTGAAAGGAAGCACTCTCTGCCTGGGAGCCAGGAAGAGCAGACTCAGGACAGACATGTCTGTCCTGTGGCCCCAGGACTTTTGCTTTCCAGAATAGCAATGGATGTGGCCCAACATCAAATCATAAACTTACTCAAAACATTATATATACACACATACATACATACATACATACATACATACATACATACATACATACACACACATTACTTCTTGAGTCTGAATTTTGCAGATGATGGTATCTGTCACAGAGTTAGAAGGTTGGATACAGTTGCTTCACTGGCTTTCCCAGAGGTGTCCTGTTTGGGGATGGGGCATGCTCCACTCACCTCCCAGGCTATCCTATCCTCTACCTGGAACTGTCTTTTGAGAGCTATGAGTTGACCACCTATTTGTCTTCATGCAACTCACCTTTCCTGCCTCCAGCCCAGGCTCAGTTGTCTCAGTCCTGTGCTACCGACAGCCTCCATTTCATTCAGACTGTTCACAGCCTCACACAGTGCTTTAGCTTATGGTATCCTGGGCAATGCTTCTAGACGTCTTGTGGTCACCTTGGCCTCTTGGTGTTCCAGCCCAGGATTCAAGGGTCCTTTGAGAGTCCCATCTCACCTGTCCTGTCACTCAGCCTCTTTCTGGCCACTCTCCCCTCATGCCTCACCCTCCTGCACGACCCCCTTCCAGTGTTTTCCCTGCTAAGATGTGAGGGTTAATTTGAGTATCAACTTGACAGGACCTAGCATCACCTAGGAGACACCTCTGGTATGTCTGTGAGGCAGTTTCTAGATTGGGTTAATTGAGACAGAATCACCCTAGTGATGTCACTATTCCATGAGCTGGGCTCCTGAGTAAACAAAAAGGGGAAAGGGAGCTGGGAGCAACAGCAGTCATCTCTCTGCCTCCTCACTTGGGCTGTCATGTGACTTGCTGCTTCCTGCTCCTGTTGCTATCAACTGTATCCTCAAACTGTGACCCAGGATAAAACTGTTCTTTGTAAAGTTGCTTTTTGCCAGGCATTTGACCACAGCAATGAGGACAGTAACTAATGCATTGGGTCCTGTCTTTTTTCCAGGCAGTGAAAACCCAGAGGGAAGGGCTTAACGCACTATTTAGTTAGGTGTCTACTACTGTGGTAAAACATCACGATCAAAAGCTACTTGGGGAGAAAAGGGTTTACTTCATCTTATATCATCCAGGGAGACCAGGGACTCAAGGCAGGACCTTGGAGGCTGGGCCTGATGCAGAGACCATACAGGAGTACTGAGTATGGCTTGCTCAGCCTTCTTTCTTATACACAGTAACCCCTGTGGTTACTGCCCTCTGTAGAATGGGTCTTCCCACATCAATCATTTATCCAGACAATACCCCCACAGACTTGCCCACAGGCCAATCTTATGGAAGCATTTTCTCAATTAAAATTTCTTATTCCCAGTTATATCTAGATTTGGGTAAAACTGACCGAAAATGGGCTAGCTTGCTTTCCGTGGGGGTACCCTCCTTGGAGTGTCAGGAAATGTCCCCTGACCATCTCAGGCACAGGTCAGTTTTATCAAGCTTGCTTGGTGTTCTGCCTCTGTGCCATCCTTTCTTTCCAGCTGCAGGTTCCCCTAAGTCAGGGGATCAAAGAGTGGAGAGTGCAGAGTGGGGATGAATAGATTTTTCCAAGGAAGCAGCTAACAACTGTCATTTAGGGTCTTGGAGAGGGAGAAATGAAAACTGGTCCTCCAGATCTCTTTCCAAATTATACCCTGTACCCAGTACCAGGGACTTTTCATAGCTTATAAAGCCTTTTCCAGGCACCCAAGACTCACAGCCAACCTGTGTGGTATTATCCCTATTTAATAGTTAAAATGATGGAGATTGCTCTGAGCCCCGGCTGGAGCCCAAGCAGGCAGCAGACACCTGCTAGAGCCCCGGCTGGAGCCCAAGCAGGCAGCAGCAAGCTGCTGGTAGGGGATTTATTTGATGTTTGGTGGGGGTGCAGGGAGCTGTCAGACCCAAGTAGAATATTGTGGGTTCTGGTGAGGGCTTAGGACCAGACTTCAGAGTCTTAGGGACTCACAAGGCAGGGCTGAGGGAAGTGGCAAACCAAGGAAGATGGCAAGCAGATTTAGACATCTGTGCTTTGGATGGGCTGTGTCTCAAGCAGGAGGTGGTCCAATGAGAAGAGGGCTCATCTGGACTCAGTTCCCAGGTTTCCTAAGTGTCTCTTATCCCATAAAGAATAGGGGAGACAAAAGGGGATACTTTCATCTTCAGCCTCACAGCCCACCACAAGTAAAATAGAGATCAAGAGGGGGTCTCCACCAAGCCTGATGTGGAAGCTGAGATGCTTGCAGTCCCCCTAAAACCGCCACTTGAGGTCCCTGAAGCCCACTACGCTCTAATAGATTTGCATATCTGAGAGCAAAAATAATTCTTCAGCTGGCTTAGTACCACAAGGCTGGAGCCCCCTTTTGTCTGTTTGAGTAAGAGCTGGCTCAGGGCAGAACGATAATTAGTCTCCTGTGGGCAGTGTCCCCCACCCCCCTGAAGATTTAAAGATGCAGCCTATATACCCTTCGTGCACACTCCTGCAGCCTGCTGACTGCGGGATGTCTGCATGGGCAGGAGCCGATAAATGGGCATTTTATCTGATTAAACTGGGGGTGAACTGACTGTTCTCTATTATCTGTAGGCTTGATTGGATATTTAGCTCTCTCTTTCTCTCTCTCTCTCTCTCTCTCTCTCTCTCTCTCTCTCTCTCTCTCTCTCTCTCTCTCTGTGTGTGTGTGTGTGTGTGTGTTTATGATTTTCTTGTCTGTATCAAGAGAAAATTGGATTGTACTGAGCAGCATTTAATCTGAGCACACAGTACATCCTAATAGAGTCACAGAGCTGGAAGGAGGGACAAGGGACAATTGGGTCCTTAGCCCTGGACAACAGGGCCTTTTGGGCTCGAAGGAAGCCCTGCTTTTCAGTCCTGTCCTGGCTCTCCTCAGGACCCTTCCCATCTGGTGAGGAGTAAGTAGGACCACTAGATATGCCCACCCAGAACCTGTGCCACTTTAGCCCTGGGAAATTTCTGCTGCTTCTGGCCTGATGCTCCATAAGGGGGCAGTGTACCCTTATGTACCCTAAAGAGGTTGTGGGCTGAAACAATGGGATGAGAAGAAAAGGTGGCAGGGGAGGGGGCTGTGTCCTCCCAGGACCACACTAGCAGGTAGGGTCTGAGGTGGGGAATCCGGGGCTCCTTTGACGGCTGGCATACAGTGCGTTGGTTGAGACAGGGGATAGGACCTATTCCATGGTTGGCTTCTTCATCCCATTTGTAACTGAACATTGAGGTGAAGGGGCCTCTCTCATGCTTTCATATGCTTTGGCCTGGGTGGGAAGAGGAGCATACAGCTGTCTATGGTTACCAGGAAACTGAGGCAGCTCTCTATCCCAGAAGGGGTGGAGTAGGAGTATGTGTCAGGATTCAGACTTCTGTGTTCTGAGTCACTAGGCCTGGCTGGCTGTGGCTGCTATGAGACCAGGCTCTGAGTTAGAGCCCTAGGCCTGAGTTTGTCAAGCCTGTTGGTGGGCCTAGTAGGCAACAAGATGAGGGAAGGTACCTACTTGTACAACACTGAGTTGAAATAAAGATTAAGTGAGTTATGACTAAAAGTCTGGGGGCTGAAATTTAGTCTGTATTAACACCACATATGCTCAGCATTGTATGCTTATCATGAGGAGCATGAGAGGCGGCAGCTTGAAGAAAGGGACTGGTCTCAGGGCCCAGGTCAGCAAATCTCCCCCAGCTGTCCCTGGGTCTGGTGCATATGTCTCTGAGAATTGCTGACTCAGCCTTAGGAACTAATGACCTCATCTTCTCTACCTTGTTTCCTGTGGAACCATACCCTTGCCTGCCCACCACCAGTTAATCAAGGGCAGGGTGGACATGGACTGGAGCACCAGGCAGTGCTGGCATCTTACTGAGAGCAAAGTTACAGACTGATCCACTTGCTCCAGCTTCTTTAAGCATGATGGAAAGGACACGATCAAACCCAGAACCGTACCCAGCCTGGCAAAGGCCAGCAGGGTGACTGCCAGCCCATGTTCTCACCCTGTTCTCACCTGGAACTCTCTCTGAGGATAATTTCTTCTGCCTCTGAAGGCACTTGCCCTGGGTGATCTCTCTTCCTCAGCATCTCTCACACAGATCTTTCAGATACTTGGCAGGTGCTGAGCTGCTAAACCAGACCCCAGCAGCCTTCTAGGTCTCTTCCCCATACCTGGAAGATTTCCTCTGTCCTTCCTAGAGGGCTATGTTCTTCCCATTTCACAGACAAAGAAATGGAGGTCTAGAAGAGGATAAGCTTGGAAGGCCTGATGGGGCCTTTTAGTGAGATCTTGGCCAGGCTCAGAAAATATGTGAATGCGTGTCCATGTACACACACGCACGCACGCACGCACGCACACATACAATTTCTGTTCAGCAGGGCAGCAGATCCCTCTTATGGGACCATCTCCCTGCTACCAGTGAAGCTGGACCTGTCGGGATTTTCATAATGCAACCATTCACACTTGGCTTCTGTTCTCATTCTCTGTTATCACAGTTGACATCTGTCCCCACCCCAAAGCATATAAAGTGTGCCCTGCCCTACAGAGCTAGTGGGGTTAAGGCTAGATTCAGTCCTTGGAGAAGACTGTGTCCTGGTCCTTGTCATCTCCTCCTCCCCACATTTCCTGCGGGTCCCTCTGCTCGCCTGGGGCTTCTGAGCACAGGTATCTTTAAGTGACTATCACTTGAGGAAGAGCTTCTGGAGAGGACCGGGATGAGCTGTACTGTCTCCTCTTGCTCCCCTTCAGTCTAAAAGACCCTATGAACACACTCATCATTAGCAAGCCTGCTGAATAGTGGATAGCTCTTTAGAGTCCCAGTGCACTGCAGCCCGCTCTTGTCCATCCTCTCAGAGACCTCAAAAGGTAAGTAGGAAAGGCTGATTGATCCCTTACTTTAACATCAGAGAGATGGAGTGATTTCTCAAAAGTCACACAGCTCTTGACAGCATTCTGCTAGAACTACCCAAATCAGTGGTGGTTTCCTTACAGTGAAGTCACAAGGCCTGGAACAAAGTAGAGCTAGAAAATCTGGCTGAATGAATGAATACACATGATTGACCTTGTGTGTGTGTTGGGGGGAGGGGAGTTGAGAAGCAGCTGGGGTACATGAAGGAGGGAGCTCTTGAGATTTTCAGTCCTGGTATGCACCAAGTCTCTTCTTGGTTCATTAAGCCCAATTCATCTTTCCCTCTTGGTCCCTGAGGTCTCTCCTTTCTCCCAGTTTTCCCAGGCAGATTCACTTTTCTGGGCCTATGCAGGCTCTCCCTGGTTAAGCACTGCAGGGACTTCTCCAGGCCACCCCCAATGTCTTTACGTCCAAGGTATAAATGGCAGTTCTGTGTTTGTCCTAAATAATCAACCCTGAATTTAGGAGTGAACCACGAAGCTATTTGGTATTTGGCCTGCTGGAGTGGAGTGACTTCACCCATTTGATAGTCACTGTAGGGCAGGGGATGCTGGCCCCTGGGTATCTAGGAGTCAACCTAGTGGTGTGGGTGTGGCTTTCACCTTAAGTCAAGGCCTTCTGTCTCCCTGCTTAGTTGGGTAAACCCCTCCAGAGGGCAGTAGCTTTCAAAGCTGGACAGTAAGGGGTTTCCACCTAGCTCTAGGGATGGAGGTTGGGAGGGAGTGGGGGAGGGGAGCTGGCCAGCAGGGGGCTTTGCTTAGCCTGCCTGCTTCCAGCATACACCCACTGAGAGACAATAAATCGACAAACACTTAATCTCTCTGCAAATTGAAATGCAGCCGTAAATATCTGGCGCATCCCAGTAGCTGAGTTATGAGTCTCGTTTATTAATCTCTTTAGTCTCAGGTGATGAATGGAGAAGGAGAATGGCCCGCCTGAGACGCAGTAGGGTGGGGAGAGTGTGAGGAACTGTGGGCAGGGGTCTGGGGACAGGCTCTCTGGAGTTAGAGTCTGAGCGGTAGGCCTGGAGATTTCTTTTTGGCCTCAAAGGGTTGTACAGCCTGATCGCTATGGCTGTTTTCATTGTCCTACTGCCCAAACTGTTGCTAATCTTCCTCACAGCCTCAAGAGGGAGCAAGGAGACAATATTCCTTTCCTTTGACAAGGAGGGGGCAGGATCAGAGAGGTGGAAGGTTTTCTCTAAAGTCACACAGCTCTGGAGGTAGACTTGAGACAAAGTGTTAGAGCTGTGGGTGTCAGGCGGAGCTCCGTCAGCAAGAGCGGCAACAGACCCCCACGTGGGATGACAGCTTCACTCCTCCCTTTCTAACCTCTCAGTCTCTCCCCCATCTCTCAAAGGCTTGGTAACCCCCCCCACACACACACACACTCTCTGTGCATGCCTCTCCCTCCCTCTCTTCCCTCTTTCCTCTCTCTCCCCTCCACCGCACCCGTATGCTCCTGCAGTGTGAACTGAGGAGGAAGCAAAGAGAAACGCAGGAAAGAGAAGAAACTGCTGAGGTCTCAGCCAGATGGGGACTTTTGCAAGTTGTCTGCATTTATTTTTAGAACCCCTTCCTCTTGGTGCCAGCACACAGGGCTTCCTGGTTAGGAGGAGGAGGGCCCTGAGGTGACCTCCAGCCTGGAGGGGGAGAAACTGCAGAGGCCTTCATAAGTGTGTGGGGACATACACCTTGAGGTCACTGGCATAGACCTTTGCTGGAAGGTGAAGAGCAGAATGGCTGGACAATTGGAGGCAGAGAAACTGGGGGCACTATAGACTGAGGTGGTGTAGGCGGGATGGAGCAGCAGCTATGTGGAGAAGATGGCTGGTCGCTTGGGCATTGTGATCTGAAGGGCACCCAGCCAGCTGTCTATTTTGATACCGAGATGAGCCTGAGTGGCTCGTGCTCTTGGCTGCCTGGGCTTCTGTCCCTCTCCTCTGTTTTTTGTCTCTATGGTTCTGCAGGGTCTGGGTCCCCAGGCAGTGGTGGTGGTGGTAACAATGAAAGATGTCCTCTCAGGGCCTGGAGATCTTACTCTTGGCCTCTGTGATACCCACCTAGCCCAAGGTATTCTAGGTTGAGGCTCTCTCTCCATGGAGGTTTTTCTACTTCTTGTTAACCTGTGTGAATAGAGTCTAAGGGAATACTGGGTCTCCCTCTAGTGACTACTGCTGGTGGCCACAGAGGTCACCTGTTACCAGGTGGTGCTGAGGGAGCCAAAGTCAGCTTTGAGTCTCCACTCACCTGGGTGGGGTCTGGGGGAGGATGGAGGCTCAGCTACACTGCAGAGTCTCAGGGAATTAGGGCACATCTGCTCCAATGTCTTCTGCTGACAGAGGCAGGCATGGAGCCCAGAGAGGAAGGTTGAGTTCAAGGTTACTTCAAGGAGTAATGAGAGTGAGTGCAGGGACCAGTACGGAGCTAGAGCAGACAAGGCTGTGCCCTGTGGCCGTGGGCTATTGAAGGGGGCAGAAGATATGAGGGACTCAGAATGAGGCAGGCTTGGAGCAGGGGAGTTTCTGTGGCATGGACATGGCCAGGCCCCATTAGCCGGGAGTAAATAGGTAGACTGGTTGCCCTTTGGCCATGCAAAGAAGGAACAAAGGCTTCAGTTCACACGGATCTTGGTCACATGACCAGCCTCCCTTCTCAAGGCCTTACTGGTCTGCTTTGCCCAAGGGAGCAGCTCTCCCATGTTACAGACAGACAATCAGGGCACAGGGACATGAAGTGACAGAACTGGGCAGGGGCAGCAGAAACCCCTCTGTGCTAGCCTGGGAGGGTGGCCTTGGCCTTGGGGAGTCTGCCCTCCTAGGCCAAGTTGCCCTCCTTCGGCTGTGTGACGCCCACATGGCCTTTCTTCCCATGTGCATAGGAGGCCTTCTCAGGGGAAGTCACCTTGCCACCCCTAAGAGCAGCTTAAACAGGACAAGGACAGCTAGTGACTTAAGGAGACCTTGGGGTCAAGGACAGAGCCTGTAGGACTCATAGACTCAGGGAAGGAAAGAAAAGCTTAGGCTTGGGGGTAGGGCAGGGACTAGGGGATGGGAGGAGGGAAGGGAAAGGCTTTCAAAGAGAGAATGAAAGAAATGAGTTATTCCAGCATGGGGAGCTTAGAAAAGTCCACTGAATCTTTTAACAACCCTGTCAATTATTCATTTTCTACTATGGGGGGAAGGGGGCGGCACTCTGGTAGGCCTCTGAGCCGCTATGAGTAGGGCAGAGGGAGGGAGGGAAGGGGAAAGAAAGAGGGGAGGAGAGAGTGGGGGTAATATCAGAAAGAAATGGGAATATACAAAGACAATGGCATGTGTCTGCGAATGTGTGTGTGTGCACGAATGTGTGCATGTGTGTGCGCACGTGTGTGCGCACGTGTGTGTGTGTGTGTGTGTGTGTGTGTGTGTGTGTGTGTGTGTGTAGCGGGAAGAAGGAGAGAGCAAGTAAACAATGGTGGGGTGGAGGGCAATGGAAGGGAACAAGCCCTGCTTGAATCTCTGGGTGGAAAGGACAGTGAGTACCTTGTCTGAAGCCTGGTCCTCCTCCTTCAGGAAGCCTTCCTATGTCCTCTCTCCTCCCTCACCTCTTTTAGGAAGGTCCTCTGTCTGGATCATGTCCCCCTGCTTGTCCGTCCCTCACATGCGCATCTGCGCTGTGTCACTGATAGCTGTGGCTGTTCCTATCTGAGGGGGATCTCCAGTTCTCAGGCCTCTGTTTCCTCCTTTGCCCCCATGGCCTCACTGGGCACTCATTAGGCTGGGCCATCCTAGGCTTTTGATTAGCTGGAGAGGTCTCATAGATCTTTATGAGTAGAATTCCACCCCTTTGGAGACTAAACAGAACCCTTCAGTTTACCTGCTGTGGCGGTGGCATCAGGAGACACTAGCTAGCTAGAGTGAGGTGGTTTGTCCATTGGATAAGGACAAGATGTTGGCAAAGTGCATTTTGGGAGAACCGTCCTTTTGAGAATGACTCAGGAGCACAACACTTTCAAAGCTATGTGTGCTCTGGCCTGCTCTTAAGGGACACATTGTTTCCCTTAGTTCTGCCATGGGTCCTACCCTTAATCTCAGCAGTCCCATCCAGCACTGAGCATTTTACTGCTCTGAAAAAACAATTGTCCCCGGAATGACTGCATTAGAGGTAGGTGCCTGGGGATGGGAAAATGTCTGGACTTGGTAGGAGTCCCAGCTGGGGTCTGTGTGCTATGAGGGGCAGGGAGCATTGCATGGAAGACCTCAGACTACATCCCCTCTACCTGCCCTTCCATCCCCAAGGATCATCTTTCCAGAGAATGTTCTATTTTCAGTACTCCCAAGTAGATTCAGGAGGGAGCCAGAGATAAAATGGATTTGAGGCTCTGGGGACTGCATGGCGACACTAGACGGAGACTGAGGCGCCACAGAAGTCAGGTGATGCAGAAAGGTTCAGCCAAGGCCACAAAACAGAACAGAGGGGCCACTTATTCATCCTGGGGTCACTGCACAACTACTGTGCCACAAGGCACCCTGCCTCACCCACAGGCTCTGCTGATGACACTGTCTGATACAGGCCCCAAGTCACATACCTCAGGATTGTGTCACTGATGCTCAGGTGCCTCAGGGTCCCTCAGGTATCTGCTGCTATAAGTCTGTGACTTGAACCTCAGGTACTGTGCCTTTGTCTGTCCCACAGTCATGTCTCCCTGCCCTAGAGTGATGGGTGACATCATCTTACACCAGGGTCTATTACTATGCAGCCACACTCCTGGGTTCCACGGCTGTACACTGCTGCTTGTCAGTGTGCCTTCTGGTTGCATGAGTTCATCTACTGCTATGTAATTTTCTTTGGTTGCCATGGAACAGTGACCCATGGCTGCACAGCTGCTGTGATTGGGCGTGGAGCTGTAGACTGTTGCTACCCAACCACATTCTGTTACTTGCAACCAGGTTCTCTTGGCTATGGGAAAGTATATGGCTGGCCCTGCCCTCATTTTTCTGAGCTCTGGTCTGTAGGTTTATAGGATAGCAGCTAGGATAAAGTAATGTCAAGGGGGCTGGGGAAAGAGCAGGGGCGGGGAGAGTGTCCTTGTGCTGTATTGGAGGGCTGAATCAGGCATGGGAAGATACAGGCTGAAGCTGAGAGTCAGGAAGGAGAGTTCAAAGTTAGCATGGTCTGGAGTAGACTGGAATGGGCAGGAAAGAGGGCCAGGGCCACTGCCTTTTATGGAGCACAGAATGTGGGTTAGCTAACCACAGGCCTTTGCAGCCACTAAGAATTCTCTGGATGCTACATAGCATGGGTTGACAAGGCCAGGGAGTCTTGGGCAGGTATCATATTACTTCTGGACCAGGTCATAGCCACCGTTGTTAAAAGAAAACAGGTCACAAATGGTGGTTATTCTTGGTCAGAAACAATTTTTCTTAATGGCCCATCTTAACTTTCAGGCCACAGTCTAATTCCTGTATTTAAGAAAAAGTCAAGACTAACTGGCTGTCTATCCATGTTATACCATTCTTTCTGACATTTAAAGTCGGGTCCTCAAATGTCTACCCACAGATCCTGCCAGGCCCTTTTCCTCCCAAGCTGTTTGCTCCTCCTCTCCCATTCTTTATCATCCTCAATCAATTTCACAGGTTCAGTGAGCCTCCAGGCCAGAAATTCCACCCCTTTCTATGTCTCCCACCACAGACAAATGCACAGTATAAGTTATGTGTGTCCACCACTGCATATGACCTAGGCTCTCAGACTTGCTGCCCTCAGCTCAGACCTTACCAGCTGTGGGGTGGGGCTTGGCACTACTCACTCCTTGCTCATACTATGTCCAAGATGTTCAAGTAGGGGTCTGCATGTCTACTCTCAGATGTAGTGTGACTCAGGGTGAACTCTGCCCTCTGGAATTGGGTAGGGCTGAGGCTTGATTGGTTCCCTCCAAGGCAGTGGGGCGAGGGCAGGAACTCACTGAAACTCTCGGGTGATAACCAAGGAGGACCTCCTTCACTTTCTCCTTCCTCCTGTCTGCCCCTTCCTGGCTTCACTTCACTTTTTCTCACTACCCTGGCTTTTTCAAACCCACCTTCTTTCTCTTCTGTATTGATTTGGGTCAGGTTGTTCGAGCTCACAAGAACTGGTTTACCATGCTGTCCCAAATATCCCTGTCTGAGATCTGTACTTTTATTTTCAATGCAATTGATGGCTGGGCTGGAGGTGGCTCCTGAGTTCTGCTTCTCTGCAGGGCGAAGGTGGAGTGTGTGTGTGCTGGAAATGTTTTCGAGAGCTATTGCTGGTCAGGAAGGCTCTGCTCTGGGGGAGGGTGCTCCATGTGGGGGCCTCCTGGGTACACTCAGCAAGCAGCAGCTTATTGTCTTATGGCACATGTTTCAGAAAGTTACCAAGTGCCAAGGGTTGGTAAGGAGACTGCCAGTGAATAAGGGCCAGTCCTCACAGGGGGAGACCTGAGGACTAGATTGGTGGCTTTGCCTGGGGCTTTCTTCAGGCTTTTTGGAACAGCATTTGCTCCTGGGATCCATTGTGGATGGCCGTAGGAAAGCCACAGAGGGAATCTCTCATGGCCATTGGCTGGCGTGGTGATGTCTCCACTGGGGATTTCAGAGAGATTGTCTTTTGAGTGTAAGCTCTTTTGCTCTCTGTACCAAGATGTTGAGACTCAGAAGTAACCATCCTGAGACCAGGTCCCAAGATCAAAGACATAGACTGTGCCTGGAAATAGTTTAGTGTCCTTTTTATAAGTTACAGCTCGTCTCTTGGGGACTTCCCATGGCCTGAGGGGTGTACTCTGGGCTGAATGTGGCTGAGAAGGCATTACAGAGAGCCCACATAAAAGGCGAAGAAACTGAAACGGAGGCACACCTCCTTCCCACTAGCCTGTCTTTGAGGGTAACTCACATGCAGTGTGTGCCAAAGGGGTGGTCTGCTTGCCACCTGGGGAGGGATCTCAGGGGTGGCTCTTGACCCTCCTTCCCCATTACCCCATCACAGCACAAGTCCTCCATGTCCTAGGGAGAGGCACTCACCATGTCACGCAGTGTCTGAGGCTCCTCTGCTTCTGCAGTGGTGTCTGAGGAATTCATGGACCAGGATTCACGGATGGCACCCAGGTTCTCATCTAGGATCTTGGGGTTCAGGATGGGCAGAACCTTGCTTTTGTTTGGTGTCAAGAAGTTTTCTGGCCTCTAAAAAAGATGGAGAAAGACTTTGAACCCACCCTTCCATGGTGCCTGCTATACTCCAAGCTTCCTGGCATGGCTCAGCAGGCCCTGCACACCTGTCCTCTGTTCACTCTCTGCCCCTTGCGTATGGGTCCTAGCAGCAGTGTCCTGCAATTCCTCCAGTAAGCTAAGCAAGTCACTGCCTCAGGACCTTTGCTCCTGCTTCTTTCTCTACCAAGGAATCTTTATACAACTGTCCCCTTACCATTATTTGGGTCTCACCTATGTGAGAAGCCCTGCCCTTTGACACAGAGACCACACCCCCACTCCATAGTAACCCCATAATTCATGGCATACCGTTTTACAGTGTTCACAGTAATTACTCTATGAAAACCCCTTTCAAACAGTGGGGTTGTTTATTGACTCTTTCTGCCTTCTCCCAGTAGTCACACCAAGACTGAGTTTTCGTGTAAGCAAGAGCACCATTATCTCCAGTGTCTTGCTCATTGTAGGCACTCCGTGTTTATAGGTACTCAATGAGTATGCCACCAATGACCTCCATACTCTTCATAGTGACAACTTCTAAAATGCCTCACTCGAAATGTCCATTTCGTCTCTATCATCGTCCGGTTTGATCACCCCCTTAGAGTGTCTGTCACTGTGGTGAGCCCTTCTTCATTACCCTCTCTTGTCTCCCTCCTCTTCCCTTGGGAAGCCCTCTGCCTCTGTCCTTGGTAAAGGGGTTTCTGGGTTCTTCCAGCCCAGTATTGGCTACCTGTACTCTCACATTGCTCTGTGGTTCTAGGCTAGTTTGTAATTTTTTTTTGTTTTTCTAACAAAAATTTATATTCCTTAGCCTTAGGAACATGTGTCATGGTCTTTTTGTGGGGCTGGTGAAATGGCTCCACAGGTAAACAAGCTTACTGCCAAGCCTGAAGATGTGAGTTAGATCCCTGAGACCCATGCTGCGGAAGGAGAGTTATCTCCTGCATGTTGTTCCTTGACATCCACACAGGCACCATGGCACATGTTGACACATACACACATACACAAAATTAATAAAAGTGTAATAGTTTTCTTTACTTAAGGAAGACTTATTTGAAACACATTGTTAGCTCTGCCTTCAGCCTTTTGTTTGAAGCATCACTCAGTCTCCTGGTTTACAGAGGCCTCAGATGTGATGCCATCTCACCCTGCACTGGCTGTTGGAATCCTCACCCAGCCTCAATGCAGACACATTCACTCACTGGGTGGTGTTCTCCTCAAAGCAAACAGTGCCATGGGCATAATGCCCATGGGGAGACATGCTCAGGGCTCCAGGTGCCCAGTGTCTGCCTCTAAACAGCTGGAATGAACAGGGTGAGGGTGTACCTCAGTAAGTGGACACTATATGAAAATGATATACCTGAACTACATAATTGGGATGAAAATGCTGTACTCGAACACTGAGGTGTTTGCAATAATTTCTTTGTGTGCCATACAATTCAGGATTCAGGAATGCATTATAACGTGGGGCTTTTACATGCTTATGTCAGCAGAGTTAGGGGTCACTCACACACACATGGAATTGCCTGGGACATCCTAAGCTCTGATTCCCTCTCCTTTGAATGGGAGTAAAATAGATAATTCCTAAGAGAAACATGTACAAATGCTCTTGGCATGGAAGAGGGATGCATTTAGTGACCCGAGGCTGACTTTAGCAGGCCATTTAAATCTGTGAACACCAGCCCAGCTTACTACTTTATCTTTTGTTTGAAGAGGAGCAGGATTCACTTAGATGCTTCCCAAATGACACTGAGCCTTCTATGCCCTGGAAGTGCCCAGGGCAGGATTTGGGGTTTTCTAAGTGAGTGTTTGCAACAAATCTGTCTTCTATCCAGAAACTTTGCACATTTGGGGATGGGAAGTTGATTCAGAGGTTAAGAGCACTGGCTGCTCTTCCAGAAGATCTGGGTTCTATTCCTGATTCCCAGCACCCATGGATATGGTTCCCTATACAAGCTTCTATGGACACGAGGCAAGCATATGGTACACAGGAATATATGCAGGCAAAATATTCATACACATAAAGTAAATATATTTTAAGATGCTGAACATCAGACTGACTACAGAGGGATAGCCATAAAATGCTTACTGTGTAGAATGATGGGTGGGTGGTAGAAACATAAGAAATAACTAGCCAGGGCAAAACCCACCTCCCTTGTGACCAGGTGGGTCCAAGCTCGGGTGAGATGCTGATTCAGGACCTGTAATGACATTTCTCCTCATTTCCAGGCAGAAAGCCAATCTCAATGCCCTGGATTTCATAGACTGCCATCTAATCCAGTTAGAGGAGGAAGTAGGAGTAATGAAATCAAAAGAGGTCTCCAGAGGTGGCCCAGTCATTACAGAAAGCAGGGACAATTGTGGAGGGAGTCACCTCCCCCACCGCTTGTCTCCCTGTTGTCCATCCTGTATGGTCCCAGGACCAGCTAGGCCAACTCAGTAATGTGGGACCTGATGTTTTGGGGTCAGACTTACACAGTCACCAGATACTTTTAGGCAGATTCTGATACTATGTATAAATTCCTTTAATTTCATAACAGATAAATTAAAAATGAGACTCTCCATCCAGAACAGTGAATTCATTCCACCAGTCTCTGCTAGGTAGGGGAGTACCCTGCGGAGGAGGGGAGGCAGGCCGATTAGGAGGGGGCAGGCTGTGGAAGGGCAGGAGAGTAAAACCTTGTGGATGAACTGCCTATTCAGGCCTTGCCAGCTCTGCTAGCCCCATTCTTTTCTGCCTGTTCACCACAGGCTTGTTTATTTGCTTTTCTATTTGGCAGGCCTGTTGGGGCAGCATGAGGCTGACAAGTGGCCCCTCAGTCTGTACCTCCGTGGTGGTAGCAGATCTTGCTTCATTAGAACTGTAATTGGGGACTGACTTTGAAAGCTCAAAGAGATGCATAGCCATGCACCAGCTCAGACTCAGCACCCAACCCAGCCCCTGTACTGTGCCAGCTGCTGAACACCACATGAAAAACATGGGAGGAGGAGATGTCCAGCAGGCACTCTTAGCAGCACTGGGGGGGTGGGTCTGTTGAGACAGGCTGGGCCAATGACATTCCAAGCTGGCAGCATTTTAGGTCAGCTGTCTTCCCTCCCAACCCTCAACACCTCTGTTGCCCTCCTCCCTACTCCATCCCTAGATCCCTGGTCATGCAAAATGCAACAGCTCTTGCTTGCCCTGGCAATTACAAAGCAACCCTACTGCAGCTGCTGTCCGCGGTGCTGAAAGTGCCCGCCTTCTGGCCAGCCTGCCTCTCGCCCCGCCCTGAGCTGTCTTGGTGGGGAACACTGGCTCTTAATTCAATTAGCTGGCCCTGAACCCTCCCCAGGGAGCCTGGAGCGGAAACTGACAAATTCTGTTTAACAAAGACATTTGTCCCCCGCCCCGCCAGGCTTAGGGCTCTGCTCTCCTGTATCCTGCTCATTAGGTATCTAACAAAGTGCGTCCCAAGAAATCTGCTTCCAATCGCTAGTAATTCAGGAGGTCTGATACAATTTTCTCCCTGATAAGGGTGGCTCGCCCGCTGGCAAGCTCATAATGAGCCCTGTGCAGTTGCTCCCTGATCAGTCGCTGCTTTGTCATTTCCTGTGGGCTGCAGTTGTAGGTTCTTATCTCTTCAGCTGTAGGCGAGGCTCAGACAGCAGGCCCTTCAAGAGGGCCTCCCATGCATATGGCCAGCCTCATTTAGGGCATCCTGAGGGCTGTTGCAGCTATGGCAGGTTTGAGCATCTGAGTGGCTCTCCCAGCCAAAAGGGGCTCACGTGTTAGTACTCAATGGAACCAGGATATATCCTTCAGAAAAATGGTGTTAAACTGCACCCACCCCCAAGCAGGGGGTTAGAATGAGGGTGGTAAAGATTTTATTTATTTTATTTTATTCTGTTGGGGTGTTAGAGCCTTGTCTGTGACTTAGTAGATGGACTGTGGGCTCATTCACTCTTATGCGCCAGGAATCATTTTTACCTTCATTTCAGCAGCCCCTGTTCACATTTGGACAGAGCCACACCCTATTTATTGCTGCTTAAGGATTTTCTATTGTTGCCCATCAGTTTTTGGCAAAGTCCAAACCTTGTGTCCTGTCATCTACCCGATCCTTCCACAATCTGGGCCCCACTTACAAGTCCAGGGTCACTGCTTACTACAACATCTACGTATCCCACAAGCCTCCATGTCATTGCTGGTGCTGGTCTCTGATATACCTCTGCTTTCCCAATTTCTAAGCCACTATCTGAAGTATAAAGCAAACCACACCTCTGGGTGACACTTCCCCTGGCCTTGTATTTTCAGTGCAGCATCACATGCAGTGGTAATCTGTTGAAGTGCTTTATTGGTAGGTATGGGTCAGGGCCCAAATAAGTAGAGCCCTGATAAAATTATAAATGTGTGATCTTGGGAGGCCCAGGGATCCATCTGGTTTGTTTGGAGGACTAGCCTAGACTGGTCTGGTCTTGAGTTGGGGAGAATCCCTAGTGTAAGGATTTTGGCATTATGCTGGCCTGCCCCTGTCACCTGGCAGAATGCACTCAGGCAGTACCCTGGTCAGCATGCAGATGCAAAGGACCCCTTTAAAAGAAAGATCTCCACCCACTTATGCTCTCTTTTCTGCTGTTCCCTTTGGGCAGATAGGACTTTTCCTCTCTCCTTCTCTTCTGTCCTCTCTCTGCCTCTGTGTCTCTTTACCTCTTTTCTCTTTTCTTTCCCTTTGTAATAAAACTCCTCACTAAGCTCTGTCTGCCTGACATGTTTGTCCCTCCACCTAGGTCACCCTCACTTGCCATGGAATCCTCCGAGTCCCCCATGCACTTTATTGTAACACCTAGACCAGCTCCCACTTTCTTAGAAGTTTTTCTAGAAGCTTCTACTCCTCTATTTCTTCCTCTCATGTCTTCAGTCAACAAATTCTGCATTGAGCTCATAAGGAAAGCAGCACAGAGAACTTAGGACACTGTTTCTTCGGAGGCATTTCAAGCTCATGTTCTCAAGGCAAGAATGGCTCTGAGGCTGGTGATAAATTTGAGATGAGCCTGTATCAGGCCTCTTGAATTGCTCACACCAGAAATAGCCAGGATCTTGGTCCCAGACTCAGAAGCAGGTTTTTATATATCCATTTCTTCCATAACCCCAGATCTAGTCAGGGAAATTTGGCAATTTTAACATCTGGAGAGAGGGGTAATCACCTTTTTAAAATTTCTTCATTCTCAGAAAATCGTCTGTGAGCACTGAGAGATGACTCAGGAGGTAAAGGTG
Organism: Phodopus roborovskii; assembly: GCF_943737965.1. Taxonomy (NCBI): domain Eukaryota; kingdom Metazoa; phylum Chordata; class Mammalia; order Rodentia; family Cricetidae; genus Phodopus; species Phodopus roborovskii. The sequence goes on from NW_026126517.1 coordinate 34,725,549, forward strand.
TTTGCCATGAAGTCTGACAATGTGCATGCCTTAGAGCTGACTCTTGCAAATTGTCTTCTGACCTCCACATGCATGCTATGGAACACAATTGTGAGCACGCGTGAACATGTGTGCCCCCCCCCACACACACAGAATGCAGAAATTGCTGTGAAAACAAATGTGGTGCTGGTGATGTTTATCTTCAGCACTTGACAAGGCTTTTTGATGTCTGCATGAGCAGAAAGCTGGTAGAGCAGCTGTCATGAGGGGCAGGTGCTGAGTGATGGATTAGGGGGTTCTCTTATTCCCTTATCCCAATGGCCTGCCCCCATCTCTGAACTCAGTATACTTGTCAGCAGCTCTGGTGCAGTGCTGAGAGCTCCCTTTCTGAATGCTTTCAGGACCCTGTCCTGGGTCTCAGTACAGGCCCTAGCTCTCTCCTCAGCACCTATTACCTTCCTAAGTATGTAGGATCACAACTCCCTTTAAAGATGAGAAAAGGAAAGCTCAGAGAAGATCCAAACCCAGGTCTGAAGATATGCATTGTGTGTGACTATAATCATGGATGATCTGGACCTGGGGTAGCAGACAGGGAGGACTCTCAGTGTGTTATAAAATCAACATCTACAGTGACCTTAAGCCTAGAAAACAGGATGAGATGAAGGTGAGATACCATAAGCACATTTTAGCGTGTCCAAGAATGGAAGAGCAGAAGTACCAGGCAAGGGCGAGCTGTCCTATTCAGGTGCTATAGACTGGACTCCACACTTCAGTGGCCCTCACTGCCTTGAAAGGACTCAAATCAGCAGACTCAGGAGTGATGGTCTTGTGCTGCCCAAAGCTACCAATGGTGTGTCACTGTCTTGGAGGACATTTTAAGAGAAGAATGGTCAAGAATAGATAAACAGGAGTATGGGAATCAGAAGTGAAGTATGTGAAGGGCCTGTCAAGTGGGCAAGCTGGTTTAGGCAGAGGAGGGTAAATAAACTGTTATGGCAGAGGCATACTTGTAATTCCAACCCTCAGAAAGCCGAAGCAGTAGGACTGTAAGCTTGAGGCCAGCCTGGGCTACATACTAAGATACTATTTCAAAAAAAGGAAAGCAACAACAAAATTTGCAGATGCCAGGAGGCCTGGCATGAACACGGGGGCTGGCCGGTGGGAAGAAACACTGAGAGGAAGGAAGAGGCTTACAAGGAGCTGTAGAGGCCAGAGAGGGCTTCTATTATTAGGAAGTGGGGGAGTGGGGGAGTGGGGGAGCTCTTGTCATGAGAAGCAAGCCAGGAGTCTATAGGACTGTGTGTGTGTGTGTGTGTGTGTGTGTGTGTGTGTGTGTGTGTGTGTGTGTAAAGAAGTACTGGACTCTTTCCTTTCTGAGGTAGCCTGTACGGGAAGAGCGACATGGAAGACAGACTATGGTGTCCATATTGCCCTCAGAGCATGCAGCACCCATGAAAGTGACTGGAGAGATGAAAAGCATGTGGGAAGCTTGGAAGAAGGGTGATGAGCCCCCACCAGACTCCTTGCACCTGTGACTCAAGGGCTAGGCTGGCCCTGGGGAAACTGAGGCATGCTTTTACCACCTGCACCTGTCCCTTTAGATTGAACCTCCAGATTGGGACTGAGCCAGTGAGGGAAGGGTGCTGTGAGAAAGAGGGGGTGGGGCAGAGCTTTCTGTCTCCTGCTGTCTGGCCTGAAAGAGTGAAGACAAAGAGCACAGGGGACTGGAGGGAAGGCAGCCAGGGATAGTGAGAAATGCTGGAAGGAAACATGTCTCTTTTCTGGGTCCGTCCTCCTCCTTTGAGAGATGGACTCTGAGGGTGGGAATAGAATCTTCCAAAGGACAGACTAACAGAGGATAGAGCTGTGTGACCCTGGGTACAGGCTGTCCTGGCAGATGAGTTTGGTGGGGAAATGGATGCAGTTTTGGGTCAAGATTTCTCTAAGGACCAACCCAAAGCAATCACACAGGGCTTTCAAAAAATTCATCCAAAGCCTGTCTGATTATACTTGTCCTCTGCCATGTCTCTCTAGCCACCTGGCTAATTTTTCACTCTGGGCTGGCAGCCAGAGAGGACTTTGTAAGGAAGGCACCAGGGTGGCCCTTTTTTGTGGTCACAACGTTGCTCTACCATACTTCCAGGGAGAGAGAAAGAGAATGAAGAGCCAATGGAACTGTGTCTGCCACCTATCTCTGAGAGCAAGGCCTCAAAGACACCTCTTTGTATCAGATTCCAGGCATCCAAAGGGCTCCAAGTCTTCCCCATGTCCTTGGATGCTGCTGCAGATTGAGGAGGGGTAGCCACACATGAGAAGCCTGATGTCTGCCCAACTGATGTCCCTCAACACTGGTCAGTCACTAAATTCTGAATCTTAATTCTAAGAGGTGAAAATGTCCCCAAGACCAAAGTGCTCATGTGGTCCTGTCCTGCCCCACTTACAGGGAGGTGCATTTCCTGGCAGAGGTAAGAATGGGCCCAATGAACACCTACTATGTGCCCACCAGGGTCAGGAGAGGGAGATCTGCTCATCTTGGGCTGTACTTCAAAGAGGCTGCCTGCAGGCTGGAGGGCACCCAGGATGTGTTGGGATTATTAAAAGAAGGCAGGTTGCCTTCCTTGGATTAGCAAAGCCTCTTGGGGGTAAGAAACAACACATCCCCCCTCTTCAAAGAGAAAAGGCTGAGATCAAAGGGGGAAAGCAGGAGGCCAAAGGTTGATTCCTGCCGTCTATGGAGTGGCTATGGGGTCATGGATTCTCAGTGCCTATGTCCTCTGAATTCTTCCTTACTGACTTCAAGGGAGAGAGGACCTGGTGCATGTATGTACCTGCATGTTTTGCTCAGGCACTCTCCTACACATACAGCTCGAGCTTCAGACAGATCACCAGAGGCAGCAAACACCCACGGAGAAGCAATACACCAGGGCAACCACAACCCCACACTCCTGCCACTGACAATCCCCTCTGAAGCATAATACCCCAAACCAGAGACAGACAATGCTTGCCAATCACTGAGCCGACAGGCTGTGTTAGCTGATCAATCTGCCAGCTTGCCTTCTGGCTGATGATGCCATCCTTGCAGAAGGCTTGCCAGGGTGCACTGCAGCCACAGTAGCTGAAGCTGGGAGCATGGAGCAAGGGGAGACCCAGGAGGCAAGGGATCTCAGTGTGAGGGAAGTTTCTATCTTCCAGAGTCAGCTGCTGTGTCATGGGGGGGGGGCTGTTGCTAAGGGGAATGAGCTCCCTGTTATGACGAGGCAAGGGTAGAAGACAGGATGACCACCTATGCTGGTGGGTGTGGCCGAGGATGTTCCTGTCCTGGTGGATTTGTTGTCTCTTTGGACACCCCACCACACTTTTGTCCCTGAGCTCTGTGAGTGGGTGGTACGGAAACCACGAGAATGGAAGACTGAGCTTGCCAAGTGTCCAAGGGACTAGAACAGCCTGTGTTGAACCTTCAACCCTCAGGCTGGGAGCACTTCCTCTCTATGTCCCTCCTGAGTTACCCAAGGATGGGCTTGTTAGTTGTGCTGGCCAGGTGTCCCGAGACACCTACCACCTTAAGCTCCTCTAGGGCAGCTGGAATGCACACAAGACTCTGGTACTTTGTTCCTGGTGGTGGCTCCTAGAGCTTTTAGGTTGTGCTGGCAGGAATTAATGGGTGGTCCTTGTTCTGACTCTGCCATCACTGGCCCATAGACTGCACATGAAGAAGCATAGCATGGGCCATAAAGCTGAAGCCTCTTCTGAGGTGGAACATCATGGTGGAAGGGTCCTGGCTTCTCACAGTAGCTAAGCTCCAGCTTCACTCAGATTGTTTATTCAGGGATGCCAAACAGCCTTTCCAGGGACCTCTAGATTTTATCATCTCAAGGGTCATCAGGCTGTATATCACTAACCAGTATCTACTCATGAACTAATGTGTTCATTCTATTCTCTGTCCCCGATGTCTATAAAGGGAAGGACTTTTTCTTTTATTCTTTGTCTTGCTTAATGTACTAGCCCTTAACCCCAGCACATAAGGACTGGTGCATGCTGTTTGCAGGTATGTGAGGATAATGATGGGGATCCAGCTACATCTAGATGTACCTTAATCATTACCTGACCCTTTCATCAGTTCTCAACACTCTTCTTTTAACCCTTAGTGGGAAGGTGGCAATATACAAGGTGAGGGTCATGACCAAAATTAGTTGAATTAATGTACTTTGAGGAACATGGCTTTACAGCCCCAGGTCATGTCCCCACTTCAGTCCACAAGGTCACACGGTAAAATTTTGACCTGCCCAGTGTCTGGCATTTAAGAAATTCTCTTTAGACTGTATACAGTGACAGATGTTAAAACTCCTTTTCTCTGTATTGCATAGAGATGGCTGTCATTGCTGCAAAGACCAGATGATGAATCGACTCACACCAGCATTACCACAGTCATATCCCTAAATGGGTCTTCAACATTGTAGAGTCAAAATGAGTCACTGATTGGCCAGTTTTCAGATGGAGTCACCAAGGCACAGATAAGCTACAGAGGGATTATGTGTGTGTCGACAGGTGTGAAAATGTCATTTTATGTCTGTGGGTGTGTGTGTATATAGGCAACATCGAAGAGACGTGTACACATGCATATCTGTGCATATGTGACTGTCCCTGTGTAAATACTCATTTGTGACTGCATGAACGTAGATATATATAGAAACCTCTGTGTACAAATTCTTGGCTTCTGGGTCTGCATTTCTGCTAGTGCTATTTTTTTTTTCTGGTACACACCTAATTTTGCTCTCTTTTCCTTTTTTCCTAGAAATCCATTACTAAAAGGTTTTTTCCCCCCCACCTCCAGGGAAGAGGGCTAAGGAAAAGGGGAAGCTAAAATCACAAGGCCCAGATCAAAACACTCAGCAACTAAATGAATTCGGCAGTGTTTTCCCGCATGACTTGGAGGGATAATTTAGTGAGGCTGCCAGCTGGAAGGAAAGGGATTAATTCTGCACTTAGTGCAGTTCCAGTGAATAATTCATCACTGGAGACCTTTGTGCCCAGCCTCTGGGCAACAGAGGACATGTCCTACTCACCTGCCTGTTGACTGTCTGTCCCCATCATTTTCCTGGCCAGGGGTACCTACTCTGTCTCTCCTTCCCTGGTTGCGGAGTATGTGTCCTGGGGCAAGGTAGGAGGCAGAGGGAGACTACAAGAGACTGGCAGTGCCTATTGACAGATCCTAGACCCTGAGAAGGCCTGGAAGGCTGGGATACTAGGGGAGAGATGTTATATTTCCCTGCTTCTCCTTTCTTAGGATTTAAAAATATTTTAATTGAAGTTTTTAGTTATTATACATGGGGCACATATTATTAGTTATGTGGTGTGTGTATGTATGTATGTATGTATATGTGTATGTATGTATATGTGTATGTGTTGTGTGCATATGTGTATGTATGTGTGTGCATATGTGTATGTGTGTGTATGTGTATGTATGTGTGTGCATATGTGTGTGTATGTGTATGTATGTGTGTGTATGTGTATGTATGTGTGTGCATATGTGTATGTATGTGTGTGTATATGTGTATATATGTGTGTGCATATGTGTATATATGTGTGTGCATATGTGTATGTGTGTGCACATGTATATGCGTGTATATGTGTATGTATTGTGTGTGTGTATGAATATGCACATAAAGATCAGAGCACAACTTTGTGGAATTCATTCTCTCTTTCCACACTGATGTGAGTTCTGGGGATCCACTGCAAGTCATCAGGCTTGAACCATCTCAGCCACCCTGAGTCTTTTGTTTTCTGTGACTTCTGTGGGTTTTCTTATTCTTGCCTTTGATTTAGTGGTGAGTACAGGTGTGGGTGCCATGAGCAGGGATTAGAGGGATCTGGAGAGGATGATGGTGAACAATACACTGGGGCTTTTGTGTTGTCATCTTCCCAGATAGTCTCCTCATACAATGGAATTCCCATGTTCTCCAAGGATAAGGACACAAGTCCACAGCTGATGGACTTTTTTCCTATCCTGAGAAGCTAGCAAGAGTAGATTAGCCCTTATCATCTCTTGAACATTTCCTGGGTTCAGGATCAGACTGCCCACACCCTAGTACCAGAGAGGGAAGAGAAGTTTTCAGTGGGTAGCTTTCAGGTACACTAGAGCCATGACCAGTGTCAAAGCTCGAGTGGACCTGGATAGAGGATCAGTGACCTCCCCCAGGTAGGGCTTGCCCTGGTAAACTTCCTACTTGGAGGGACCCTGCTGTGGCAATCAGGATCCCAAAATGGGACCCCAAGCCCCCACACCTCAATATTTAGAATTGCCAAAAAGAGAGCCATGGCTTTCATGATTCTGTTGGGTTGTAGGACACAGAAGATCCCGAGACAAGATGCTGGTCCTGTTCTTTTACAAGCACAGAGTCTTCTCTGGCTGCTGACAGAGAAAGTCAGGATTTCAAAGTGTGCTGGGGACTAGCTGTGCCTGCTGGCATCACAGTACAAGGACCATGGTGAGAAGGCTTGTGGGCGGTCTCCAGGAGCTGAGAGCACCCTGCCTCGCAGCCAGCAAGGAACTGGGCCACCAGTCCTACACTGCAAGGAACTACATCCTGCCTGCACCCCCAAAAGAACCCTCTCATGTCACTCTCATGGAACTTTGATCCCCAGTCAAGGAGGTGTGGCTTAGTCTAGGTTGGGGCAGAGGCAGACTCCTTGTCTTAGTGGCCCTTCGTTCTTGCCTCTTCCTAATTGCAGCACTCTGATTTCCTGGGGTCTCAAACCCCCTGGAATTTCTCAACTAAATCAGCAAACTCTTCCTTCTCCCTAGCCCCTGTGAAGGACTTTGTCACTCACTGGGGGTTATGGGAGCTGACACATGTCTGGCCTTTCCAGGCCACCATCCTTACCTCAGAGGAAAGAAGCTGCAAGGAGAGGTTCACCGTGGGGGCCTCAGAATCGATGGTTTTTAGGTGGGTGTCCTGTAGAGGAGAAGAGGCAGTGAGTCTACATGGCCTCTGCCCCTTCTCTTGTTCTGGCTTCCCTGGGAAGCAGGAGGGTACAAAGGAGTATGGGCAGATGCCCCATGTTCCTGCACCACCTCTGCGTGGCCCTGCTCACTTCATTCAACACCTGACTGGCACCTCCGCACTTGTCTGGCAGAGCAGAAGTTCCTGCTTGCTGTTATGTCAGGGGTATTTAGGGGAATGGTGGCACAGAAGTAGACAATGACGCTGGGTGTGATGGTACAAACCTGTAGTCCCAGCACTAGGTAAGCAGAGGCAGGAGGATCAAGATCTCAAAGTTATCATTGGCTACATAGTGAGTTTGAGGCCAGCCTAGGACACGTGAGACTCTGTCTCAAAAAATATTAAAAATGATGATAAAAACAGTAATGATAGAATTGTTTTTTTTTTTTTTTTTTCCTTCAAAGGGATTGAACATTTGGTCTCTTGTAAGCTTGCGTACTAGGCAAGCGTTCTTCCCAAGCCTTGTTCTTTAAAAAAAATTTTTTTTTTAACTTTTTGTTTTGAGACAAGGTCTCCACACTGGTCTCAAACTCATTCTGTAGCCCAGACAAGCCTCAACGTTTCCATCCTCCTACCACAGCTTCTGGAGTAGCCAGGATTTACAGACCTGTACCACCAGGCCTGACATTATTGAGAATCTATTTATGTGCTTTATGTATTTCCTAACCAAATCCCATAGAAACTCTGTGACCAAGCGCTCTTCTCTGTGTATGCATGAGCATGTGTGTGTGTGAGTGTGTGTGTGTGTGTGTGCATGAGTGTATGTGTTATAGACAAGGAAACTGAGGCACGGCTACTATATTTTTTCCCACAGAAAGGAATATGGTCACATGTAAGCTGGCAAGTGGTAAACACAGAATTTGAGCTCAGCCAGTCTGCCCCCAGAGCTGGAGTATAACCCTGTTTATTGTGTCCTGGCTGTGTGTATAGAGAGGAGAAATGAGGTCTGGAAAGGTTGTCATCTGTCCCAGTCCTAGAGGAAGATGGTGTAAGGAAACAAGTTCTGTAGCCAGGGCTATATAGAGAAACCCTGACTTGATACCCTCCTCAAAGAAGCCATATTCCCTTCTATAGGTGTGGCCATGGAACAGGAGTGAGGTGGGACCATGTTGGGGACCAATGAATAGTAGGGACTTACAGTGATGGGGAGCCGTTCCACATACAGCCCCTTTAAGCCTTTTCCTGACAACATCTTGTGGTATAGACGAGACTTTAGTGGTAGCACGGAGACACCCAGGGGCTGCTTGAGGGTCCACGGTTCACTGCTTTTCACTGTGGGAGGAAGGACAACTTCTTGTCCTGTCAACAACTTCCTGTTCCTACCACCCAGATTCTTAGATGGGTCTTTAGGCATTCCCTGGGCTCTATCCTTGGTGTTGGTCATGTAGCTCTCTAGGCTCCTGATGCCCCTGATTTCCTGCCTCTCATTTGCCCTATACAAATACACTCAGCCTCTTTGTTTCTTTAGAGATATATTAGTTCAGAGTGAGCTCTAAGCAGATTTTATATCCATAGATATTTTTCTGGATCACTCTGTCTCTGTCCTCGTGTGTGTGTGTGTGTGTGTGTGTGTGTGTGTGTGTGTGTGTGTGTGTGTGTGAATTTAGACTATGGGACTGGGACTCGGGATCAGCTGTTTCCTCTGCCATTCTCCAGTACACTCTCTTCTCACTGATGGATGCTTATGGTGTCCAGGCAGGGACAGGCCCACATTTCCTGGTCTGTGCTCTGCAGATGGTCTATGGACATGGATTTAAGTTGGACCTTCTTCCATTCTTTTGTCTGTACTATAGGCTTCCTGGTTCCTGGAGGCCCTTAGGCAGTCCTCACAGAAAGCAGAGGCAGGTGGCCAAAACGTCCCTTAACGGTTCTCTCCTGATGAATTATGCCCTGATGGGACACTAGGCACTTACTTGAGGCAGAAGGATAATACTCCAGTACTAGAGCTGTGTCCCCTGAGAAATTGGTGGCTCCATCTCGGCCTTGGAAAAGGAAGGACTGGTTCCATAAGGGCTGCTCTGGGGGTCCCCCAGGCCTGGACAGCTGGAAGAATGTGGCAGCAGATGTGAGGTCATATCTTCTTCCAGATATGGTTGTACACATATCCCTTACATGTCACAAGTGTTTGTCCCAGTTATAAGTTGTAAATAAAAGGGAAAACTCCTATATTATTACATTAAGACTTGAGTGATTATTCAAGTTGGGCAGTGGTGGTGTAAACCTTTAATCCCAGTACTTGGGAGGCAGAGGCAGGCTGTTCTCTGAGTTCAAGGCCAGCCTGGTCTACAGGGTAGCACAGAGAAACTCTGTACCAGGAAAAAAAAAAAAAAAAGAGGACAGTCACTCAATACCACTTTGTTCCATTTTTTTTTAGTGCATATTGTATATTTATAATTACCATCATTCTGCCATTTTCCATTTACAATCAAAACACGAGCATACCCATACTCTCAAGAAACTCTCATTACAAGTGACTCTAGTAACTAAGATATTCTGTGTGGCATAGAACTAGAATCCTAGCACTTGAGAGGTGGAGGCAAGAGGATCAGGAGTTCAAGGACAACTTGGGCTACATAAAGAGTTGGGGGACACCTTAGCTATGTAGCAAGTTTGAGGCTAGCCTGGGTTAAATAAGACCTTAAAAATCAAAACAGAGCCTACCTTCTCCAGAAGATGCATTGTCATGTCCGACTGCCCTGATTTTTCCTTTTTTTATCTTTAAGTTTTTAATTTGTGTGTGTGTATGTGTGTGTGTGTATGCTCATGAGCATGAGCACGCATGCGCATGCACACACACACACACACACACACACACACACACACACACACACACAGGGTTGAAGAACAACTTGCTTGAATAAGTTATTTTCTTCCATCGCGTGGTAGGTTTTGGATCATCAAACTCAGATTGCCAGGTGTGGCAGCAAACACCTTTACTCTCTGAGCCGTTTTGCTCTCCCATTCTCTGATGTTTTTCTCCATGACAACACTTGCTGGATGTTCCTCTTTGCCACATCCCTCTGTATCCCAGACTACTTTCTTAGTACAAATATCTAAAGTATTGCTCAGTGAAAGGATTTTCATGCTCTAGGGTACTTGCTAGATGTGTGTACTGTTTTCCCAGTATTGTGCCAACATTCACAGTCCCTTACTATTGCATTCAAGTTACCCCATCCCTGTTCAGAAGGTTCCAGAACCTGGGTTTATCTGGCTTCAGACCATTAGGGACTCAGGTGACTTGAAGGCACCATCACACAGCAGATGGGGCACACAGGTGGGGATGGCTTGGAAGATGAAATGTGTCAGTGTTGACTAATGTCCAAACGAGGGAGACTCTGGGTGGTCCAAAAACCTCAAAGGAAGCTGGACCAGAGAAGTGAAAGAAGAGGGGAGGGGCTTCTAGGTGGGAGAGTGACACAAGCAACAAGGTGTGGAGGTGACACAGCTCAGCACATTGAAGGGCGCTGGAAGGGGGTGGGGAGGACTCATGGAAAATCCCAGAACCCACATAGATAGGAAGGCGGGGGAAATAGCCTATAACTCTCAGCAGGAAGCCCTGCATGGCCTCAGCATGGGCTGCCCTGCCTCTGCCCTTCCAGGGGCTGTCGGCCACAGTGGCAATGATCCTAACTTTTGCTCCCCTGAGGGGCTTAGCAGTCACAGGGAAAGGTCAGCACAGATACTGCAGGAGTTACTGATGCCAGATGGAGAAATAACAGCACGGGCCTACTCCTCCTGACCTGGTGGGGCCCTCACGCCTGCCACACCAATGGGTTTGCTCTGGTCCTCAGGAGCCTTGCCCAAGGCCTGGCTGAATTGTTCCCTGTCCCCAAGGACACAGGGGTAGATGAGAGTGGCTGGAGTCATGGGCACATCCCTAAGACACCATGGTAGAAACTCGGGGACAGCCACGTGGCCAGCAGTCCAGGCCCCAGAAGCCAGTTGTCAATTGTGTAGACCTTGGTATTGATCTCTCAGGATTGATCCCCTCACCATGACCCTCCCAATTCCTGGGTATCAGAGGAGGTATCCACATTGCCTGGGCCAGCTGCCAGGCCCTGTGGCCCTCAGGGAGGAGAGGCTGTGACTTGATTTCCTGCTGCCTCATTTGTTGCCTCTATCCTGGGAAAGGGTTATTTAATGGATGCTAGCTGTCTGCTGTGGGACTTATTAACAGATCTAAATGGAGTCTACATGGCAAGAGGTTGTAAGTGGCTGCCTGCCCGGTGAGGGACAGCACTCTTCCTGAATGGGTTCCCAGAGTAAGTCCCCCAGGAGAAAGCCCTTCATACCTAGAATTTGAGAGGGTGAATCATACATATTTTCTCTCTCTTGCTTTCTCTGCTACCTCTCTCTGTCTCTCTCTCTCGCTCTGTCTCTTTCTCCCTCTGTCATACAAAAATGAGTGTGCATAGGACTCAAGGTTAAATGACAATCTATTATCAGCCCTGTAGAGATGAAAGTGTTAGTGGCTGATCTGTATGCTGTGCAGGGGTGAGGGGGGTGGGTATAGGGTAGACATGGCCTGAAGATGCTAATGGGAAAGGCTATGGTGGGCTTTGGAATTAAAGAATATGATTAACCCTCAGCTGTGATCTTCAGAAAAGCCATTAACCCTCTGCCACTGAGGCAGACCTGCCTTCCCTGGGGACAGAGCCTTCACTCCATGGGCCCTTGGCCCTTTCTCCTCCTCCTGCTTCCTCTGGACTCACCCTGGCTCTCACCCTCATCCACTGCTATCTGTTTGGCTTTGGCAGTGGAGTCATGCTGGGAGGAAGTGCTGCTGGGGGCTGGTGCTAGCTGGGGCTTTGAGCAAGCTAGGACCCTTGGCTCTGGGCCCAGGGACCACTTTAAGCTTACTGTTTGGATCACAGTGGGTTCCTTTCCTTCTCTGGGACCTATGGGCTTTTCCCCCTTTCTCTGTCTCTCTCTCACCAAATTCCTTGTGCTTCACACTTTGAAAGCCTTTTGCAAGGTTGAAAGAGCCAATGGATATTTTTCTAGTAGACAAAAGTTCAGATTGACTTAGCTTAGCAAGTATTGCCTGGGACATCACATCAGACACTTGTAGGGTATTGCAGGGACCATGTGAGAGCTGGAGACAGACTCTGCCTCTTCCTGGAGTTTATTTTCCAAGAGTATAGAGTATATACATGCATTTGAATAAACACCCACCCACTCCTGCCATCATGCAGAGCCTGAGCAAGTTATTGTGGTGGCAATTAGGATATGTAAGGAGAATGCCATACATCTTAGCTGGGGCAGGGAAGAGCTTAGGATTGAGGTCAAGGTTGGAGGTGAGAGAGGATGAATGAAGAGAACAGTGGGTGAGTCTTCCCTGAGGCTGGGTGAGAACTGGAGTGATGAGCTCTGCGTCTGGATGAACAGGGCATAGCTAATGGCTTGTCCTGTGTGTGAGAGGGATGAAGGGTCCAAGGGAAGCCATAGTTTTGGGGCAGGGCATACCTTACTTGCTTCTCAAAGAACAAATGAGCAAGGTTGGAACAGGAAGGCTGCTGTAATGGCTCAGGCAAGAAAGGCAGGAGCAATTAGTTGCCCAGATAGTCTAGGTGTTAGAGATCATGTCCTTAAGGGTGACCACTTTGCAGCATCTAAAGCCAAGACTACTTGTGATGTATGGCAGTAGACAGGTCCATTTGAGCCTGGGTTTCTGTGGGGTTCATCAAAGGCATCAGGTGCAATGATAAGACTGGCCTCAGGCAGGGTGTGAAGCTCTGAAGAGGACAGAAGTTAGCCTTTCCATTCTAACAGCCTAGTCAGGGAGGAGTCTGGGGGAATCATACAGTTTGTTGAAGGTCATACAACTACTAAGCTACACAACTAGACTCCAACCTAGGTCTGCTGGGCCTAGCAGCTCCTGACAAGGGGTTTACAAGAAACTCACAGTACTCCAAGAATGTCAAAGAGGACCAGACTTAGATATTATCTGCTTCAGTCCCCATTCTACCAACAGCAAAGATGAGAGATGAAGCTTGGAAGGGGCAGGATAGGAGACTGTGCACTCTTTAGGCTCAGAGTTCTTGACCAGATCCCCTTTACTTCCCAGCCTGTTCCTCACTTGTTTTCCCTGTTGGCCCTGGGCATCTCTGCAAGGTTACATGCAGCTTTAAACCTCATCCAGCTACTACCATAATGGGTAACCTTTAGCAAGTGTTTCTGCTAGGCTCTGGCCTGGAGTCCCACATGTGGGAAAAGCACTGGGAAATCTGCTTTGAGTTGCATTCATGTGGAGCTAGGCAGTGGAGATGGCCAGTGGTCAGGCCTGGAGAGGTTCACTCATTAAAGCAGGCAGTACCTCTTGCCCCTTGGGACAGCTGCTGATTGGTTCATAATTTTCTGTGCAAATGCAGAGCCATGTGTGAGATGACTCTGGGGAAATCAGGCTGAGGATTGGTTTGGTTTTGAAGCTGTCCCCATGATTCCCCTTTATCCCATCCTTCTCTGACTGCCATCACATCGGCCTGTGCCTGAGCCTTCTTTAAATGTCTTCCTCTAAATGAAAGCTGGGGCTCCAACAGAGTGTCTTGTTCTAATTTTAGCAGGCAGATGACAGTAGGGACTTCCAAGAACACCCTGTCTTCTAAGCCTCCTCCATCATGTACAGCAAGCTCCCAGTGGCATGCAGACTGTAGGAGGTCAGTCTGGCCATTTCCTGAGCTCAGTCATGACCTGTGCACCTTTTCAGTGTATTTAAACATATGTCTTCCTGCCCACTCCCAACATGTACTACATTTTGGGTTATACTATATACATTACTGTATAGATCACTGCCCTAGACAAACCTTTTCATATCAAAACATGAAGATCAATAGTCTGGCAAAATGGTTCAGTGCTAAAGAGACTTGCTGTCAAGGCGCATGATCATCACTTTTTAGGTTTTTTCCTTTTAAGTGTGTGTGTGTGTGTGTGTGTGTGTGTGTGTGTGTGTGTGTGTGCATCATATAGGCAGAGGCAAACATACCACAGCATGTATGCAGCACACGAGTTTGCTCTCTGGAATTCATATAAAGCTGCCCTCTGACCTCTGCATGTGTGCTGTGGTATGGTTGCCCCTGCCTATATGATGCATATACATACAATAATAATGAATGAAAAGGAAAAAGTGTGAAAAGTGATGACTAAGTTGGCATAGTGGCACATGCCTATTTTACCAGGGCTGGGAGGGTAAGGCAGGCAGATGGGAGTATATAAGGAAACCTTGTCTCAAAAACAAGGCGAAGGGTCAAGATCTGCCTTCCCTAACCATCCAGACATAAACATTCCTTTTCTCTGGTTAAAAACGTATTATGGAGGCTGAGAAAATTATCAATTACATAAAGACCTTGCTAAAGATCTGAGTTCTGACCCAGTACCTGGAACTCCAGCACAGAGAGGCAGACAGGAAGGTCATTGGGACTTGCTGGCCACCCAGTCAGCTGAGTCAGTGAACTCCAGATAAAAAACAATGTGAGGAAGGGCTGGCAAGGCAATTCAGTGAGGAAAGGTGCTTACTGCCAAGACTGATAACCTGAGTTCAATCCTTGGAACCCATATGGTGGAAAGAGAGAACAGTTTATCTCTTGACTTTCTATACTTGTCCTGTGGCATGTGAACACATCCCATTTTCCTCAAATTTTAAAAATATGAAAACACTAAAGTGTAAAAAACTGGACATTGACATCTGTGTCATACACACACACACAGACACACACACACACACACACACACACACACACACACACACGCATGCCCGTCCACACATCATCCTAAGTGTCTCATACCCACAAATCAGTAGCTCTCTGCTCTCTCATCTCCCTAGCCCTTGATAACACTATTGTGTTTCTTGTCCCTGTGACTGTTGGTTTGAGGTGCCCCGTGACAGGTGGAATCCATACTGTTTGTTCTTTGTGTCTCCTCTTCTCTGCTTGTTGTAGCTCTGATAGTTCCTGCTGGCTTGTTACTAGATTAGACATGATCTGGATGGATGTTTAGTATCTCTGGGAGTCGAGAGAGCAGGTTCTGTGTAGCACACAGGAGAGGATTCTGGGAAGCAGTGAGATGTAGCAAATGCTTTTCAGTAGTCAGCTGAGCTGCCCGATGATGTCATGATGAATGAATGTGTCTGTTACTAGTATACCCCAGTGAGGGGCCGCGGTTGGGAAGGACATACCTGAGGACATCCATTCTTGCTGACCCGAGGCACATCAAAGTTCATTGGTGATGAGATAGGGAAGGAAATCTGGGTGAGGGGCAGCCCCACAGAGGAAGGGTCCTGCCTGGCCTGGCTGGCCCTGCAGAGGCAAGGGAACAGGAGTTGTCACTCTCTGGCCTGTGGCCAGCGTGGCAACAGAGGCTCACACTTGGACTCTGGGTTGAGGTGCAGGGGAGAGTGCAGTGGTCCATCTCATTTAAGCTAGGACCTTGTAACAAACACACTGGTGATTTCCGGCTCAAGTCTTGGCAAGGTTCAACTTGGTAGGAGATGACAGCCATAGTTCTCAGGATCTCTTAGCAGTGACTTGAGGTGACCTTGGCTGTATCAGAGCAAGTCACCTTTACCATCTTCAAAATGGGCCTTGCCTTCCCCACTTCATATTTGAAAATCTTTATCAGAATTCCTCCTGACTTGTGGAGATCCTGGCTTATGTTTAAGGGTGAAGGGCCTGTGGGGGAACATGCACACGTGCTTGCAGTTTGGGCCCACTGGTGTATTATCACTGCAATAGGCCATTAGTGATCACACCTCCAATAAGAAAGTGGGGCTTTTGGGTTATAAAAAGTCCTCAGAGCCAGGGATGAATCAGGAGATCAGCTTGGGCAGTGACAGGCAGACAGCCAACTCTGGGAGGGGTGCTGTCACAGAGCAATCACGTTGCCTGAAGAACATCCCTCTCTTTGGCCATCAGTGGCCACTCTAGCCTGAATTCCTTCCTGAGGGCACTGTAAAGGAGGTCTGGGAACTGGGAAACATGCCGAGACCGGGGTAGACACCACCAGGAGCTGAGAAAGGACACACCCAGGCAGGACTCATGTTCCAAGATGGCTTTAGGTCATCTACTTTGGGGACCCTCAGATGCTGAAGCCTTGAACCCTACAGGGAAAGGGGAGCCTGGGATGGCAGGTTTTTTGGGGGGGGCAGAGGTTCTCCTGGGCTGGGAAAGGAGTCTCTATTGGGCTCCTTGATACCATCTCCTTCCTGCTCTTCAGGCCCTACATGCTCAGAAATCTCAGGAGAGAGTCCCCACTTTCTCTTTTCAGGGCTCAGGGTCTTCTGGAAGAGAAAGGCAAAGTCTGCTATGGAAAACTCAAGGTGTGTGTTGAAGGAGTTTAGAGGGAACTTAAGGAAGGGGACCTTTTCCTCATCCCAGCCTCTGCCCTCCTCTCCCTCCTAACCTACATCCGCTTACTTAAACTCAGTGTAGCTGGGAACCACCCGAGCAATCACCACCATGGGTTTGGGGCTGTTGACCAGAGGCTCGTTGACTCCCTGAAGAAAGACCTGGAAGGAGAAGAGGAAGCAGTTGAAGGCTCCCATCCTACCCCTAACATCTCTGATCCCATCCCTACACCTGCCATGATCCCATCCGTATAATTGCCATGATCACATGATCCCATCCCTACACCTGCCATGATCACATGGTTGTCATGCTACTACCCATCTCTGGGATGTGCTCCTCCCCACCCCTGCTTTCCTTGCCTTTTATTTTGCTCAAGGCTTTTCTCAACTTCAGGAAGTAGAGTCTGACTGGGAAAGTGCCCCTGGTTTCCTAGGGGCATTCCTGGAATTCAGCTGCCCTGAGGGACAAGGTATATAAGCAGGAGTCCAGGTCTGGGAGGAGGCCCAGACAATTTCTGGAACAAAACTGTGGTCATGGATCCTCCTGGGTTACAAGAGGTAGTTCTCTGATTATGTGAGAGGAGAAGGCACTTCGTAAATCGGGGATACTAAGCCCAGGACTGGTTTCTCCAGCTGTACTGAGTCTCCCAATCCAATGTCAGGATTCATACGGGGCACTTTTTGATTTGGCATTCATCAGCCCTGGTGCCTGTCCACTGCAGGGCTTTTCCCAGCAAAGGGTGGATGAGAAGGCAATCCTTGGCATCAGCATTGCCTGGGCAGCCCTCATTTCACAGTTCTCGCCATGTTGCCAAAGCCCATAAGTGTTGACCTGTCTGCTCCTCTGCTTTCCTGCCAGCTCCCCAGACCCCTCTTTATGCTGCAGTCTTTTTCTCTCCTAACACATTGTTGCTTCTGCTTTTGCGCACTCCAATTCCTGTCTCTGGACCTCTCCATCCTCATCCTCTGCCAATTTATTCTGACAGCTATTTTTTTCTCCTTAGGTTCTGCGGCACCATCCCTGGTCCATTTCTAATAACTAAAGAAGCCCATTCTCTTGGCCTCTGCCGTCCTCCTCTGTAGCAATCACCAGAATTGGAGCTTCTTTGTTTGCTCTCTATTTGATAAGGCTGGCATGGGCACACACATGCATACCACTCACTGTTGTATTGCCAGCTTTTAGCACAGAACCTGGCACAGAGAGGGAGTCAACAATGTTTGTGACATTCAAGAGGGCAAGGGAGAATGATGACAGGAGAGGTGTCTCTGTGCTGCTGAGTGTTAAGGAGAAGGATGGAAGAACAGAGAGTCCTGCGGACAGAGTGAGAGAGACATGGCGGCCTTAGGAAGGGTGGAGTTGAACTGGCCTCAAAAATTGGTTGGGTCCTAAGGAAAAAGGCATGAAGGACAGGGGCCCTGAATACAGTCATTCCCTTGCTGGGTCTGCCCCAGCTGGAAAACCTTGACCAGACCCAGACCCTCTTTAGGTCTCAGTTTTCCAACCTGTGCATTGAGAGTTTGTGTCTTCTGGCTCTGCTCTCCACTGGGAAAAGAAGCCCAGGGGGTGGGGCTTGCTCTGAATACCTCTCTCGCTTGATGACCATCCCCTAAGGCCCTTCTGTCTGGACCAGTCTCTGATGGGCTGCTGGTGGCTAACTCCACACAGGTGTGAGCTGGTAACACTTAAACCATCCTTAGTGCCTTTTGGCTCTCACAGGGGCCCCCAGGTGAGCCTCTGATGTCACTGAAGAGCTGTCATGCCCTATTGCTCACAAGAACTTCAACAGGTATGAGGGTTGAAGGTAATGGTCTAGGTGTGTCTGTAGGGGATGGATAATTTACACCTGTTGTGTGCTGACTCTGGCCATCTGTGAATGAGACAGCTGTAGCAGTATACCTGCTTGTGACAGCCTGGTGAGTAGCTGAAGCAATTTCTTTTCCCACTGTGTCTCCTGAGACAGGTGCTTCTGTGGATATTCTGTGACATATTCTGGAGAGAGGTCTGTGTTGGAACGGGAGTGGATAGGTGGGCTTCTGGGGGACAAGGGAGCTCAGACTCTGCTAGACAAGTCAGAAGACTGAGGCAGGGGTGGGCAGGTCCACTGTCCTGGGGATGTGGCCCCTTCCCTGGATGAAGCTTGTGGACAGCCAAGCCATCTTGACTTAATTCTTCCTTGATTCATATGCAGGAGTGACTGGTTGTCCTAGAAAGGGGCCAGACAGAAGAGAGGAAACAGACACCTGCTGACATCCAGCCGGTAGCTGAGGGGAATCAGAGATGTTGTTCAGGGTCTCTGGGCTCTTATATCAGACTAACTTGGGTCTCCGAGTCCCAAGATGTGACATGGGGCTAGAGATCAGTTATTGCCCTGCCAGGCTCATGGTGCTCCATGACAAGGGATCAGATCAGGTCTCTGGGGGTAGGAGAAGGCTATGTCAGAGCTCTAAGGATTGCACACAGACATTTGTGGATATGAATATGCTGCCCAGGGAAAGGCTGAGGGTCCAGGTGCCTGGGCCATGTGTGCCTCAAGTACCTATCGTTCCTCTTGAAGCTGTCCTTGGGCTGAAAGGTGAAAGGTCATGGTATGGCTCATGCTTGGTCTGCCCGGTAGATGAGGATGTATAACTAGCCATCATGTGAACAAGTGAATAAGGTTGTAAATGCTCAAGCAATAGACCAGTCAAACTTGAGGACAAGCCAGGGAAATGACAGGTTTTGTCTGGGAGTCTCATGCGCTTGGTGTGTGGGAGGTGTGTTTGTGCCATGGTGTTGGCATGCGTGTGTGTGTGTGTGTGTGTGTGTGTGTGTGTGTGTGTGTGTGTAGATCACAGCACAACCTTGTGGAGTCAGTTTTCTATGTGTATTTCAGGGATTGAATTTAGGTCATCAGATTTGTTTAGCACATACTTTACCCACTGAGCCATCTCGCTGCCCCCGATATGGCTAATTTAGAAAGGTCTCATTGTTCCTACCCTTTTTTATTTCTTCCCTAGACACCTCTGCTCCATCTCTCAGGCCATTCAGAGGTGATCAAGGGTTCCACCTGTCCCCACAGTCCCCACAGTCCCCCAGTGCTGGTACCTCCAGAGCTGTATGGTCACAGCCAATGTAGCGGGGTAGCAAGCTGCTCTTCCGAACCATGGTGGCATATAGGCGGCTCTTGGCAGTGGCTTCATCAGCTTTCTCAGACTGCACGGGGTGAAGACAGAATGGAGACAGAAGATACATAGGAAGGAGAATGTCTAAGGGGCAGGGCCTGGTCATAAATCCAGCCCTGTGTGGACACTTGCTTACCATTGCACCACTGGGACTTGAGCTGTAATTAAAGCTCATAGTCCCCGGGAGCTCTTCCAAGAAGATCAGCCAATAAATCTCCCCCTTTCCATTGGAATATTTCATTGCCCTCACAGGGACTACTGCCTGCCTTCTTTCTTGGTGAGGATGTGATAAGGAGGCCTGGGGTGTAAGTAGACAGAGAGCAGGGCCTGGCAGATGTCCCACAAGACAGGTCTAGGGCTACCTTCAGGGTCTCTTGGGGTCTTTGCTTTCCTTCCTGCCCTGGTGCCCCTTCTGTAGCCCTGCAGCCCAGGGAGGATAGTGATCTCTGGCACCAGAGTTGCTTGGCAAGAAGGTGAGTGCCAAGGTCTGGGGGAAGGAGTAGGGATGGGAACTACACATGCTGAGTTCTTCCAACTTTACCCATCACCACATTGGAGCCTGCCCGGAGGTGCCTTGTCTTGCCTTTGCTATGGAGCAATAGAGGTCCAGGGTAAAGTGTACTCCTATGGACATGCAACTAGTAAGTGGCAGACCTAGACCTAGAACAGGAACCCAGACAATCTTACCTCACATGCTCCTTTCCTTTGAAAGGAAAGGGTCTCGAGTGCATGTTGGAGAAGAGCTAAGTGATGCTCTGCTCCTCTGTGGCCCAGGACCAGGCACTCAGGTGCTTAATAAGTACATAAGCAATGAAAGTGAATCTTCCCCTTCACCAATCAGCACTAGGAGTCTAGTTCAAGGTTGAGAGGCTGTAGTTTCTACTCCAGGTTGGTATTCAGTTGTCCCCCTGACAGGGTTCATTCTGGAGAATATTTTGACTACCAAATTTATACTCCATATCTCTGGCTTGGGAGGAACATGACCTGAGCTCACCCTCAATTCTCTTCTCAGAGAACATTTGGGAACATCAAAGCACTACCCAGCCAGGGGTTAGGCTCACAGCCTAGTGCTTGCTTGGGCTTACCTTTTTTAACTCGAAGTGGTATGTGTGGAAGATACGCAGGTATTTAATGGGGACTTTATAGGACACCAGCTCCTCTTTCTTATTGTTGTCCATCACCTTGAGGATGACATCTGGAAAGAGTAGCGGGTGAGGTGGGGAAAGAGCTTTCCCAGTGATGGGAGGCAGTGAGAGGCAGGGGACATTGCTGAGACAGACGGACAATGGAGCACATGGAGGAATGCATGCCTTTCCTCGTGTAGCCATTTTCATAGCTTAAGCATTCCCTTCTGGAGGGAGGAGGGAGACTCATAAGACTCAGGAAAACCAAGAAATAAAAAGGCTCAGAAAGTTACAAGATTCACAAGCCCCTCCCTAAGATGCTAACAGCAGTCAGCAATTACTGGTAAAAGGAGACTCTCTGATGGAGCTGCCCAAAAGCTATGCCATGTCAGAATCTCCATGCACGGATGCCACCCAAGCTGAGGGTGAGCTCCTCAGTAGTACTGCTGCCTTTGAGTCACTGTGCTCCTGTAACTGTGCTGGTTAGTTTTTGTCAAGTTGGCATAAACTGGAGTCATGTGGGAAGAAGGACCACCAGCTGGAGAACTGCCTCCATCAGATTGAATTGTAGGCATGTCTTTGGGGGCATTTTCTTAATTGCTAATTGATGTAGGGGAGCCCAGCCCACTGTGGGTGGTGCTGTCCTTAGGCAGATGGCCGTGGCCTTTATAGAAAAGAAGTGAGCAAGCCAGTGAGCAGAGTTCCTCTACTGATTTTTGCTCGAAGCTACTGTCTGGAGTTCCTGCTTTGCTTTGCCCTGATGATGGACTACACAACCTGTAAGTCAAATAGATCCTTTCTTCCCCGAGTTTTTATTGGTCAGTGTTTCATCATAGCAATGGGGGAAGGAAACTAATATAGTAACTCCTTCCTTGAAGCAACCTAAGTAAACTGTCTGCTCCATCAAGCTAGACTTGAGAGGAATTATTAGTTTGTCATGGAACACCACCTGGGGTAAACACATTTGTTTACCCCTGGAAAAGTCACACAACACATGTACATGTAAGGGAACACACATGTACATGTAAACCCATAGGCATTATCTGCATTTCTATCCAGGGCAAGACTCCAAGCCATGTGCTGTTAGAATCTCCCAATGTGAAGAACCTCTGAGCCCCAGAATGGACACATAGGACCAAGCCCAGTCCCATAAGGCAATAGACATGTGAACATGCCATTTTCAGGAATAGGGCCCCTTCTCTTGGTCATATACTCTCCCACTGCCTCTTTGCGTGGACGGGAAGGAGTGTGTCTCATATGTTTTAGGTAGGGAAACAGAGGATCAGAAAAGAAAAACCATCTACTAAAGAAAGCTCTCAGTATAAGAAAGTCTACTCTATGGGGCTAGAGAGAGGACTCAGTGTCAAGAGTACTAGCAGCTCTTCAGAGGACCTGGGTTTAATTTTTAACACCCACTTGGCAACTAACAACACTGGTCCAGTTCCAGATCTGATGCCCCCTTCTGGCCTCCATAGACACTGCATGCATGTGAGGTACAGACATGCAGGTAGACAAAGCACCCATACTCAGAAAATAGACATAATTTAAAAAGCCTGCTCCAAGTTAAATTTTATTTGTTTTCATTTTTTGTGAACAAGTATTTGCCTACATGTATGCATGTGCTCCATGTGAGAGCCCTGTGTGTGCAAAGGCCAGAAGAGGGTGTCAGATTCCCTGGAACTGGAGTGTGGTGTGGTAGATTGATTGCAAATAGCCCCCATAAGCTCATAGGGAGTGGCACTATTATGAGGTGTGGCTTTGGTGGATAGGTGTGGCCTTGTTGGAGGAAGTGTGTCCCTGTAGAAGCAGGGTTTGAGTCTCATATGCTAAAGCCATGCCCAGTGTCTCGGTTCACTCTCTGTTGCTTTTGAATCAAAATGTAGAATTCTCTGTTCCTTCTTCAGCACCATATCTGCCTACACGCCACCATGTCCCTCCACGATGATAATGGACTAAACCTCTGAACTACAAACTACCCAAAATGTTTTCCTCCATAATAGTTGCCATGGTCATGGAGTCTCTTTATAGCAATAGAAACTGTAACTAAACCATGGAGTTACAAATGTATGTGAGCAGCAAATGCTTTTAAACATTAAGCCACTTTTCCAGTCTCTACTCCAAAGAAATTAGAATGAAGATCAACACACCATTTAGTAAACACCTCCCAGAGACCACATTGTCTCCTAAAATCAGGATAAACTTTAAGGATAAAGCCAGCATCCTGGAAATGATCAGCTGCCCACTCACTAGTACCTGCTGTGTTCCAGGCATGGTGGTAACAAGTACCTAGCTACTAGTCCTACAAATTCTTATGGCAAGCATCATCCTCCTTCTCTCTAAAACATGACCAGTGGCACTCAGAGTGGGCATGGAACTGGATCAACACCACATAGCTAGGAAATGGGTAGCAAAGAGGCTGGATTCGGTGACTCGATGCATTTTCTTCATTCTTGGAAATCTATTTTCTTTTGGTTTTTTGTTTGTTTGTTTGTTTTTGTTTTTGAGAAGAAGGAAGAGATGGGCAATGAGGACAGAGGAGAAGGATAAAGGAATGGGGGAAGCAAGATGGAGCCTGAATAAGGAGAAGCTAAGAGATGACAAGGGAGGACAAGGATTATGCTTGAGGGGCACCCTTTCCCAGAGGATGTTAAGGTACTATGAGCAGCTGCTGCTGTTCTGTGCACCTCTCCCATCTGCAATGGGGTGACAAGAGGGTAGCAGGCTGTTATTTTGTTCTCAGTCTTCCTTACAGCTATCCTGAACACAGAGAGGGGAAGGCCCTTACCAAGAGTGGGCTCCATAGGATCCATACCAAGAAGGAAAGAGGCACTGGATGGTCTTGCAATTTACCAAAAGAAAGTATAATACCTCCAGGATTTAAAATCAGCAGGTCTGGATTCTCCTACCAAGATGCTAATTTGCTTGCTTTCTGGCCTCTAGGGAGTCATTTAGCTACTCTGGGCTTCTCTGTATACTTTAAACAACCTAACAGAAAAGAGAAATCTTATCCAATTATTAAGATTTCTGAGGAAGGACTTATGAATGAGGAACCCTATATGCCCAGTCCCAGCTCTCACCAGTTTCTCCTTGTTAACCATCTGTAGCTCTCCACATACCCATCCCTGACAGACCTGAGAAGATTCTGCAGGGGGATCCCAGGACTCCCAGCTAAGATCTGACAACAGTAGCCAAGGAAGCTGTAAACGCATACCCACTCCCCATGGACTCTGCACCCACCAAACTGATCAGGATTTTATGAGATCCTGCATCTACCTATCTTGGGACACCCTGTTTTTTGTAGGAAGCTGGCCCTGAACTGTAACTGGGTGAATAGACAGCCATTCCTTCCATGATCTTGTCTTCTTGTGTCAAATGTTTCATTAGCTTCCTGTTTGGGCACTGAGCCCTTCTGCTTCCCACCACTCCTTTTGTGTGGCCAAGAAGTCATTTTGGCTACCTGCCTACTTTGGCCTTGACCCTTTTGCTTTTCATTAACATGTCCTCAAGCTACCTCCCCCCAATCCTCTTGCCTCTTGCCCTAGCCCCCAATTTCCTACCCTCTCTGTAGATATCACCACAGTGACCAGTTCCAACTAGGATCCAACAAGCAACTTCAATCTGTGCCTGCCAATATTCTCTGTTTCATGTGGCCTCTTCACCCTCCTGTCCCTCCTGCAATTAGTCCTGCCCCCCAGCTACACAGAAGACCCAAGACTACTGACCTCTCACCACACTCTTCCTCATTTCACCCTCTTTGTGCATGGCAGAGGAGCAGGGTCCACCTATCATTGCTACTAACTTACACACACACACACACACACACACACAGAGAGAGAGAGAGAGAGAGAGAGAGAGAGAGAGAGAGAGAACACATGGGGTGGGAGGATACACAGCAATACTATGCAACAGCAGGCATTCACATAAACACATGAGCCCTCACAAAGGTGTGGGTGTACAAGCACACATGTGAATCTGGTGAAACCTCAGGATGGGTTTTGTTTGTTTTCTGCTCTTTCATGTCTTCTCAAACCATCCCCACAGCTCCTCTTCTTCCTTTATGGGAAGGCAAATATTCTCTTGCCTTCTCCCCAAGTGTGGGAGCCCACTGTGTTACCTCTTTCCCTCCTACAGTCTCTTGATTGTCAGCTTTTGGTCTGTGAGGTGAACAAGGAGGGCAGTAAAGCCTACCTTTTCTTTTAAAGCCACCTGCAAGAAGTGAGGATGCTGATCTGACTAGTTGAGTCCAGGGACATGGCAGGGGACCGCTGCTCTATGCTGCCAGTGCTCCCAGGCTGCCCAGTGCCAGTGCTCCCAGGCTGCCCAGTGCCAGTGCTCCCAGGCTGCCCAGTGCCAGTGCTCCCAGGCTGTCCAGTGCCAGTGCTCCCAGGCTGCCCAGTGCCAGTGCTCCCAGGCTGCCAAGTACTGGTGCTCCCAGGTTGCCCAGTGTCAGTCACTGCTCTCAGGCAGTTCTGGCATCAGCAGTCACTTCAGTATGCCCAGCCCAACCTCTCACTTGAGGGTAGACATTAGATGGTCTCACACTGAGAAAACACACAGGGTGCATTGGCAAATGTGCATACAAGCACCTGGTCCAAGACCAAGGGAGGACTGGCCAGGGATAAAGATCCATTCTAGCCAGAGGCATTAATAAAACTCAGCTAGAACCTGGAGCTCCAGTGATAGAAGATGCCTAGTCTCTCAATGCTTACCCAGGACTTGTGTTATTTAAATTCCCTAAGCCTCAGTGTTCTCTCCTAAGGAGCATAGCTCCTCTTAGAGGCTGGTGACTCTAATGATGGATGCGTGGGGACATGCCACAAGACTATAACATGCCATTTCAGTGGGACATGGCAGTAATAACAACCATGAAAATAACAGCAACTGTCATAAAAAAAAACGATAAGCTCATATTGTCTGGAAAATTCATTTATGTGGAACAACTCATTTTTCCAGCAGGCTGTAGAGATGAAGCATGATGGGATTATGGATTTTTTTCCTAATGCTTTTATGGGAGCCCAGGGAGGTGCTCAGGTGATCTCCAGCTGTGTTGGGACAAGCCTGTGCTTTTGCCTTCCATGCCGGTGGGGCTGTGTTCCCTGTATTTCCCACATGCGAATCCCCAGCTCCCAGCCTCACCTTCTCGTCCTGCATCCTCTGCCTGGATCTCCACTTTCACTGTGTCCCCCCAGATGGGTGCTCTGGTGGGTTCTGAGGTCACAGAGGTCGCTGCTTTGGGGTTGTGAGTGGTGGCTTCCTCTGATGTGGTTTTTCTGGAGAGGAAGGGCAGCTGAGTTAGAGGGAGGCTTTCTGCTTTCTTCCTGGGCTCCACTGCGTGGGGACAGAAAGTGGGCAACTCTCTCCATACACACTCATGCCAGCCTGGGCTCAATGCATGCCAGGCTTCTCCCTTCAGCTGTCTTGTTTGATGATCACCCATCTTGCTGGCCACTTGCTCACCTTTCTTAGGTGCAGAAGCTCAAAGCGAAAGCAAGGCAGATGTCATACCTATCTGCTTTCCTGCCCCTTGCCAAAGAGGGCTCCTGGCAGGTGCCTATATGCAGGGACCCCATCTGGACCCTCTTCTCTGGAGGTCTGTTCAATGGTAGAATGCTTCGGGATAACACTTGGCCCTGTGCCACCCACCTAAGCTGCCCTCTCCTGGCTTTCAATTCTCTAAGTGTTTGGCTGAGTCAGAGTCCCAGGCTGACCCGATGCCTCAGCTCTGAACCCTTTCCATGGGGTAAACTATCTCCTTATCCCCTCTGACCAGAACCCTGGGGTAGACACTGGGTGCTGGGCACAGGGCAGAAGAGAGCTTCCCGGCCCTTGACCACACAGGCTCTCAGGGGCAGGCTGTGCAGGTGAGGCAGGAGCCTGGGTTTTTTGTGGCTCAGTAGAGCCTGTAGGTGTGGGAGGTGAGTGTCCCTGAAATCCAGGGCCATCAGACAGCTCAGTCAAAGGGTTAATATCCTTGTGTTAATATCCTTTGATCAGGGATGAGCAGTCCCTGCCCCAGTCTGTAGGAGGGGAGCTATACCAAACACCCAGCAGGGGAGATCTGGTGCATCCCCCTCTGAGAGCCCTTTGTTTTATCTCTGTGATCATGGCTGACTGAAGGGTGCCACATGAGCTCTTCCTGCCATTCTGTTCTTCTGTTCTCTGTCTTAATGGCTGCACCTGCAAAGCCAGGGCTCCCGGGCTTTGCCATCAGCTCACCACACTGATGAAAGTGCACAGAGACACCTCAGTCCCGCACTGGTGCTCTGCACCTCTGACAGAGGCAGGGGAAGACAGCACAGCAGCCATGGAGATGTGGGTTCACTAAGGACACGCGGGAAGGAAAGCAGGCCTCCTACATGTCACCGTCCTGCCCCCACACAGGCTCATCCTTGGGGGCTCTTAGGGATTGCAAGTGACTGTATGCGCACGGAAAACATAAAACCAAGGGTGTGAGAACGCCGCCGGTGACAGGGCTGGCCTGTGACAGGGCTGAGATCGGAACTCACGCCTGCCCCTTGACAGCCCTTCTCTTCCTGCAGTGCCTATCTTCTCCCCTCCTCTATTCAAGCTCTAGGGGTTTTGCCGGAACAAGTCAGAGTTAAAGGATGGAGGAAGTTAGAGCTTCCCCTTAGGACCAGAAAGAGTTAAGTCTCCCTAGCCTAGCCAAGAGGTGGTCAGGGTAGGGGGCTGAGATGAAGGGAAGAGGGGGAGGCCCAGGGGAGAAGGTAGGGGGTGGAGAAGGAAGCTATTAGCAGGTGGGGGAGTCTGTAAGGGTAATGGCTTTTCCTGGCACAGCTGGCTGACTCCTTTGGGCCTCGATGAGAATCTAGAACTGGAGTTGGGGGTGGGGAGAATGTTCTGTCTCCTTCCAGAGTGGAAACAGGGGGCCAGCTGACTCCTGACTCCCAGTCCCAATCTGGCATTGTGATCTTGGTGCCTGGTGGAGCTCTAGGTCCCCATGTTCTGAGGGAGCCCAGGTCTCCCAGCACAACCTCAGGTCCCCGTAGCTTTAAGATCTGCATCCCTTTCATCCTTCTCCAAGGTTTAAGACTCCTCCCTCCCCATCTCCAAAGGGCAGCCTTTGCTAAACAGCCTGGCAGCCGCAATCAAAGCCAAAGACACTGGTGCCTATTTACTCAGGGCTCAGACCTAGTTTAGTCTCAGCAGGATGGGACTGGGGTTGGGTGCAGAGGAGGGGAGCAGCTGCCTTGGGCTCCAAGCTGTGCAAAAATGTAGTTCCCCCCAAAAGGCCTACACCTCCCCCAGGGTACAAGAGGAGTGTGTCTGACAAACTCCAGGCCTCTAAGCCTGCATTACCTGAAGGTCTCACCTCAACATGGCGTGAGGGGCCAAGTCCAAGCACAGCTGTGAGTGGGAGGGAATGAGAAGCTTCTGTTTTTTGTTTTTCCATTCAAGGTCACGACTAAGGGAAAATGCGGGTGCCTGATTCCTGTAGGCTACTGCTGGGGGTTGGAGAAGTGGAAAATCACCAGACATGGATGGAGGCTGGGGAACACACACACACTCACATCCATCCCACACACCCACAGCAACCCCACCTCCACACACACACCCACAAACATGCACACAGAGAGGCATGTGTTTCGTGTTGTTTCAGTTTGCATGCCCCACTACACCCATTCCTTCCCTTGCCACCCTGATGTGTGTGTGCATGTAAGAGTATGCACATGTATATGGAGGCTAGAAGTTGACTGTAGATACCTTCCTATTTCTCTCTCCATCTCTTCTGAGACTGGATCTCTCAGAAAAGATTTGGCTAGACAGCTGGCCAACAAGGCCCAGGCATCCTTCTGTCTGCACCTCAAGCCCGGGGTTACAGGCAGCATGGCTTTTTACATGGGTACTGGGGATTGATCTGAACTCAGGTCCTAATACTTGCATGGCTAGCACATTACTGACTGAGCCATCTCTCTGGTGATCCTTCACCATCTCAGTCCTGTCCTTCCCTGACTGCTAGCTTCCAGCTGCCTCTGCTGTCTTCTAGTCCCATCTGAACCTCTCTCCCCCATTTGCCCCAGAGTCCTTTGGGCCTCCCAGTCCTTTTAGAACTTCAGAGCAAACCCCATAGGGGGCCTGTGCTTATTCGGAGAGACAATCCCAGGATAGCTCACCACCCAGGATAGCAAAACAAAGGGAAGGGTCCTAATTCAGTGTGTTCTGAGTCCTAAAGAGTTCTTAGCAGGATGAGTAGGGCCAAAACAAAGTTCCCAGAAACTCAGGGAGGGAGGCATTCAAGCAGGCTTCGACAGGCTAAATGAAGGACAGTTCTTTAGATGGGAAATGGCTGACAAAAGGTCCTGCTACCCTTCAAAGTGGCCCACTATGATCTGTTGATGGCTCTCCTGGAGAACCTAAAGAGAGGTGGGAAGACAGGTTCAGACTAGGTGTCCTTGAGGTCAGCTGCCAGGTGTGTGGTTGGGCCTATCTTGAGAACACCAGGCAACCCCCACCATGCCAGGCTCTTTCAAGTCAGCCCATGAGCCAAGTACACCAGGTTCCTCATCCTCTAGGAGGCAACTGGCAGCCAGACTCCCAGGTCTCAAGTCTGCTTTCCTCCTGGGAGGCATTTAACAGCCTGAAGACCTCTCCCCAAGGTCAATCTTCCCCAACAGGGGTAGGAGCTAGAGTTAACCTCTGCAGAGTGGGCCAATGGTTGCATTCCTGTCCTGGAGCTTACCTGCTATGGCTAGCAAGGGAAGATGTCTGGAGGAGGCAGGGGTCACAGAGATGTCCCCAGAAAGAGGACCCTTTCCACAATGAAGCCTTGCAGATTTGGAGGAGGTCAGGAGTTGGCTCATGGCAAGTCATAGGAGGGGCAGACTTGGACAGTCAGGCTTTCGGGCCTCCTGATTGACTCCTCTCTCATTCTCTTTATTCCAGGCCCACCTCCAGGGCCTCTGAGATCACATAAGGAAGGGAAAGGACTGACTCCTCTGGCCTCAGCTAAGCCATGTGGGAACTATTGGTCAAAAAGCTGTGCCCAGGGAATCATTAAAGAGGAGAGGGGCTGATCTGAGTCAGGTAGAGACCCATCCAAAGCCCCTTCTCATCCTTTCTCATTTCAGACCCAGCCCAACAGTCACTCCCCTGTATCATGCATCCCTTCTCTGGCTTCAATGCTGTTCAAGTCCTTGTGGGCTCCAGGCTAAGCAGCATCTGTCACTCTAGGGCATAAATGGAGCTGTTATATTATGCAAAGTGAAGGGCTCTCATTGCCCAAAAAACAAAACAAGCAAGCAAACAAAAAAACACCCAAAACAAACAAAACGAGACTTTGTCTCTCTACCTCATCCCTTTCCTCTTCAGCCGTTCTTAGAGGAACCGTTCGTGGGGTAGGGAGGTCAGCCCTTTTTGGAACTCAGTCAGTCAGATGGATCTTCTCATGTGGTTCAAGAGGGAACTCTGGTTCACAGAATGCAATGTCTGGGGTAGATTTAATATCACATCCTCTCTCCTCTGGAAAGGGAGTGTCCCTGATTCCAATGATCATTTCTGAGGCCAGGGATAGCACCAGGCCAAAGACAGTGTGTTACCTGCCTTACCTGTAAGCCATGGAGGCATGTATCTTGGGTTATCATTGATGTGGCTCTTAAAAGTCACCTTCTTAGGATAGGGTGGCACCAAAATCTTGTGGGGGGCAGATGACAGTCCCCGTGACAAGTTGTGGGTATGAGTGAGACAACTTTAGAAGGTTTCATGTCTTGAGATCTTCTCAACAGATCAATCAATGACCATCCACTCTTCTAGAACCCCCTTGCCTCTGTAAGCACCCTTAGCAAGGAGGGATCCAGGCCAGATACTGGGGTGAACTTCCCAGTCTCAGAATTCTTCCTGGATGTTCAGATTCATCATTCCTAATTCTGAGGTTTGGGGTATCTCCTTGCCCAAATACTGGGGACTGGAGCCTGTTCAGTCTCTGGGGAGACAGAGGACAAAGAAGTTGGGACAGTGTCACCTTACTAGCTCCTTCCTCCCATGTACACTACAGAATTCAGGAGGAGGGACCTGATTGGTCATCTCAGATGCTCTTGTCTTTTCTCCCAGCATTGGCCAGTGGGTCCCAGCCTAGTGTGAATAAGGACAGAAAATGGCTGTGGAAAGGCACATGGAAGTAGCTCTTTTCCTGAAGCTGTGCTGGGCATTCTGGCTCAGACACAGACCCTGCCTATGCTGCATCAGCTCTCAGTTCTGCCCAGGAGGCACAGGGCAAATTCAGGTTCCAAGGGCTGTCCCAGTATAATATCCTTGAAGATGGTGGAAGCAAAGCGTGGCTATAGGGACAGGACCTATTCAGGGGTCCAGCCCAGATCCTGGCCTCTCTGTTGTCACAAGGCCTCATAGGTGGATCTTGGCTCTGGTTTTGCTAGGCACACGGACCATCCTTTGAATCCCCAGCCACAGTTCTAAGCTAGTTTTTGAATCACATTCCTCTAACACCTTCACAGCACCCAGAGAACGTTCCTCAGGTATCAAGATCCCTGGGAAGATGGGGTCACACCTAGTTCCCCCCTCCCATCCTCTTAGCCCCATCCCTATCTGTGGAAAAGGAGAGGAATTTACCCTTTATCCTTTCCAGAGATAAACCCCACAGCTTTCTGTGGATTCCAGGATGGCCCCCCTGAAGGCCAGAGGAGGCAGACTGGGGTTCAGGCACACAGTTGTTGATCTGAGTCTTGGCTCCTGGCTCTACTGCTATGGACTCAGACTCGTTCCATAAACCTTTCCTGCACTAATGGTGCCCTGTGGCTAACATAGGGTGAGACTGCTGCCTGCACACCCATGCACAGGGCTGGACGGAGGTACAAACTGGATCCAGGGCTTCTGGAATTTTTAGGGTGCAGTGTGAGGGAGCCTGGGGTGGAAGAGATTTCAAGGAGAGAAGGGGTGCATAGAAGAGACCACAAAGGAGCTGGAAGAAGTATTTGCAGGTGTGGAAACTAGATGAATGTCCCAGGGAAGGAAGGGAATCTGGCCATCCCGGAAATGAGAAAAAGGGAGACCTCAAGAAAAGGTGATACCTGCTCACAGAAGCCGAAGGGTCAAAGTCACTCTCTTGGAAGGAGATTACCAGCCTGCAAGGCTGGATGTGGCACCTGAGTCTGAGCTGGGTTGGGGAGGGGACAGTTATGAAGGACCACTGAAGATTCCAGCTGTTCGGCCTGCATTGCCAGCCCTGGATTTCACACAGAAACCTAGATTTCAAAACAGTGTAGATAAGCCCAAATTCATTCCCCAAAATCAGAAATCAGTAGGCAGTTGTTGGGGTGGAGGTACTCTGAAAGAGCCAGGGTTCTTGGCTTTGCCAGGCTCTGCTACATACCAATGACCTCAGGATTATGTCACCGGTCTGGCCCTGAAGGTATGAACTTCGTCATTGTTAGTAAAGCCCCTTCTGAAGGGAGCTGTGTGGCTAAGTGGAAGGTGACAGACACAGGGAGGAGGCAAAGGCAGGTGAAGCTGAACTGGGACCCAGAGGTGGCTGGCCCCTGCCAGGTGGCCTCCCTCTGTCTTTGCTGTGCACTGTACCACCAGACACCTGTTTCTGAAGCCATCGTGGCCCAGATGGGGCAGAAGGAAGTTGGGCGAAGTTAAGAGGGAAGCCCAAGCTCTCAGCTGCCCATGGTGTCTGGGGAGTCAGCATCCTGGTAGGAGCTCTGCACATACTCAGTAAAAAGCTCTGGGGTCTACGCATCATGTGCCCTGGAGTTCAGAAAGTGCCCTCTCTGCCCTGTTTCTTGCCCTCTCCCGAAGCATGCTTGCTTCTGTTGGGCAACATTGCCCTCCCGGCTGTTTCTCTGGAGTCTGATGCCCCAGGGAGAGCTCATACTGTCAGGGACTGAATGTTCATTTCAGTCTGAGACCTCAGGCGCCTTATGCTGAGCTGGTGGAGGAACATCTGGAAAGAATGCTTGTAACTACAGTCTGGCAGGGGCGGGGGGTGTCCCAGGCCAGCCCTGCTTTAACCATTGACACCAGCTGTGTTTACAGCTCTGGGACTTAGGGAGCTTCACACAGAACAAAAATTTGGAGGCTCTGAGCCTCAAGGGTGAAACCATATGGAGCAGCTGTGGGGAGGAAATCGGGCTACAGGCCTA
The DNA here is from genome assembly GCF_943737965.1 of Phodopus roborovskii. Classification (NCBI taxonomy): domain Eukaryota; kingdom Metazoa; phylum Chordata; class Mammalia; order Rodentia; family Cricetidae; genus Phodopus; species Phodopus roborovskii. The sequence goes on from NW_026126517.1 coordinate 34,758,268, forward strand.
GTGAGTACAAGATGATGGAGTCCCAGGGCCCACCCAGGATCTGCTCCCCAGCCTTGTCTCTTTCCAAAGGGGCATCCTTCTTGAAGACAAGATCTCTACTAGAGCCAGTGAGTCAGATTTTTTTCCAGGCTGGCCTCCAACTCACAGAGATCTGCCTGCCTCTGCCTCTTGAGTGCTGGGATTAAAGGCATGAGCCACCAACGTCCAGTCAGATGGGAATTATTATTTTTATCTGCTCCATTCCATGACCAGCCAATCACCTCAATCCAGTTCTTCACTCTCCAGGGCCTCAGCTTTCTTGACTACTTCCAGGGGACAATATTACTTCCCCTACTGTTAGGTATACATGGGGAACTGGTAAGCTTAAAACAGGACTAATTTACACATGGGGGCCACTTTCTTCCTGGAACTCTCTCTCAAGTATGGTCACTATTAGTGTTAGTTTTGCTCAGCTCAACTCTACAGTTGCTGAGGTAGAGGTCACCTATGAGTCATCCCAGATTTCTGCCTTCTTTGCTTAGATTCTTGCCCTCTGTGGCCCCTTGGCTACAGGGACGGGTGGGTATGTCCAGAGCACAGGCTGGATCTCCAGATTGGTCACTGCATCTCTTTGGAAGCCTGTTAGGTCCTTGATGCCAACATTTCTCTTTCAAGAGGGGAAACTACTGCATAAAAGATCAATTCAAACAGGAGGTAGAAGGGGCTTTGGAATTTGAAATCCTGGATCCTCCAGTGAAAACCTATTTGCTGTAGGACCGCAAGGGTCTTAGAAATGCTGTGAGCAGCAAGACATCCCTATGTAAGATGAGGTCTGAAACCTTCACACACTCTGCTCACATTTGCCTCCAAGATGGGATTCTTTAACTCTCTTCATACCGGAACCATTATTGTCTAATTCCAATGTCCTTTCCATTTAGTCACAAAGGACAGAACCATTTGTAATCAAGACCAGGCTCAGTGTGGGCCAGGGTCTGGGCTCACTCCTGATTGTCACTGTCTTGCTCCTGACCTGTTTCTCACCCTCAGCTCAGCTAAGTCAGGGCTGGCCACATGCTCAGAGGAACCACCCAGGCTGGCTATGCCCCACTCATTAGCTCAGGGCAGCAGGCAGCCAAGGCAGCAGCTGCCAGAACTGGCAGTCCTTCCCCCAGACTTTGGCCAGGGGTCAGAATCCACAGGCCATCTCCTGGTGCTCCCCCATCCGGCCCACTGGGGTACCCCCACCTGTCAGGACCATTGCCTTCCTGGTCCCTGCTGGGCTTTGACTGACAGGTCTCTTTGTGCCAGGCTGGGAGACAGGCGCTGGACACTGGACAATTTAGGGGAGACCTGGGGCCTGGGCACTGGTCCAGCAGACCTGGGTGTGGAGTCGCCTTGTGCAATACAGCTAGGGCACTAAAGAATAGACAGTTTCCCAAGCTACAGAGTAAGCCAGCCTAGCAGACCTGTACCAACATGGAACCCAAAACTCATCCTGGTCCATGGAAAGTCTGAGACTTTGCAGATCAGGGACTGGAAGGCTGTCATACTGGAAGGGAGGGGCAGTGGGCCAGACTCTGAGTCTTCCTGTCTCCAGTTTGACTTCTTTCTACTGTCCTGTGGGGTTTTTTTGGGGGGGGGTTTCATGTGCCCAATATGAGTGCTGGCTGAGGACTACTTACCCTGTGTTTTGCCCTGAACCTGCCAGTATTGCCCATTTCCTGATTCTACCATCTTCAAGGCTCTTCAGACCTTCCCACATGAGGCATTTGGGCATTCAGAGGTGAAGCAATTTTCCAAAAGTCACACAGCAAATGAGGACAGTGTCATACCCATCCATACATCCATCCATTACTAGCTTCCAGCTTCCTACACTCCATAGGTTTTGTAATGGGGAGAGAAGAGTGAACAAAAGAGACCTGGTGGTTGCTCTTGGAATCAGTGAGACCTGATGAACAGCAAGTGAATAACCACATAAAGGCAGCAATCTACTGTGGCAGTCTATAGTACTGTGGAGGTGTGCAATGGGGAGATGCTGGCTTGGGAGATCAGAGGTCTCTTCTTAGAGTAGGTAAAGTTGGATGAGGGGTGCAAAGACTCGGGGTGGGAGGGGACAGTGTTTCCTTAAGACCGAGATGACCATTATGGCTGGAACAAAGATAGATGGGGGGGGGGTCATGCTGCTGAGAAGCTGGAAGAGCCAGTGAATGAAGACTCAGCCATGGTGGGCCTGGAGTTCTCTTCATCCTGGGAGCAGCAAGAAGCCATGGGGTTGCTTAGGTACTCTGATGCCACAGAAGCAAAGGGAAACCTTCCTTAGAAGGAAGTTGGCAAAGGGGCAAGATTGGATGTACCTAGCAGGTGGGAAAACTACAGTGGCCTACTAGGTGGCAGAGAGACATGGCCAAATACAAGGGACAAGTGTGTGTGTGTGTGTGTGTGTGTGTGTGTGTATGTGTGTGTGTGTGTGGTGCTCTTAGACATAGGTTGAATGGGGCAGGATGTGATTCCTGATGCCAGGATGGGCATGAGATGGCATAGAGAATATTAGGAATGTGTGGCCTTGGAGGAAACCAGGGTAAGCCAACATTTAATTCTATGTGGGACACATGAGGAGCAAGGCCAGAGAGGAAGCGAGAGTAGAGTATCTTGGAAGCCAAGATATCTAAGGATAGTGAGTGGTCACCACAGTCTAGTGCTACTGGGAGACCACACAGACGAGATGCTCCTTGGATGTAGTTGAGGTACAGTGCCCACAAGGGACTTGAGAGAATTGTTGCCATGGGGTAGTGAGTGGGATTGGAAAAGTGGCTTAAAGAGAGAATGGCAGAACCATAAAACAAGCAATTGGGCCTGTTGAGCTAGACAGCTGTGACAGCTGGACTGGCTGGGGCTACAGTCTACAGAGGGGTGAAGTGGCCTGAACCCTTTGCAGCTCCCTCTAATGATATAGATGAGTAGTTTGGGGGTTCATGTCCCAGCCTACCACCTCAACTATAAATCTGCTTGCTGGGAAAGCAATAAAGCCAAAGAGGACAGAAGGAGTTTGAGACAAGGACACCAGGATCCCTACCCTGATCTGAGGTGGGCCTATATGGACAGGCAGAGTGCATGCAGTAAGCCAAGATGGGTGACTAGACTCAGGACACCAGAAAACATGGTAAAAGTACTTGGAGTAAGATGTTATGTATGCATGTATATGTGTGTTTTCTGGCCTTATTGAGGTATAACTGAAGAGTAACAATAATATATATTAGAAGTGTATACCAGGATTTGACATACTTACCTTCTATGAATGATACCATGTAATCGAGCTAACACATCCATCCTTCACAGTTATCCTTTTGTATGTATGTGGTGGGAATGCTTAAGACTTGCTGAATTTAAAGTCTACAATATAATATTAATTATAGTTGTCATAGTGTATAGTAGATTCCCAAATTCACCTTATAAATGTATGTTTGGACTCTGACTGACATCTCCCTATTTTCTCCATTCCTAGACCCTGGCACTGTTTTGTGAGTTCAATGTTATTCTACATTGAATGAAATAATGTGGTGTTTGTCTTTCTATGCCTGGCTTATTTTACTTAGCATTATATCTTCCATGTTATAGAAAGTTACATATGACATGTATATGTATGTGTGTTATCTACTCATTCAGTGATGGTTAGATGTTTAAGTTCATTCCATATCTTTATATGATGATGCTATAACAAAATAGGGATGCAGTTATCACTTCATGACACTGACTTCTTTCCTTTGGATATGTATACAGATGTAGGATTGATAGATCTATACTAATCCTATTTTTAATGTTTGAGGAGTTTCCACAATGTATAAATATGCATTTCTAGCCATAGTGTAGAGAGATTTCCTTCTTTCCACATCCTCACCAATATTTGTAATTTTTATTAAATTTAATTAGTTAATTAATCTTGTTTACCTGGGTGTTCATGGGGTGGAGTGGTACACATGCCGTGGAGTTTGTGTAGTCAGTGAACAACTTGTGAGAATCTGTTCTCTCCCATATATGTGGGATCCAGGATTGAACTCAGGTTGTCAGTCTTGGTGACAAACACTTTCATCAGGCTACTTCTTGTCTTTCTGATAATAGCCAGCTTAACAGAGATGAGTGGGATGATCTTCAAATTTTGATTTGGATATCTTTGGTGATTAGTGGCTATCTATCTATGGTGACTAGTAGCACTGAGCACCTTCTCCTACACCTGACACCCAATTGTACTTTTTTTTTTTTTTTTTGAGACGATTTCATGCATCGTGGGCTAGCCTTGAATTCACTATGTATTCAAGATGATGAACTTGAATGTCTGCTCTTCCTGAGTGACCAAGTGCTAACGTTACAGGCGTGCACCATCATGCTAGGTTTATGCTGCTTGGTGTATGTTAGGCTAGCACTCTACCACAGAGCTATACTTCCAGCCCTCTTTGCCTGTTTCTATTTCTTTGTTTTGAGAAAGGGTCTCACTGTGTATCCCTGGCTGTCCTGGAACTCACTTTGTAGATCAGGCTGGACTAAACTCCCAGAGATCTGCCTGCCTTTGCCTTCCTGTAGCTGGGATCAAAGGTGTGTGCTATCATAGCAGGGCCCTTTTAAAATCAAATTGACTTTCTGGTACTGGGGAGTGTAGGTTCTCCATATTCTCTGGGCATTGACTCTTCATTGGATGTGTGGTTTGCACGTATGTTAGGTCATTCTGCTTCTTCAAGTCTGTGGTAGTTTTCCTTTGCTGCACAGGGTTTTTCAGCTTCTTGTCACCCATTTGTTTATTTTGTTTTCGTTGCTTATACTTTCGATGTCAAATTAAAAAAAAAAAAAAAAAAGCATTGCCAAGACCAATGTAAGGATCCTAGGGAAAACTGTTTACTTCTAGATCTTAACAGTTTCAGATTTACATTCAAATGTTTATAATTAAAACACACACATTGAAATACCCATATGAGAAAAGACTTCAGTGGACTTTCTTATTGCATATTTTGCTGTTCTCTGTTGTAATCAGATCGAGGAAGACAGCAAATTTGTTCTAGGGTCTAGGACTCAGCTCTGGGGCCTTTGAGTTCTTGGTCCCCCCCTCTGGGATTCCTACCTGGGGCTGGGGGTTAGCACTGGAAGCCATCTCTGGGTCCTGGCAGCTGGGCCTTCATTCCCAGAAGCCCTCCCTTCTCCTTTTCATTTGCATCTCATTAGCACCACTTGGAGCTGCTGGCAGCTCAGCTTGGAGCTCTGGGACCAGGCTGTAGCCTGGCACAGGCCCTGCTCCCATCATGAAAAGGGGAGTAGGGATGTACACCTCCCACTTTCTATCCTACATGCGGTGGTGCCGTAGGGTCAGAGGAACTAGGGTGTTCTCAGCTCTTTACACTCCCATCCAGGCTCACATGCCCTAGACTCCCCTCCCTTGCCTGTTCCTATGGCAACAGGGTGATAGTGCAGGGGTCTTGGAGCAAGGCAGCCATCCAGCTCCCCTCCCCTCCTCAGCCCAGGCTGGATTGGTGACAAGCAGGGCCTCAATCTCCTGAGATGATCAGTGATAATTGGTTTATGGAAATAGCTGAGAAGCTGAGGGACATTCCCAGTAGAAACCAGGCTCCCGCCAAGGCAGCTTTCTGCCACCTGTCCTTCCCTGGTTAAGAAATGGGGCTGGGGGGGGGGGGTAGGGCAAGAAGCTGGGTTGAGGCTGGTGGGGTTTTCCTGGGCAAACCAGGCAAGAGCCCCACCTGTTGTTCTTCAATCTCTATGCCTTGCGGGAAAGGGGGCGTGAGAAAGGCTACTTGTCGTCTTAGCCAAGCTTTGCATCCTTAGACCATTATTAGTCTGTGACCATGTTGGAGAAATGGAGAATGAGACCCAGGATCTTCAAGAAGCCTCAGTTCTGGGGACAGATAAGAAACACATGTGTTGCTGTTGCTAGGGGATCTACTCTGGTAGATCTGGCTGCCTGGAGGAGGAGGCAGGAGGAATGCAATGAAGGTGAAGATTTAGTGGGTGTGCACATGAGGGCTGGGGCAGGCATTCTCCAAAGGGACTGAGCGGTGGGTGGGAAGTGCCTGGTGCAGGCAGGGAGGTGTCAGGTAGAACTGTAGGAGGTCACAGAAGCCAAAAAGTCCCCATTCTTGCACAGTGCTAATTTCCCTCCACAGGGAAAGCTGGCTGGCTGTGGTTTTGCTTCATATGCTTTTTGAGGGGCAGCAGACAGCGAACATGGCATGGCAGGCCCTGGCCACCATGGAGAGAGTGAGAGAGAGAGAGAGAGAGAGAGAGAGAGAGAGAGAGAGAGAGAGAGAGAGAGAGAGAGATGCACTAAAGGACTAGAACCCATTACAGAAACGACCAGGAGAGGTGAGGGCCCCCAGAGGGTGGCTACACGCAGCAAAGGCTCTTGCATCCCCCAAGACCAGGAGAAGCAGACTCCAAGTCGTTCTGTGACAGGAGAGCAAGGAAGGAATTCAGAAAGATGCAGAAAGATTAAAGTAGCCAAAGAGCAGTTGGCAGAGAAAGACTAGAAGCCATTCCCCACCCAGGCTTCGTGTAACAGCATTCCAGGAAAAATAAAAAGCCCATTCTATATAAGGTGGGATGTAAATGTCCAGTAAAAGGTGATGACCTGCTGAGTTTTTCCATGTTTGCCTTTCCAGCTCACTAGCTCATTCTCATTCTTAGGAGTGCTGTTTCTATTTCTAAGCACATGTCCCCCCTAGATCAATTTTTCCCCCCGAAAGACAGATGCCCTGGAACTCAGATCTGTGCTTATGACATTTGCCCTGACCATGCCCACCCCGCACTGAGCCCAGCATAGGCACTGTAGACAAGGGCCTTGCCCTGGTGAGGTCAGGCCCTGCTCAGCCCTGGCAGCAATTACCACACAGCAAGGGACAGGGAGGGCCTCTCATTTGTCCAGCCTTAGTATGACATCTCCGGGTACCACAGTCCCTTCAGGAGTTCAGTTTCCAAATATTCATCAGATGGTTTCTGCTCACAGACCCAACCCCACCCCTACACTGGTTTCTGCAGCTACTTACACCACCACATAGGGCCATGGGTCAGAGCCATCCTTGCTGGCAGGCAAATTGGTAGCTCCATGCAGAGTGACCACAACAGTCTCCTTATTATAGGGAGCCAGGTAGTTGGTGTCAGGATTTGGGTCCTGGGAGGTATCCTGGAGGTCCACTGGTTCTTCAGAAACCTGTGGGGGAGAGCCAGGGCTGAGTGGACTATTCTGATACAAAACTTCTCTCTTCCATTACCCATAACCTCTACCAAGCACTTGGGAGCTTTTGACATTGTAATTTTGGCTAGGGATTTGTATTTAATTACAAAACAAAAATCAGGAAGAAATTTCATAAAAACTGCTGATGGTGGTATACACTTATAATTCCGGCCCTCAAGAGGTAGAGGCAGGAGGACCAGAAGGATCAGAAGTTCAAAGTCATCTTCAGCTCCAGCGTGAGGCCAGCCTGGCAAAACAACAAAAGGGTCAGTGAACTGGCTCACCCTTTGCTGTGTAAGCCTGATGACCTGAGGTGGATTCCAGAAACCCATGGTGGAAAGAGAAAACTGACTCCTAAAATAGCTTTCTCCTCCTCTCAACATGCGAGCTATGACATGCATACACCGTACTCACACATGCACACATACACAATAACAATAGATAAAATACAAATAATAAAGCTGAAAAATACAAGTTGTATGTTTTGAGTAAGTATGATTTTGTGCTGAACTGTGCTCACAGAGTCTTGGCTGCAGGAGGCTGCATACAGCCTGTGGGCTGTGGCCTGCTAGGCCTGACTGTCGATTCCTCCCAATACCTTTCCTTCTCTGTAACACTTCCCTGCTTCCTGAACTACAGAACAATAGCCTTCGAAGCCAGTTTCTCCCTACCTCTGTCTCATACGCTACCGTTCGGGGTCTCTCTTGTTTCTTCCTTAGCCTTTGGTGTGTCTCCTGTTGCAGCAGTGGTCAGCCCACCTTAGCTGTAATCACAGTCTCTCCACAAGCTTCTGCAGGTGCCTCTGTCTCTAACTCCTCAATGCCACCTGCTCCTTAGGTCCTAGCAGCTGGCACCTTTCTTCTTTCCTATGCCTTCACCTCAGGCCACCTGTGTCATCTCATATTCATCCTATGGGACAATGAGGGATGGGATCAGACAGGAACCACCACTGAGCTCCGCTTTCCTGCCTGCTAGCATGGGAAAAGGAAACAGTGTGGCTTAGCACTGGGAACATTAATGAATGCCATTTAACTAGATTCTCAGGGCCATGGTACTGCAGGGGTGACCACAGCAGGAGCCACAGCTCCCTTATTCATCCCCAGAGCCCCTCAGCCCTTGTCCTAGTATTCTCTATGCCTGGACAGCTCTTTCCTGAAGACTCCAAACCCACATCCCTGCCACATCCCTCACTTGCTGCATCCCTGCCCATCCCTCACTCGCTGCAGGCTGTGGTCCCTGCATAACAAGTTGTCTCATTAGGAGGTGAGAACAGGGCTTCCCAGCCCTAGACGTGCCAGCTCGGCAGAGACTCCTCCTCTGCCTATGAACCGGCTCCCCACCCCCACAGGAGCCAGCAGGGCCCTTCACCATCTGTAGAGGTGTTGATGAGAGTTAGGCCCTCCTGCATGGCCAGGGTGGGTAGAGGGGAGGGGAGGGGAGGGGCGCTCCTCTAGATGGAGAAGGGGGAGTATTCACAGTTCCTGCCTCCCCTAGGTCCATCAGTGCTTCCGCTGCTCTCTACCCTGCTACAACCTGCCATCACCCAGCAGTTTTGCTTTCCTGTGTTCCTGATATAGGAGTGACAGCAGCTGGCAAGCCAAGAGACCTAGATCATAGCACTTTTGTCTCTTCTGAGATGCTCCCACTCAGAGCCTGTTTCCCTGCACACCAGTGGGAATGTTTAGAATGATATGTGATTTAGCTTTTCCTGGGCTTGGCATGTCTAAGGCTCCATGAAGTTAGGCTAAGAGAGCCGAGTGATGTCCTTTGTAAGGCCAGATGGACATCCTTGCTGATGTGAGAACACTAGCCTGCCATGGGCACTCTGGGGCCACAGAAGTAAAGGCCCCTTCCCACAACAGTTGTCTAAGGCTTCCATGACTCCTTGGCAGCCCTGGAGGCCACCAGGCCTCTGCCAGCTCCAGGGATTGGGTGTCTTCCTTTCCTATCTCCTCCATGCCCCCCTCTCAAGACAGTCTTCCAGGAAATACAGCTTGCAGAAGTACTGTTTGTGTGCTTGAGGCCACCTGCTAGGCAGGCATCTCCTGGTGAGGTCTGCAGGCATATAACCAATGGACAAGCTGGCCCTAGGCCCTGGAAGGCTGGGCCCAAGGTATCGCCTGTAGAGGGCAGACATGTGATGAGCCAGGGCTGCCAAATTTCACTTTGCCTTTTTCCTTCCTCGTGGTGTCCTTGCATCAGGACCATTGTGCTCTGCCTATCTCTGTCCCCAGTCACACTGAAGAATTTGTGGAGGAATAGGAAAAAAATACATATATAGAGAGCTATAGATATTATTGTGAGGACGGAAATGGGGTGAAGATGCTGACCCTGTGCAGAGAATCCTTTTCCATGAGAGCAGAACTGCATGCTTATCACAGTCTCTCAGGTCCCACTCTCACCCACCCATACAATGCTGTTAAGATACAGAAATCAGCAGACTACAGCCTCACAGACCACAGCCCACAGGCTGGTGTTAAGAGCAAAGTCTGCCAGTTTCCAAGCAGAGTTCCTTCAGCTACCCCTTAGGACTTGGGCCCTAGGCAGGCTTAAAAACTGCTAGTCCTAACATCTTGTCCATCCATGCAAGTAAACTTGTCCTCCGCAAGCCAGGAGCAGCCAGCAGATGTCCTTGGGAGTCCCAGAATGTTCATTGCTTGGGGCAGTATTGGAGGTTTGAGGAAGGAGAGGGATGTGAGTAGGCAATGGGACCAGCAACAGACAAGTCACAGCTTCAGCAGGCTTCAGGTGGTTTTGCCAGGGAAAGGGGTGAACTGAGACTCACTCCCTCTTATCTGCTCTTCCAGCAATCTGGAAAGCTAAGAAGCCTATCTGTCTCTTCCGGAAGGGTCCATATCTGAAATCACAGCAGCTGAAGAGGCTGTGCTAGGTCTTCAAGAGGGATGATGGGCTGAGAGGGTCTTGTGACTCTGATATGCCATTTGGGCAAATTACTAAATTACTAGACTGTGGTGGATGTTGGGCTTAAAATGGTCTCTTGGGCCAGTGAGCTGCCTAAACCTGACATCCAGAGTCGGATTCTTATAATCCATAGAAAAAGCCAGGTGAGGTGTCATGCAGCTGTAATCTTAACACTGCTGAGGCAGGGTGGGAGATGGAGACCAGAAAATTGCCTAGAAACTCCCAACTCACTATCCTGGCATGTGGGATGGGCAAAAAGGCAAGAGAGATCCTGCTTCAGAACAAGGTAGGAGGAATACTGGTTCCTAAAAGTTATCCTCTGAACTACACAACACACACACACCACCACCACCACCACCATCAACAACAACAATAACAACAGCAACAATAGAAACAGTACTTCATAGACCTAGCTTTCATGACCAGCCTTGCCTGGGCACTAGGATAGTAAGTGAAGCCCCTTTATATTGAGGAGAGGGACTCAGGATATGTGACCTCTCTAATGCTTCTTCATGAAGGCTCCTTTCCTGGGTTACTATGCCTGCCCCTAGAGCTTGCAGCCCCTAGAGCTTGCAGGGTTGACTGGAAATAGCATGAAGTTGCTGTGGCTGATGCAGGAGTGCCTTTTCACACAGTGACCTAGGGCTGAGGCTCAGGGCTCAGGAGAGCACATACTGAGCATGTGCAAGGCCCCAAGCTGGATCCTCAGCAGCGCAGAAAATATGCTTAAAAAGTCAAACATCATAGGGAAGATAGCTGATAGGTTTAACTACAGATTTTAAAAGTTCAGGCTGCGGAGATAGCTCACAGGTAGAGAGCTTGGCTGGCATGCATTAAGGCCCTTGTGTTTAGTCTTCAGCGTGGGGAGGGGGCCTCACAGTGTGAATTATAACCAGGCTTGCTGCCTCATGTGATCCTATCACTTAGGAGGCAGAGGAAGGTGGGTCACCACAAATCTGAAGGCTTGCTGGGTCTACATATTGACTTCCTGGTCAATTTAGGGCCACATGGTGAGACCCTGTATCAGACAGCAAAGGAAAAAAGAAAAAAGATGACAAGAGAGAAGTGGCATAAATAAACAGATTAATATTTTTAATGAACAAAGATCAGTAAAATTTGGAATACTGCCCCAGTAAAAAAGTCATGAGCTGGGGAATGGCAAAAGAAGTGAAATGAGGGGGTTGGGCATGGCTCAGTGGGTAAAGTGCTTGCTAGCACAACTTTATGGAGCGCCTACTCTATGCCAGGCATTGTTGTGAGCACTAGGTATACAGTAATAACAAGAAAATAAAAAGGGCAACCCCTCCAATAAACAAGCATGAGGAGCAGAATTCAGATTCCCAGCATCCACATAAAAGCTGGGCGACTTGGCAGACTGACTCTGTGATCCCAGCACTGATAGGTTTGAGAGTGAGGGATTTAGAAAGGCATCCTAGCTCTCTGGAGATCACTGGCCAGCCAGTCTAGCCAATCAGTGAGCTCCAGGTTCAATGAGAGAACCTGACCCAAAACATACAAGGGGGAATGATAAAGGAAGACACTTGATGTCTGCCTCTAGCCCCCATGCATGCACATGTGTACACATACCTGCACATACATATATACACACATCAAAGAAATACAAATATACGATATTCTAGGGAGGGCATCCTTAGCTTGCATCCACTGCCTCTGGTCTGTCCTTATAGGTAAATGTCACAGTCACAGGTTTGGTTGGTGAAAGGCAAGCGAGCCCTCGTGGTGAACAGGTGGCATTTCATGGCTCTGGTTCAGCCTGGTAGGTTCTTGCTGCTCTTCCACAACTCTGTATTGAGCACCTATTCTATCCTATGTGCTATTCTGAGTGCTAGGGATACAGCAGTGATCAAAACGGACTCCCCCAAAAATGCCTTCTTTGCATAAGGTCAAGATTTGAGTTCAGCCAGGCGGTGGTGGTGCACACCTCTAATCCCAGCACTCGGAAGGCAGAGGCAGGCAGATTTCTGTGAGTGGGAGGTCCGTCTGGTCTACAAAGCTACACAGAGAAACCTTGTCCTGAAACCCCACCCCCCCCAAAAAAAAGATTTATGTTCAAGGTGAAGGCAAGGATGAGGACAGAGAAGGAGAGAGAGAGATCCATACAACCAAGGATCGTATGGTGGCTGACGGGCAACATCAGCAGGCTCTCAGGCAAGCAGAGGCCAAGTCAGCAACCATCTTTGAGAAACTATTTCATGTCTGAGAGCCTCAGAGAACAGACCATCAGACACCACTCTCATTTCACAGTAGTGACTGAAGCCCAGAGAAGGAACACTTTTGTCACCATCAGACACCAAGGATGAGACCACACAGCTGTTGGACTCTGCCCCCCCCCCCCCCCGCCTCACCTTTGCCTTTTGTCGTCCCATCCCCTTGGGGGCAGGAGTGCTCACTTAACAGTCTCGAGGGTTAGTATCAGCACAGTCTTAGCAGGTTCCAGGCAGCTGGCCCGGGTGCCTTGAGTCTTTCTTTGCCTGTCAGTGTGGTCCCATGGGTGCCACACACTGGCTTTGGGGTTTAGACTGGGTAGGGGAAGTGTGAGTGGGTGTATGCAATCTGGGTCTTTCTCAGAAGTGAGAGCTTTTGTGGGTGGAGGTGCTTGGGGGTGTTTGGGACATGGCCAGCTAAGCAGGGAGTTAGGGAATTGATTCCTGGCACCTTCAGGAAGGTGAAGTGGGGTGATCCTTGTTCTGCCCAGTCCTGGGAAAGTACAGAGTTTTCCATTTAGCCGGATCACCTAGGCAACACTGTATGACATCACAGGGCAGAATCAGTCACACAGATGCAGCATAGCAGGGTGGAGTCAGAAGCCCTCCTTTCTTTCCTCAGAACTGCCTGATGTCCCCAGGCTCTGTGACTGGCCCACCACACTGCTCCCAGTCCCTGGTGGTTCCAATCACAGCCTAGGAGACCCAATCACTGTCCTCAGAGAAGTCATAATAAAGTTCGATTTCTCTTGAATCAGTAGCATCTTTGGGTATTTGTCTTCCTTCTGCCTAACAATAAACACAGGGCTGGGGAGATGGCTTGGTTGGGAGAGTGCTTGCCTTGTGAGCATGAAGACCTGAGTTCAGATCCTTAGTACCCATGTAAAAACCAGGGCATGGCTGCATACATCAGGAATCAGAACTGGGAAACAGTGATAGGTGGATCCCACACTCACTGGCCATCTTAGGAAGGGTGAGGCCCAGGTGCAGTAAGAGCCCACCTCTGACCTGAGACTGAGACCCCTCTCTCATTTGCACCCCAGATCCTTTCTTCCTTTTCCACTCTGTGCCTCCATGATGACCACACTGGGTTCTAGTTGCATTGGGCTTCCTTGAGATGCCTGCAAGTATCTGGGGAACTTCATCCCGGCACCCAAGGCCACTCAGGCTGCTGTGCCAGAAAGCTGCCCTTGGGACTGAGTTTATGTTCCTAACTCTTGCCCTTCAAGCCTGGGGTCTCAAGGTTGCTTGATATGACAACCCCAACTTGTTCCTCTTAAACCTGAGACAGCTGCTATGTGAGCCCTTGTTGTAGCCTGTGGTTGCACCTGACATCCTACAATCCCCACTGTCATCATCCCCTCCCTGGCATCTTTGCACACACCAGCATTTAATGAATAGACTGAGTGGGGGCTCCTGCCAGCAGCTCTACATACACTGTCTCAGTTAAGCCTCACATTATGATCCTTGAAACAACCCTCATCACTCTCTCTGTCCAGTAAGGAGTAGGTGCTCTGAGGAAACAGACCTGCCCAAGGTCACCTGGCTCTGAAGACAGAGCTGGACTTTTAATCCAGGCCTGCTGGCTGGAAAGTCTGTGAGCATGGCCAGCAAGCCCTGCAGCCTCTCCCTTCCATTTGGGAGAAAGGCTTGCATCCTCATTACTTCTCTTTTAAAATCAGGGTAACACGGACAGGGTTGAGGCCAGACATGAGTATCTGTGGGTTGTTTCCATTGTTACTGTTCTGTGCTGGGGATTGACCCGAGGCCATGGTAGGCAAGCCTTCTGCTATTGAACCACACCTCAGTTCTCCCTAACCTTTTGAATGGGGTGGGCAGATGGCTCAGTGACTACAGCAGCTAGATGATGGCATCTATAAAGAGCAAACTGATCTGTCCTGGAGGCTCATCTGGACAGAGTGGCATGGCATCTGGAGGAGGCCACTGCTACCCAACACTAACAGACCATTTGCCCCTGCCCCCAGCAGGTAGGCTCAGGACTTCTGAGGTGTGACTGGTAGTATTAATGTGGCCCTGGTCTAGTTTTGGCCAAACCCTATGGATGAAGGCTGTAGTGACAGGACCTATCGGCCATGTAGGCCACAGTTAACAGTGGAGGGTCTAGGAGACTACTTCTGTCTCCTCTCAGTCCCTTAGTATGCAAAGGGGACCTCAGTAAATGGCAACTGGGCTGAATCTGGGTGTGTTCATATTTTGTTTCAGGCCATTTCTGTGACAGTGTCTTACGGCCCTAGTTCTAGTGGCCTCTAGGTCCCAGGACGATTAGCCCAAACACTAGCAAGGGAGCAGGAAAAACTTTAGATACAAAATGCATGCTATCTTGGGATCTATGGGGCCCACCTTTAGCCCTGGTTTGCTGTAGTCACTTTGACCTTAGTAACCCCAGTGTCTTCATCAGCTAAGCAGCTTTGTTGGCTGACTCCATGCAGAGGGACAGAGAGTATTTGACAAAATAATGGGGGCTAGGAGGAACTGGACAGCCCAGAGAAGGTGTCTACAGTTTATGTGATAGAGAGCACCCATGGCCCTGGCTTTGTCTCCAGCAGACACAGGGGTAACCTCAAAGAGAGTGGTATTCATGCTGGCTACAGCCCTGCTTCCATCTGCTTAGCAGGCACACTGATTGATTGCCCTGTTGGAATATTCTTCTCAGTGTTGAGCTCCCATCTAAGGCAGCTTAGGTCCCACTGTCAACTCATAAATCACTTTGCTAAAGATGCAGCCTGGCTTTTGAACATTTTTCTTTTAAAAGAATCGATAACTCGTTAACAAGCGATTGAATAAAGGGTAAGTGAGGAATCTCCCCCCTATTCCCTTCCATTAGGAAGGGCCAGAGGTGACAGGTGCCCTGCCAAGGTAGAGGGTGTCTGCTCAGCAGGAGGCTTTTGTGTATCAACCAGTCTTCAGCATATTTCTGTGCCCTTTCAGCCCAACACTTCCACCAGTCTGGCCTGTGTGTCCCGAGAATGTCCATCTCTCTTTCCTCCATCTCCATTTCCCACCTATGCTCCAGCTTCCTCTGAGTAGGCCATGGTTGCTTCAGCCCTGGGGACTGTAGATATGCTGCCCTGTCTGTCCCATAGTCCTTCCCCAGCTGAAGTCATAGACAGTTATCCACCACCAAATCTTCCCTGAAACAGGACCCCAGACCCCACATAATTGTGTCAGACCCACCACCCATGGACATCCCCTACCACAGCTCATAATCCACTATTCACTTTCTAGTACAGGGTCTGTCTTCCTTGAGGGCAGGGATCATGCCTGGGGAAGTTATGTCTCAGGAGACCCCACAACACAAAGTTTGTATCTGGTAGGTGCTTGGTGAGTGAGGAGTGACATTGGCATACAATGATTCCCTCCCCTCTTCTACATTAGCTTAGGACAGTGATATCTGTGTGGTACTTCTTAGTGGCTCTCCCCCAATAAGAGTAGACAGCATCTGTAAATCTCAGAAGAGTGACTAATGCTTAGTGGAAATCCAGAAGGTCACAGAATAGTTCTATCTATGTACTTTGTATAGATTAATCCTCTCTATAGTTCCTATTTATTTATTGTTGTTGTTTTGAGACAAGTCCTTGCTATGTAACCCTGGCTGGCCTAGAACTCCCTATATTAGTCTAGGCTGACCTTAAACTTGTGGTATTTCTATTGCCTCTGCTTCTTGAGCACTGGAATTATATGTGTGTGCCTGGTTCTGTAATTCTCATTTTAAACACAAGGAAACTATGGCTGGGAATGAAGCTCAATTGGTAGAGTGTTCACCTAGCATACACAGTGCTGTCCCCAACACTGCATAAAACTGGGCATGGTGTCACATGCCCGTAAACACAGCACTTGGGAGGTAAAGCCGAGGAGAATAAGTTCAGGGTCATCTTTGGCTATATAGCATGCTTAAACCTATGCTGGTTTACATGCTAAGAGGAGGAGAAGGAGGAGGAAGAAGAGGAAAAGGAGGAAAAGGAAGATGGGGATGGAGAGGAGGAGGAGGCTGAGATTATTGAAGCCATGCTGAAGAATTTGTATTCATAGGTAACCTGGGAATAGGGCATTAAAGCCTGGAGCTCCCACCTCAGGACAAGTCTTAAGTCTGACACTGCAGCCAGGATAAAACAGAGGGCCTGAGGGGCCCCAGTTATAGGAAGCTGCTTGTTCAGGCAGCTGTGCCTGGAATGGCTCTCTCTCAGACCTCCAGCTCAGCACGGGGTACTCCTGTCCACATTGCCTGCTGCCTCCACTACAGAGCAGAACCTTTGGCCCTAATCTGATTTGAGGCCATGAAATCACATTTGCAGTGTTTTAATGCAGCATGGAGCTGGCCCAGCTGTCTTGTCTCCTGGCAGAGAGAGGAGCCTAGAAAGCCATTTTGCTGGGAGGGAGGTCTCTTCAGGAACACCAGGGGACAGAAAGCAATCATGCTCTAAGAGGAAGATTAAAATAATCTCTACACTTGCCATGCTCTCCCAAGGGTCTTAGCACCATTCAGCCTGAAAGAGTGTGGCAAACTTTCTTCTGGGGGAAAGGAGGAAACTATGGCTAGGACCCCACTGGCCCCCAGCTCACTGCCTCCCCAATAATCTCCAAGTCCCTGAAAGAAACCACCATCTCCCAAACTCTGTGTCTTTGCACAGCTGTCCTCTGCCTAGAATACAGTCTCCAGCCTTGTTTCCATAGCCTGCCTGAGGAAGCCAGCATCTTGAGCTCCTGCTGTGTGCTCCTGTGTGCTTCACAACTGTTCTACACTTCTGTCAGGACATCTTTCCCAGGCCTTTTGATCCAGGAATAGGGTTGCACCAGTGAAGTCCCACAGCCAAAGGCCAGCAGAAACAGAACTTTCCAATACCCACCTCCCTACTTACTGTCCTGACTCAGTACAGTCTGCCTCCACATATATGGGTTCCATGTTCTCTGATTCAGTCAACCTTGGATTAAAAATACATTAAATGTATATTATTTAACTAAACATATATTTTAAGACCTTTGGGAAAAATAGTTTCTAAGGTTGGCTTGCTTGGCTTGCTCAAGGCCTGGGTTTGATCTTGGCACCTCAGTAATAATAAAATGAAACTGCATCTGCACTGAGCGTGCAGACTTTTTGTGTCTTCAAACAATACAGTACAACTACCTTCATCGTACCTATGTTGCATTAGGTACAATAAGAACTCTAGAGATGAATTAAAGTGTGTAGGAAGAACCAAGTACAATTGTATACTCCTATAATCCAAACACCTAGGAGGCTGAGACGGGAGGATCCCAAGTTTGAGGCCAGCCTGGGATGTCTAATAAGACCCTATCTCTTAATAATAGTAGTAGTAATAGTTATTATTATTGAACAGAAAGATTGTATAGGTTCTATGCAAATGCTATGCCATTTTATATAAATAACCTGGGCATCTACAGATCTGGGCTTTTGAGGGGTCTTGGAACCAATTCTCAGGGTACCAAGGACAACAGTATCATCTTCTCTTTCTTTAACTTTCTCAGAGGGAGCCAATCTGTGTCCCCTCCTGTACCCGATAACTTTGTAATCTCACTGTGTTGTTCTTGTCTTCCTGAGAGTTCTGAGAGGCCAGACCTGGCTCAGAATCAGGGATCAACAAATCTCACCTCCTACAGGTGACAGGTGCATGGCTTCTCCTACCTTCAGGGCTGAACCCAGGGGACCTTTCAAGTTGTCTATTTTTTGAGGAGCTTAGGTGATCCTGTCTCCTCCCAGCTCTCCTGGACCACAGGGACACCAGTATGTCACTTGATCTTCACAATCATCTTGTAAGGGAGGCATTATGGCCCTTCTACAGACGAGGAATCAGAGAATTAACATGACTCCCTTAGGAACAGTAGAAGGCAGAGAATTAGAATGCTAGCCTGAGTCTGAAGTCTGGCTGTGGCACTTGGTTGGTGTAAACACACCATCATTCATCAGAGGTTTTACTCACATGCTCAGAATTTTTATGCAATACTTCTTCTAAGTCTCATGAGTCAGTTCTAGTGGTCCCCCAGGTTTGTCCTGAACTCTGCACACAGACAAGCCCAACTTCACTCTAGCCTTGCTCTCAAACCACCCAGTTGAACACTGGGTAACCTGTCTTGGCTACTCTTGGTATGGTATATTATATAATATATAATATCTATCATATCATATCATGCCACCAAGAAGCAAACTACTTCCTTATGATCCTGTCCCAGGATCCAAGAAAGTGAAGCAAAGGACTAAGGAAGAGCTAGCAAATTGTGAGTCTGTCTGGGAAGGGGTGCAGCTGATCATCTCCTCACCCCTTCCCTGGTGCTGATTGCTAGAGCAGAAAGTCTGGAACATGATGTGGAGAGCAGGATTCCAGCTTGGCCTTTGCTGCTAACTCTGCATGACCTTGCCCCCTCCAGGGTTTAGCTCCCTCCAAGGAAAGTGAATACTCACCCTGCCCACTTTCTAAGACCCTGGTGATGTTCTAATACAGTGGTTCTCAACCTGTGGATTGCAACCCCTTGGGCTGAATGACACTTTCACAGGGGTCAGGTGTCAGATATCCTGCACATCAGATATTTACATTATGATTCATAACAGTAGCAAAATTATGGTTATGAAGTAGCAATCACCACACAATATAAGGAACTGTATTAAAGGGTTGCAGCAGTAGGAAGGCTGAGAACCACTGCTCTAATGGGCTTTGTGGATACCCAGTGAGGTATGAGCTCTGCCTTTGTCAGTCTGGCTCAGAGTAGCCTCCGAGACAGAAAGAAATCCCAGAGCCCATGGAGATGCTACCTCCTTATCATCCCTACAGTTCTTTGTTTCCTGATTTCTCCTTACCAGCCAGTCTTTGCTCAGCTCCATCCCACCTCTACTTTGTGTCCTTTCTGAGCTCCATTAGAACCCTCTCTCTTCTGCCTCATCTGTCCTCCAGGCAAGGCTCAACTATCTCCCTGATGTCTGTGAGGGGTTTTACACCGTGAAAGCCTCATTGATAGACTTCACTGTGCTCATTGTTTGCTTGAGGACTGAGGCCCAAGGAGGGCAATGATGCCATTTGAGTTGTAACAGTTCAGATGGAGCTGGGAACTGAGGTTCAAAGCTACAGTCTTCTGAATCCTTCAATGGTTGCTTTTCTGCTGTCACCTGAGTCCTTGGGGTTTGGAAAATCACTGTTAGTACCTCCTATTCCCCCTCTGTGCCTATTTGGACATTTTCCCAAGGGCTGGACACACAAATGAATAGAATTGATGGACAGTTTGGTAAATGGATGGGTGGATGGATGGACAGATGGATGGATAGATATCTCCTATGTCAAGTGAGGTTGGACCACACACAAGGCAGGTTGTAGGAGCCAAATGGAAGAAGAACACCCATATGCATGCTCCTTTTATCTTGGAAAGGGCACCGTTCTCTGCTGGCCTGGGCCTCTGCTGATCCTGAGACTTTGCAAACCCAACCCTGGCTAAGAGTAGCTGTGCTGACCCCTGCCTGGGAGGGCAAACCTCACTGAGACCAAAGCAACCAGGCTGTCAGCTTTCCTGACTGCCTGCCCCCATCTGCTGTCAGAGTTGTATTAAATACCAGTTTCACACCGAGCTTTAATCTCACCTCATACATCACACATGCCATGTCTCCAAGCCTCTTAGTCACTTGGGAGGGATTGTGCTTGGGGGATTTGTACAAAGATGAGGCCAGGAGGCGTGGGTCTAGATATGGAGGCATGTGTGCTTCCTATGTATGTTTTTCTTGTGATCTTGTCTTTGTGAGGGGACTGGATGTGCTTTTGCATATCTATAAACACTATGTGCATGTATGTTCCTGTGAGCTTAAATATCTGTGAAGGTGACCTCTGGAGATGAGAGGTAGGCCCACATTTCCCTGAATTTGGGGCTGGACTGATTAAGAGGACTTCAAAAGCAGGCACCCCCTTCCTCTCCATCTCCCCAGCTCCGTTCTTCTCTCTCTCTCTCTCTCTCTCTCTCTCTCTCTCTCTCTCTCTCTCTCTCTCTCAGAAGGTGTGACTCAGCACCAGTCCTTGCTGGTGGGAGAGGGGAGAGGCAGCAAGGAGGCGGGCCAGCAGGGCCATCTGCTCTGCTCTGTTCCCTTACAACAATCTGCTAAGGGAGCTACTTCCCAGACTAGCACCCAGACTGGCCCTCTCCACCCTGCAGTCTGGTATCTGACCCAGGGATCAGGGGATTCACAAGTCCATAGCACCCCTCTTCAGGGAGACTGGCTGGTATAGAAGGAGCAGTCTTGTTTTCTAGGTGCAGAAAAGGAAGCCTGTACTATGTGCCTTGTTCAACACAGATTTCACCCGTGAGCTTGTGAGCTCGTTACTAGGACTGCAAGCCTTCATTAAAATGGTGAATGCGGGGCACACTGGACTGTATGCTACTCCACTTTCACTTAAATCTGCCCAGCAATAGCAGACATAGGGGTTGTTCTCACCCAATTCACAAGTGAGCAAGTAGAGGCTGAGAAAATCCTGCAACTTGTGCAAAGTCAAGATGCTGCTAGATAAACCAGAGCTTAACCTGCATCCATGCCATTCTGACCCATTTGCCTGCCTGTCATCGAAAGCTGGCTGCTCTGTCCACTCAGCTGACCCGGGCCTCTATGACAGGATGCCAGGCCTGTAGAGACAACTTGAAGATCAGGCAGCTGGGAGGTAGAGGCACAGACTTGTGTAGGGACATAAATATGGAATCCAGGCGCCAGGATAGCCACCATGGGGGGGGGGCTGGTTCTCCCTAGAGGATTCCTTGAAAGGAATTATTTCATAGCAGGTGGGCAGCAGGCCATTATAGAGACAGTCAGACCCTAGCTCCTCCCCTTGATTTTGTGTGTGTGTGTGTGTGTGTGTGTGTGTGTGTGTGTGTGTGTGTTTTGGGGAGGGGTTGGGAGTGCTCTCTGCTCCATCCTCCCCAGGGCCAGAACTACTCCATTGCTCTGCCAGCCACAGCCTCACTACCGTAGAGACAGGCTACACCCCTCTCTGTATGGGTGACAGCGCTCTTTGAGAACGTCTTGACAGTGCCTTTGTTCCACAGAAATAAAAGAAAATCGCGCTACAAAGGGAAACCTCAGGTAGCTTTTAGCAGGGCTCAGCTGCCTGGGGCAGAGTGTGTTTAAGCTGGAGGCACTTGTCACTGGAGCTTGAGGGGAGTGTCTCAGACCCCGCCCAGTCCCTATGTGGTAAGAGGGTGGGGGGGGTGGAAGTCCCATGATTACGTTTACTTAAGAAAAGAGCTCTTTCAAATAATGGCAGAGGAGAAAAAAAAAATCAATGAAAATTGATAGAGAAATGTAAAACAGGGTTGTGTGTGTGTGTGTGTGTGTGTGTGTGTGTGTGTGTGTGTGTGTGTAGGTGGGGGGGAGAGGGAGAGAAGGGAGGGAGAGAGAGGAAGAGAGAGGGAGGGAGAGAGAGAGAGAGAGAGAGAGAGAGAGAGAGAGAGAGAGAGAGAGAGAGAATTTACTAAGGCCAAAACTGACCCGCTTGGGGCTCCAGGCCCAGGAAGATGGGGGCTGGGAGTCAATCCCTGGCACGTGCCTGCAGAAGGGCGCTGGTGGTTGGGGGGAGGGGTGGCAGCTGAGTCTCTAACTCCAGTTAAGAGAGAGATTAATATATTCAATCTGCTCCAGGGTAATTGAGGGAACAATTGGAGTGTTTTTCTAAAGCCCATAAAACTGCCTCATTTGCAAGGAAGAGCTAGCTGGCTAGCTGCAGTCCGCAGACTTGATGGAGGCAAAAGAGGCAGAGAAGGGACAGCTTTGGGATCCCAGTACACAGCAGCTACTCCAGCCAGGGCAAGGGGCTAACTTGCTCTCTCCTGCCGCACCTCCCATCTCTTCCTTTTTGTGGTCCCAGCATTATTTTCCCAGACCCATCTTCCAACCTGTGAAATGGGTCACAGCATTCTTCTCTTCCAGTTCTACAGCAAGTGGATGCTTTGAAAGACCAGGGGAGTGGGCTCGGGGGAGTGGGCTGGCACTGAGGGATGGGGCATGAACAAAGAGGTGCCCAAGTCTCCCTCCCTACCCCTCCAGACCAGAGTGAATGGGCAGTAAAGAGTGGAGTTAATGAAATCCACATCGTGTGCCTCCCCAGCTTGAACCACTCCAGTCTCCAGGGCAATGGGAATAGCACATGCAATAGCAAGCAATAAAAGGCATAATGAATTTAAAAGCAGCTTGGAGAGGGAGAGTGAAGACTGGCAGGGCTCTGGCCTGAAGCTGGAGGATTCCTGGGGTAGCGAAAGTGCTGGCCTGCAGCTCCAGCCAGAATCAGGACTAGGAACAAACAGGCTGAAGGGGGGTGGGGAGAGGGAGGGAACAAAGGGAAAGAACACTGACTCCCCTGCCACCGAGGTGTAGGGACCAAGAGTCGAGGTGAGGTTAGGCAAGCCACTCAGCTTGTTCCATGGCTGCTCGGTTCTCCTCCACTTCTCCTTAATAAAAGCCCCCAGCTTGTTTAGTACCAGAGCCATAGTCAGAATCCACAGGCTTAGAGCCAGGTGCTTCGCATTGGGTGATTGCTTTATTAGCTTTCTTCCTTTCCCTGTTCCTCCAGGGCAAAATAATAATAATAATAAAATAAAAAGGTGTTTTAAATGGAAGAAATAAAAAAAATTGAAAGTGTCTTTTTAAAAGTCTCCAGGGAAACAGAATCATTTCCATGAAACAAAACTGCAATTGTTTGGGAGAGGTGACTGTGGGGAGGGCTCCCACCACACCCTCCCTCCTCTTCCTGGGGAACTACAGGAGGAAATTGAGGTTTGCAATGGCAGGAATCCCCAAGGTGGCCCCCAGAGCTACTAGCAAGAAATTAAACTCTTGTTTCCAGAAACTTCAACCCTGGGAATTTCCAACCCAAAGTTTCTGTCTTCAACAGCCCTGCCTATGGGAAGATGAGTGGCCTTTGAAGGCATAATGGTTCAGGGCCTCCCCTAAGTCACCCCACCAGGAGGCATACATTTTGGGAGTTGGTCAGAGCTCAGACTTGCCTGCACTTTCTACCCTCTTTCTTCTCAGAGTCCCCTCTGCCTAGCACTGTACAGACCCTGTACCTCCTTTCTGATCATACCCCTTTTTCTGAGCAAGGACAGACGATTAGTCACATGGATTCAAAGCTGCCAGGAGGTGAATTCAGGTATACCAGGTGTGGGCAGGCATCTAAGGAAGGCCTTGTGCCTTGGAGGAGGGTGATAGCCAGTGGCTACAGGGAACCTGGTAGCTTCTGCCTGGGGTCTTCCTTTGTGAGTCAGGGTACTTATGAGCCACCTCCACCCTCAGTCCCTGGCTGTCTATGTTGGAAAAATTCCTGGGAACAGTTCCTGCTAACTGCGCCCACCTCCAGGAAAATATTATCTTAAAGCAACAGCATTCAGTGTGGCCCATTAGAACCAAATAACCGGTGCACCATGCCCAGGAAACAAAAGGATTCAGACTCAGTCAGCAGACATTCATGCTGAGCCCTGGGCCTGGTCACTCACTGAGCCCTGTCCCTGCAACCCAGTTTGATGCCTGCTTGCCCTTCACCCCGTTGTTCTATTGCCCCCCGTCCCATGACCTTCATCTGTTGTGGCTTGGAAAAATGGCACACACTATTAAAGCAAAAAACACTCGTGAAACTGAAATTCTAAACTGAATAGATTGTTGAGACACCTGGTGCCAACAGGGCTGACAATAGCTAGGCAGGAATGGTGTCTATGCTGGGAAGGCTTCCTGGAGGAAATGGCTTTGAATAAAAGCTTCTGTTTCTGGAGCCCAAAAATCTGTTCCTGGACTCGGGAACTGAAGTTGCTGAAGTTGTGCTGGAAGTCCCAAATGAAATTCTCTGTTGTCTCTTCTATTCCTCCTATTCACTGCCTACCTCGTCTTCAGTTGTCAACCAGAGAGCCAGGGGAAGACCCTCTTCCTGGGTAAAATTCCTGCTTCCTTATGAAATCATCTTATCTGGATGTCCTTGTCCCTATCCACATGGCAGGGAGACAGTATGGCTATGAGGGTCCCTATGTTCTAGTCCACAGGTCCAAAGAACTGCTGAGCCCCACTAGCCTTTAGTGCTCTGCCTAGGCCTCCAAGTGACAATAGGGACAGGAGCCTGCCTTCCTTAGGCTGAGCTGCAGGACCGAGTCTGTCTAACTGCAAGCATGTCCCCTGTTCACAAGGAGCCCTCCATTGTCTGTGGGCTCTGGCACTGTCATCAGGGCTGTGATTGCTGACCCCCCACCCCCACCCAAGGGGAGCCATTTTCCTCTCCCTTGAAAGCTATTTTCTTGTCTTGGTAGAAGCAGACATCTGACACTTTAAGAGGGAGTGTGGCGCAGAGATGATGGCTTTAAATAACAGAAATTAGAGCTGCTGAGGTCGAGGCAGCCATCTAGCCAGCCCCCTCCCCCCAGCAGTCCCAACCTCTTTTACCCCCATTTTACAGCATAGCCTGAATGTACTGTCTATGTGGTTCAGGCTGGGCAGGCTGTGCTGGGATCCAAAGAGCAGGGACAGCTTCTTCCTGGGTTCCGATCCTCCTCTCTAGATAGCACCATTAGATGGAGGGACAGGGCACAGGCTCTGGATACAGCGAGCTTTCAGACTCACCCAGGCTACCCATCTCATTTCACAATAGAACAGAACAGAGCTGAACACAGAGGGGTCAGAGAGGTGGGCTAATTAATCCAGAAACGAATGGAGAATGGTTAGAGTGTATTGTGTTAGTAGGCCAGGACGCCTGGGCAAGAGCAGCTGTTCCTGGGTCCCTGACATATGATGCCTGCTAACTTTACCTAAAATCCCTTCCTTGCATCCCCCTCCCGTGCCTCCCTATACCCACTTCTGCTCTCTGTCATGGTAGCGATAGCTTCAATTCCTCCCCCTTCTTCCCTCACTGCACCTCTCTCCATGACCAACGCAGTCTATCTCCCAGCTCTACTCAGTGCTAGCCTAGAGTGTATGCATGTGCATGAGAGAGAGAGGGAGAGAGAGAGAGAGAGAGAGAGAGAGAGAGAGAGAGAGAGAGAGAGAGAGAGAGAGAGAGAGAGAGGGAGAGAGTGAGAACGAGCAGGAGAGCTGTGCCCTTGGAGAGCCACCTCAGGTTGTCCCTTTGCTGCCAGCTGAACCATCCCCTTCTCTTTGCTAGCTTATACTAGACCTCATTCCTGGAATCTTCTCCCCTACGCCTAAAATTGCCACCCCTAACCCTCACCCACCTTGTGTGGCTCTGACACAGTCAAATACGGGATGGAGGAGTGAACAGATAATGAGTGGAGGAGGAATGGGAGACCCCTCTCAAATGGCACATCTGAGGAAGCCTTTCCCGGACTTACACTCCCTCTTCAGAGCATTGCTGCCAGCCTTGAGGGTCATGTGTGATACCCATATTGTTTCCAAATGTACTGTATCTAGAGACAGTCCGTGCTTAGGGACTGACCAGGCCTTGGATTCCACACACCACTGTGTTCTGAGATTCCCAATAAATGTTGAGATTTAGTGGAATCCAGAATCATGGGTATGTTTTCTCCACCTGTGAAGTAAGCTACTATTTGCTCTGTGAATTCTCAATTGAACATGAAGCCTGGTCATGGCCATATTGGGAAACTTCCTATAAAAGGACTAATACTCCTCACCTGAGCCTCACCTGAGCCTGATGCTGCCAAGATCCTGGTTCCTAGCTAAGCCCTTCCTGGTCAGTGCTGGAGCTGGATGGGCTCACAGAAAAGCCTTGTCACTTAGGGCCTCCCTTGAAGTCTGCTGAGAATGTAGGAGATTGAGGCTGGGGATTGTAAGGTGGCAGACAGCAAGCTTTATCAGAGGCCATGTCCTGAGCAAGGACCCAGGAGTACTACCCACCTGTAGCTCTGGATGTAGGGACATCAGTTCTGGCTGGCTGGGCTCCACAAGGCAGTTTGAGACAGAGGACTCAGGGGTTCGGTGCACATGGAAGGCTACACTGTAGGCCAGGCCCCCGCAGTGGCGGGCTGTGGTATCCTCACTTGCTCGGAGAAGAGCCAGGTTGCCACAGTAGCGATAGAGGTCCTCATGCTTCTGTGCTGTGAGGTTCATTCGGGGCTCATCTGGTCGTGGGTAGATGGGGAAGATAGCCTCACCTACCCTCTGGGCCACCTGTCCTGAGGGTCCATCCAGCCTCAGTGCCTCTACACGCAGATGTGCGTCATTCTGCCCATCATTCTTGCAGAACCCTGGGTAGAGAAGATGGATTTGAATGTGGTCTGTGGGGTTCCCTCCCTCTTCCTACACCCTGGGCAGAGAACATGGGTTTGAATGTGGTCTCCAGGGTCTCCCTCTCTCTTCCAGGGAATAAGAAGAGCATTTAGGATCCTAGGGCAACTTGAGATGAACCCAAGTGTGCTTGGCTAAGATTTCTCTTGTGGGTGATTCCTCTCAGGCCTCCCCCAAGGCCTTACCTTTGTCTCATGTGAGTCTACCAGAGTAAGGAAGGAAAAACTTACAGCCTGTGGGAGTCATTCTCGGTCCTGACACCACTCAGGACCAGGGAAGAGTTTGGCAAGTCCCTGATTTCTGGCCAACCTTAATCTTGGGCTTCCACCAGGAAGCCTACTTAGATAGGTCTCATTCTAAGCCTGGATCTTCTAAATTACTTAGCTATTATTTGACTCAGAATTCCTGCCTTTTTGTATCTAATCTGTAAGTTCCCAGAAGGCAAGACCAGGGTCTCCTATTCATCCATGCTGTCCATTCTCCATTTCTATAACCAATGGGTGCTTAGGGGGCTTGTAGCATTAGTCCATGTAACGTTCACTGCTTAAGACTGGCTCTAAGCTTAAGACGTGCTTTGGGCTTGCTTCTTTCAAACCCAAACCTCCCCTTTAGTTCTCCTTCACCATTACCCCCTGTAAGAACAGTGTCAGCATCCCCATGTTACGCTGAAGGAAGCAGGGGCTTTTACAGGGCCAGCATTTGCCCAAGGTCACACAATCACACAGGCACAGCTTGGAAGTCTGTCTAGAAGCCTAGAACCCTGTCTATGGCTCTCCCTGTTCCCTTGAAGCTCCCCAAGGTTTTGACAAGGTCTAGGGCAAAGTCCCAAGGCTCTCCATCCCCCCCCCCAACCCCTGACTCTTTTTTGTACCTTTGGGCAAAGTAAAGATAAACTTGTTCCTGGTGAAGGTGAGGCTCTGCTCAGGGGCCTGCTGCTCAATGACCTCAGTGACAGCAGAGCAGGCTGGGAGGGGGTCCCCATCATTGACTCGCAACTGCACTCCAGCCCCGGAGCCTGCTTGCAGTGGGTTCTCAGCTGACAGCCTCAGGGCATATCTGCCCTCCTCATTAAATCCCACACTCAAGACTTCAAACTCCAGGTCCAATGTCATCTCCTCTGCCTTCAGCCTCTGGCTCATCAGGAATGCAGGAAGGTGGAGATCAGGACCTCTGAAGGCCATGGCTTCAGCCGAGTCGAAGTCCAGGCAGAGCTCTGTCCTCTCTTGCTCATAGTCCCCTTCCACTCTGAAAGCAGACAGATTGGCATTTGAAGCCATACCTCACCCTTCTCTGTTTGTTTGAGAAGGATCCAGGCAACAAGCCAGGAAACTGAGCCTGAACTAGGGAACAAAAGCAGCAATTAATTCTTCCCATTTAGCATTTGACCTTCCAGCAAATATTTATTGAGAACCTACTGTATCCGAGGTGCTGCTTTAGGCATTTTGAATATATCAGTGACCCCAACACATGTTCCTGCCCCCTCTACCCCCAGGCCTGTCTTCCAGTGAAGGCAGTAGGTAGAGATGACAAAGATAAACACAGAACATGTAAACAAATGACAAGGGCCAAGAAGCTAGCTCAGTCAGTAAATTACTTGTTGTACATGCTTGAGAATGTGCATTTGATTCCCAGAACCCATGTAAGCTGGGAATGGTGGTGCATGCCTATCATCTCAACCTGGGAAGGTCTAAATAGGTAGATCCTGGAGCTGGCCTGTCACTCCAGAAAAATCAGTGAGTTCCTGTCTAAAAAAAAAAAGGTTCATGAGGAATAAGGCCCAAGGCTGACCTCTCCATGTGCACATACACATACATATGTACTCATAGACATATACATTCTTAAATATATACACATAGTATATGTACAAGCACACACACACACACACTGCCTCAAATTCTCAAGTATGTAAAGAGATGATATGTTCTATAAAAAATGAGGGGCACGTGGGTATATGGTATTCAGAACTCTCTTATTTCTGGTGAGCATGTCTCTACCTGAGAGTCCTTAGTGTGGATGTGGGAAGGGAGTGTCCAATCAGTATGTGTTTCTGCAGCCAGCTTTCTTTAATCAAGACACACAGCTTCACTTTGCAGAGAGAATTTGGTCTCTCACACCAATGTTGTCAATCAGGAATCTGTGCTCCCTGGTCCTGGGTTTCAGTGATAATCAGAGGATCCTAACACTTCTCAGTAGAGAGCAAGTCTACTGCCACCACTACTGTCTTACCATTATCCCCACTATTACCATCACTACCCCCACCATCATTACCATCATTATCATCACCACCACCATCATCATCACGCTCATTACCTACTGTGGCAAGCATAGCAGTGTGCATCACAGGTACCTGGAAAGAGGGAGTAATGGTAGAAAGAAATACCAGACTCTGGGTTCACCTCAAGAATGAACATTTTTTCTATTTTTCCCACTGCTGTTTATATATTGTTTATCTAGCTACTAGAAACGGCATTGCCGTTTGAGCAGTCTCTCTGACCTCCTAATCTGAGTGTTTTCTTCTGCAGTTCCCCATATATGTGGCCTTGTGTTTGTCCAGAAGGACAGTCCTTGTAGGCTTTACCTCCTGTTCACTGTTTTCTACAGGCATGGGGCCACATCTGGTTCAGAGTTTGTGCTTGTGGAATAAACTTCATACCATCTAGATACCAACAATTACCATCATCACCACCATCAAGAAAACCATTATCACCATACCAATGATATCAATATCACTACTATTAGTGATGCGTTCCACTAAGCAGTTTCTGGGCACCAGCCATTCTTGTGGGTCTATAAAGTGACATGACTATTTCATGTTTTTTAGATGGAGAATGTGAGGCTGGAAGAATGTTCAGACACTTCCCAGAACAAATGACCAGTGAGAATTGAGGTCTGAACCTAAGGAGTACAGTCTAGCTATATATTCCCCTACAAAACATGTCCTAGGAGCAACCCAAGGTTGTGATACCTTCTACTGGGGAAATTTTGTAGCCTGAAGCTGCAGGACAGTTTTGAGTCTGTAGCAGATGCTTACATTCAGTTAGCCATGACAGCTGAAACCATTTTCATTTAGGGAAGAAAGACACTGACAAATACAGATAAGGATCTCAGTGTATGTGGCAGGTTTCCTTTACAACTATCAAATTCAATTTTTTCATTTCCCCAAGGAGACCCCAAGGAAAAGTTCTAGTTACCCAACATTCCGTAGATCCCTTCTCTTTGGGTGTTGGTGCCCCTTCTGTGTGATGGGCAGCAGTTGGGTAGGTGAGTCATCCTGTAGCTCTAGTGGTTTGGAACTCTGGAAGTCACACAGGGAAAAGGGCCACAGAATGGCTGTTTAGGGGAGATGGTGGGTGGTAGGGGCTGCTTGACAACCCACGTGTGGCCAGCCTTGGACTGGAGCCTGTGATTTGTCTCTGCCAGGCCTTTCCTGAAGCAAAGAGGCTTGGTACAAACAACTCTCTTCCCTCATGTGTCTGAAGCCATTCCCAGAGATGCCATAGATGAGGAGCCATCTTGCCTGCCCCAAGACCTGGTGACTTCTTCACACTGTACCCTCCCACCCTTCTCCAGCAGGCAAGGCCTATGTGTAGAATTGTGTCTTCCCAGTTGGTTCTTCCAGGGAGAACTGCTGGCCTCTCTGCTGCCCTCTCCATCTGTTCACAAAGCCTCTGAGGTTTCTTGTTGGCTTCAGCATGCTTTTAGGACCCTCCACTGTCTGTCATCCCATCCCTTTCCAACTATCCCATTCCAACTCTATCTCTAGGGTAGGCTCACTTTGTGTGTTTGTATGCATTACTTAAAACAAACAAACAAACAAAAACTTGGTTGACAGGATGGCTCAGAGGGTAAAGGCACTTGCTACGAAACCTAACAACTCGATTTTGTTTCTTGGTGGAAGAGAACCAACTCTCAAAAAATTGTCCTCTGACTTCCACATGAGATTTGTGGAACAAATGTTCACAAACATACACAATAAATAGGTGGGTAGATAGATAGTGAGACAGACAGATGATTGATAAATAGATAGAAATATAGATAGATGTAATACAAAATTTAAGGGAAAAAAATAAAAATCATGGATCTGGGGATGTAGCTCAGTTGATAGGATACTTGCCTAGCACACATCAAAGCCTTAGGCTTGATTCCAGGACCACATAAAGGTGAGTGTAATACAGGAGGGGGAGATAGAAAGATCAGAAGTTCAAGGTCATCCTTGACTACATCAAGTTTGTGGTCAGATTGGGTTACATGAAGAAAAGAAGCAACAACAAAACGCCAATGATTTTTGAAATTACATAGATACAAATAGATAATGTTTTTAAAGGTATAGTTCAGGGGTATGTTCTCCTTGCTCTGTTATCAAGCCGTAGAACTCTTTATCTCCTAAAACAGAAACTGTTCCCATTGAACAGCAGCCCCCTCCCTGCAGCCCTCATTCCCTGGCACCTTACCCTCTGCTTTCTGTGTCCGGATGCTGTTGGACAGGCCCACTGCAGGTCCTCCTGTGAATGAAGCCTCACAGCACTGTCCTTTCAGACCGGCTCACTTCCCACAGGATAACAACCTAGGGAAGGCTCAGATTGCACCTGCCAGGTCCATCCTGCACCTTTGCACTGCCTGCCTTTGCTGGTGTTGTTCCTCTGCTCACACTGCCCAGTTCCTTCTGCAGCCGCACAAAACCTTTACCTTCAGACCCTCCAGCGACCCTCTCCTTGGCTACCCTGCACCCTTCTTGTCCTGTTGCAACCGATGACCTACCCATCTTCTATTGAAATTTCTTTAGGAAACATGTGACAGTTTGTGTGCCCAGATCAGTAATAGGGACCCAGGAGGTGATTAAAGGATCAAGGAGTGAATGAATGAGTAAATTAATTAGTAAAGACAACTTCACCAGGGCTGGAGAGATGGCTTATCTGTTAAGAACACTGGCTGCATTTCCAGAGGACCCAGATTTGATTCCCAGCACCCACATGGTGGCTCACAGTCCTCTAGAACTTCAGTCCCAGAAAATCCAACACCCTCTTCTGGCCTTTGTGGGCTCTGCATACACTTGATGCACAGACATACATGCAGGTAATACACCCATGAACTTTAAATATATCAATAAGAAATTAAATAAAACTCAGCTTCTATTTGTGGCTGTTTTATCTGGATCCCCTCTGTGAGAGGTAAAGACCATTTGAGGCTTTTGAACTCAGCTTGAGGAGCCTTGGTGTGCCCAAAAGAGAGGAAAGCCGTAATGGACTATGTACTATGTGGCAGGACAGGAGGCAAGGCCCCCTGATGCTTAGATTTTTCAGAAGAGTTCTGGTCTCCATTCTGCAGAGATGGTCATAGCATCTTAGCATATCAGGATGTGAGAAAACAGAGTCCTACCATGCATAGAGAGATAGGACGGAACCTCCCCTTTAACATCTTTCAAAAGTCTAGGGAAACCTCAGCAAACCTCAGGCAAGGCTGTGCTGGGTGGCAGGGCCTATGCCCCTTGAGTATGGAGAAAGGTGCAGGGAATCAGTAGTCTCCGAAGGCCGTCTGACCTCCAAGATACCTTCTGCAGTCCCAGCATGAAAGCCTTAATGGGCCCCTGGACTCCCCTTTCTTCTTAGAAGAATGGCCACTCAGAGGCTGCTAGGGTCTGGAAGAGCCTGGCCTGTAATTAGCCACCCCAGAGGGCCTCTTCCTCTTTCTCACAATGATTCTTTTCAGCCTGCCTGCCAGTGGCCCCCAGGGTTCCTGAGGGCTCTTAGGCCTCCATCTCCAGGCACCTACCTCCCTCTCCCTCTCTGCCTACCCACTCCTGGCCTCTGCACAGAGCTGAGTTCTCACCAAGAGCAGGGACATCTGAGAGTTCCCTGGAAGTTGCTGGGACCTGTGGCTGAGACGTTCACCCTCTTCCACCAGAGGAAACAGGGAAGAGAGCGCAGGTGGGTGGGGAGGGTAGGCTCAGGTTTCCTGATGTCCAGCCTGTGGGATCCATAGATCACCCCATCTCCCTATAGGTCTGCTTCCTGCGCCCTCCCAGCTCCTTCAAAGCTTCCTCCTTCTCAAGCTCATCCTGTTCTCTTCAGGTCTGAGTGTCACAGACTCATAGGGTGACAGGATTGCAAAGTGAAACAGACAATCAGTCTATCGCCACATGGCAGATTGAGAGACTAAGGGCCAGGAGGGCTTGAACTTATAATCATTCAGTTTATAGGTTACAAGCCTATAGGTTAAAAACACAGTTATTTTCCTGCATGGAGGAACCGGCTCCCTGGAAACTATCTCCTGTGTGATAATTGTTAAACCTGTCCCCCTCAGTCCCCTGTAAGTCTCTGAGGCCCCAAGCTCAATACTGAGCAGGCCAGCAGTGCCATAGCCATTCCTGAAATCTTCTGGCCCTGGCTTTGGCAGAGTAGGAGCTGTGGGAGTATGCAGAGGCTGCAGGGGAGATTCTGGGGCTCACCCCTGCAAACCTCTTCATCAGTTTTGCCTCTGAGGACTAAAGTTCCTGGGGTGGCAGGTCGGGGAGGGCAGGCTTACTGGCAGAGTCAGCAGCACTGGCCTTTGGGAGTCTGAGTGCTGACTGCTGGGCGGATCAGCTGGCTCATGATTGTAGACTGGAGGCCTGTAGACTCTAGGCCTCCAGGAACTCCTGACAGACAGAGCAGGTAAGCCATAGAACTGAGCAGGAACTGGTTTGAGTAGCATGGGGAGCTGGCCTGGTTAGGAGCCAGATGGAGGCAGGTAGGGGCTAAGAGAGATCCTATCTGAAACATTTAGGAGGAAGAAGCAAATTTCTTAGTGAGGGAAGGAGGAACAGAATGCATGTCTGTCATAGTTAGAATGAGACACACCAACAGTTAGGAGAGGCATGATGGACTAGGGCATGGTAAAGTGATTGCATTGCAAGTGGGAGGACTAGAATTTGATCCTTAGAATCCACATAAAAGTTCTGGGTGCTGTGGAAATCATTTATAATCCCAGAACTGGGGAGTCCGAGATGGGAGGATCCCTGCAAACCTAGTTAATTGTTGAGCTTCAGGTCAATGATCGACAAAGGAGTAGGCAGCACTCCTGAGGATGATAACTGAAGTCGCATACATCTATAGACACATGGATACACAGATACACACAGAGAGAGGTACACACACATATGCACACTCACAGAGGTGCACACACATATGCACACACACAGGTACACATACATATACACACAGAGAGATACACACACACAGAGGTACACACATATGCATATACACATAGGAACACACACATGCACACATACACAGAGAGACTTATGCCCACATGTGCACACAGAGAGATAAACACACAGAGATGCACACATGCACATGCACATGCATGTAAAATAGAGAAAAAAAGGAAAGACAAGAATATATCCTAAATCAAGCATAATGGCTCAAATCATAGCATTCAGAGGTAGAGACAGGAGGATTACGACAAGTTCAAGGCCAGCCTAAGCAACCACATATTATAAAGTGAGAAAGGGAGGGCATAGTAATAAGTTTTGAGACAAACAAAGAGATTACCACTCCAACTGAAATATCTGGGCAAAGCAAACTTTCCTTTTGATCAAGAGGGTGAGTTCAGAAGAACAAACACTGAGACCTGGAGTGCATTTGGTTTCTATTTTAATCAGGAGATGACTGTGTCTTTTCCCCATCAGCTGGAGTCCCATCTCATGGCCTTAATTCAATTGCTTAGTCTGAAAAGAGTTAGCACACTGGAAATGATGGAAGAGGAAAGGAGTCACTACTCCAGGCCATCAAATTCCTGGAATACAGCACCAGTGGGCCTTTGTGTAAACAAGGGTTTTACTGGATTAAAACATTTGCATAAAAGTCTTATAAGTCGGGGAAGATAAACAGATTTGAATTGGTTGTCGTAAGTACAAATGTTGCAGTATTTGATAGAAAGGACTCATATTTGGCATTTCTTACGGAGAGAAGAAAGAAGTAAAGGAGGGAGAGACACAGAAAGATGGAGACAAAGGGTGCTAATGTTCAGGATTGAGGGACTGACGGGCAGGGATTAACAGCCTGGCAGGATAATGAGTTGGAAAACAAGCTTACTATTGGAGATGGACAGACCGCTGCACATGGCAGACAAGGTGTTGAGAACTATGACCTGTCACTTGAATTAATGAGCTGAAGGGGTCTTTCCCTTGTCCTAGTTATGGTCTTCTAACTCCAGAGCAAATCGGTGGTAGAGGAAGGGAGATCCCTGGGGATAGAGCAGTGGGATGGGGGTGGGGGATGTGCTGGGTAGAAATCTCTGACCTAACTTCTCCCTCAGTTGCTGACCCTACTACTTCACAAGATCTCTATGGTTAACTCTCCTTTGGCTATGACAGACTGTGGAACCTAGGATAGACTATTCACCTTATGGTCTAGTCTCAGCTCAGGCTCCACCTTTGCAGCTAAATTACTGCTCTGTTCTAATTAACTCACAACCTCTACCTTAGTCCTTGAAGATTTCTTGAGATCTAGCCTTCCAGATGCATTTTAGCCTTCTGGAAGGAGGAAGAGGTAAAGAAAGCACCCTCTTTTAAAAACATGTCCTAAGAATTATACTCAATATGTTTCCATTTCACTGATGAAAGCTTAGTCTTAGGGTTGCATCTGGCTGCAAGGGAGCCTGGGGGATGAACAACAGACACTGGAGAGTGGAGTCCATGCTGCCTCCCAGCTCCTTACCCACTTCAGGCTTCAGTACATCCTCCCAGTTTCCTTTCACTTATTAAAACACTATACATGTCAGGTTTTGCCCCTCCCCCATGTGTTGAGAATGAATCAGGCAGGAAGAAAGGAGACAAGAAATGGCCATCGGCTACAGAGGGCCATCCCAGGCACCATTCAGGACATGTGACACCAATATGTGGGCATCCTCTGGCACCCGAACTGGCATGTCTGATGGCTGGTAGCTCTCTTTACAAATGACTTGCTAGGTGGTCAGTGGAAGACAGCCAGCCAGTGGCTCTCCTATCAGGACTAGCCTGGGGGATGCTTTTGTTTGTTATCTCTCCGGGGTTAAAGAGAAGAACCCTGTATGCAACCTAAAGGAGACCTGCATAAGCCAAAAGGCGAGGAGAAGGAAATGGGATGCTATTGTCCCCTTAGTAAGACCTGTCCATCTACACCTCGAGGCCCTGCCCCTTCATGCAGAAGGTCTCAGACTCATTGCTGAACCTTCTGGTTTTCGTTTCCTAGATTCAGAAATTCTGACATCCCTCCTCCGCCACACACACACACACACACACACACACACACACACACACACACACACACACACACAGGGCTTTCAGGCCCTGCTAGTTAGGGGGCTGTCTTTCTCTTTGACTCCAATAAATAGTCCTTGAGGTCTCTTCTGTATCTTTTTTTAAAAAATTCCTTTATCTAGGAGACCAAGAACCTGCAAAAGGATGCCTGTGGCAAATGGCATCAGAGTGACTGCTCTGAACGATGATGTGCTGTATGCCTGCTGGATTCACCTTTTCTGTCCTCATCCAAACACACACGCATCTTCTTGTCTGAAGCATAAAACAGATAGTGATTTCTGTACCACTCTGCCACTGACAAGGTGATAACTGCTACCGGGTAAAGTGTGTCGGAATCTGCCCTATCGTATCAGGAAGTGTCGCCTTTATCACAGTGAAAGAGTCATCACTGTAGACTATCAAGACTTTTTGATGCATAGAGCACTTATTGCTGTTCATTTTTTCCTATTGTAAACAGCCTTGGGTGGCTTCACAGTGCCTTAGAGTAGGGCAGGTGATTCTTTTGATACATGGTTTACCCACTAATAGTTCTCCCAGGAGAAAGGGCCATCAGTACCCAGCAGACTGACAGCTTCATAGCCATAGCCTTGGGCTATTTGTAGTCTCTCTCTCTCTCTCTCTCTCTCTCTCTCTGCCTCTTCCATGCTGGGCATTGTCCACAATCCTGCTCTCTTCTCCTGGCCACTGATAGCGTATGGCCCCCAGCTTGCCCATCCTGACTGACTACAACAACTTTCTCTTTCCAAAAGGAGACTGCCCTCTCTAGGCCTTCCTCCTGAGAAGCTGGACTCTTTTCTTGTCCTAGCCCTCGCCTACTCTGCCTGTAACAGTAAAGGGTATAGCTTCTTCTAAGTGTCCTTTTCCTCCCCCATGCATCTGCCTCCCTGCAGGGCATCCCTTTAAGGAGGATGTTGGAGGAGTGTGGTGAGCAGCATAGGGTGCTAAGGATCTGCTGTTATTTCCATTGCCTTGGGAGTGTACAGAAATGTGCTATGCTGTTGAATGGGGCCTAGAGCCTCACAGCCTCTTTGTGAGGATTGGAAGGGGAGGGTCTCTGAGGGGGCTCTTTGGCTTCCTCCTAGAATGGCTCATACCAGAAATTCCAGCTTCATCAAAGTGAGGTCTCCCTCCTCCCTACCCCATGGTCAGGGATCTCAGCCCAGCTGGGCAGCAGCAGGGTGCTGATCAGTTATTAAAAGCTGAGCTGGTGGCTGGGCTCAGTACAATTCATCAGGCCATGGCCCTCTGGGAGTGATGGATGGTGACAAATGAGGGTAGGTAGGGGGGGTCCCTGAGCTACCCATGGCCACAGCTGGGGAAACTCAGCCATCAAAGCCTGGGTTTCTCAAGTGGGGGTGATTCTGAGGGCCAAGGGGATCAAGTTTCGGGCAAATGGTTTAGGGGCGGAGATACTCTGCTACAGCAGACACACTGCGGCTCAGTGTATCCTGTGGGGCCCCAGCAGCTCAGGGGCACGGAGCTGAGTTGGACAGAAGGGGGGTAGGTCCCTCTGATCCCAGCACTGAGGGAAGGAGGTCTGGGGGAGTGGGCAGGAAGAGGGGCAGGAATGGGACTGGGAGGGGGCTGCCTTTCAGAGATCAAGCAGTGTCATTAAAGCAGGTGTGGGGACTGCTGGCTTCACAACCAGCCAGCTTCCGCCTCCGGGATCCCAGCTCTAGCAGGGCAGGACACAGAGAAGAAGGCTCTGGTTGGTCAGAGGCACTCTGCGGTTCCCCCAGATCAGTCAACGAGTGGAAGGAGTCCAGAAGGGGCAGTCAAGGGAGCTCTCCAGGTGAAGTGGGACTAAGGCTGTGGAGGCTCGAAGGGGAGGGTCAGAGGGAGAGCCTTTCTGAGGGACCAGATTGCAACTATGGGCACAGCAGGGGGCTGGGAAGTGAGTGGGAGCTTGAAAGAAAGTACAAGAATGTTGCAAAAGTCACATCAGAGCAGGACCCAAGTTCTGAGACAAGAGAAGGGTGGAAAGCCCTGTCCTGTGTGGTCAGCAGATCTGCCAGCAGTCGGTGGTCAGCTTAGAGTTCAAGCCCACTTCTCAAGGCAGTACCATAGTGGTACCACCCAGAGAGGACATAAGGGGAAGGAGACTCCCAGACAAACAGCTGTGCAATCTTCGTGGCCTGTGTCACTTCAAATCTGAAGGTCCAGAAGCCTGAGTAGCATCTGGAAGCCACTGGCCTTGCATTAACCATCTCACCAAAAGGGAGCCGCCTTACTCCATGAGAGTAAGAAAGTCGCCTCTGCCTTGAGCAGAAGCTGAGCTTCACATCATCCCTCCCCTGGTCTGTTCCTCGCTCCCCGGGGAGAGGAAGAACATACTACTCTCCTGGCACAGCCAGGTACTCTGTTCTGTTTCACCTTACTCCAACTCAGCGCGTGCTGGTATAGGTAAGGAAGCATAGAAGTCTAGGGAGGCATCCCACGATGCTCTGACCCTCCTGTTTGGCAGAGGAAGAAAGAGATAAAGAACACCCACATTAACTTCTCTCAAGCTTGGCAGCCAATAGACCTGCTTCCCAGCCCACTGTGTGGAGCCAAGATAGTTTGGCCCCTGTCTGTGTTTAGGTTGTTTAATGATGTTGATGGTGGTGGTGGTGTGTGTGTGTGTGTGTGTGTGTGTGTGTGTGTGTGTGTACACGCTATGTACAGATAGGCAGACTCCCAACCCTCTGCTTTACTTAGAGCTGACTGCCTTTCTGTTTACCTGCATGATATCTGGGGGCCACCACCCAGCCCCACAGTAGACTTAAGCACCCAAGGGCCCTGTATCTTTCTGTGAGGTTGGGGGTGTAGCTAAGTTTTGGATGCTGTGGGACTTGGGGTGTGCTTCTGGGTTTAGAGTTCAAGGCTGGGGTAGGCGGGTGGAGAGTGATGAGGGTCTGCAGGCTCTGGGTAATGCTCACCGAGGCTTGGGCCTTCTTTCTCCCTCTCCCCAGGCTGAAGTCTTGGGGTTTTTGAATGGGTATGTGTGTGCTTGTGAAGTTCTGAGGGGCCTCAGGGGAAGCACTGGTGGTCTGGGGTCCTTCTGAGGTTCTGGGGTGCTACCCTCATTCCTGGCAGGTTGCTGTTGGTGCCTTCTGAGCTTAGCACTTTGCCCTTTGAAGATTTTGATAACCACAGGCATGCACGTGGGCCTCTATTCCTGGACACAAACATTCCTCAGGGTTAATCAGCTTGAACAAAAACACAGAGAGGAAGGAAGCCTTGGCCCAAAGTTTTTAGGGACCAGCTCCATCCCAAGGGACAAAATTTCTCCCTATCAAGCCCAGATGGCCAATGGCCTTAGCTAGAGGAGGTCTTGGCATTTGGGCATCAGCCTCATCTTAGTCACCAGAGCTCAGATAGGCTACCCTCCATTGCTCCATTGGCCTCTTGTATCCCCTCTCTCTGCTTCCTAAGACACTTCATTCTTGTGACCATGCCTAGATCTCTCTGACCTCACATACCCCCTCTGCTAGGAAGCCCCCAAGATTGATCTTCCTCCTTTGCCCTCTGCTTTCCTCGGGTCTTTACAGCTTTTTCTTACAATGGTCTCTTTTCTCTGGCACCCTACCCTGAGAGTAGAACTTACCTGCTGTTTTCCTGGGTACATGGGCCACCAAGGAAGAGGCTGGGCCTGTTGTCCAGGACTTTGCAGAAACCATTCAAGAGCATGTCTTACTATTCCTGGATCCCAACCTCTCTCCTTATTGGCTTGCCCCTATGGCTAGGAGATCTGATTTATCCCCCATCTTCTCAGAGCTAGTCCTCTGGTTTGCAGGTAGAAGGACCACACTGTTCTTGTTTCAGGCTGAGGAAGAAAGAACCTTGGGCTTAAGAAGTGGGTTTGTCTTCAGCTGGTGACACATGGTTACCCATCGCCCATGGATCCCTCCTGGCCCCACTGGAGTAGATGGGGGAACCAGAGGGTAGGTAGAAGTCATGGGGGGCACTGAACAGCCTCAGCCAGGCTCTGTGGCTTTGATATGCTTGCTACAACAAGGTCTGTGTGGTGCGTCCACATTCTTAAGCCATGAAGTCACTGAAGACAGTCTTGGGGGAGAAGCCACAATAGAAGGATCTATAGGCTGGATGCCATGGGATGCCACTGGATGCCAGAACCAGTAGAGCACAGGTAGTCTGCCTCTCCCTAAATGTTCCTTCCCACTGCCATGTGGGAACCTGTCCTGCTTCCCCTGCCAGGGCTGCCCTGCCCCAGGCACTAGCCTCAAGGCTGCTCCTGGGCCCATGCCAACAGAGAAAACCACTTTTTATACTTTTCTTATCCGTGCCATCAAGGTGGCTGCTGCATCTCTCCAGGATAAAGGGAGATGGTATCTCGGTGTCTGGGGCAGCATTTATATGAATCTCCTCAGCGGGAGAAGATTTGGTACAGGGAGGTGGGGGCAGTGACTATGCCTGGCCTTGACAAGTCTCTTTGGCTTCACCCTTGAGTGGACAGAAGCTCTTCAGGCAGCCTGATGGGGTCCCGACCTCCCTCCCCTCATGTCTAGACTGCATATCACCTGCTCAGTGAAGCCGACTGAGCTCTCTTTGTTAAAGGTATCGGAGGAGGCAGGGTTAAAATCAGTAGGGGCCGACTGCTCTCTATGCTGAGTGTCTGTGACCCTTGAGAGGTGAAGGGCATGCTAGGCTCTGGCACTGGAGCAGTGGGCTCCAGCAAGCTTGGCGCATAGTAACCTTATGGCGCAGGCCCAGGAGTGGAGAAGGGTCGCTGAAGCAAGGAGTCCTTTTGCCAGACTGTTTCTAAAGTCCCTGTGATCTGGAGACCAGGCACTGTCCCAAGGGAAGGAAAGAGAGCAGGGGACTGAGAAGCAGGGCCCTGTCCACAGAGTCTACAGGAGGCCTGAGAGGCAGGTTTTGCCTGAACCCTGAGATCAGACAGGGCTGGTGTAGGCACCTGTGTTGTGTCTGAGAAAGCTCTGCTTGAGCAATTCTTCTGGGGGATCAGGAGGGAAGTTGGAGTCTTCCTCTTGGAATATAGGTCCTTCAGGAAGGAGGAAGAGAAGGTTCATAGGGCTCAGGCCACCATCAGCCCTGCTGGGCCTGGCTGGCAGTGCAGAGGACAGCTTATGAGATGGAGGCCCTGTTTACTCTGAACTTCACGAGGGGCTTCCCTCTATAGTGAACAAGTTCCCCTCTGCTCTGTCTGGGCCTGCTGACCAGCTGGTGTCCTTCAGAGCTCTCATGTCACAGTACTGGCACATAGTAGGCAGTCAGTAAGTTTCTGTTGGAAGAATAAATGAATTAACGTTTTGGGGTTTTTTTTTTTGTTTGTTTGTTTTTTAAAGGAGGAGTGTGTCAGATGGCTCTGTGGGTGAAGATGTGTGTCACAAGGGCCCACAGTCCAGTGCTCTGTCCTCCCTAGGACCCAAATGGTTGAGAGAGAGAGAGTCAATTCTTATAAGCCATCCTCTGTGATGGCATGTGCTGCCCCCCCCCCAGACTACACACCCACAAATTAAAATAAATGTCATTAAAAATGCTTTTAAAATCTAGCTGGGCAAGGCCATGGCCCAGATTCTTTCAGCATCAGTGCTGGGAGGGTTGTGGGGCACTGAAGGGCTGGGAGCCTCAGAGTGTTAGGTCCTGAGCTAAGCTAAGAAGAGCTTTCTGCTTTGTCTACCTTTTGCTCCTCCCTACAGGCTGGGCCAGGGAAGGGAGGGGGCAGCCAGGGGTCCAGCTCCTCTGGGACGATAGGAAACCCTCACCCCTTCACCAGGGCTGGAACAAACACAGCAGCAGGCAGGCGAGGTTCATCTTCTTGCAGGTCTGGTTTGAGTTTGAAGGACTCATTTCCGCCTGTGGGGGTGAGTTATCTTCTTGTGAAATCAAGACGTAAGAACAAAAAGGTTTTACTAGTGTAACACGTGTGTTCTCCCTCATATATACTCAGGAGGCCATGTGGATAGGTTCCTCCCTGTCTCTGTGGCCAGCCTCTCAGTAGGGTGTTGTCCTAAGATGCCACAATGCTGGTCTTTGCAGAGGGGCTGTGCCTAGGGGGGAGAGTTGGGGCAGGTGCTAGAGGTAGACATGTGCACAGGCAGCAGCCATCCATCTGCAGGGGCTCAGCAAGAATTATGGTGTGTTCCCAGCACTGAGGCCAAAAAGGTAAAGGGGCAGGCCAGGGGCAAGCAGACACTGGGGGACGGTCTCAAGGGAGCCTGGGCAAAGAGGGGAGGGCTTGTGCTGGACCCCAGAGCAGGAGGGGTGGGGAGCCCAGCTGTGGGACAGACCATGTGGAGCCGGCCACAGCCCGCCCACCCTTTCATCTCTGCAGCTCCTTCCTCCTTGGTCCCCCTTTCTACTCTGTCTGCGGGTCCATCTGGGTGGGCTTGGGGCGGGGAAGGAAGGGGTCTGTGCGGGCACTAGGGAGGGCAGTTTGCACTAGGGAAATCTTTGAAAGTGGACCAGCTGGTAGCAGGTCAGTTGGCCCAGTAGGCGCTCCAGCAAGAGCCTGGAACTCCAGGGGTGCAGGAAACTCTGTCAGACCAAAGCAAGATTGGGTGGGAAAAGACAAGAGGAGACTCCTGGGTGCCCCCCCCACCCTACTCCCCTCACTGCCAGCCCTCCCCTGACCTGAAGTCCCAGACAGCTTTTCCCAGAGAGCTAAAAGCAAGAAAGTAACCATTGGGATTAAGAAGAAATGTTCCTTTGTTTCGGGTTTTTCTTTCTTTCTTTTCTTTCTTTTTTTTTTCTTTTAAGCCTCTTTTCACATTTGTATGCCCCCCTTTTTCTTTTTTTGTCTCTCCCTTGTCTGGGTTCAAGGAAGAAGGGTTGGAGCATGGCATCCCAGGCAGCAGAGGATGGGAACCAGACCTCCTCCGGGATGACAGATGACTACAGCAGCTGGTACATCGAGGAGCCTCTAGGGCCTGAGGAGGTGCAGCCAGAGGGGTAAGTTTGGTGTTTGGCTCAGCCAGCTATCAGAAAGGGTTAGGGTAAAGAGGTTGCCGAGATGGGGGCAGAGAGACCCTGGGCAAGTGTTTAAGATTAGCTCTCCCGTTTATCTGCTGTGTGATTTTTGGGCAAGTCACAGCCTCTCTGAACTTCAGGCTATCTCTAAACCCAAGAACAACAGTTCTTGAGCTCTGGTTACAGAGGGCTTGAGGCCATCTGGCCTATAGCCAGCCAGGATGAGAAGCAGTACGGTGTCACAGACCTCTGTGACAGGTATAAGCTTTATACCCGGAGCTTTAGAAGCATGGGGGAGTCAGAAACCCTTGCAGGAAAACCTGGGGAGTTACTGAGGAAAGCTAGGGCCATCTCTGAACCACTCTGAGTGGGGTTTAGGGAGGTATGGAAGGCTGGTTCTTGCAGCAAATGCACAGGCTAGCCCAGGGAGGGTGTGCATGCAGTCCAACTCACCTCGCCCCACGGGCATCCTGAGAATTCTTGGCCTGGACGCTTCCTATCTGTTTAGTCTGGGCATTGAGGTTTTCTGTGGCACGGCACTCTCTTCCCTAAGACCCTCTGCCTCCATGGCACTCTGAGCTCAGCTCTCTGGTATTGTCCCTGGCCCTTGCTTTATCTGAGGGTTTTTGAAGAACTGGAAAGGTGAGGCAGAGAGGTGGGGGTGGGGTGATATGGGTGGAGGGGAGGTACTAAGCCAGATGTGTGTGCATCTGTTCCCCATTAAAATTTGAAACTGGAGAAGGAAAAACCGCTCAAGTGCTTCCCCAGAGGCTAGGGCTGTGGCATGGCTTAGCTGGGGTCACCCAGCAGGGACTGAGGCTCCACCCAAGCCTGAGGGAAGGTGCTGTTGTTTGGAGGACTTAGGGTTCTGGCCACCTGCAGAAGAAGTCTGTGGTCAGCAAGGCCCTGGTGACCCCCTCCCCAGGCATTCCCAACTGGGCCATGCTGGCATGGACTAGAGGAGGGGCCAAGCTCCTAATTTAGGGTGAGAGCCCAATCAGAAACTGTGTCCTTGAGAGTGTCAGGGACTAGGCTGGGCATGGGCTGGAAGCCAGGTGCCTGCAACGTGTCCTATTGTTGGGGAATCTGTGCACAGTCTCAGAATAAGGAGAGTGTATGGTGGGAACCGGGTCTGCAGAGAAAAGGGTCTGTAGAATGAAGGGGATTATTACAAATTTACTTATATAAAAAACAAAACAAAACAAGTCTAGTCACATCCTACTGCCCCCACCCCAAGATGAGAACGGGAAGCCCGGAGTACAGGGGATTCCCTACGAGGTGAACTTGGGTTCACCTCTGCCTATGTGAGTCAGACACCCCAGGGGTATGCTACATCAAAGCTTTGAAGACTTCCAGGATGCAGACTCTCTGTACCTTAGTGTGCCCCTGCACTGCAGGATGGAGCTAGGGTGGGGCCCCAGGGTCAGGATGGTCTCAGCCACAGACTTCTAAGCTTGAGGCCTCTGCCTTGTGCAGGCAGACTCCACAGTGCCTCCCATACCGGCTTTAACCTTGCCCTGGCCTCGCTCTGGACGAGCTAATGGGGAGACGTATCTAGTGCCAGCCACACTGTCTTCTGCTCAGGCTTTTCCCACACCTCTTCCCTTCT
Source organism: Phodopus roborovskii (assembly GCF_943737965.1). Taxonomy (NCBI): domain Eukaryota; kingdom Metazoa; phylum Chordata; class Mammalia; order Rodentia; family Cricetidae; genus Phodopus; species Phodopus roborovskii. Next base: position 34,802,668 of record NW_026126517.1, read on the forward strand.
TTTCCTATGGAGATGCCAACCTTCTGTCCAACTCAAGCCCCAAACCTCTGCAAGGTGACTTTTTCATAGCTGTGATCCAGTTTTGACCCCCCCCAACCTTCTTCTCAAAAGCCTGATAGAACTTTCTCTCCCCTTTACACTCTTTAGTACCTGCTTGTAGTTCTCCCAGGAGGGAGTTCCTTGCTCTTCCCATGGTAATATCTATGCTATCCTGTCTGACCAATCACACAAAGCCTGAGGCCCCACTCATCCCCAGTGAACACACTAAACCAAGGTGTCAGGAACTTTATGTTCAATAAGGACCAGAGGTCCCCCCAGACAGGGCCCTAAATAAGGTTTCCAGGGTTGAGGTGGCTTTTGGTTTGTTGGGGGTTGCTCAAGGGACAGCATGTTTTATCCCTGTCCTGGTAAAGGCTGGAAGCACTGGGCTGAGCCGAACTGGACACGGAGAAGGGTTTAGGGACTTACGTGATGCCCCTGAGGCCCAGAGGCTGGTCACACTGCACATATCCAAGCTCAGACAATGGATATCCAGCTCTTACACTCCTGCATGGCAGGCATGTTGCCTATGGGAGCAGCTTTGCCTGGGCTAGAAATTGCACCGTAAGACCCAGTTGACTCCTCCACCTCAATGATGAGCTCAGAGAGTCCCCAAGAGAAAGCCAGCTGGAGGGAGCAGGCCAGCCCAGTGATGGTCCTAGGGCTCTGTACACCTCTTTGCTCAGTAGCATGCAGGTGTCTAAGAGGGTGGCCTAGCCTCCTCGCCAGGGAAGTCAAGCCACAGCAGACTCATTCCAGCTTCACCCTTTCCCTACTCTGCACTCCCAACTCCTCACTGCCCTCCCCCACCTCCCCACCCCACACACACCACAGCCCCATCTTCCCAGGCCTGATGTTGGAAACATCCCTCTGGTTCTCAGACCCAAGCTTGGCATTCTAGAGAACTATCCCAGCCCTGGCAGCCAGTCTGCCTGCTTACCTGTCTTTAGTTCAAGCTTTCTCTGCCACATGACCCAGCCATGGAAGTTGCAGCATTCGTGGTCCTCATTGAGCCCTTTATTTCCACTGGCTTCCTTCTGGGCTTAACTACCTTCAGAGCAGGACCTCTGCCGGTCCTCCCAGGGAGCCTCTGTGGTGATTAAGAAAAGGGACATTTCATTTAGTGTGTTCAGCTCAGTAGGCAGTGGAGCATGGAAAACTGTATGGCCTGGATCCCTGACTCAGGTCCCTGTGTAGCAATATAACCTGTTTGGCACTACACCAAAGCTTTTAATGAGATGGAATGGGGAAAGAGAAAGGGCCCTTCCAGTTCCAGATACATCAGGCATCAGAAGCAAACCAGACAGGACTAAATGCTGGACTACTTGATGGTATGCTCAACCTCTGCTCCACAAGGGTCCGTGAGGCTCTGGGCAGTCAGGAGTCTCCTAGAGGTGGTTGGATGATGATGACCTTGGAGTATAGGAAGTGTTTGGGTGATCAAGAATAGATATTCAGACACAGCTTGCGTACTCTGCATTTCCCATCACTCCCTTGTCTCTAGCCCTATAGCATGGCACAGGACCAGCACAATGCAGGGGTATGGAGGTCCAGACTGACCCTGAAAAGCAGAATTAGGCAGGCTGGGGTAGAGGTAGAGGAAGGGAGATGCTGATGAGGCCTCCTCTAACACTAGATCCAGCTAAACCTGTCATTTGTTTGTTCCACAGAGTGGACCCCCCCTGCCAGCCAAGTGCACCACCTGCCCTGACCCATGCCTGCCTGGCCTCACTGTCAGTAAGTCCAGCCCAGCTTGCCACCAGAGGGATTTGTGTTCCTATTTGGAATGATGCTGGGAACTTAGTGCCCCCCAAACCAGAAGTACTGACCAAGTCCAACCCTCATAGACTCTGTCATCTTTTAGCCAGACCCCACAAGATCACCTGAGCATGCCCTGGGTGGGTGAGGAGTACTTTGAGATTGGCAGGGACAAGTCTTGGATGTCTGGGACGCCTGATATCCAAGCCCTTTTCTGCTCTCTTCTTCCAGCTCCTGGCTCTCTTGCTGCTGGCCTTGCTGGTGAGGCGTCGCAGGCTTTGGCCACGATGTGGTGGCCGCAGGCCCGGACTGCCCAGGTTGGTGCTAGCTCTGGGAAGTCCCACTTGAGGCCCAGCTGACAAGGCTCCTCTGGGAGGGTGGGTGGCAGCTCTGACTTCAGAAACACCCCTGACTCTCTCATTCTAGAGTCCTCATCTCAGGTTGGTATGACCGAGGGAGGTGGAGGGGCTGCTCCATCCACCTGCTTGAGTGTTCAGGAGCTAGGGGAAAGAATTCCAGGGAAATGAAGGTCCTGGTAGGCATCTTAGAGTGGCAATAACTCCTGGTGTTGTATCATTGTATTCCCTTGAGAACATCCTCTGATCACAATTTGTGAGTGATTACAGTCCCCACGGCTGCAACTTCCTTTTTTCTTTGGCTGTGTAACTCACTTCAGAGAATGAGGCAGGTATCACTCTGAGGACACAGGACTGGGCTGCGTGAAGAAGGAGACGGCAGGTTCAAGTCCTCTGGGAACTGGGGACTTCTGTGGAAGCAGCCTGAGATGTCTGGGGCAGGGAGAAGTCTACTTCACTGGGGAGTAAGGTGAAGGAGGTTGGACTCTTAGAGAACCAGGGCAGCTAGAGTAGAGACGCAGAGACCAAAAGCCTGAGACTGCCGTGCCCGCTGTCTGCCCTCTGCCCTGATCCACACCCAGTCCAAGGAGACGGTCTTGCACAAGGATGTTATGACTCGCTGTGTTCTCTGAAGGCCTGCCAGCCCAGACAGACAGATCTACTCCCATGGAGGCGGATGTTTCCTGGAGCTCTCCTGGAGGGCGGAGCACCAAGAGCTTGTTCCCACCTGCCTTTAGCCTCAGGGTCCAGCTCAGGATAGGCGCTAGGCCCTCTGCAAACATGCTGGCAGTGAGTGACTGGGCAGTGAAGAGAGATCTCCGTTCTCCCCTTTGGATGGTAGACTGACTAGTTCCCAGTTTAGGGGGCATAGTGTGAAGGGGCAAAGACTCAGAGACTGAGTGCTTTCCCTGTGTCCTGTCTGTCCGTGGCAGCCCTGTGGATTTCTTGGCTGGGGACCGATCCTGGATAGTGCCCACTGCTGTCTTTGTGGTACTCTTCAGCAATCTGTGCCTGTTGCTCCCTGATGAGGACCCACTGCCTTTCCTGAGACTCAAGGCAGCATCCAGCCCAGGTATCTATGCAGGGAATTCTGGGGCTGGCCTGATGGGAAAAGGCAGGGTGTGGTCCTGGTTTGTTAAGGTTGGCTGGGGGGAGGTGATAGCAACAGGAACATCTGTCAGTAGGGGGTACTCTGGCCGCAGAGTGACCTCTTTAGATCAACAGTCTCTTCAAAGGGTGGAAACATTAATAGCTCTAGTTTACAGTAGAGAGAACTAAGGGTCAGAGAAGAAAGCAGTGATAAAACAGTACTTAGTTTGCCGAGTACTTACTCAGGTACCGTGCTAAAACACGTGATTCTTTCCTTTTCACAGACGGGGAGACAGAGACTTCAAGAGGTAATTTGGCTAAGATCATAGCCTTTGCTCCAACCCAGGCAAAGTGAGCTCTTACCCACTGAAGAACCTGAGGGGCTTAGAAGATAGACAGGAGAGATGCTTCAGGTCCAGGCCCTCTGCCTTTCTCTCCATTAGTGGCTGTCATTTGTTTCACTGTCTAGGGCCCTGGAAGCTACTGGCCCTGCTCTACTACCCAGTCCTTTACTACCCTCTGGCTGCTTGTGCCACGGCAGAACACCGAGCTGCGTACTTATTGGGTTCTGTGCTATCCTGGGCTCACTTTGGAGTTCAGGTCTGGCAGAGAGCCGAGTGTCCTCAGGACCCCAAGGTAACCCCCATTCACAGTAGCCTAAGGCAATGGGTGCACCTGTTTGGTTCTTCTCGCCTCTTTCCACACACTGGGCTTCCCTGCTTCCCTCCATTATTCTCAGGCTCTCATGCCCTTCAACCCACATCTGTGCCAAGCTTGGCTGCTCTGGGGCTGAGGCCTGGGGTAGCGACCTGGGCCCATCCCCAGCAGCTGTCAGCCTAGGAGGGCAGAGTGAAGATAAGGAAGCCTATAGCATCCCTCTCTGGTTTCTGAGCCCTCCTTTGGGCAGGGAGAATAGACAGAGGCAAGTGCTGAGTGAGGAAATAGCCTCAGAGGTCAAAAGAAGAATTCTAGAACCCCAGAACAGCTTTGCTGGCTACTGGCTGAGACTACAAAGCCCCTCAATCCAGACCCACAGAACAGTGGTGCCTCGGCTTTCTAGCCAGACAACCCAACATCCCAGCTTCACAGTGTCATTCACTTTCCAGTCACCCTTCACTTCTTCAGTCCCCACTTTCTTCATTCAACATTTTCAGGTGTGAAATATACAAAATAAAAAATCCCTGACCTTCTAGGAGCTGCCCTTCCAGAAGAGACACAATACACAAGCAAGGTGATGTTACCTAGTACTAAGTGCTCAGAGAAGAGTCACTTGTCTGAGACTCAGTTTCCCAGCCTATACATGGTGTTGGCAGCACCAGTGTCTCCAGGAAAGTGAAGAGTAGTATTTTTTTTTTAAATTCCAGGCATCATGGATCTCATCTGTAATCCCAGCTCTTAGGAAGCTGAGGCAAGAGGATCACTAGCTTGAGGCCAACTTGGGCTACATATCGAGAGCTTGTCTAAAAATAGCAAACAAAGATCCCAAACATAAAAAACTAAGAAGCTTTTTTGCTAAGGGACTTGGGTATTGTTCACCATGTAGAGCTTGGCACACATTAAGTTCTCAAGAAAAACACACTGAATTGAAAATCAAATAAATGAACATGGAAGGGGCTGACCCAGCGAGGTCTCACGTGGGTGTTGGGGCATGTACTAGACAAATGTACCAGACAAAATTAGGTCTTTGTCTGTTTTTAAATTTTATTTAACTTTTTAAATGTATATGAGTGTTTTATTTACAAGTATGGACACATGTGTATGTACCACATGCTTACAGTGTTCATGATGGCCAGAAGAGGGCACCAGATCCTCAGAACCAGAGCAGCAGATGGTTGTGAACTGCCAAGTGGGTTCTTGGAACCAAATCCGAGTCCCCTGGAAGATCAGCTGAGCCATCTCTCCAGCCCCCTTTTGGTCTAGTGTGTCCTAACATGCTGGGAGCACAGACATTGAGAAATTGGGTGTCTGGTTTCAGGCGTCACTGAAGTCCATGGGAGTATAGGAAGGAAGGGGTTGTGCCACCTTCTTTAGGTCTCTGTTTAAGCCTTTAGGACACAAGATGGGGAGGTAACCCAGTCTAGAGGTCCTAGAACTAGAAGGCTTACCATGGCCTGTGTTGGGTGGGAAGGGACATGGACCCTGGGAAGAAGGCAGATGGTAGGTCTGATTGAGTGTCTCTCTATCTAGATCTATAAGTACTACTCCTTGCTGGCCTCCTTGCCTCTGCTTCTGGGCCTGGGGTTTCTGAGCCTCTGGTACCCAGTGCAGCTGGTGCTGAGTGTCCGTCACCGGATGGAAGCAGGATCTCAGGTAAGCGGGCTCCCAAGTAAAGTGTGTACCAGCACTGTCCTGACACCTGCCTGCTTATGTCTGTGTCCCCTGTGTTTTAAAATTGCATCTCCCCCCCTGTGTGTGTGTGTGTGTGTGTGTGTGTGTGTGTGAGAGAGAGAGAGAGAGAGAGAGAGAGAGAGAGAGAGTACCAGAGTCAAAGGACAACTTTTGTGAGTTCTCTTCTTCCACCATGTGGATTCTGGGGATCAAACTCAGTTGTTAGTTTGGCAAGCTGTTTTACTCTCTGCCATCCCCAGAAAAAAATTCAGAATAACTGTTTTGTACTGTCCTCTATCTCTGTCCCCAGGCAGAGGCTGGTCTGGGCCAGGTTCTTGAAGGTCCCCAGGGACCCCAGGGCACTGGACTGTGTGCAGAGTGGGGACTCAGCAAAGCAGAACTGAACCCATAGATTCATAGCTCTGTCATTGAAACCCTGGAGGGTACCGTTGGAGCACTGAGCTATCAAGAGTCCTGTGATGCTGCAGAGATCTGCAGATGCTGGGCTGACTCAGGAAGCTCGTTCTGACCTGATCTGAACTATTGATGATATCAGATGCAAGGCAGGGGGTGACCGTGGAAGGGGCTTCCTGGAGGGGGCATCAGTGAGAGTCTGAGGGACAGGGAGGAGCAGGAGTGGGAGGGGGTCAGGCAGAGGAAGGAGCTAGATGAAGGGTGGGTTGGACTTTCCAGACCCACCTGTGCCAGGACAGACCACAGCATGTAAGAGAACCTCCGCCAGGCTAAGGTTTTATCTGTTGGTAGAATGCCTGCCTAGCACGCATGAGGCTCTGGGTTTGATCCTGAGCACCAAGTAAACTGGGCATGGTGGCTCCCAGAACTTGGGGGACAGAGGCAGGAGAACCAGAAGTTCAGACTAGGGTATAAGTGTACCTTGGCCAGGCAGTAGTGGTGCACGCCTTTAACCCCACTTCTCTGGAGGCAGAGGCAGGCAGATCTCTGAGTTTGAGGCCAGCCTGGTCTACAGAGTGAGCTTCTAGACAGCCATGACACACAGAGGAATTCTGTCTTGAAAAACAAACAAGCAAAAAAAAAAAAAAAAAAAAAAGAGCAAAACAAAACAAAAACCCCAAACCAACAAACAACACACACACACACACACACACACACGCAGAGAGAGAGAGAGAGAGGTTGTCTTTATAAAAAGAAAAGAAGGTGTTGTGAATTGTTTGGAGGGATAGATGCAAGACACCATTCTTGAAAGACACTAAAAACTAATCAAGAAGCTCCTAAGCCCCTCCCCTGTGTCAGGTGCTGGCTGGCATTTGTGACCAGAATTTACTGACTAAGACCTCCTGCAGGTAGTGCCCTGAGAGGATACCACAGCAAGCCTAGACAGTGATGCCTTGAGTTTGTAGCCATAGGAATGTAGATGAAGAGGTCATGAGACCTAGGCAGTGGGAAGGCCCAGTTTACTTGGTGCTCAGGATCAAACCCAGAAGGGATAAAGCACAGGCTGGGGAGCAAGGGCAAAGAGATGGGGAACAATCCAGCAGTAATCTCCACCTGGCTGAGTATCTTTGGGCACAAGCATGGACTTAAACAACACAGCTTCCCCCACCCCCACTTCCACTGCCCCCAGCTGACCTAGAGCAGGTAGCCAAGGAGCAGGACCTCCCAGGGTGGCATTCTCCTGGGTGCATGCTGCTTGGGTTACGGATTGGCAGAGGGGCCTTGGTAAGCCTTGAGCTGGAGCCGAGGAGAAATGAGGGGAGAGGAAGCTCTTGTCAGGATGCTCCTGCCTTTTAGGTTCCAGATATGTTATCCACACGTAGCAAGACCCCAAGTGCTCACCACTTTTGCCTTCCTGATGTTTATATTCTCTCTGTGAAGCCTGGGGTCTCCCAGGGGTCACAGTGGCCTGGGTACATGTACTCCCACCACCTCCCAGGCTTTCCTCTGCCCACCTCCATGCCGTGGCTAGCCCTTCCTCCAAGGGAGAGTTAAACCCTTCTTGGACATTTGTCAGAAAGATTTAAGCCACAAGGGACCCACTCCTACCCTGGGTCCTCAGGTTGCCATGGCAACAGGTAACCATTGCTTGTATTCTCCCACTGATCCAAGCAGAGGTTCACCCCACCTTCCCCATGGGTCTCTGCCTCTGTGTAGGCAGCTTAAGACCTGGAATGTGGCTTAGGTAAATCCCATTCCCTTGTGATCTCCTTAGAGTAAGTAGTAGCAGGAGGGGAACTAGGGTATGTGCCCTAGTCTAGCACCATCTTGTGTCCTGAGCAGAAGTGAGCCCATGGGGTCCAGGCTTCCCTTGGCCCCAGTCCTGGTCAGAAAGCCGAGATATGACTAAGAGGGGATCTTGGGAAAAACTTCCCAGCGTTTCAGGCTCTGTGATAGAATATCTGTGGAGAATGTAGCTTTCTGGGGTATGGCTTGTCCCCATAGGTCATAGGTCAGCCTCCCCTGACTCTACCACCACTGTCCTAATCAGGAGGCATTACAGAAACCACATGGTGTCTGTTCATCCATTCAGTATCCTTGGCCAGGGACTTGGGGGCAGCTGATGGCAGATCTCAATCTTTCCAACACTTGTCCACACAGGGGCTGCAGACCAGCTACTCCGAGAAGTATCTGAGAACCCTCCTCTGCCCAAAGAAGCTGGACAGCCGGTAAGGTCTGGGCAGACCTCAGCAGGCAGGAAGATGACGTTCTGGGAGTCATGTGTGGGAGGATGGGACCGGGTGAAGGCTGTGGAGGAGGTTCCTGGTAGTGGCATGGTCTGGAAAGATGAAGAGTGATCCAACTTGGATGTGGCCTTGGAGCAGAGGGCTTCCTCTGAGCTCCACCTACCTGGATGTGTCTGCAGCTCCCACCCCATCTCCAAGCATAGCCTCCTGTCTTGGGCCTGGGCCCGCTCCCAACATTCCATCTACACTCCACAGCCAGGTACGTGGCTCAGTGCAAGTCCAGGATTAGGCTGAGCCTTTTTGCTCAGAGAAACTGGTGGGAAGGGTCAGCCAATTCCTCAAATGTAGGCACAGCTGCCAGTCCTGGTCAGGGGATATACTGGCCTGGCCTGAAAGGGATGAGGCAAGAGTCTGGGTCACACTGTTCTCTTCATGTCTTCTTCTGGTGACTGGAGGATTCCGCCTGCCCTTGAAGCTGGTGATCTCAGCCACTCTGACAGGAACAGCCACTTATCAGGTATGTCCTGAAGTGTGTAGTGCCCTTTGTCGCTGAACCCCGGACCTCAGCCCCCAAACCTGAGACAGCTCAGGCCTCAATCAGATCCCCAGGTGTGCCCCCTCATCCAATCAGCTGCTCTGAGTCTCCTGAAAACACTAGCCTATTCTTGTGGGAGGGATACCAGCCCTCAGCAGGTTCATATGACGATTCACAAATTTCAAAGTCAACAAAAATAGGAATTTAAATTGTACCTCTACTGTTTACCTCTTGAGTGACCTTGGCCAAGTTTCTCCACCTTCCTGAACCTATTAGCTCATCTATAAAAGAGAAGAAATAAAGCCACTTTTCTATGCTGGGAAGATTTTGTGAGTTGTCATGTTGAATATATCACCACCCCCTTTAGCATAACTCTTAAAAACAAATAAACTACCAGGGACTAGGGCTGTATCTTAGTTGGTACAGTGCCTGCCTACAAGTATGAAGCTCTGGGTTTATCCCTAGCATCACAGAAACACATGCCTGTTATCCCAGCCGAGGTAGAGGCAGGAGGTTCAGAAGTCCAAGATCTTCCCCAGCTACGAAGTTAGTTTGAGGCTGGCTTGGACTAGAGGAGATCCTGTCTCAAAGCACAAACAAATAAGCAACAAAATAAAAACTCCTGAAATGATGTAGGTCTGGTTTCTCTCCATTTTACAAATGGGAAATTCGGACACAAAGAACCAGACTCAGCCAACTTTCTACAGCTAGAATCTCAGGGCAGCCAAAATTTGACTCCAGGTCTGTCAAACTTTAATGCTTATTTGTTTTCTTTGCTATGGAAAAGTTTGAAATCTCTCTCACACACTCGTTCGCGTGCGCGCGCACCTGTGTGTGTGTGTGTGTGTGTGTGTGTGTGTGTGTCCAGTATTATTCCTTAGTTGCCATCTACCTTGCATTTTGAGACAGGATCTCTCACTGGCGCTTGTCAAGTAGGCTAACTGGCTGGTTAGCGAGCACCAGGGATCTGCCTGTCTCTGCCTCCACAGTGCTGGGATTATGAGCAGGAGCCACCGAGCCTAACTTTTTGTATGGGTTCTGGGAAACCAAATTCAGCTTCATGCTATTCAGGTTCACACTAATCGAATCCAGTAAAGTGACTGGTGCTCTTTACTGACTGAAATATCACCCTAGCCCAAAGTTGGAAATGTTTGTATTTTGAATCTTAGATAGACAAGTAGAGGTAAATCAATAGGGATAGCTATATGGAGGCCTATCCTCAGCCTCCTGGGCTAAGGTCATACATTCATGTCGCATTCTATTTGAAGGCACAAGGACCCAGGCTCAGGGTGGTTGGGGCATGTGGATGCAGCCTGCTACAGTCTCCCCTGGTAGACTAGGAAACACTTTTCCAGGGTGATGGGGCCTGCTATGCACACAGCTGCCCCCCACCCCGAACCTCATAGCAGGGCTCTTCCAGGTGGCCCTGCTGCTGCTGGTGAGTGTAGTGCCTACTGTGCAGAAGGTAAGGGAGGGGATCACCACAGATGTCTCCTACCTGCTGGCTGGCTTTGGGATCGTGCTCTCCGAGGACCGGCAGGAGGTGGTACAGCTGGTGAAGCATCACTTATGGGCTGTGGAAGGTGAGCTTGCCTAGTGTCCCTAAAGGCGGTAGTGGGGATGGGAGACAGGCTACTGGACCTGGTGATGGCTTGCCATGAACACACAGGATGCCTTTGGCCACGCCCCTTTCTACTCCTCATCTCAAAATGGGGTGGTTGGCACTTCCACATCTCACAGGGCATGACATGATGCTTATCAACCTTTGTGACATCTATGTCACAGCTCCAGTGTCTTTGACCAACTGTCTAGATATAGTGACAGAGAAGCCCATGGTCGTGTGACTTCAGGGTGGGGAGGGAGAAGGCGTGTGTGTGGGATGGGGGCTAGGATTTATTAGCATCCTCTTGGCACAGGAAGCACCTGGCAGAGTACTCACTTTCTCCTCCCAATCCTTGTCTACCTAGACAGACTCTCCCTCTCCCTGCCTCCCATGAGATGAGCTTCAAGCCAGGGGACAACACAAGCTGTCCCTTCAGTGGACTGATACACCCTACCTACCCCTACTCTCTCCCAGAAGCTTTGTGGGGGACACATGGAGAGGGGCCAGACTTTGGTTGTTCAGTCAGACACAGTAGATAGAATGTAGGTCTCCTGAAGCCCAAGTTAGTGCTCCCTTCCACCCTGTCTGTCATAAAGCCTGATAGTCATGATTCATGGGACCTGTCTCATCGGTCCACTTGAGTGTCCCTTGCTGAATGAGCATTCTGGCTTTGGGGGAACAGCACGCAATGGTTAGAGCTTAGGCTACCAACATTGCAGATGGTGGTGTAGCTGTTTGACATATTTCCTGACACCATCCCAGGGCATGCTGGTAGTGTATGGCAGAGAACGGGGAGCATACAGGGGCATGAGCTGTTAATCCCTCCTTGAACAATTCCTGTGAGAGACCTTGTGAGCCTGCTGTGAGGGTCTGGAGTAAGGCTGGTTGGCATCCATGACATCCTTACACATGTGTTCAGAGCTCTCTGTCCTCCATTACATACTTACACATGTGTTCAGAGCTCTCTGTCCTCCATTACATTCTTACACATGTGTTCAGAGCTCTCTAGCCACCATTACAGAGACTACGGACCTGACCTCAGTGTCTGTGTGTGGTGAGGGGTGCGGGAGAGAAAGCTGAGAAGGGCCCCGCCTAGAAGAGATAGGTAATAGTTGCCACCTCCTTCACTATGGTAGGTGCAGGGCATGACCCTCTGTGGTCTGAACAAAACCACTACCAGAAGTGCAGATGGGTTTATAGCCAGGGTCCTTATGGGAGGTGGGCCACAGCAGCACGGCCATCAGTGAAACTTGTGATTGTCACAAGGCCCTCTTGAGGGACAGCTACATCTGCAGATAGAGGGGAGCTGCAGGCAGATGCCAGGTAGGAATCTCCCATTGCTGGGGTCATAGCAACGTAAGCAACAAAACCAAGGCAAAGGCCAGGTCTGTGGCTCCTCCGTGCCCTTTTTCTTTCTTGTTCTTGAGCAGGATGGGGCTGTAGAGGGTGTCAGCCCATGCTGAACCTAAGAACCTGAGATGGGGCTTAGTGGTTTCTCCTTAGAGTGAGGGATAAGGGTCAGAGGCTGTGGGAAATCCTCCAGCCCGTCCTCCCCACTCTCTCTCTCATCCAGCATGTTATATCTCGGCTCTGGTCTTGTCCTGCTCATTAACCTTCCTGCTCCTGATCCGTTCCCTGGGAACTCACAGGTCAGTGACAAGCCATGACACTCTAGTACAGAGGTATGGCAGGGGTCCAAGTCCTGAGGACTTGAGGGAGGGAGAAGCCTCTGTAGTCCAGGCTGCCACAGGTACCCCTGCCCCTTTGTATGTGGTGGGAGGAGAAGGTGGGTCTTGCCTGCCCGAGGGGCATGTATGGCTGTCCTGGAGATCTGTGAGTGGTACAGAACACAACACATTGCCAGGATTGCCAGGCAGTTTGCCTGTGAGAAGGTGACCTGGCAAAGAAGAATCCAATTCCAGTGGTCAAAGGGGCAGGACAAAGGGTACCAAAGGCAGGAGTGACTGCATGAGTAAGAGCAGAGAAGCGGAAGCCAGAGGGTGAGCAGGCACCCCTGAAGGTGGGGGGCATTGAGGAGGTTGTCCCAAGGAATGAGCGATGCAGAGAACTGGTCCCTACTCTGAGCACTCAATAGGCCTCAGCGCTCCTACTCAGGGACTTGGACCACAGAGCTGGCCCTACTTGCCCTGGCGTTTGAGGCCCTCTGCCTTGCCTGCCTCTCTGGTCACCCAGCTGGATTCCAATTCCATCATTTCCAGTGAAGGTTCGGGTTGTGTCTCTATCTGGGGTCTCCTAAGACTACACAGACTTTCCTCTGGAGGACCATTCCCAGACTGTTAACCTCCAGGCTCCTGCAGCCCTAAGGTTCCCTGCTGATGACCAGATGCTCACCCTGGGCTAGCTACCACTTAGAGGTACTGTGTTGTCCTCTGAGGTCACTGTTCTCAATCCAGGGCCAACCTTCAAGCACTGCACCGAGGGGCTGCCCTGGACCTAGGTCCCCCTCTTCAGAGTACTCACCCCTCTCGCCAAGCCATAGTCTGCTGGATGCACTTCAGCGCCTATCAGACAGCCTTCAGCTGCCTCGGTGAGCCCCCTTGTCATGTTCCTAGAGTTGGGACCTGGTGGGAGGGATGGATACTTGGCAAGGATTTTACTGGGCTGGGCAAAGAAAGAGCAGTAGGAGGAATGTACTTGCTCCCCTTGCTCTCAGGAAACTTGCTCTAGATGGCAGTGCAGGAGCCCCCAGAAAAGGGAGCCCTTCACATGAAGGTATCCCTGGGTAATTGTGGGCAGAATGGACCTGGGTCTGGATGTGGCATATTCAAGGTGGCATATGGCTGCTTCTGTAAGGGAAAGTTGTTCGTAATGGGCTGCCTCAAGGTGAAGAGTTCCTTGTTCCCGGGGAGTGCAAGCAAGGTTCCATGGACATGTGAAGGCTGCATAGCAGTGTTGCCTGAGACAGTCCGGTCAGATGAGCCTCAAGGAGTTTTCTAGACCATGTCTCAAGTTCTCCCCTTAGACAACACAGTGTGCAACACACTTGAACTGTGAGGGACTTGACCTCTCCTGCAGATCCGAAGGCCAGACCTGGCCTTGAGATCTCCCACTCTCCCCCAGGGGAGGAGAGAAGGGGATGCAAGATGGAGGAAAGAGTAGAACAAAAAGTTGTGTTCTCATCTTGGTCAACCTTAGACATCCCAAGCCTCTCTGTATACATCATCCCAGGTGACTTTGTGGCCTGATGGCTTCCACAGCCACACTCAGTCCCTACAGGTACTAAGCTCTGATTCAGAGGTACACACATGCTCATTTAAAAGGTAATTTGTGCTCCAAACTCAGGCTCAAGTTGGGGGAAATACCATGGATTCTGAGGCAACTGGAGTCTTACAACAACCCTCCAAGGCAGGAACTATTACCCCTATTTTATAGAACAAAAATCCAGGGCTCAGGCAGTGTCATAGAATGGAAGAAGCCACAGAAGCCTCCTAGAGTGCAGGGGTAAGCTGGCTCCCACAGGACCTCCTGTCTGTCCCCTTGTCCCTTCTGCCCCCTGCAGGGCTCCTGGTACAGCAGGTCATCTTCTTCCTGGGGACCACCATCCTGGCCTTCCTGGTGTTTGTACCTTTGCTCCATGGCAGAAACCTCCTGCTCCTGCGATCCCTGGAATCCACATGGTGAGTGAGGCAAAGATCAGGGGCTCTGGGACTTTCCATAGAGTCCTCTAACAGCATCCCTTTCCTCATCCTGCCCACATACAGGCCCTTCTGGCTGACTTTGGCCTTGGCTGTAACCCTGCAGAACATAGCAGCCCACTGGGTCTTCCTGGAGACTCACCATGGTTACCCAGAACTGACCAACAAGTAAGATGGCCCCCGAGTTTGTGGTTCTCTCGGGTCCCAGGCTCTTCTCTCTTTCTGTAGATTTTACCTCCTTAAATTCCTCTTTCTGGGGCTAGAGAGATGATTCAGTGGTTAAGAGCACTGACTTTTCTTCCAAAAGACCCAAGTTCAATTCCCAACACCTACAGGGCAGCTCACAACTGCTCTAACTCCAGTTCCAGGGGACCAGCACCCTCACACAGACATACATGCACACAAAACACCAATGCACTTGGAATAAAAATAAAGTAAAAAAAAGTTAATGCCTCTTTCCTGTCTTTCACAGAGTCAGTCTTCTCCCAGAAGATTTTGGGGGTGCTAAGAACCCACAGCCTTGCAAACCCAGGGTCTAGGGCATAGTAGACACATTCTGCCACTGAGCTGTCAGCCAAGTTCTGCCAGGAGCCTTTCTTACTTTGAGGACCATTGATGTACTCTTCACCACAAACTCCTCCTCACTTGGGAGCAAGGGTGTGGGAGAGTATCAGAGGAGGAAGGTGGGAACACATACAGACACAGGTGGAGGGCTGAGGGATGGCTCAGTTGGTAATGTGCTTGCCATGCTAGTTGATCCTCAGCCCCCACATAATGGTGGCACACGCCTGGAGGATCCCTGGGGTTTGCTGGCCGACTTAGTCTTGCCAAATCAGTGAGCTCCGTATTGAGTGAGAGATCCTGTCTCAAAAACCAAGGGAGAGAATGATAGAGGGAGACACCTGCCAGTAAACGTTGGTTCCCCTGGGAGGTAAAAAAGTAATGTCTCCAGTAAATGTCAGTCATTGGATAACAACAGTGCCTGAAGTTTGGGGCTGCCATCCTGGTCTGGCATAGGACTGGGTACGGGGAGGCCTGCCTCAGCCTTTCTCCTCCCTACCCCCAGGCGCATGCTCGGCGTAGCCACTTTTCTTCTCTTCCCTGTCAACATGCTGGTGGGAGCTGTAGTGGCCATCTGGCGAGTGATTCTTTTTTCCTTGTACAACACTGTTCACCTTGGCCAGATGGACCTCAGCCTGCTGCCACCAAGAGCTGCCTCCTTGGATCCAGGTAAGGTCACTAGCAGGATCTGGGGACTGAGCTGTCCAGATAGTTGCCCTACCCTGACCTCTGAGCTGATCTGTGTATGTATGCTTCTGTATGCATGTGTAGCAGGTGTGTGAGCATTGCCAAGGCTCTGTGGTGTAAGACCATGTGTGTGTGTGTGTGTGTGTGTGTGTGTGTGTGTGTGTGTGTGTGCACTGCCAGGGCTCCACAGGTGTATGGAGTGAGTGTGCTGAGAAATGACAGAGCTTCTTGGTGCAGGACAAGCCTGTGCAGCAGGGTGGGTGTGGTGTATTCTAACAAGGGTGCCAGTGCCTGTGTGCAGTGTGTGTGTGCCGTGCTTGGTTGGATGCTAGTGTGTACACATCTCCCTGGATGCCTCTTGCTGTTTCTGGGTACCTCTAGTCTGCCTCAGCATTCTGTCCCCAACCAATTCTAGGCTATCACACATACCGAAACTTCCTGAGGATCGAGGCCAGCCAGTCACACCCAGCAGTCATAGCCTTCTGCACCCTGCTCCTTCATGCACCAAGTCCACAGTCCCGGCCCCCACTGGCCCCCCAGGACAGCCTCAGACAAGCAGAGGAAGAAGAAGGTACTTCTTCACCTGGGTTGGGGATGCAGACTCCCAGTTTCTCAGGGAGGAGTCGCAGGAGGCCTCTCCAAAATAGTGAGCAGCAGGAAGTCTCCCATCCTCTGTCCTTGAGCTTCCTGTTGTCAGCCTCCTGCCTGGGTCTCAGGGTAATTTTTTCTTTAATATGGACTTGCACACACATGTACCTTATGTGTGCACAGAGACTAGAATGGATGTCCTGACACTCCTCCAAGGCTTCCTCCTGGAAAGAGACAACACCTCCTTTTCTGCCCAGGAGGTCTATGCTAGAGGATACTATGCCTCCAACCCCACCTTATGCTGTCTAGCCTGACAGCTTCTAGTTCGTCACAGACCTCATCTCCTCTCTCCTCTTCCACCAGCAGAGTAGCATGCTTCTGCAGCCCAGCCTTCTGCCATTCCCAGGCTAGTGGCTGGAACCCTGGCTGTGCCTGGAGGTTTCAGACCCCTCTCGGGTCTGGGGCCTGTGGAAGCTTGGCTGGAACTCACACACTCTCTCTCTCTCTCCTTACGTCTTCCTCCTTTCCTCTCCCTCAGGGATGCAGTTGTTACAGACCAAGGACCTGCTAGCCAAGGGAGCAGGACCCAAAGGCAGCCAGAGTAGGGCCCGCTGGGGTTTGGCCTACACACTGCTACACAATCCAAGCCTGCAGGCCTTGCGGAAGGCAGCCCTAAGCGCCAAGGCCAATGGCACCCAGCCTTGAGGGTGAGGAAAACCACGCCACCCTGCTGTGTGTGCTGAGGCACATTCCTGTCTACCATCCTCCCTCCCATCCATGTCAGCATTCCCCCTCCCCCAGCGGCAGCTCTGCCAGCCAGCAGATCCCTGTGGGATCAGGAGACTGGAGTCACTGTGTCTACACCACCAGCCTCAAGAGGACTTTGGTCTGTGCTTGTCCACCAGGCTACCAGCTAGGGATCTAGAGAAAACAGCTGGTGGGTCTTGAAACTGGCAGAACAGGGGTGGCCACATTTAGGCCTCTCCTCCCCACACTGGCTCTGCCCTCAGCCTGCCTGCTGGGCCTCACTCAGGCCCCTCATGCTCCTTGGTGAGGATGAAAGGTCTGGATATCTCCCATCCCAGCTGGCCCCACTCTCCACCCTGAAGGTGGAGTCTGTGTGGGCTTCTTCTCAGCCCCAGCTTCTCCTTCCTCTTTCTTCCTACCACTCTTTCCAGTGCAGCCAAGTCAGACTCCAAGAGGCCCCACTGAGCTGCCCACTCCAAGAGCTACATATTTTTGTAGTTTTAATGCCATTAGTTGTCATGAAAGAAGTTAGTGTGTTCCTAGTAATAAATGTGCCCTGAGGAACATTCCTCCTCCTGGGGAAGGGCTCTCAGGAGAGCCACCTACACTGTCAGTAAATCTAATCTGAAGTTGATTTGGGGGAGTAGGGGGACACTTGGGGTGCTGGGATGGACTCCAGGTGAGGATAGAGAAAACTGCCTGTTTTATGTGATGATGGCTGGGGATCCTACGATGCCATTCCTGGGCTTCCAGGTTTTAAAGGATGGGCAGGATCTGTGGAGAAGAGGCTGCGTGCAGGAATGACAGAGATCCTAAAGAATAAAGAAAGGAACAGAGGGGAGAAAGATGTCATTCAGAGCAGGGAAGGCTAAAGGCAAGGGCAGGGATGCAGGCAGCAGCAGAGATACAGACACACTGGGGTCTTAGAGGAGATGGAAGATGTATGAATCAGAGAGACGCTTTAGATGTGGTTCACCATGTCTCCCCACCCTGTTTGAGCCAGGGACTCTCAAAATCATGTTTATTCCCAACTATAGATCAAGCACATACAGGGGTCACCAGAGCTACCTACTGGCCCCTCAAATCCATGACCTGGACTGCCCAGAGGCCAAAAAAAAAAGCATGTTTTAAGCCCCCCCCCAGCCTACTGAAAATGTCTTCTATGTGGGGTATCAATAACCCACACAGTCACAGGAGGATGACTCCAACACTGCTTCTGCCCTTAACAGGGAGACAATCACAACAGAATCTAACCTGGCTGGGTCACAAGACAAGGGATCAAAGGAAGGGGCCTGGTTCACACTGAAGGTGGGAGAGGATCCAAGAAAACATCTTGGAGGAGGTGATGCAGAAAACTGATTCAGCCAGAAGAAGACCAGGAAAAGGGAATACTGGGGGGGGGGGGCATGAGTATATAGAGATGAAGATGACGCAGCTTCTTCACAGGCTTTGTAAGAAACTACAGATAGGGCTGGTCCACATGGTGGCAGCCAGTTAGGGGGGTCCATGGCTGGCTGGGAATTCATGCCATACACCAAGGACAGCGGAAGCCACAAAAGAGCAACACAAAGGAGTACCCAGTTTCCTTGGAGACAACAGTTCCCATGTTGCTCTGCCTTGAGTGGTAAGTGACAGGTACTAGGTAGACCCTCAAGATGCCCAGCCTGCTCAGTGGTGAGTGGAATGGGGATGCTGGGCTCCAAGTCAGAACTGTGAAGTCCAGATGGTCAGTCAATTGGACCTTTAGGCACTGCCTTTTCTTTGTGTTTTGGGGAGATAGGATCTCATGTAGCCCAGGCTGGCCTCAAATTTGCTATTCTATAAGAATCTGGTCTTCCTGGCTTCATTTCCTGAGTGCCCACCTCCCAAGTGTCAAGATTACAGACATGCAACACTGCTCCAGGGCCACGTGCATGCCAGGCAAGCACTCCGTCAACTCAGCTACATTCCTGGCCCTCTACCCTTTCATTTCTGACACAACTGAAACCCAGAGATGTGCAGTAACTGACCCAAAGGAACACAGCATACAGGATATGGGGGGTCAGATGTGAAGACATTCTTGACCCCGGCCAGCTGTTGCCTAACAAAGCCTCAGCATGACCCACAAGTTGGAGAAGGATGAGGGTAATAGGAGGCCCTACACGTGCGCCCCAGTGTGGGGGAGCCACTGGCCAGCTGCCAAGCTCACAGCTGCTCCCTCAGACTCTTTAACCTCCTGCCTTTATTCTGCTTAGTTCAGCAGTCCTGGGGCTCTGGGAAGGGGGGCAGCCTTTCCCCTGAAAGTCACCGACCCTGTGTGCACACATCCAACCTTTAAAGGTGGGGAATAGGGAGGCACCTTTGACCCAGCACAGGCCTGGCATTCTGCAGTGTCTCTACAGGCAGAGGTATCTACAACCTCACCGCTGTGGCTAGCCTCCAACTCCCAGGCCTCCCATCGGTCAGAGGGTTTCACTCTGGGGCCATTTCCTTTTTCTAGAGGGAAAGCCCAGGTGCAGCTCTATTCCCGGTCCCTTCCTCCAAGGCTCTCTTCAGCTTCTTCCTCGTCCTCTGTCCCCTACTTCCTCATCCTTCAGTCTCATCCCTTGCTCTTTCTCATCTGACTCCAGCTCTATTCCTAACACTCTCCTTGGGTCTACAATGCAAGCTCTTGCCTGACCCCTTTCGAAACACAGAAAGCTACGCTCAGGTTCCCATCCCACCTGTCCCATGAGCTAGTTTGGAGACAGAAAATCTACGGCTTGGCTCATGTCAAGGCCCGGCGATGAGTCTGGGCTCTCCTCCCATGCCACCAGAAACACTCTGCAATATGTCCTACAAGTCCTTGTCTTGTGTTGGCACAACTCTTCCATGTGGCTGTCTCATTCTCTCAAAAGGACTTTTAGATTCCCAACAGACTTCCAGGCAGACGAAGGGGAGCATCAGAAATGCTGTTTATTTATTTATTTATTTTCTGTTAACCCAGACTGACCAGCCACTTTGGAGGGGCAGGCCACTGGTGCATACTTGGAAATAAAGGAGGGGCAAGTATCTTGAGAGGCAGGCACAGGCTGTGGGATTTGGGGTGAGAGGAGAAAGAGGTCCAGCCAGGGATGGTTTCCACATTTTACCAAGGGCATCAAGAAGACAGGGAGAGCTTTTAGGCTTCCCAGCCCTTGCCTGTAGTACTTCCTTTCCTGGTCCTGTACTGGCCACTCCAGGTTCCCTTCCAGCCCAGCCCCAGTGCCCACCTGGGTGGCGTCCCAAGCTCCTTACCTCAGAACCTAGAACTCTCAAGGTGGGCCATAGTTAGGGCATTATTGTTGCCCTGTTAGCATGCTGCCCCTGCTAGGAGCACAGACAATGCTGTTAGCAGCAATTAGCACCACAGACTACGAGTTCTGGGATATGAATCTATCCCAGTTGCTAGCTCTGAGCTGATCTACAAGTTGGAATAATGAGTGGCCTGGAAGAGCTTAGAAAGGGAGGTAGGAAAATTAAAGTCCCCAGGCCAACCTCAGGTCTCACCAACTCCAGGTCTCATGGTACTTAGAAGGAACATTGGCAGGATCAGGAGGAGTTAGGAAGGCGCTGGGGCTGCTGCAGCCAGCTGGGAAGGGTGTGGTTAGAAGCAGGCAAGGAAGACAACAAGCAAGCTTTGACCCAGAAGAAGCAGGCCTGGAAGCTGCTGCGCAGGCTTCCCTTCTGCTGCTATCGCAGCCTCTGGGGCTCCAGCACGGCTGAGGTAAATGATAACCACATTGTCTTCAGGCCCAGATGGCTGTACCTCGTTGTCAACTGTGTAGCAGCCTTTGCCCTCCACCGCTTTGCCATGAAACCTGTGGCCCAGTGCATCCTCTCCCCCCTCACCTGGAGTGGCCAATGCCACATTCACAGAGCTCTCAGCACTGCCCAGCTCATTGGTGGCCAGACAGCTATAGGTGCCCTCCTCCAGCTTGCTAAAGTCAGGGATAAGCAGACTGCCATTGGCAAAGGCCTGGAAGCGTGGCCGCCCACTGGCTGCAGGGGCACCGGGTAGGGCACGTCCGTCAGTGCCTACATTAGGACTGGCGATCT
This sequence comes from Phodopus roborovskii, assembly GCF_943737965.1. Lineage (NCBI taxonomy): Eukaryota > Metazoa > Chordata > Mammalia > Rodentia > Cricetidae > Phodopus > Phodopus roborovskii. The sequence continues at coordinate 34,823,331 of NW_026126517.1, forward strand.
CCACTGTGCCACCCGGGGTGTGGATATGCCAGTGAAGCTGGGGGGCTGGCTGTCCATCCACGTCACAGTGGAGTGCCAGCACAAAGCCCGGCCACAGCTCTGCTCCATCCTGGCTGGGCTGGTACCTTAGTTGCACTGAGGGCGCTGAGCACGGCAGGGGTGGCAGGCGGCTCAGCGGGGTGCCCTTCAGCACATGTGGTGAAGTACAAGCAATGTTGTCCTGTTCTGGAATAGACACTGCTGTGGCCAGGGCCCATGTCTTGAACCACACAATGCCACAGGTGCAGTCAAAAGGGTTGTCATTGATCTGCAAGTGGGACAGCGCGGTGAGCGACGCAAAGGTGCCCTCGGCCAAAGTGTGCAGGCGGTTGTGATTGAGCTGCAGAGAACGTAGGGCATGCAGGCTGCGGAAGGCATCCCTAGGGATGAAGGTCAGCTCATTGCTGTCCATCTTGAGCAGCTGCAGAGTGCTGAGATTGTGCAGGTCGCTCCAGGCAAACTCAGAGATGAGGTTGTGGCTGAGGTCCAGACTCTTGAGGTGACCCAGTGGGGCCAGGGCACCAGCAGCCACCGAGCGGATCTCATTGTGTGCCAACCACAGTGACTGCAGTAGAGGCACCTCCCTGAAGGCTCTCTCCGGCAGGCCTGGCAACTTGTTGGCTGACAGGCTCAGTGTGGTCACATTGGCTGGGAAGCCTAGTGGCACAGCCTCTAGGTCACGATAGGCACAGTCTGCAATCTGGAAGCCATACTTCTCTCCACATTCACAGGACTCCGGACAAGCTTGCACCAGGTTCAGAAGAACAGCCCAGCAAAGCAGGCACAGTGCCTGCATGGTACCTCCTATGGGGAAGGGCATGCCACCCAGGTTAGCTTAAGGAGTCACAGAAAGGCCTTGTCCCTCCTCAGACCCCAGCCATTAGAAGGCCCTGCATAACCCAGACAGAATCCAACACCACCTAACCCACCACCCCCATTCCATAGGAGAAGAAACTGAGGCCCATAGGAGGGTTTGGACTTGCCAAGGTCGTGTAGGCAGGCAAGGAGAAGACAGGATGGAAGTGGACCCCAGCTTCTCCTCTGCACAAAGCTCTTTCTGCCTCGGCCTGTTCCTAGCTGACTTTATGACTTGAATCTGTTTTCCAGCCACCTCCTCCCCCAGTGCTTCACAGAACCTCCCTCTGCCCTCCCACATCCTGGCTACAGCCCCTCCCACTGGAGCCCCCCATAGGTATGTTTTGCTGCCCTGGTCCAGACAAGGCCCCTTGTGCAATGCACACACACACACACACACACACACACACACACACACACACACCCTCCACCCCTCCCACTCCGTGGCCTGTTCTGTTCAAACTACTTCATGCAGCTGCCTAAATAAACCAACCAGGACCTCTCAACTAAGGCAGGGGTGGGGATGGGGGGTGGGGGTGGGGGCAGAGGCTCATCTCAAATGCAGCTGGGAGTTCTGGGGTTGAGATTGTGCAAGCAGACGCTCTCTGGAGAAAGGGTCTGTTCCAAGTCCATCAAACCCACAGCCTGAAGTCTAGCAGACCTCCACTCCCAACTCCCTCACCCCCAGCTGTGGGGGCCCCTTCTTCCCTGACTTACCTCCAAACTGCTCTTCTGAAGTCAAGTTGAGCCCCTTCTGATGGAACCTAAGCACCAAAGGACTGGATTGCTTGAAGTCCACAAGACCAGGACTGCCAGAGCAGGACCAGGATGCTGGAGGAGGGGGCTGGCTGCTTTGTATACCCTGCTGACCAGATTGCCTGAGACAGCACTGAGCAGGGGCTGCAGGGAAGGCTCTGTGCAGCCTAGACTCTTTTCAACAAAACAAAAATGAGCTTCAGCAACAGGGGCCTTGCTTCATAAATGACACCAGAAACTGGAGGGGAAAGGGGCCAAATTTTGGGTTGTTCATATGCTCTCTCTCTCTCTCTCTCTCTCTCTCTCTCTCTCTCTCTCTCTCTCTCTCTCTCTCTGTAAGCTTCAACTTTCTTAAAGTCACAGCACCGTCTGGGCAGGACCCAAGAAAAGATGAAGCTTGAGTGGACTTTTTTTTTTTTTTTTTTTTTAAATTGGGGGAAGGGTAAGAAACTGGATATCATGGAAAGTGGGAAATTTCTAACCTCACTTCCAACAAGGAAAAAGCAGAGGCCCTTCCTCCTCTCCTGGCTGTGCTGCTGTTTGTGTGGGCAGCTGAGTGTGTGTGCTGTGGGCTTGGTGGGGGAGAGTGGGCATTGCTGTGTGTGGATGAGTTTGTATATTAGGGACATGCAGCAAGAGACACCGTGCTCATGAGAGTTTGAGGCTGAGGATGCTTTTGTGTGACTTTGTGGGACAGTGTGTTTGTATATGGATATGAATTAGTCTCCTGAGGAGTGTGTATTCTTGTGTATCTCTCTTGATGTGTGTCTTTGTGTGTGTATGTGTGTGCTGGGGTGTCTCAATGAAAAACTGTGAAGGCTAAAGTGTAGGGAACAGTCACCAGCCCCTGGGTGGGAAACCAAAATATTAGGCAGCTCTTCCTTCCTTCCTTCCTTCCTTCCTTTCTTTCTTTCTTTCTTTCTTTCTTTCTTTCTTTCTTTCTTAAGTAAATATATCCTGCAGACTGAGGTTGTTGGGCAGGGAGCTCCCAAGGCTCCAGCTCAGCCCCACACTGAGCAGGGTGTGTGTACAGGCAGGATGACAGCATGCCTGACAGAGAACAGAAATCAGCCTTGGCAGAGGTGTCACTGGCTGAGGGTCCTGGACACCCTGGCTTGCAGACAAAGAGGTTCCCTGGTCCAGGACCCAGCACTCAGAAGAATGTTGAAGGGCCTCACTTCAGGGACAGTCAGTCTCTGTGGCTCAGTGCCCACAGTGTTCAAGACCTGTCATAGATGCCAGACAGTGTAGTCAGCTTTGCCACTTCTGAGGTCTGCCATCCCACACTGAGTGAAAGGGGCCACTTCTGAGGTCTGCCATCCCACACTGAGTGAAAGGAGCCACTCCTGAGGTCTGCCATCCCACACTGAGTGAAAGGGGCAGCTGTGTCTTGTGGGGAGGGTTTAAAACCTTTCTCTCCAAACAGGAAGGACTGTGGATAGGAATGGAGCAAGGAAGAGGCTCAAGCCAAAAGAGCTGGAGTGGAACCAAATAACAAGGGAGCCAGGAACAACTTCCTAGCATGGACTGCTCTGCCTTCCACAGCACATGCCTATCCATCTCCCCCAGCAGCCCTCACCCATGCTTCCTTTTCCTGTCTGGTAACCTGACAGAGTCTGCTTGTGACTCAGCTTAACCCTCTCTCTCTGCAAGGCCAAGGGGAAATGGGTATCACTGATTGGAAGTATACAATGAATCCCACCCCAGCTCCTCACGCCCCCTCCTTATCACACACACACCCCCCCATCAGGAAGCTGTAAAGACCCCAGAATGCTGCCTGCAAACATCAAATCCGAAGCTAGGATGCTATTGTAGACTCCATTATTTATGCCGTTTTCTGTGCTGCCCTCAGCTCCTGCCTTCTCCCCCACCTTCCACAGTGTGTGCAAGAGTTTGAGGCAAGTCCTGAATTGTATGGAATGAGCAGAGGGTGAAGACCTCCATATCCAGATTCAACTAAGCAGGGGAGTCTTCGACCTCAGCGCCTGTCAGGGGCGACTTCCTGATGAGGAGGGCTTCACTAGGCTTCTCAGAACACAGCTGCTCGCACGCTCTGAACAAATCCATGCCATCAGCCCCACCTGAGGGCCCTCCAAGAGCCCACTGTCCCCAATCTATGCTACTTCTCTAAAGCCCACCCAAGGACAGATCAACCACCCTTCCTACCCTTAACCCCTCTTGCTGTGGCTGCTTCCTTCTGGCACAGATAATAGAAATCAAGTGACACAGGTTTTTAATCCCAGCACTTATGAGTCAGAGGCACATAGATCTCTGTGAGTGGAGGCCAGCATGGTGTACAGAGCCCCAGGACAGCCAGGGCTGTGTAGAGAAAGACTCTGTCTCAAAAACGCAAGCAAGCAAGCAAACAGCAAACAAACAAGCAAGCAAACAAAACAAAACAAAAAAGGGAGGAGGAGGAGAAGAAAAATAAAGAGAAATCACCTCATCACACAGCCTTCTGAAGCCCCCAAGTCTGGGGTTCTTCTCACTAATTGTCCTCACTGAACCCCTGCCCAGCCTTTATTTCCCCACTTTGCTCTGATTCGAAGTCATCTGTTCTTCCACACAGGCTGCTATTGTACCTGGGACCCAGAAGCCCTTGGGTGAATGAATGAGTTGGTGGGTCATTAGATGTCACAAAGGAAAGTATTTTAGGGTTCATTTCTTCTTTTCCTTGTGGCACAAATGAGAACTCTAGGTTGGATGGGAGGAGGAAAGTTTCCTACAATGAAGGCATCTCAGGAAAAGTTGCATAGAATGCAAAAGAGTCACCTTTTTCATGGATGGAGGCCTGTCACTAGCTGTCCCAGGAACAGCAATCCCAGCCTCCTCATTCCCCACCATCAAAACTCTTGATGGTAGCCAAACACTGACCCCCTACAATTCCATTTCAGAACAACCCTGGAGGCTGAAGGCATGAGAATGAGGTGGAGTTGGCCCACCCAAGCAGAAGAGACCATATGTGTAGTCACTGGTAACTCTGCATTAACAGGTCCAACTAAGGCCATCTGGGTAGGGCAGTGCCTCCTCTGCCACCAAAGGGTTACTGGTCAACCCCATATGACCTTCTGTGCATTTTTATAATGGGATATGTAGACCACCCCCAGCAGGACACTAGGGGCAGTTCATTGTTGTTCCAGGACACAACCTCTTCAAGTAACTGTTTTTTGTCCCATTGATGACAGCTCTTGCTGCAAAAGCCACTCCAGAGGATGCAATGCAGGAGGCTTCATTTTCCTTCCAGCCTGTTGCAAATTCCCTGCCCACAACGGGGGCTACCCAGACACCTAAGATCGGAGAGCTTTTCTCAGATCCTCAAGCCCCCTATGCCATTTGGTCTTCAGCAGCCCTCACAGTAGGAGCACAGAGGAAGAGAGGGAAGAAAGACCCCCTCTACCAGCCCTAGTCCCAGTTCCAGGGCTCTCTGACAGCCTGCAGAGTGGTCAGCCCTGGTTTGCCTGCTGGCCTTTCTAGGATGCAAGATTGTCACTGCTACATCTAAACAGGCTCAGTAGATGTTGACAGTTGGCTTTCACATCCCCCCATAGCTTTTGCTTCTTCTGCAGATTGTCTCCATATTCCTACTCTGTTTAAGTTCCTTCTCTGACTTCCTTCAGCAAGGAGACATGACCTGAGTGTTATAAGCTGAAATAAATCCTTTCCTCCCAAATTGTTCATTGTCGTGGTATTTATCACAGTAATAGAAACCTTAACTAAGACACCCACACTTGTCCTAAAGACTTCAAGAATACAGTCCCAGTGGCCTGCAAGATGGCTCAGTGGATAAAGGTGCGTGCCCTTAAACTTGATAACCTGGATTTGAGCTCTGGGACCTACATGGTAGAAGGAGAGAACTGACTCTTGCAAGTAAGTTATTTTCTGATCTTTACACACGCTTGTTAGGCGTACCCATAACCAGCCAGGATAATATGTGGGTGAGAGCAATAGTTCAGCTTTGTGGGCAAAGCCAAGCCTGGATTACTGGGTTGAGAGAAAGTAATGGACTTGATGGATAGTGGCTTGGGGACAGTGCAGAGAGAGGGAGAAGAAGAGAGAGGGTAGTGGGACAGAGTAAGAGTCAGGAGAGGTGGAAACATGGAGGACTGTTATAGGAAAGGTTGGGGACATCTGTGAGAAAGTCAACCTCTTGATGACAGCAGAGGACCATGCCACAGAGCTGACACATGCCCATCACTAAGAGGTTAGGCTGCAGTCTGTTTCCATGCAACACTGCTTCCCACATCAGCAACCAGACACTCCTGAAGACAGGGCTTAGCTTCTCTCAATCCAGGGAGCTGCAATGAGGTACAGGGTAACAGAGAGGGGTAGGGTCATAGACTGGAGACAGAAAGAGGAGGGAGACCTGGTAGAGCTGCTGGGCAAAGGGAGGGGAGGGCAGGGCAGCAAAGCTGTGCTGACTTCAGCCCAAAGGAACCTGATGTGAAGAAGAAAAGATAGTATCTAGTCTGCCTGGGATGGTGGCACTGGCTGCAGAGACTTCAAGGAGGCAGGACAGCACATCTTTTAATGATGTCAAGATATGCTGCATTCTTTTATGATGCATTTGTTTAGATCTGTGAAGCTGTGTTACTTCATCTATCCATTAGACCTGATTGATCTAATAAAAGCTGAACAGCCAAAGCTATGTTTTAGAAAGATAGGCAGGGCTGGCAGGCAGAGAGAATAAATAGGAAGAGAAATCTGGGAAGAGAGATCGAGGAACATGAAAAGGAGGAAATCCCAGGGGCTAGCCACCCAGCTACACAGCCAGCCACAGAGTAAGAAGTAAAGGAAGGCATACAGAGAAAGATAAAAGCCCAGAGGTAAACGGTAGACAGGATAATTTAAGAAAAGCTGGTTAGAAACAAGCCAAGCTAAGGCCAAGCATTCACAAGAAAGAATGAGTGATTTATTTGGGAGCTGGGTAGTGGGCCCCCAAAGGGTAAAGAGTGAAAGAAAATGAAACAAAACAAACAAACAAACAAACAAAAAAAAAAAAAAACAAGGCAGCAACACATGGTAGCTCAAATAATGTTCCTAATTTTCAAGGAAGTAGAACATGCTAATGCTAAGAGAGAAATTAAACAGAGATGCTTACAACTGGACCCCAAGGCATATCCCTCCTCCTTTCTGTCCCCTTGCTACTCCACAGGAGGGTGGGCTTCCCATTGTGTCAGTATTTACTTCTACTGTGGTCACATGCCACAGTCCTGTACAGAACACTTGCAGGCAAAGCAACAGAGGAGACACACACGCTCTGAAAAAATATATGTTACATACCCTTCAAGGTGCCTAGTAGTTTTTTACTCTCCCTCTTTGACAAATACACCTTCACGCCCACCTAGAAGACCAAGTTCAAACTTAGTGCTTGCAAAAGGGGACAGTTAAATGGAGAAGGAAGACAATGTAGAGACACAGGGGTAGAAAGATAGTAAATAAAGAAGAAGGTGGCTTTAGAGGGATGAATTACAAGTGAAGAAACCCCTACGATGGCCATCAGCCTGCAGACCTTAGGGAGGGTCAGGGAGCAGATCCCACCCTCACAGCCCATAGAATGAACCAGCCCTGAGGACTTCCTGGCTGTGTAGCCCTCACATTCAGGCCTGTGACACAATACATTTCTTTCATTTATGTCACCTAGTTTTGGGTCTATCCTTGAGGAAAACATTCTGTGAAAAGGTTTCATTTCACATATATAATCTTCTTTAACCCCTCCTTAATCCTTCTCATTTTGCTAGTTAAAATATTTTGGGGCCAGGGGGCTGAGGCTATGGCTCAGCAGTCAAGAGCACTTGCTATTCATTCAGATAACCCAGGTTCAAATCCTCAGGACCCCCATGGCTCACAACTTTCTGTAATTCCAGTTGAGTGGATCAGATATCCTCTTCTGACCTCTGAGGGTACAAGGCATGCCTGTGGTACATAGAAATACTACAAAGGCAAAACACCCATATACATGAAATAAAATGTAAAATTTAAAAATGTAAAAATAATCTTGGGGCAGGTGAGATGACTCAGTAGATTAAGATGCTAAGCCAGACAAACTGAGTTCAAGCACCATAACCCTTGTAGATGGAGAGAGCCAACTCCAGCAAGGCATCCTATGAACCTGCACCCTGAAGTCATGGCAAGTACACACCCACACACAAGCATCAACATACATACAAATAAACATAATTCTTTATTGTCCTGTGTCCACATGAGCACTAAGTAACACAGGTGTGTCCAATGGGGCTTCCCATTCCACAGAGCAGTGGTGTACTCTGAGGCTTCTTGTTGTAAGAAACTTTTGTTTCTTCTCTTTTGTCTTCTATAATTAAGAATCACTTTTCTTTTTACAATCAGTAACCTAATATTGCAAACTCATGTCCATTGCCTCAGTGGAGCCAAGGACCATCTAAGGATTACATTTCCTTTCTGCCTGGCCCAGCGTTGGGATGCCAAGGTCAGATGGATCCAGTTGTCTTTCAGCGCTAACAATCGCTTGGAGGTATTCGAGAGTCGCTTGCCTTATATTTGGGCTACGGCTTCTTTGGAAAAGCTTCTGAACTACCTGAAGTTCTAATTGCTTTCTTTATTCTTATTGTCAGGAGAATAATGAGTAGGCCTTCACCAAATGCTAAAAATAACCTGTCTTTGTGCACAGTTCCATGTGTTAACTTCACCTGCTGCAAAAATCACCCAGTCGCTTGCTGGACTGACATAGCAAATGTTTGTTTTTGCTTCTCAGGCAACTGGAAGTGCTTTAAAACCTCACAAGGTTTGTTTGTTTGTTTGTTTTGTTTTTTTAGAGCCTTCTGGGTGTTATAGAACCCCAAGTGCTCTCTCTCTCTCTCTCTCTCTCTCTCTCTCTCTCTCATATGTGTGATGGTGGGTAGAGAGTCAGCTTTGGCTGGCAACAGTGTGTGTGTGTGTGTGTGTGTGTGTGTGTGTGTGTGTGTGTAACAGACTAACCCCCAGAAGCTCCTACTATAACTCCAAAAACTTCTGTTATCATGTTTCAAAAGAAAAGATGCACTAGTGGGCAGGAGGGGGAAACTTATTGCTGTTATTCTGCCAAATGGACATAACAATAGAACTCCTACTGACTTATTGCTATACCCATAAATCATCTCTCTGTCCCCATCAGAGACACTTTCTCTTGTGGTAGATGGTAATTAATACAGAAATCTATACCTGGTCAATGTGCAGAGAATAAAAGACACCAAGGTCTTCATCACCTTCCTCTTTCTCCTCGGAGCTCAGGGATCTATGTGGAAGAGAAGGTGCCAGAGATGGTGTATAACTTCAAAACTGCATTTTCTAGATGAAACAAGACAGATGCACATATGACCTTACAGTGACAATGATAGCATACATAAGACCTGAAAAACTCAAGGCAGACAGACTCACAACAAATCTCACCCCTACCAGCATTTGAGTGCTGCTGAAAGAGGGAGATGTCACTGGAGTAAACCTGATGTGGAAGGAGAATGCCCCCCACCCCATAGGCTCCTATGTTTGAGAGGGTGGTGGTTCCCAATTAGTGGAATTATTTGGAAAGGATTAGGAGGCCTTATTGAAGGAAGTGTCACTGGTTGTGGATTTTGAGGTTTCAAAACCCCACACCAGGCCCCGCCCCGCCTCCCCGTCTCTGTCTGAAATTTGTGGATCACATGTGAGATCACAGCTACTGCCCAATACCATGCTTGACTGACTGTCACTATGTTCTCTGGCATGATGATCATGTAAGCCAGCCCCCAATTAAATGTTTTCTGTTATAAATCGCCTTGACCATGGTGTCTCATCACAGCAGCAGAACAGTAACTAAGACATCTGGTATAACAACCATGCTCCAGGACAGTCCTAACATCTAGGGAGAAGCTGGGAAGGGAGATGATTATGAGCAAAATATATCGTATAAAATTCTCAAAGAATAAATAAAAAAAAAATACTTAAAAAAAAAAAAAAAAAAAAACAAAAGCAATAGGGGACCAGACTCCAAAGTCGTGTCTCTCTTATCAAGCTCTTGTCCTTCCATGTTGAAGAGGGTTCCTATAGACGAGATAGGGTTTGTCTCTGTTGGAAAGGGCAGAATCAAGGACATAAAAATCATGATTCAGAGCTTGAACTCTTTGGAGGGTCCATGGGAGCTAGAAGGCAGGAAGACACAAGGCTTTCCTCTTGTGTGTGTCTGGGTGTGGGGTAAGAGCTAGAACTTAGGAAACTGTCATCCCGTGCCGATACTGGATAGAAAGTGAGAATAGTGGTGATAGAAGGGTGAGGAGCGCTTGGAGGAGATAGAAAAGGCTGTCATAAGAGAAGTATGGGAGACAGAAAGAGAAAGGCAGTGTGTGGAGGAACAGTGAGAAGTGGAAACAAAATGACCAGGTGGGCGGGGCAGGGCGGGGCTGGGGCAGGAAGAGGACTTTCCCCAGACTGAGAGAAAGAACACTCTCAGCCCACAAAAGGGTGACAAGGGGTGCTCCTCCAACACCTTCATTTCATCATCACAAGCATCTGCAGGCTGCTCTTAAGAAGTAGGTGAGTTCTTGGGGAAAAGCAGGGGCTGAGTGCTGGCTGCCTTCAAAGAGCTTGATTGCCCGGCCCCCCCCCCCCCCCCGAAGAACTGTGCCAATAAGAGCCAGCCCAGCCCCTTTCCTCCTTTCCCTTTGAAGCTCAAGGGAATTTTCAGGACACTGGGGGAGTCCCTGGGGGGAGGGGAGAGTCTGTGTCTCCCACCACCACACCATTCCTCAGCCAAAGCAGACTCTTAATGTCACGCACATTCCTTGGATCTTTTCCACACCTGTCCCTGTTCCTCAATTTCATGGGAAGAATGTTTTTTCTTGTTTTCTTCATGTCTGGGTTCCATGGGAGACAGTTGTGAGTGCCCATCAAAATGCCTGGGTAAGGCGCTAAGCACAGTTGAAGAGGAACTAAACTCTGAAATGAGCAGGATCCCGGGCTGCTGGTACATTGCTGGGGAGAATATAAAACAGTCTAGCTACCCTAGAAAATAATGCAGTGTGTGTGTGTGGGGGGGGGGGGGATTACCAAACAAAACATACACTAACCATGCAACTCACTAAATCTACTCTTATGATTCAAGAAAAATAAAAATGTAATCACACACACAACAATCTGATACACACGCATAGAATAGCGTATTTTTGGTCACCAAAAACTAGAAAACACAAATGTCCATCAGCTAGGAAATGGGTAAAAGATACAATGGAGAGCCAGGTGTTGATGGTGCATGTCTTTAATCTCTGCACTCGGGAGGCAGAGGCAGGTGGATCCCTGTGAGTTCGAGGCCAGCCTGGTCTACAAGAGCTAGTTCCAGAAAAACCCTGCCTTGAAAAAAACCAAGGAGGGAAAAAAAAGATACAATGAAGAAAAGGTAAGGCTGCTAACTTGCACAGCAGCCTGAGGACGTCTCAGAAGTGTGGTGCATAAGACAGGGTCACCAATGTTTAAAAACGACAGGCCAAAAAGAGCCTGTGTGTGGGGGTATGCATCTGTAACCCAGCGTTTGGGAGCTGCATAGTAACACCCTGTCTCAACAACAACATGGTGACCAGAAAGATGGCTCAATGGGTAAAGGCATTTGCTGACAAGTCTGACGACCTGAATTCAATCCCTGGATCCCTCAAGGTGAAAGGAGAGTCAATCCCCAAAACTTCTCCTTTAACCCACATGTGTACATATGCACACACATTTTTAAAATGTAATTTTAAAAAAAATCTTAAAGAACTCTCTTCAAAGAAAGAAAATCCAGAACAATTCATAACCATGCTCCTTTTTAATTTGATCATAAAAATGTGAAAATAGAATTTGAGTTAGGATTACATATTACATATTGTTTGCTATATAATATGTAATATATAGCAAAATATAAAATGTAATGTATGTTATTATATATTAATAATATAAAATACACAGTTACTTAGTCAGACCAGATAGTGATTGTCAGTTGTAATTAATACAGCTAGTTAAATAATATATTTGAGAAAACATAATTTTTTAAAAAAAGATTTACATATTTTTATTTTTGTGTATTTACATGCATGTGTGTGTGTGTACAGCATGCATGCCCGGTGCCTTCAGGGACCAGAAGAGGCACTGGATCCCCTGGAATTAGAGTTACAGATATTTATGAACAATAGCATAAGTGTTGCAACCAAACCCAGGTCCTCTGCATCAGCAGCCAGTGTTCTTAACTGCTTGAGCCGTCTCTCCAGTCCAGAAAAATATTATATTTTGATATGGTTTCTATCCTCTATAGCAATCTCTTTGCAACTGCTTCTGGGAGTTTACATTTTATAGAGTAATTTTTCTTCTTCTTTTCTTTTTCCTTTCTTTCTTTCTTTCTTTCTTTCTTTTTTCTGTGTAGCTCTGGCTATCCTAGAACTTGCTCTGTAAATCAGGCTGGCCTTGAACTCATAGAGATCTGCCTGCCTCTGTCTCCCAGGTGCTGGGATTAAAGTCTTGTGCCACCACTACTGGCTCAGACTAATTCCTTTTTTTTTTTTTTTTTTAAAGAAAGAGGTCAAAGTACCTGTATTTTTAATATTTTTAATAATTTCTTGACATGGTAACATAATTTTACATTACAATCCAAGGGTGGTAGGGTTATTCCTTTCTGTCTTTCAACTCCCAATCATACTCCACGTGGGATGCATCATTTTCACTACTGGTATTCTATAGACAAGGAGTCAGGATGCTGTCTTCTCATGAATAGCACTCAGTAACAAACCAATTGCATTTTAGTTGGGCAGTATTTCTACCCACCCCTTAGACTAATTCTTATGACTTGTGGCCATTTTGGTCTCTCCATAGATGGTGACCAGTTTCTTTGTCACTAAAGGCTTGTTTCAGACAGCCTTATTAGTAGGGCAGATGCTCGTCGATAGGGATTTTTTTCATACCCATAGATTCATTATTCAAACTATTCATCTATCTATGTCTAAAACAGTTCATCATCCCAAAGTGCCTCAAAGGACACTTGGTATCATCTAAGATGAACCTCTTGATTCAGGAAGATGGATGAAAAACGTGGGGTCATTTGAATGTGTGAAACTGAAATTGGATTACAAATAAGTTACAGGTTTCCTTTTGACAAAAAAAAAAAAAAAAAAAAAAAAAAAAAGAAAGGAAGGAAGGAAGGAAGGAGAGAGAGAGAGAGAGAGAGAGAGAGAGAGAGAGAGAGAGAGGAAGGTTGGAGAGGATTTGGGGAAAGAGGAGCCCTGTTGGTGGGAGTACATAATAGTATAACCATTATGAAATTCAATATGGAGGTTCCTCAAAAAACTAAAAATAGAACTACCATATGACTCAGGTATACCACTTCTGAGATGTCTAAGAACTCCATATCCCACCACAGAGATACTTGCGCATCTATATTTACTGTTCCTATGTCCATGGCAACAAGGAAATGGAACCAGCCTGTGTGGACCCCAACAGATGAATGGGCAATGGGAATGTAGTAGATACACGGAGTCGGATTTTGTTCTGCTGTAAAGAAAAGTGAAATCTGAAGAAAAATGGAAGGATCTAGAAAACATAAGTTTAAGTGAGGTACCTTAGTTACTTTTCTATTGCTATGATAAAACACTATGGCCAAGGTAACTTCTAAAAGAAAGAGCTTGATCAAGTGTATGGTTCCAGAGGGTTAGAGTCCGTAATGGTGGAGCGAAGGCATGAAGAAGGCAGAAAGAGCTGAGAGCTCACATCTCACACCACAAGCAGGATGCAGAGAAAGCCAACTCAACATGGGACGAAGCTTTTGAAACCCCAAAGCCTGCTCCCAGTGGCACACTTTCTCCAACAAGTCCATACCTCCTAATCTACCCCCCCAACAGCTACCAACTGGGGCCCAAGTATTCAAATGCCCTAGGCTTATGGGGCACATCTCATTGCAACCACTGCATGAGGTGACTCCAAACTCAAAAAGACAAAACCTGAGTGTTCCCCCTCATATGTGGATCTCTGCCTATAATGCTTATAATTAAACGGGTGTGAGTATAGGTAGTCTAAGAAAAAAATCTAGAAACTCGACCAAGAGAAGGTAACATTATGTAGCAAGGAAAGATGGAAGGAGAGCATGGGACATGGAAGGGGAGAGAATCTGGAAGCAGCTACAGGGAAGGAACAGGGGAAATGGGGCGTGAGGGAAATGGGGGTAGGAAGAGATTCACAAAAACTCATTGTCAGAAAAGGCCACAATGGTATATAACATTGTATCCTGATTTTAAAAAAAATAAATGACATTTTCTTAAAAAAAAAAAAATAAAATAAAAGTTGAAAAAGTCCTATTTAACAGCTGTTCTCAGGTGATTTTGTTGTTGTTTTGTGTCAGAGGACTCTTATTTTTGAGAGTCTCTCTCCTTCCCCCTCTCTCTCCTCCCTCTCTCTCTCTCCTCTCTCTCCCTCTCTCTCTCCTCTCTCTCCCTCTCTCTCCTCTCCCTTTCTCTCCTCTCCCTCCCTCTCTCTCTCCTCTCCTCTCCCTCTCTCTCCTCTCCCTCTCTCCCCCTCTTCCTTCTTCCCTTCCTCCCTCTCTCTTACCCCCCCCACTCGGCCCCCACAGCAGATGAGTTTTTGTGAGGGTCATCCCTTGCCTCTCAGATCAGTCTTGAAGAAACAGCATTCTCACTCCATTTGGCAGTGACCTTTCCTTCCAGTCCCACCCCCATGTGTTCCCACACACACAGAAAGACATTTATTTCCCTTGTCCTACGCTTTGGAAAGCTGACTTACAGGAGGTCACTGTTTTAGCATCTTTCCTATAAGACATCTCGTATACATATGTCTCAGAAATTCATCTCATTCTATTTAAATAAATAATAATCTCAGCATGTGCTTCTGCATGCTTTGGGGAAGCTGAAAAGTGAGCACAGACCACATCATGAATCATGAAAGTATCTTCTCGCAGGTAATAAAGACACAGTCTTTTCAGTGTTATGTAAAAGGAGTAGGCAGTAACTGTGAAAAGACAGTTAGCAGGTAAGTTTTAAATTCCTCTTAGGTCACATTCTATAGACTGAGTAGAGTTTTTCCGTTTGTATTTATACCCCTTGCCAAAAATACAGATTGATGAGCAAGCAAATCCTAGCTTGAATTAGGGTAAGTTGAAAACTTTTTTTTTTTTTTAAACAGGGTCTTGTGCAGCTCAGATTGGTCTCACACTTGCTAGGTAGCAAAGGATGGCCTTGAATTCACCCAGTTCTCCTGCCTCCTCCTCACAAGAGCTGGGGTTACAGGTGCATGCCATAGCAAACAGTTTTTGCAGTGTTGAGGACCCTGCTGTGATAAAACACTCACCAAAAGCAACTGAGGGAGGAAACGGTTTATATCATTGAACACTTTATAGTCCTCATTGAAGGGAGTCAGGGCAGGAACCTGCAGGCAGGAACTGAACTAAGGCATGTGGCAATGTTGTTTGCTGCTTTGTTCTTACTTAGCCTGCTTTCCTATAAAACCCAGGCTCACCTATAAAACCTAGGGACACCATCACCCACAGTGAACCTAACATCAATCATATCAACTAACAATTGAGAAAGTGCCCCACAAACAGGCCCATAGGCCAATCTGATGGAGGCAATCCTCACCTGAGGTTGTTTCTTCGCAGGTGACTTCAGTTTGTATCAGACTGACAAACGCTAACCAGCTTGAAACTATTTTTCAAATGAAAGCACCCAGGAGCTGTCGCAAACATGTCTTCATTGCCATGACTCAACCCACTGCTCACTATGCTAGAACATGTGTGTTTGTTGAAATAACTCACAAAGCCAGAGAAGGATGAACCCAGGTATTATCTGAATGTCCCTTTTCATTTCCTCACAGCCTGTGAATCCTTTTACTTTTACTCCATTTCCTAGGGCGTCAAAGAGGCACCATGATGAGGAGAGGTCCTTGGTGTGGTGTGCTCAGTACAAAGGCCACTGTTTTAGTGCCTTTCTGAATGACAGAACGCAAACCCCCCCTGACTTATTCTAGCTTGCCTGCTTGGTTGATGTAGATGTAACTATCTCAACCTCAATGACCAAGATTCACTTCCACATTAGTGAGCAGCCCTCTCCCTGCCAGGGGCAGGGCTGCAGCACGCCACCCAGGTTGTACTCCCCCCACCACAAAGATGGCAGACAAGCATCTCTTGGGGCAAAGCAGGAGTGTACCTCCTCCCTAAGCTGGAGCTAACTCCCAGGGTGACTTTTCTAGACTAATGCACTGCTTATTCAGCCGTGCAAATGGGAAAGTGGGAGGTGATGTAATCATCATGCCAGTCCTGGCTTTACACGTGACTGAGAGAAGGGGTCCTGGAGGCTATGGGTGATCTCCGGGTTTCACAAGCATAAAACTCCAGCTGGGGGAGGTGGGGGAGAGGGAAGACAAGCAGACACAGCTCCTAGGATGCAGCCTACCTCAGGGCAGTAGGAATCAGCTGAGCCTGCAGATCTTATGGCTCCTGTTGTCAGCTATCCAGGAGAAGGCCTGGGTTAGGTTTAGTTCCCAGGCTTGCCATGGTGCTGTGCCATGTGCCAGTCTTGGAACAAGCAGGTAAAAGTCTGCAATGGATTTTTTTCCAGGGAAAGATGGGTCACAAAGCCACAGTAAGGCCAGGAAGATATTAGAAATCTTTGGCCTGTAGCTCAAACCCCAAATTTCATCTGGCTGAAAGGGAAATGCCTCCCATTGCTGGAGAATTACATTTGTCCTAGCATGTTGGCAAGACAGGGAAGGGGTAATCAGATAAAAATGGACTTAAATGATTTCTTAACCAAAGAGGAGAGGAGAGGGGCCCATTGATATTAAGAAAATATTACCATAACAATACTTCAAGTTGCATACCTGCTTGCATAAGCTTTCCAAAAAGACTAAATTACTTAAATGGGACGTGTGATGCATGTGACTAGCAACATGCATGTGTACTCAATTTGCTTTGCCCGGTCTGGTTTTATTTATTTGTTTACCCCAAGTGGGATGTTGCTTCTGTTGAGAAATGTCATTTTTCCATGCTTCTAGAGCAGAATTAGGAATACCAGGGAGCTAGCAGAGGCACCTGGCTTGTGAGAGTACAGATATGAATCCAGAAATAGTGCAGAGCTGGCCAGGAGTGATGAAGAGATAACAAGATACAGCTAAGCGGCCAGGGTTGGGAACAGCCTGGTCCCTGGGTCTGGGAGGAGAGAGGAGATGGTAGGGGAAGTGAAGATTTTTGTTGACTTAGCTTTTTCAAGAATGCTAAGGCTTAGCTCAACTTCCTGCCTGTCACCAGGATGAGCCAAGTGCTAAGATCGCCCCCTCCTCTCTCTCTCTCTCTCTCTCTCTCTCTCTCTCTCTCTCTCTCTCTCTCTCTCTCTCTCTCTCTCTCACACACACACACACACACAAGAACCTGCATGAGCTAGTAGATAGATATGGAGAAAGCAAGGCAAGGGCTGGCAGGGACCTTGAGTCCTTGGCAAATATATATGTATATATATTTCTGAGCAGTTATTTTAGCTTCATGTGATGCTGTCACAGTTAGCCATATGGACTCAGTTACTGTCAACCAGCCACCAACTGCTGTAGCAGCAAAGTTTTAGAGCTCTGCTTTGGCTGGGCTGTAACCCTAGCTACTCAAAAGATGAGCAGGAGGTGGAGCGTTCAAAGACCTACCTGGGCTGCAGAGTGAGCCATTAGCCTGGGTGACTTAATGAGATTGTTTTGAAGTAAAATTTAACAACCTCATTGGGGATGTAGCTCAGGGTCTAGCATATGTGAGGCCTTCATACTTATTCAGTGCCTGGTATTAGAGAGAGGGAGAGGCAGAGGGAGAGACACAGTTCTAAGGGTGTGACTGTGTAGAAGTCACAGCTGTTTGCTCACCTAGTGGGTACCTAATGACTGCATTCATTTCCACTGCAGTGGGATATATTTCCAGAATCTTCCGTGGTAACAGCTGTAAACTGGGGCAAGGATGGACCAGGCACCAGCTTTCTTCTCTGTTGAATCCAGGAAGTCCTTCCTCCCTCCCTCTCTTCCTTTTTTGCTTCCTTCCTTCAATACATGTTAAACACTGGCTATGGTTAAGTCCCGGGAAAGAATGGGGAACCTTATGGCCTTTTGACCATAAGGCTCAGACACCTCTGCTTTGTGAAGTTATCCACATTTTCATCCCCAGAAAAGGGTGACCGTAACACCATTCGGCAACTTAAAACAAGTCTGTGCTTAAAGAGGAAGTCATTATTAGAAAGAGAGACTATTGCAATATGGTAGACACTCCCACCTTAGAAATCCAAACAAGAACATCCCAAAATCAAATAAGAAAAGGATTTGGCTTTTCAGGGTTAAGTAGGGGTGAGCAGAAAAGAGCAAAATCTTTAGAGGGAAGCTGAAGAAGCAAGAGAACACAGCCAGTGGATCCAACAGGAGGGCTCAACTGTGACCCCCAGTTCCCTAAAACAGCTGAGCAGGGGTCACCTTCCATTGTGTTCTGTGTGCTTGCTTTGTCTTGAAGGCAGCAGGGCCTGGGGCCTGGGCGAGAGGAGTCAGCATGCAGCCTCAGCAAGGCAAAATGGGTGAGAAGCAGGCAGTGTGCACATCAGTCACCTTGGGAACTGATGCTTTCCACAAGTGTGGAAAGGGTGGCTGATTAGACAAAGTGACTGCTGGTAGATTATGTCCCTCAACCTCATTCTAGGAGTTCTCCTTTCACACAGCCTCGTACAGACAGACCCACGGGGCTCCCTTCCTGCCGAGATTCTGATTGCTTTATTCTGTATTTCATCCTTTTCTAGGCCATTCAGCAGTAGTTCCCTTATGATGGGGGGGGGGAGAATGAACCTAATTATATCTGAAGCACATCCAATAGCCAGAGAAAAATGAGGAAACCAGTCCTGACATCTTTCTTTGTTTCTTGAATAAGAAAGGGCCACAAAAAAAAAAAAACCAGAAACAAGATGTGTAGCCATACAGAGCATGACTAGTGGTAGTAGGGAAACAAAATCAAGTGTTTTAAAAGGTGGGAGGGCATGGTAGACAGAAAACTCAAAGTGTTCCAGATCCATCCACACCATACACATCTTTGCATATAGTAAAGTATAATCCCATTGTTATCCATGGGTAGGAAGCATCCCACCTGGATTTCTAAAACCCAGTTAGATATTTTCTTACTTATTGCTGTGTGACAAGCATTCCCAATGCTTGGTGTTGAGATGGAAGTGGTTTGTTTATTACTTTTTGAAATCCTATGGGTCTGGCCATCCAGGAAATTCTGCTGGCCTTTCTTGCTGACCACAGTGTTGCTGTCAGCTGACCACTCAGCGGGCCAGAGAGCCTCTCAGATGTCCCCAGTACCTGCCTGGCTGTCCATATGGGCAGCTTGTTCTCTTATAAAAAAAAAATGGTGCCTGGGAGTGTGTTGCTGCCCTCTGGATCAACTCAGTGGGCATCAATGTGTGTAGTTTGAGGTGCAGAGACAAAATCTAGTATGAGGAGAATTTGTCTTATCATCCCCATATGCCAATGTGTCAGGAAAGTGCTCAGATCTCACAGAGGCTTAGTCAAATCAGGCATTGTTCTATCAAAAATGCATTATGGCTGGGCATCAGTGGTGCACACCTTTGATCCCAGGACTTGGGAGGCAGAGGCAGGTGGATCTCTGTGAGTTTGAGACCAGCCTTGTCTACAAAGTGAATTCTAGGACAGCCAAGAGACAGAGAATCCCTGTATCAAAACAAAACAAAACAGAAAAATGTATTCTGGATTGTTAAATAAATGAACACCTTAAGATACTAGGGGAACATGGCCTCAAGTCTAGAATTCTATGCCCATCAACACTATTAGTTAAAACTGAGGGCATATGAAATACTGCTGGTTAGAATATCCATGTCTATGGCATGCACCTTCAATCCTAGAACTCAGGAGGCAAAGGCAGGCAGAGTTTTTAGAATTTAAGGCCACCCTGCTCTGCATAGTGAGACCATGTCTCAAAACAAAACAAAACATAAAGCAAGAAAAATACAGTGGGTGGGGGTGGTTATGAGAACTTGTGTTCTTGCAGAGGACCTGAGCTCACACAAGTGTCTTAAAGCTGTTTGTAACTTTAGGAGACCCAGCATTGTCTTCTGACCTCTGCAGGCACCAGACACACCTACATACATGCAGGCAAAACATTCATATGCATAAAAGTAAATAATAAGTAAATTAAAACATACACAAAATCTTTCATATTGTGCCGGGGTTTGGTGGCATACACCTGTAACTCTAGCACTTGAGAGGCAGAGAAAGATCACTGCAAGTTTGAGGCTAGCTGGGTCTACATAAGTTCTAGACCAGCCAATGCTATGTAATAAAATCTTCACTACAAGCAAACAGTCTTGTGTGATAACACACACCTGTTATCTCAGCATGCAGGGCATGGAGGTGAGAGGATCAGGAGTTTGAGGCTGAGCTTCATGAAACAAAAACAATATCTACAATTACAAAACACAAAAAAAAACCTTCAAGCTGACGCATATGATGTTATGCATATAATAAATCTCAGCTAATAACAACAGATTTTGATTCAAACATGTTGAAGAAAAGCCCTGAGTTCGTCTTTTATTTTACTCTATGGGAAGTGCTACCTGGTGAAGTCGAGATATATGTATGTAGCTTGGTGACATGGCACTGTCTATCATGCTTGAGACCCCAGGTTCAATCCTTGCACTGAGAGGAAAAATAAAAATACAAAAGAGTCATCACTGTTATGAAGCAGCTTTGTAATTTGCCAACTTACTAGTTTAAGCTGAGCTGCTTCTCAGAGTTCCTTTTCTGGAATAATTTTAGTTGGATGGGCACAGAGATGTTTTGGAAGGCTGTGGAAGACAGAAGCTGGGTGCTTCCTTGCCTGGTCACATCCTTTGTGCAGAGGGTCTGAAAATCATCCACTTTCCATTAGGCTTCTTCTTCAGTGTCCCTGACACCTGAGTCAGGTATGCATTTAGCTATGTGAAATGGGTAGCTTCTTCAGCAAGAGGCCTGCATTAACAAAGCCAGAGAGAATTCCTGTCTGCCCTAGTGGGTCCCAGCTGGTGCTCTTGGGTTCCAGCTAATCCTTATTCTGTTTAGTTTCTATATGTATCTCCTTTAATACCCAGGCTGTTCTTTATACACCAAGCTCCAGCATAAGAACCTTGCAATGCACACGGAAGCAGCTTCCATGACTTGAAAAGGTCAGAGCCTAGAAACAGACACATGGATAAAGAGATAGATAGACAGACAAAAATATCTCCACCTAGAGAAATCTGCTTCTAATTGAATTAACTAACACTGAGGCCATTAGAAATATAATTTTTAAGATCCAGGAAAGAATGATAAATTATTGCAGAGGTGTGTCATGCAGTTTATGTTAATTTCCTAAAATTGTAATTTGTGTTCATTGCACATGTTCAAAATTTGCAATCTGTTGTTATTTCTTTACTCATATTAAGGACATTTTTGTGATGCATAATTTTCTACATTTGATCATTTAGTAATTATGTACATTTATTCTAAGTCTTACAAATTTTTGCCTGCTCATTAAAAGACAGAGTGAGGTCTGAAGGAATGGCTCAGTGGGTTACATACTTGTCAGATAACCATAAAGACAGTAGTTTAGCAGACATCCAGCACCCCTGAAAATTTTACTTCTGTAGTAAATTGCATACAGTAATAGAAATAAAAAAAGAAGCTAACAAGAAGGACAAGGTAATTATCAACTTCAAGAAGAATAGAAGGTTGTATAAGGAAAGAAACAGGAGCGAGGCAGGCATTGGTGGTGCACACCTTTAATCCCAGCACTCTGAGGCAGAGGCAAGAGGATCTCTGTGAGTTTGAGGCCAGCCTGGTCTACAGAGTGAGTCCCAGGAGGGCCCCAAAGCTACACAGAGAAACTCTGTCTCAAAAACAAAAGCAAAAACAACAACAAAAAAATCAAAAAAGAAAAAAGAAACAGGTGTGTAGGTCTTTACATGGACCAGATGTGAATAATGTTTGTATAATTATCATAATGACAACTTTGAACATCAATGTAAGCAATAATTGCAATTTAACTATACTAGAAGGAGGGAGGCACTGAGTAGCTGTGTGTGTGTGTGTGTGTGTGTGTGTGTGTGTGTGTGTGAGAGAGAGAGAGAGAGAGAGAGAGAGAGAGAGAGAGAATTAATTCTTTAACCTCCACAGGAAGTCAATATGTCAAATTCAAAACTTAAAAAAATCCAGGAAAGCATGTCTTTTTTTTAATACAGTAGGAAACAGCAGAGGTTGGAAAAGTTGAGAATGGTTGCCCTGGGGAACTGGAATCCAAGGAGAGGCACAAGAGCTAGATTTTTCCTTAGAGAAATACTTGATTAAAAATAAATTTTAATAATAGAAAGGGGTATATTAGGCATACATTATGAAACAAAGAAAATGAAAATTGCAGTCTTAACACCAGAAAAAAGGAGAAGAATAGATTTATGGTAAAATCACAGCAGAAGGTGATGACACTTGAGCAGGTGCTGTGGCCCTCTGGGATGTCACAGACCTGGGTATTCACACAATACAGCTTTGAAGTGGAGAAAGGCGAGAGAAAAGCACATCTGCAAGCACAGTAAGAGATCCGTATGTGTGTGTGCACACGCCTGGGTGTTCTGTGCAGAGCTCAGAAGACAACTGGAGGGCCTTTTCCTTTTAAAGCTTTTCTTATAAAAAAAAATCTATGTATTTTATTTGTATTAATGTCCTCGCATGCACTCAAGTGGTGTGTGTGTGTGTGTGTGTGTGTGGGTGTGTGGGTGTGTGCGCTTGTGCCTGCTCACACACCTCGTGCCCACAGAGACCAGAAGAGGGTGTTGGGTCCCCTGGAACTGGAGTCACAGAGGTGTGTGAGTGGCTGTGTGCATGCTGGTATCTGGACCTTGGTCCTCTGCCAAAGCAAGTGCTGCTAACCTCTGAGCTACCTCTGCTTTAATTCCTTTGAGACAGGGTCTCTCATTGGCTTGAACTGGATGACTAGGTTAGATGTACCCCTGTCCCCCAGCACTGGGATTACAAGCACCCATCACCACACGCCACTTTTTACAGGGGTTGTGGGGAGCAGACTCAGGTTTTTATGTTTGTACAGCAAGCATTTTATCAATTGAGCTGTCTCTCCAGTTTCAACATTACAAACAAACAAACAAACAAACAAAAAACCCTGCCTTTTATTTTGCCCAAGTTGCCTTTGAACTTGTTCTGTAGCTCAGGTGGCCTTGAATTTGTGATCCTCCTGCCTCAGCCTCAGCCTCAGCCTCAGCCTTAGCCTCATGAGTAGCTAAGATTTGGGGTCTGTGCCAAAGTGGAGGATCTTAAATAAGTCTCCCAGAAGCTCACAGATTAGACAGAAAATAAGCAAATATATTAGTGATTCAGTAATAATTAAGTAGCTTTATCTTAAAGGTCATCTAAAATATTTTACCAAATAGAAAGTATATGTTCTCTGTAAACACACATGAAATTAAAACAAACAAACAAAACAACTGGTTCACAAAAGCAATGACTTAAATTCAAATCATGAAAAATACAACGTGGTACCTTCACAAACCCACAAACTATATATTATAAAATTAAAAGTTTCTTTAAAAAAGTAAAAAGAATATCCAAAGCTGGGCTCTGGTGGCAAACACCTTTAATCTCAGCAGGGTCAGATGGATCTCTGTGAGTTCAAGGCCAGCCTGGTTTACAGTGGGAGTTCCAAGACAGAAAAGGCTACACAGAGAAACCCTCTTTCTCAAAAAGAAAAATTAAAGCCAAAAGGGGACCACAAAATGACCCACACACAAATTACCTCACTAATTAACTAATTTATTTTTAAAAAGAGAGACTAGCCAACAGCAACAGTTCACAAAATCATTCACATGAGAAATTAAAAATATACTTGTAAATGCCCTAGGCTTAGGGACTGGAGAGATGGACCAGAGGTTAACAGCCCTTATTACTCTTACAGACGACCTGGGTTCAATTCCCAGGACCCACTTTGTGTCTAACAATCATCCTTAACTATAGTTCCAGGGCTCCAAAGCCCTCCTCTGGCTTCTGGGGGCACATAATATGCAGATATATATGCAGGTTAAACAGCTACACATATGAAATAAATTTTTAAAAAGGGTGCATACTGTTTTTGCAGAGGACCTAAGTTGAGTTCTGTGCACATAAGTCAGGCATCTCACAACCACCTGTAACTTCAGCTCCAGGAGATCCTACACCTCTGACTTTCAAGGACACCCAAACACACACACACACACACACACACACACACACACACACACACACACACACACATCCACCCAAAGCACATAGTTAAACATAAAATACAACCTAAAAATAATCTTGGCTTTGAGAAGAAATTCAAACTATCACGATCAACTTTTGCAGTAGAACATGCATGAGATAATTTTCCAGATATCGTACTTTATGTAGAACCAGAGTCCAATTCATGAAACTCAAATTATTTCAAATGCTCACTGGAGTTTTTAGCACTGAGCAATGCACATCTGTAAAGCTTTAACTACTTTGATAGACACATTACGTTTGTCTCCACCATCTGTCTCCAGAACTTCCTCATCAGTCACCACATACTAAAATACAGACTTTTTGGAAAAACACTGAAAACATTACATAGAAAGACCTGAACAAGTCACTAAAATAATATGCAGAAAGTTGAAAGTACTTGCTGCACTTCCAAAGGGCCTGACTTTGGTTCCCAGTACCCATGTCAGGCAGTGACTGTCTGTAACTCTAGATCCAGGGGATCCAATACCTCTGGCTTCTTCAGCACCCCATCTCATGTTCACATACCCACATGCAGATACACACACTTACTTACATGTACTTAAACATAATAAAACTACCTTTTAAAAAATAGATCCACAGAAAGATCTAATCAATAGCCTTTGACAAATCTGCTCCTAAGCAATAAGTTTTTATAATTGAATTCTCAAAGAGAGAGAGAGAGAGAGAGAGAGAGAGAGAGAGAGAGAACAATAAACTCAAAGAGAATAGGAAGAAAAATACTGGCAAAGATAAAAGCCAGACATTGATAAACTAGGTAAGGAACAGAATTGATTGGCAAACACACAAGTTGAGTATTTCCAACAGTCTACAACATGAGAATATTTTTTATTAAAAAAAGCAAGAGAGGAGAAATATAAATTAATAATGTTAGGAGAGATAATGCGCACATAAGCCCATGGATAATTCAAATAAGAGATAGTGTAAGCGTGGTGCCTGATCCCTGCAAGCCCAGCCCTTTGCTCCCAGGATGCTGAGTCAGAAGTGTTGTCATGACATCAGGGTCATCTGGTCTACATTATGAGAGCCTGTCTCAAAAACTAAATGAGAGTTGTCTCTAAAATTAGCATTTAAGTTGAGTACCCTGGCTCTTACCTATAATTCCAGCACTTGATGGCCGAGGCATGAGGACTTCCATGAGTTTGAGATCAGTATGGGCCACATGGTGAATTCAAGATCAGGCTGGGCTGCAGAATGAGACTGTCTCTAAAAAGAAATATTAGTGAGTCTCCCTCAAACATAGAAACAAAAGCTGAGTATGATGATACACGCCTTTAATCCTAGCACTAGGGAGCAGAGTTCAAGGCTAGCCTGGTCTACGTAGTGAGACACTGTCTCAAGAGTATAATAATCAAAATCAATATGATATAATTAAAATGTCTTAGAAAACCAAGGAAAGAAATTTTTTTAGGACTAAAAGTGAGTTCAGTAACATTGTAGAATATAGGAACAACATACAAAAATAATTATACTTTTATATACTAATAAAAAACATGTGGAGTGGAGACTGAAATTTCATACAAGACATTTTACAATAACCCCAAAGGAAATTACATATATATAATATATATCACACACATATTATATATGCATTATATATATACACACACATATATATGTACACACTAAGACTTTATACAATCTGTAATGATGAAAAATTACAAAATCAAAGTTGGCTTCAACAAGTGGAAAAACAGTATCATGCTTGTGGATTCTGAGGTTCATGCTAGTAAAGATGTCTGTGGGATAACACAGTTCTGTGCAAATCTCAGCAAGTCCTTCTGTAAACAGACAGCTTATTCTACAATATATAAGGCAGACACTGCCTTCAGAGTAGCTAAAATAGCCTTGTGGTAGGCAAAATAAAGTGGGAGGCATCACTGCACCTGACATTTGGGTTTACTTTCTACAGCAATCAATACAGTGTGGAGGATTCCATACAGAACTGGGAGGCACAGGCTGGGGAACCCGGAAGCTGGCCCACCCACACCTGCCCAACTGATTTCTAACAAAGACACAAGGCAGCTCAATGGAGGAGGGACGGCTTTTCAACAGGCAGTGCTCTCCACTTACTCAAAAAATCAACTGGAGATGGATCAGGAATGTAGATAAAATCTATAACTTTAAATCTTTAATGATAAAAAAAAAACACAGAAGGGAAAATCTCTAGGATCTAATGCTAGGCAAAGACTTCTCAGATGCAACAGCAAAAATAAGAAAACTTGGTCAATTCGATGTCATAAAAATTAAAAGGGCTTATCCTGTGAAAGACTGGGCAAAGGGCTCAAAAGACAAGCTGCTGAATGGGAGAAGATATATGCAAACAGAGTATCTAACTAGTGTGTAGTTAGGATTTGTAAAAAGCTCTCCAGGTTCAATGCTGAACACATCACAAACAATCGCATTAGAAAATGACCACAGGCATGAGCATGTTTTATTTTAGGACCAGTCTTTTGAGTCAGCAAGAAGGCTCACTGGGTACAGCTCTCCCATGACAAACCTGACAAACTGAGCTGGAACCCACAGGAAAGACAGAACCAGTTCCTGAAAGTTGTCCTCTGACCTCCATGTGCATGCCATAAAGCATGCGCGCGTGCGCGCACGCACACACACACACACACACACACACACACACACACACACAGAGAAAGAGAGAGAGAAACATATATGACATACAGACAAGATTTTTTTTTTAATTAAAAGGACAGGGTCTTGTTTCATAGCCTAGGCTGGCCTTGAACTCAAGATCCTTCTGCCTAAGCCTCCTGAGAACTTGGAATTACAACATACTAAAAAGACATCCAGCATCTTCAGCCACTAAGGAAATGAAAGTTAAAACCACAATGAGGTACTGATACATGCCTACCAAAAATAGTGACAACCCCAAATGCTGTTGATGATGCAGAGGAACTGGACCACACTCACAGCACAGGTGTAACAGTGACCCTCCAAAGATATATACATCCTCATTAAGTGTAGTGACTCACACCTGTAATCTCAGATTACAGTCTGAGGCAAGCCTGGGCTACACAGTGAGATCCTGTCTCAAAAAAAAAATAAATAAACAAACATAAACCAGCAAGCATGGTGGCACATGCCTGTGATCTCAGCACTTGGGAGGCAAAGGCAGAGAATCAGAAGTTCAAAGCCATCCTTATCTTAAAAGTGGTACAGGAGGCCCTTCCTCAACAAGCAGCAAGCAAAGAAAGATGTATATCTTAATCCCCAAAACTCATGGAAGTGTTAAGTTACATGACAAAAGGTATAACTGTCAGTTGATTTTAAAGTAGGGAAATTGTTTCAGGATTCAGCATAACCCTCCTAAATGGAAGAGGGATGCAGAGGAGGGCACCAGAGAATGGATGTGGTGGCAGAAGCAGGGGTGGAGACTAGAGGGAGCAGGAGAAACTCATACTGACCCTGTCTACCCAAAAACAAAGGGCAAAAGGGTTCAGAGTGGGAAAAAGATAATCTTCATTAAAAAAAAAAAAAAGGTTGGGCCACCTTGCGATTCTCGTGGGGGGAAATTGGCTCCATTCACTAAACACACCAAACAACTTCCAGATGGGCTGCAAATATGAATGTCAAATATACCTTTTAGGATAAAGTGAGAGACTATTTTGAAGACCTTAGACAAAAATTTCCTAAACACAGGCTGAAAGAAGTACTAACCATGGGAGGAAAAATCGACAAATTGGAATACATTAAAATGAAAGCCAACTCCATAAAAAGACATCATTTAAAAATTTTAAAAGGAAACCAGAGACAAGGAAAAAGCATTTTAAATACAAAGGCCTCATAATCACCAGAATATATAACTAACTCCTACAGTAAGAAAAAGATACCAGGGGCTGGAGATGTAGCAGAGTCAGTAGCATTTTCCCAGAGAGCACAAAGCCCTGTGCATAAAGGCCAGTTTTGTCCTCAGCACCAAATAGGGTGTGGTGGTCCATGCCTGCAATCCTAGTACTTGGGAGGTGGAGGCAGGTACATCAGAACTGCAAGGCCATCCTTGGCTATTATAGGCCAGCCTATACTACATGGAACCCTGACTAAAAAAGAAAAGAGAGGACTGGAAAGATGGCTCATCAGGTAAAAAAGACCTTGCTTGTGGCCTCATAGGGTAGAAGTGCCTCTCACAAATTATCCTCTGATACCAATATGTGCTCCAAAGTACATGTGTGTGCTGAATAAGTGTTAAAAAAAATCAAAGGAAAAGAAAAGCAGATGCAACCCAATAAAAAAGGAAGAAAGACACTTTTTAATTTTTTTTTTAATTTTTGTTTTTTTGAGTCAGAACTCTCACTAATAGTCCTGACTGGCCTTGTAGTTACAGTGTGATTTTAAATAACAGGATAGACAGTGAACACTCACACTCCATTAGTTATCACTAATGACAATTAAAATCATGATACAGCACTACTACCCACCCAACAGAACCCCTAAAGCTCAAAGCAGCCAGGAGCGGCAGTAAGGACCTTCAAGGCTGATGCAAGTTAAACAGATATATTCAGAGAAACTTCAGTAGTTTCTACCAAAGATGAGCATAGCTTCAAAACTTCACTCCTACAGAAATACACAAATTTCTCAAAAGACACAAAGAGAACATAAATAGCAGAGTTATTTGTAGTAGCCTCAAACAGGAAACAGCACAAATGTCCATCAACAATAGGGTGAGAAAATAACAGTAGCAAGAATAAAAGACCCATATGAATTCCACGGACTTGATTGCTGAGCAATGGAATCTGGATAAAAAGTGTGCAATTCCTCTACATAAGTTCCAGTTCAGGCAAAGGGCCTGTGGAGCAGAGGGTAGAGAGTCGGGGAGGGAAGTAAAGCAAAGATGAGGCAGCAGCCCAGAGCTGGTCATTTTATTTCTGTTGATCTGAGTGCAGACTGAGCAAGTTTTTTTTTTTCTTTGTGGCAATTTTTTTTTTGTACATTATGATAGTTAAGGACCAATGCACCTTATGATAGGACCTTGAGAACATACAGTGCAAAATCCACAAAATCATAAGGGAAAATGAAGAACATTTTAAAACCCTTCTCTCTAAACATGGGTATAACAAGCACACCACACTAAAAGTAGGAGAACATGTAATCAATAACGTACCAAACCTAATGAATATATGAAAATCATGAGTTCAAAAGGTCAAGGCACATGTTCTTTTGTGTGTACAGGTTTGCATGCACACATGTGCGTATGGTGGCCAGAGGGCCACCTGGATATTGTTCCTCAGTAGTTTTTCTTTTGTTTTGCTGTTGCTTGTTTTGACACAAGTCTCTCGATGCTTTGGAGGTTTCCATGAAAACTAGGAGAGCTGTCCAGTGAGCCACAAGGATAGGTTCACCTCTGCCTTCCCAGCAATAGGATCACAGAGGCACACTGCTAGGCCTGGATTTGTATGTGGTCTCTGGGAATGAACTCAGGTATTCATGTTCGCATGCCAAACATTTTAGTGACTTAACTATCTAACCAGGGCCAAGACATTCTTTTCAAATGTGAATGAGCATTGGCCATGTTCATTCCTTGGAAGGGATCCTAATAATCACCAAATAATGAGCAATATGCAACCTCTGTTCTGAACACACAATGCACGTGATTTTGAGATGACAGAAAAACTATACATTTAAAATGTAAAAGGATGTATCTAAATTATTCATGAACCCAAGAACAAATCTTGAAGGAATGAAATATTTAAGACTAAGTGACAAGGCAAACAGTAGCTATCAAAACTCAGGGTTCTGTAGTTCTTAAGAGGGCACTAATAGCTAGACAAGTGTGTATTAAGATGGAGAAAGCTTAAAAATTCATGAATTAAGAACTGAACTCAAAAGGTAAACATAGAGAGGAGGATGAACTGACCAGACAGCCCTTATCTATGTCTCTGTTGTAACAACCACAGAGAGAATTACCACATGGGTACAACAGGGCCCAGCAGCCTCCAGCGCTCTAACTTGGCATTCATGAAGGTAGCCAGAGACCTTGAGCCCACCTGGTAGGAGCTAGTTCAGCCCACATAGGGCTATGTTCCAACTTGCTGGGGCTTCCTTCCTCTGATCCTGGGCCATAGACCAATTCCCCATAGCGTTTTTGCAGAATAATGACTTCTGGGGCAAGGTGTGGTTGTGTATGCCTGAGTGCTCAGAGTTCAGGAAGAGGAAGACTAGAGACCATGAGGCTAATTTAGGCAGCCTAGTGAAATCTTGTCTCAAAATGGAAAAAAATAGAAAAAGGAGAAAGAAAAGCCCACAAGACAAAAACAGGCTAGTATCTTGCTCTGGGGACACTCAGTAAGAGTGACACCTGTCAGTACTATGTTTGGTTACCATCTGATTTATCCTAGGACCACTGTAGCTAGAAATGAGGAAGAGAGAAGCTCTAGAAATCTGGGTGGGGTGAGGATACTTTCAGGTGCACAGAACCCCATGGGAGCTCCCCAAGTGGAGTGGTAGTGTCTACCATTTTTGATGAAATATATTCTTCTGCTACTCATGCAATATAATAAAATGCCTTAGAAGGAGTCAAGAGGAGATGTAAAATGTTAATTATGGCTTTCATTGGCTGGGGGAAATCATAAATAATTTATTTTCATACATTTCTGTATATTTCACCAGTTTTCTCTACCCCTTCTGTCCAAACCACAGTAGCCGCTGGCTTCATGTAGGTGTTGAACACTTGAGATATATTTGGTGTGGCTGAAGGGCTGACATTTTGATTAGATTTAATTTTAACTGACTAAAAGCTAAAAGCAGCCACATGTGGCTGGTGGTGCTGTCTTGGACAAGGCAGATGAAAAAGGAGTACAAGTAACTTCATTGTTGCATTCGCAATGATTTTTTTATTTGTTTATTTTGATTTGTTTCTTTTTTTGTTGTTGTTGAGACAGGGTCTCACTATGTAGCTCAAGATAGCCTAGAGCTTGATGTGTAGACCAGAGTGACCTCAAACTCACAAAGATCTGCCTGCCTCTGCCTCCCTGAGTGCTGGGATTAATCAAAGGCTTGTGCCACCACATTCAATCCCAAGGGTTATTTTTCCAATTTTAAAACTTGAGGAATGAAACCTGGGGAGGGGGCTCAATGTATAAAGCACTTGCTGCATGAAAGCATGAGGATTTAGGATCAATCTCCAGAACCCACATAAATAGCTAGACAAGAGTGGTGACCACCAGTAACCCCAACACATGTAAAGACAGAGGTTAACTGGAGTAAGCTGGCTAGCTAGTCTAGCTGCAAACTCTGGGCTCAATTGGAAGATCCTGCCCAGTAAATAAAGTAGAGCATTATGGAGGAAGAAGCAGATATCAGCTTTGGTCCTCTGCATGTGCATATGTGCCATACATCTGCAAACATGCATACAGGGATACACATGCTAAAAATTGTCGAGTAATAAATACAGTGGAAGGCATATATCAAAAGTGCAACTTGATGGGTGACTGCAACATATCTGGCACCTCAGAAGTTCCCTCAGAGCCCCTCCTACTGCTTAGTGTCTTCTAACATTATTTTTCTTTCACCAGCCTTACCTGCTTTAAAATTTGCTGTGAGTGACAACATGCATTGCCTTTTTCCTTGGTGGCTGGCTCCTTCATTTGGCACGGTGGCATCAGTTCTATGCACAGCTACAGTTAGTCTTTTTCATGTTTGAGTACTATTCCATTGTAGACTATAGATTAGTTCCTCCACTCTATTGTTTAGAACTATTTCAAAGAAAGACACTATGAGCATTAGTGTGCGCATGTCCACCAAAGACTCTTCTTTTGACAGACACAATTAGCCATATCTGTGGACCTGGTACGTCATAAGATTTCTTTAACTTTTTGTATACTGCCAAGCATTTTCCTGAGTGGTGACAATCACATTCTCAGTGACAACACAGGGTACTAGGTCAAGCAGGAACTGCATGTTTATCTTTTTAAAGAATATTTTGTGTTCGTTCTTTGATGATATCTACATAAACTATCCCACTCTATTTCCCTGGACTTCCCTCAGCATCTTCTCTTTCTCATCCTCACCATCACACACAGAATCCAGTTAGAGTCCCATGAATAAACATGGGACCCCTCCCCCATAAACATGGGGTGACCCCTCCCAAATGACTCCCCCTCCCTCAGCATCCATCAAATGCTGATAAGTTCTCAGCTAGGGATGCAGCCTCATGAATCATTCCCCCACCCATTCTGGAATTATCGACTGGCTTGATTTTAACCAGAGCTTGTGCAAGTCAGCATAGCTGTTGAGTCCATAAGTGCAGCAGCCATTTCATGTCCAAAAGACAGCATTTTTCAACATTTCTCCCCATCCTTTGGCTCTTAACATTCTTTCTGTCCCCGCTTCTGGAATGTTCCCTGAGCCCTGGAATTTGAAACAGATGTCTCATTTAGGGCTGCATACTCACCTTTTCCTCTACACTTTGACCAGTTATGAGTCTATATTGACCACTGGTCATTTCAATTTCTATGATCAAGGTTAAGAGGAGTACTAATTTATGGGTTCATACATAAATATTAGTTTGACAATGGGTCTGTTTAGCAAAAATAACAATAGTATGACCTCCACAGCCGTGGGAGTTAGACCTGGTTTGAGGTATCAGTCACAAATTCCAATCTATGGAGCAGGACTCAAATCCAATTAGAAAATAGCTGGTTACCCCATAACAGTCATGTCACTATTGTATTTGTGGGCACATTTTGCCTAGTGGGTTGGTATTGTAGTGTTCAGGATCCACTACTAAGTCCACTGGTGACTTTTCTCCCGTGTAGGCCTGGAATACTACCTTTAGGTTTTGTGGCAGTCAATAGGGAAGAAATTTCCAGATCAATTCCAACTTTGTTTCCCTATGTGCCACAACCAAAGCATATCTTGTCTTCAGCAATAGAGTCATATCATCAAGTTGCAAGATAAACTCTTTCCCTAGGTTAACTCCATAATTACCACTAAATTTAACAACATATAGAGCATAGTATCTTTTGTAAAAATCCAATTAATAGGAGAAAAAGGAGGTGTTCAGTTTGATGGATCAGAGGACCAGACAAACCTCAACTCTGAAAATCACCAGCTGTGTGACCCTCAACAAATTACTAACCCTCTCTGTTCTCTGGTTTCTTTGCATGCCTACTGGAATAATAATAGTACTGTCACTCACAGGACTGCCATAAGGATTAATAAAAACAGTTATTATAGAGCAGAATGTGGGCCTGGGATGTGGGGATATGGTAAACAATGAACCAGCTTCAGCTACTAATGACATTGTTATTATTTGTGCTAATAGTAGATAGTGATTGCTAGAATATCCAGTCTAAATACTTAGTGAATCACTGTAATTAAAATACATCTGGTAATTAACTGCAATCCTTATCCTTCTCCATTTCAACACTGGTCAGTTCTTCTTTCATTTCTGTGATGCTGACAGTTTTTCTCTCAAATGGTTGAGTATTTTGAATGGCTTTTAGACTCAATTTGAGGACTAGTTCAATAAAGTGCTCTAGGAGAAAACACATCTAGGTTTGCCAAAAGCAAATTACTCCATACACAAGGGAGTAAATTCAAGCCATAAACAGCTGATAAAAAAATAAACATTTCTATTCTCCTTGCTCCATATGGACTGAAATTTAGTTATTAATCTTACATTCACACGCCCAAACAAAGAACACCCACTAAGCATAGTTTGGAAAGCATCTCATCCTCAAACTGCTTATAATTTCCTGATGGGTGACATAAAACCTTCCCAACTGACTTAACCCAATTCATTCCATTTCTTCTCTACTTAGCATGGGGTTTTTGAATGGTCTTAAAAATGCCAAGTCTTCTTAAGAATGCTGGTCATATTTTGAACTAAATGTTAATACTGCAGCACATTTCATAGTGCAATCTGTTCTCCCAGCCAGGCACAGTAGAGCTTTTCATTTCCAGTGTGACACTATTCCTGTTGAACCCTAAGGAAAAATTGTGTCACTAGATGTACAGGTGTTTCAAACGCAATCAATTAATTGACGTGTTACAAATGGAATGGCCCTGTTTCCTGCAAACCAGCTTTCCAGCTTGGTTTGTCAATATCTTTATGTTGCATATATATAAGAGAAAGGCATCCATTAGGTCAAATGTGGCAATTTCTTGTCCCTACATGGAGCCTTTATGTCCTGACACCTGGGTATAGCTGTCCCCCACTATGCACTTAATTCCTGGCACAGGACCTCCTAGTTTCCTTGCTCAGTGCTGCTCATGCTGGCATGGCATTCCCCGCCCCACGACGGCAAGTCACGTCTCTGTTCTTTTCCTCTGAAGGGTGCCATACCTGGGCTCTCTTGTTAAGAACCCTGGAGTGAGAGTGTAGCAAGATTCCCTCCTCCCTGACACACACACTTTAACTACCAAAAACCATTGCTCTGAGTGAAAACTAAAGAGGGAAATTAAATTTCTCATCACTGTCAGGAAGTAACAGCCTCCACATTTTTGGCCTCCCCTGTTAGTGAAGAAATAAATTCAGTTCTGGATGCCACAGATGGAGGGTTACATCCTGGACCCAGATCTGGAGCAGAGGTCCCCATGCCAGCTCCCTTTGTATTACAGATATCCTGCCTCCCTTTGTTCTTTCATATTAATGGTCCTCAGGACGGCTCTCATTCTAGCTGATCCTCAGGAAACACTTGTGGGGCCCTCCTTTCAAATCACCTTCTGCAGACAGGTTTCTGATTGAATTCAAGGCCACATCCTGGGCGTCTGGTTTCTATAGTGCAAAGAATTACTGCTCCTGACATAATGTTCTGAGTTCTGAGGCCACTGCTGTCATATTGCATTTTCTGACCATTTTCCAGGTCCTCAGTACAAAAGTATACACACACACACACACACACAGAGAGAGAGAGAGAGAGAGAGAGAGAGAGAGAGAGAGAGAGAGCCTTCGAACTCATTAGACTCCATCCTCATGTAATATCTTTATACATTTTATAACCACACACCCTGGGGAAACCAAAGCTACCACAGCACCCCAAGCACCCAGAGGTGCTCAAAGAGGGTGGGTTTCATGAGCTGGAATGGGGGATAGAGGTGAGGACTATATATCCACCACCCCCATGGATCCTCACAGGGGCAAAGTCAAGTAAGATGGGTGGCTGCAGGGAAAGACACTTTAAGAGCTGCTCCAAAATCGGCTCATGTGTAATGATGGTGGGTAAATAGTGAGTTCCTCAGCTCTGGATAAGGACAGGAGGATCCATAAATTCAACCTCAAGTGGGTAACTGAATTAGAACAACCTGTGAGAGAACAAAGGGGAAGTTGGGAATGTGAATGATAGAACAAAATTGACATGATTTTTTAGAGGTGAGGCAGAAACTAAGGACTGTTCTGTGCATGTGCAAATGTTTGAGCAGAAAACAGAGCCAGCGGAAAGCCCCAGCATCCTGGCCCCTGGCCTCCTTACCTACTTATCTGGTTCCCTGCAGGTCTTTTGCCTAAGGAGTACCAAGTCTAGCTGAGTACTGCTTGTTTATCTGATTGGAAGCTTGGATCCAGACAAAGGATTGAACTCTGAGCTCCCCTGTTCTTTTTCCACTGAGCACTCAGGCTTTTTGGGTGTCTTAAGAGAACACCCAATCCTTGGGATAAAGAGGAAGAGGAAGTGGCCTTTTTCTCAGTGCAGACCCTTGACCAGAGGACATGGAGAGACCAAAACCATAAGCAGTCACTGGCCCAGCTACACCTGTATCCAGGTGAAATACTGTGTGTGGATCATTGAACCAGTCCTGGGAATTAGGTCAGTCCTTGTCCTTACCTAGACATGGGACTAGTCTTGGAAGATGGCATACCTGGAAATGAGTGAGTTTCAGGGCATGGATTCAGTAGGAAGTTAGAGTGGAGCCTGAGGCTAGAATGAAAAGCTGGCTGTCTGACCTGGGCCTGTTCTGCATCCTACACTGGTCTAAGTAGATGAGCAGTACCTGTGGAAGCAAGAAGGATAGGAAGGATGCAGGTCTCTTCTCTCATCTTCCATCTATCTCCCTTCCCAGCCACATTCTGCCTTTTGCAGGCACAGCTGAATCCACAGGAAACCCAAACCCAGCACTTCGGCTGAGCAAGAGCATGGCATCCAGTCTTGATTGCCCCTTATCTCTCCATTCATACAACAAAGAAGGTGGTGTGCTTTCACACCCGATTCTGTGGCACACCTCAGCAACCCCCAGGAGCTGCCCGAGCGGCACCATCATTGGTTGAGACTTTCCCCCTTTTCTGTGATCATCTGCCTGCTCTGAAATGTATGGTATGACTCCTCTCTGCAAACCACAGCAATCCTATCTCTATGAATTCCTCACCCCAATTTTTTCCTTGCCCATCCCCCATCTTCCCAGAGAATTCAAAGGCTGGTACTTAGAAACAGAAAATGCGCGCGCGCGCGCGTACACACACACACACACACACACACAGAGAGAGAGAGAGAGAGAGAGAGAGAGAGAGAGAGAGAGAGAGAGAGAGAGAGAGAGAGAGAGAGAGAGAGCCCAGTTCATGAACAGTCTCAACCCAAAGAGAGCAGCACAGCGTGCTTACTCCAGCACTCACAGATAGACACCAGCTGGAACTCTTTGAGAGCCCTCCCCGTTCTCTGACAGCCTCCTCCCCCCACATGTGGTTTCACTTTTCCACCCAGAAATTGGAAGCCCCCAGAGCATGGGCCAAAAGCAAACACCTGGCAAAAATCACTTGACCCTCGGGCACACACAAACAGACAAACGGAAACCCGAAGGACATCTGTGGCTTCCTTCTTCAATCCCTGGCCTCCTTCCTTTGTTGTCGCCTAACTTCCACTGGACCCCGACCTCCCCTCCCCCAACACACAAAAAGAAGTCACCGAGTCCTGTTCAAACCGATTACTTTATTGATAGTTTACATACAGAAGTGTTTAGAAAAGGACGTGGGCTCCGGAGTCAACTCCTCCCGGGGCCACTCACGCTTGTGCTGCACTTTGTCCAGAGCCAGAGCGCAGGTCCAGACGCCTGACCACCACCCCCCTACGCTTTTTCCTAGAAGAACTAAAAACTGATCCCAGTCCCGCGCCACTCCCGCCCTCTCCCTCCCACCTTCCTCGCCCACCTTCCCGCCCGCCCGCCCGCCCCTCTACACTATACCTTCACGGTTTACAGGACACAGACTTCTACAGCCCACGCTAGGCGAGGACTACACGCTGGGCACTTCTTTTCTGGAAGGAGGGGCCCCAGGGGCTCCCTCCCACACTTAGCACCCGCTCCTGACGTGCTCTGGCCCCTGTCAGGCCCCTTCGGGACACGTGCACCGGAGTCACAGTTAGCTACCTGCGCCCCCAGCACGTTTCTGCTGGGGTCTGGACCCCATGGAGTTGCAAGAACCACCGTGGCCGCACCAGCCTCTGGCACCTGCAAGACATTGACAACGAAACTGGCCGGGGACCCAGCCCGCACCCTGCTAGGAAAAGAGGTGCGCGGTCCCGCAGCGCTTAAGATTAGGAGAGAGACAGAAGAAAACGGATTCTGACTCTCACACCTGACACACTCACAGCCAGTTTCCCAGACTTTGGGAAGGTTGTGTTAGCACCAGACCCAGAAATGTCGCTGTCTTTGAAAACAACGAAAATAAGAAAATCAGTGCGCTGAGTTGAAAGGCGTCCCAGGACCCCAGCTTGGCTCCAACTGGACAGAAATGGGGCGGGGATGGGGTAAGGATGGAGAGAACTGGGGATTTGGATCATGTGCAGGGAAGGGACTTTGAGACTAAAAATTAGCGGGCTTCTGGCACATGCAACCTTGAAATGGGGAATGGGGTCAAGGTGAGAGCCACAGCGCTCCACGTTGGGGAACTGTCCTGGGGAACCCGGGCAAACCTCGGAACCAACCCCATTATTGTCACCAGATGTGGCCTGCGACTGGCGCATGCTTCCAGGTTCCCTATCGTTCCCACCGGGTGGGGTGCGCGGTGGATTTTGCTGATCGTCGCGGTGGAATGGAAGGCATAGATGGTTTCTCGCAGTCCGTGGGTGGTGTCTTAGAGGAGGCAGGCGTCAGCCTCTGTGCTTTGGGTGGGGGATGGGGATTCAAGCCCGCCAAGAGAATGACGGTGACTGACTGCGAACCACTGAATTCAGCCCACTCCTAGAAATCCCTAGTAGTGATGCCTGGAGAGGGCAAGGGGGAAGAGTAACGGAATACGTGGGGGTGGGGTGGGGTCCCGTGAGGGTGAGAAAGTCCTGCCATCCCTAGGCTACGAGGTGCCCAAGGTAAAGCTGGGCAGGCCAGGCGTGCAGGGAGCTCAGCCCGCAGTCTGCCTGTAGTTGCCATTTATCTCCTGGGCGATGTTGACCGCCTCTGCTCCCAGAGGAAGCCGGTCACTGTACTCAGAGCCAGCCTCGAACTCCTCTTGGTTAGCCTTGGACTGAGACTCCACCAACGAGCAACCGGCTAGGCTTTCCTCTCTCTGCAGGTCCCCGCTTGGGTCCCCCTGCTCCACATCTTCATCAAGGCCCTCCTCCGGGGTCTCCTCCAGCTCCTCACCTCCTGCCTCGCCTCGGGCAGGGTAGCTTTTCTCAGACTCAAGGTAGGAAGCACGCGGGTCGAAGTCGGCTGCGATGCGTTTCTCCATAGGGTCGGGGGCCTGAGGTCGCAGGATTAAACGATAGGGTTTGCCCGGGTGTTTGGCCAGTAGATGGCAGCAGGCGGCACCCAGCAGGGGCACGGTGGCCAGCACCAGGAGAAACACGCTCACTGTCACGATAACCAGCAGGGATGGCAGTTCTTTTTTGGTGGAAAACACCACTTGCACATGGCACTCTTCGCCCGCCAGTGCCAGGCACACAGAGTAGTTAGTGCCAGGTCGCAGGCCGCGAAACCAGTAGGCATTGACCCCCTCCTCTACGCGCGACCACTGAACCGCCGCGCCACCACCCGCAGGGCACAGGTAGAGCAGGCGCAGGGGCCGCCTTCCAGGCCTCCGCGCTCCGGTAGCACCATCTGGTCCGGGGCCCCAGCGCGCAGCAAGAGGCGTCAGCTGCACCCGAGCTTCACGCTCTGCTACATCCAGCGCGATGACACCCAGCTCAAAAACGTGCGACTTGAGCTCTGAGCTCTGATTGAATGCGTGGTTAGACACATACCGAGAGGGGTCCCCATGGCCACAGTGCTTCTCGCCCACCGGATCCGTAGGGATCTGACCTTCCACCTGCTCCCCTTCATCTGTATCCTCCAGCTCTGCCTCGATTTCCCCGAGGACGCTGACCCGGGCCAGACCTTGACCTTTGGTTTTGCCCTCAGGCTTGTAGGGCAGGACACTGTTGCTACGGCCCTTAACAGTGGTCTTGCGCTCAGAGGTCGGGTCCTGAGCATCAGGTTCTCCTCCTGTTCCAGGGGCGTGTTTTGGCGGCCCCGCCGCAGCCACAGTCACCCGTACTGACGTTGAGTTGGTACCCAGCTCATTATGTGCACGGCATGTGTAGATGCCTGCCTCTTTGGCACTTAAGAGGGGCACCAACAAAGAGCCGTTTGCTAGGGCCAAAAAGCGCGGAGTGGCTGGAGGCGCTGGCCAAGCAGGTGCTGGAGTTGGGGTTGGTGCCTCAGTCTGTGTAGGCAGGTCCTCATCTCCGTCACCTTCCCCGTCCTCTGCTTTTTCTCCTCCATCTTCTTCCTTGCTGAGAACCGGTGGTTCTAAGACTACAGTGCCACCCGGGATCTGAAGTTGCCATTGCAGGCGGGGTGTGGGGTGGCCTTCGGCGAGGCAGTGTAACATGAAAGCCAAGCCTGCTCGCAGAGGGGTGCCAGGCGCCTCAGGCGGCGGCTCTGCACTCAGACGCACGTTAGGCGGTGCGCAGGGCAGGGCGGGCAGACGGTGCACTGGCACGCCCTGCAGCTCAGGAGGCGAGGCGCACGCAATAGAATCAGGCTCGGGTAAGGACACCCGGGTGCTCGCCGCCCAGGCCTGCAGCCAAAGCAGACCACAGCTGCAGTGGAATGGGTTGTGGTAGAGTTGCAGGTGAGACAGCGCGCTCAGTGCATCGAACGTGCCCGGCTCCAGGGTACGCAGCCGATTGTTGTTGATGCGCAGGGAGCGCAGGTCCGGCAGCGCGCCGAGTGCATCCCGGGGCAGCGATCCCAGGCGGTTGTGGTTCATTTTCAGCAGCTGCAGCGCACTCAGGTTACGAAGGTCGCTCCAAGGAAAGTTGGATATGAGGTTATGGCTTAGGTCGAGGTTCTTGAGCTGACTCAGCACTGCCAATGCCCCTGACTCTACAGTGCGCACCTCACTGTGAGCCAGCCACAGCGAAGTGACCTGCGTGACGTTGACGAAGGCCCCTCGCCTTAGCACCGTGATCTTGTTGGCAGACAGACTAAGCGTGGTCACGTTGGCTGGCAGTCCTTCCGGGACCTCGCGCAGCTCCTTGTAGGCACAGTCTGCAAACTGGTGGGCGTACTTATCTATACAAGCACAAGGCTCAGGACAGGCTCTGGCCACTCCTAGCAAAGCCCAGGCCAAACACAGGGCTCCAAAGGGCCCCATCACGACTCCTGCAATGGGAAGTCAAGGTGAAGAGGGGTCACTTATACCACAGTTTTCTTCCCTCCCTTAACAAACTCTCCTCCTAAATCTGTATAGACTCCAGAAACCTTAGGTACGAATGGAGCTCAGTAAATGCCTACAGATTTAATAAGCTTGCTTTCAGAACTCTTATCTTGCCTCTCCAGAGGGCATGGAGCATATTCCCACCCACCAATCTATTCCCTCAGCTGGTGCTGTCCCCTCCAAAGTGTTCGATGCTTGTGGTCTCCAGTGAGCCCCACACTGACCCTTCTTTCTATATCTTCATTTAACCCGGTGAAATGGAGATGCACAAAGATTTTCGTTCATGACTGATGTCTTCTCTGGAATCCTTTGTCCCATGCACAGCACTCGCACACATTTCCTTACAGGCAAAGACAGTGCAAACAGAAGCTTAGGCATCTCCCTGCAGCCACCAACCACAAGACCCTGAGACTCTATCAGAAGGTTCACAATGAATTACAGAGACACAAAAACATAGGCACCTGGACATCTACACAATATACCAGGGAGAGCTCATTGTTCTCTCAACTCAGTGTAGCATTTGCCACAGTGTTCTCCAGCAGGAAGCAAAACACTTTTCTGTTCACAGTGAGAACTGACAGATACAAGGACACAAGTCCTCACATGAACCAGCCCACACACAGGGACATTGGTGCTACACTGCCCTCCTCTGAGACTCAAACCCAAGCCAATATGCAATATGGAGAACTTGTGGAGTGTGTTGTGTGATCTGGGGCAGTCTCCACCCACTTATTCTTCTAGCCTCCCTGCTCTGAGCTGCAGCTCCCCTCAGGGAGAGCCACAACTGCTTAATTATTCTTCCATCTGGGAAAGAAATCCTCCCCCATGCCTAGACAGAGTATGTTGTGGGGACAGTCACTAAAGATTCCTCTTTGTACTCCACAGAGCCCAGGTAGACCCCCTCTGCCCACAAGGTTTTAGGGAGACAAGCCTCTAGCTAGTAAATCTGGAGAAAGCTCAAGGTTCTATACCTTTCTCCACAACCCCAAGAGGCCTGAGTGCACCTTCTATCTCTAGTCACACAAATAGTCTAACACAGACCCCCTCCCCCAACTTGAGATTCCAGTCAGCCTTGGGAGAAAGAAGCCCAGCATGTCCTGTCTTTGAGATTAGTAGGTCCCAGCCTTGCGTTTGCTCCTAAGGTAGGCAACTCCCTTCCCTGTTCCTTCCTGACAGCCACCCAACCCTGGTGGGTGCTCTAGGTTGGACCTACCCTGTGGGTTGAGGTTGTGGGGGTCACTCGACCACTTACCTGCTGCTCTCAGACTTGCACTGTGCTGCCTTCTAGCCCCTCTCTAGACTCAGATGACAGTCCAAGGGATCTTCTGGCATCTGTTGCTGTGGAAGTCGGGAAAAAGAGGCAGGTATGTGTAAGAACTCTCCCTGCCTCTGAAGTCCTGCTTCAATTTTTCCTTTCTTATCAGTTCGCCCCACTTCTCGATGCTTGCAGGTTGGAGAGTCGTTGCACCACCCCCACCCCGGGCTCGGCCGGCGGAAATGCGCACAGTCTCCCACCTCGTGCCGCGCTCACATTTGTCAAAGCCATAGAGATCCCCACCCACCCCTGGCTGAGTCCCGTCCATCTCTAGGGGATCCAAATGCGCACAGCCCCAGGCTTAGCCCTTCCCAACCCACCGCACCACTATAACCTATTTTCCCCAACATTTACACACTTATTAGTATTGTCACTGTTTCTCGTTACGCCTCCGAACCCCTCCCCAACACACTCTCACACACAGCCCCTCCACCAACCTTCACAGGTTAGAATTACCCATCAAACATGTAATAATCGTGTCAATGCTCTGAGTTCTCCCTATCTTCACTTACAGGTTCACAAGCACACCTTCATTTGAACACTCACCGTCCTCTTTTGCACGCACACAAATAAACGAGCTCACTCACCCTCACTCGCCCATCCCGCCAGCGCCCGGGAGCAGCGCTGCTAATTGAAAGCGAGCAGTTCTACGCCCCGCAACACGTGAGACAAACCATCTTTGAGGAATTTGGGAGAAAGAAAGGCATAGAACTGGAGGGGTGTGTCTTTGCCTTTAAACACTTTTTTTTTTTTTTTCCTTCCCCAAACAAGCAGTGGCACAGAAAGAACCTCCAGCGGGACCAGTGAACAGCGCTGCCTGGATCGCTCGGACCCTTTTCCTACAACCGGCTGCTAGCCGCCCCCCCTCCCCCAAGCCACGTTCAACACGATGCATAATTGATAGTGTTAGCAGAGCGCCTCACCCTCCCTGTCATTTTTGCCTGGATCTGGGCAGATACAAACCCTGTTTCCCCTCCACCTTCAATCCCCGCCAGACGACCTCGCTAGATGAGAAGGCGCAATCCTGCAGGGTGCGCAGGGAAGAGACTCCCACCTTCCAAGCCCATCGAAGACCCTGTCCAGTCTCTTTAACAGAGACCCCACTGCCAGGTCTTTGTGGCAAAATCAGTGCTGCACTTCACTGCTAACAAGTGCTCACCGTGGGGGGTAGGTATCGGCTGAGCTCCCTAGAACACTGGGTTGCACTCACCCAAGTACACTCTGCCCTTGCTTGCAGCCGGCTGAGGTTGTCGCTGACAGTGGTGACAGGGACCAGGATGGTTGCTAAAAGGTCTGCTCCTCTTGAGTATTGTGGGCTAGGGACTTAAGACTGGGGAGCATTTCCTACACCCTACTACCCAGTATCCTTTCAGCATCTCTAGCAAGCATACCACCAACCCCTGCATGATCGCGCGCACACACACACACACACACACACATACACACACACACACACACATACACACACACACACACACACACACACACATTCTATTAAAGCCTAGGCAGCAACCACCGCCCTGCCATCTCACACCCTCGTGTAACAGCTGGCCTCAGCAGACTCAGACTCAATGTTCTCTTTGGCAAACCCTGGGCATTTCTTTTTAGCGACAAGCAAGAGGATTTGAAGGGTGTCTAGGCATTTGGCTAAAATTCACCATCTCACTCCAGTGCCTATAGCACCCCAGGAGACAGAGCTGTTAGTCAAAACTGGTAAGGGGGTATAGGTTCATGAGAGATGTATAGAATCCCCACCTCCTGCTATTTGTAAATACTGTAATCCTGGGGTGCTCTTGGTCGCCCCAGCCCTCACAAGAGGCAGCCTTCTGACTTGGGTCGATGGCAATGTGTTTGGGGCCTCTGTGGAGATCAATACCCCGATTTGAGTGCTAAGCATTTTAATGAGCTGAGGAGGGGTGATGGAAGGAGATCCAGGGAGATGCATCTAAAGGGACCACCGTGCTGGGCTTCTGAGGCCCCTTTGTAAATTAAATATGAACATACTGGTATGTGCACACTTTGGTCCCCCTCCCCGCTACTCCTGGCTCCTGGCTGCTGGAAGTAGCACAAGCTCAGCCAAGTTCTGGATCTAGAACTTCATCACACCTGCTCAGGCCTGGAGACCCCCCAGACGATCCCGGAAAAGGGGTGATTAGGCAGTCCAGGGAAGATGTCTTTGAAAGGTCAGAGAGAGGGAGAGAGAGAGATTAGCATTCTGACTCCCCCTTGTCTGGGACTTTGCACATCAGACAGTCCTGAGCAAGGCTTTAACCTGAGC
Source organism: Phodopus roborovskii (assembly GCF_943737965.1). Classification (NCBI taxonomy): domain Eukaryota; kingdom Metazoa; phylum Chordata; class Mammalia; order Rodentia; family Cricetidae; genus Phodopus; species Phodopus roborovskii. The sequence goes on from NW_026126517.1 coordinate 34,867,443, forward strand.
CAAGGCCACAGAGGTTTGAAACAGCCGGCATGGCAACGACTTCTTTGTCTGAAAAGCAAAGGGGATGTCCTTTTGTATTGTACTTGTCCTAGCAACCTTGGGGGGGGGGGAGGTGCCTTGCACCTTGTACCACTGTGTGGCAGCGGAGGGACTAAGACTGTGCTCTGGGATGGAGAGTCCTGGGAGCTTTCTTGGCCTGACGTGGACGCTCCTAGGCTAGTGGACATCCACTCACCCGATTTCACTTCTATTCAGCTCTTTTTGAGTTTGGAGGGGACTCACGCTGGCAGAGATAACTTGGAAGGTGCAAGGGGCCAAGAGCTGGAAGAGAAAAGGGGCTCATGAGCTCTCCCTTAGGACTTCCTTGGATTGCAAGGACGTGCACAGTCAAAGTCCGTGTAAGCTCTGGGAACTCTGGCTTGCTTTCCCGAAGAGGCTGGAAAACCAGGGGACTCGCTGTAGAAAGGGCGGTCCCAGCACCCTCAGGATAGCTTAAGGGCGTGGCAATCACGCTGGCTGGGATACTGATCCGGTGGACCCCGCAGGCTTCCCACCCACTCTCATACAAAAAGGTTTCTGTTGCCCAGTTTTACACCGGGGAGAAGATACCCCTTACCCAGTCTTCAACCCTGAAGAACCTAGTGCCGGTCCCGACAAGGCTGGAGCGGGGAGTCGCCTCTAGCAGCATCGGCAGGGTCTGAGGTGGGAGCTGCAATTCCTGGTTCAACCACTGAGCTCGGCTAGAAGACAGCGCGCAGAGCCCTGGCGCCGCCCAGAATTACCGTCTAATGCTTATAATGTTAATAATGATACAGTGGCCTAGGGGAGGAGAGCCCGGGCCTAGAAACAACTCCCACCTCCCACCCCTGTCTACGTTTTTGATCTTTAAAGGAACAGACATTTAATCAGGTAAGTGCGGTAGAAGTGAAAGAAAGGAACGACACAAAGTTGCCAAGCTCGAAAGCAGAGACCTCCAGATTCCGAATCTGCCCAATTCAGTCAAAAACTTTTTATCAAGCTCCAGTCCCGACCCTATATGGATGCAGAGGCCGAGACTGACGGCCCTGGATTGCTTTGTGGATTGACCATTTACTTCAGCTCTAGTGCTCATATGGTCCAGACAGTGGGAGCGCTGAAACCGAAGGCTCCACGGACTTGCTCCCAGTGCTAGGTCTGCCATGATCTGGGGTCCAACTCTGGTCCCCGCGCGCCCCCTGCTGGATATTGCTTGCAGGAAGCAGAACCCTTGCTTGCCTGAAGGGTTGGTACCGGCTTGTGCATCAAGGAAGGCTCTGCCTGGGGCTTTGCCATGCTGTTGGGCAATGCTGTAGTGGGGAGCACTTAGCCAAAACCCTGAAGTTTTCTCTCAGTGCCCCAGCCTGAGCTCCATGGAAACACAACCGGCCCTCCTTACTTTAACACAGATTTGGTCAGTTCCTGACCTACTGGGTTCCCAGTGCCCAGAATCCAACAGTTCATCATTCTCCTGGTTGGTGTGAGTCAATCAGTGAGTGTAGTTGCATTAGGAAGAAAACTTCCAGAATGCTTCTCTTGCAGTCTTGTCCCTGTCTCTCATTACTTTGCAAGAGGCTCTAGAATAGTTTCTGAGCTGACAAAGGAAACTTGTTGGCCTTATCTGGGGATGGAAATGGGAGAAGAAAACTTAAGTAATAGCTATTTGATTAAACGTTTAGGACAGGTAATGTGTACACAATTCTGCAGCAACTGCTCAGTTATGCAACCTTGTGTTTTAATGTGGCTTGTGGGTGATTTAATGGACTTGCCGAGGTGTGTGGGAAGAGCTTCCAAGAACAAGATAGCCAGGGCATCAAACATTCAAACATCCCTGGCACACCAGCCTGCTTCAGAGACCATCCCCACAGCTGCCCTCCAGTAAAGCCGCTCTGGAACACAGTGCCTCACATTTTACAGAGTTTGCAAGTTAACAAGTACACACACACACACACACACAGAGAGAGAGAGAGAGAGAGAGAGAGACAGACAGACAGACAGAGAGACAGAGATTCCAACAAGCATTTCTGCTTTCTTTCCGTAATTTCTACCAGAAAGGACACTCCCAGGGAAGCCAGGCCCTGTTTCAACACCATCACTTCTCATCCTAGCACCGGACCCCATCACACACCAGCTATGGGAGCCTGGTTTAATCTCTCTGTGTCTCTAAGATATAAATGACAGACAGATGCTAGAGAGATGGCTCAGTGGCTAACAGCACTGGCCATTCTTGCAAAGGACTTGGGTTGGAATCCCAGCACCTATATGACAGCTCACAATAACCTGTAACCCTAGTTCCAGTGGGTTCAACACCCTTTTTGGCCTTCCCAGGCACCAGACACTGCTGTGGTATTCAGGAATATACATGCAAATACCCACCCTTAGTCAAAATAAAAATAAACCTTTAGAAAGAACGTGGATAAGAGGGCAGGTATCTCGTGAGGGTTAAAAGAGCCAAGACACTGTCAAGTACTCAATCTGTGGCACTTTGTGCTTAGTACCTTTTTTTCCCCCTCACCGATAGCTGGGTAGAATCAGGCACTATTTTGTCTTAAAGACTTGGGTCTAGATATGATGAACACACTGCAACATGGACTCCTGATGCTTATGTCTTGCTTATCCCATAGGGAGAAGAGCTTGGCTCTGCCCCTAGACATCTTTCATCACCACCTGTCCCCTCTGTACAGAGTCAGAATTACCCGTTGTTATTTGTACAGGTTTTTGGTTTTGCATCCTTAGCAGATTGTGATGCATGTGGCTGTCACCAGTGTGCCTGCCTGGAAAGACAGCCTTGATACTACAGAATGGGCAGACTTTTTTTTTTTTTAATTAAAATCATGTTCTCTTTAACTATTTATTGAGTTCTGGGACTTTAATTATTTTCTAGAGAAAAACAAAAGAGAGCACACATTTGTGTATGGGAAGACTGCTGATTTTTGAGGAAAAAAAAGCAACCTGTGGCAGGTATCTGGAGGCAATGGGAAGGGATTTCTGGAGTGATTCAAATGAAGCCTGGCATTATTAACAAACCCAGATCTAGCCCATGACCTTCCTCCCAGTGCTTTCATTAAATTAGCTCAACATGCTGGCTAGACCATTTATTGCCATAAAAATTAACAACGTTTTTTTCTGGCAGTAGCTCATGTAATTTGTCTGGGTGTGCACTTGCACTGCGGATTCTAGGGACTCCTTCCTGGGAGAGGCAGCACTTGCCATGCAAAGTGAAGCATGTTTAGCTGGTTCACTCCATCAATGCAGCTTCCCTAGAGAGGGCCTGAAGTGGCCAGCCTTCCCATGGCAGAACTCAATGTGATCAAGAGTAGGGAATGGGTAGGGGGCGGGGGAGTTGCTGGAGAGATAGCTCAGTGGTTAGGAGTACTGGCTGCTCTTCCAGAGGTCCTGAGTTCAATTCCCAGAAACCACATGGTGGCACATAGCCATCTATAATGAGGTCTGGAATCCTCTTCTGGCCTGCAGGCAGAAGAACACTGTATACATAATAAATAAATAAGTTTGTTGGGAGATGTCATTCTGTAAATATGTTTCTCTTATTTGTTAATGAATAAAGCACTGTTGGCCAATAGGAAAGCAAGATAGGCAGGACTAGGAGACAAGGAGGAGAGAGGAAGTAGTAGGGAGGGGTCAGCATGTAGAGACTGGGGAGAGCAGAATGCTAGCCCTACTCTCCTGTAAGATGAGACCACGTGGAAATATTTAGATGAATAGAGATGGGTTAATAATTAAGACAGAGCTAGCCAATAAGAAACAAGTAACTGGCCAACAGCATTATATCAAATGCAGAGTCTCTGTGTGTTATTTGGGGATGGCACAGCAGTGGGTCCAGGCCAGCAGGAAAAACCTACTTGTAACATATGGCGCTGCAACATGGCTAATAAGAACTTCTACTTAAAATTTAACAAAAGCTTAAAAAAGGGTTTTAGAAACTAAAGAACAAAGAAAAGCAAGGCTTCTTGCTAACAACATTTTTCTGGGTTGGACTCTGTTTTGCTAGATTCAAGCAGAGATTTGCGTGGCTTCTTTAAGGAAGGTTTCCTGACTCAGCATAAGCGGCAAAAAACTGCAAGGCTTTTAAAGAGCTCTGTTAACAATTCATTGGTGTGTGTGAGATCTGGCAATGGCAGTGATCACATCTCCAAGCCGGCAACATGCTGCTGGATGGCAGCATAGACCAAGGCAGTGAGCACAGCTCTTATTTCTGGCGGTAAAAGTACCTGCCACCATCTTGGCTAGACCATGGCTGAAACAGCCGTGGCTTTTATTTTAGCAATGTTGTTGTTTACCAGATAAAAGACTCATGGCCAGAAAAAGATAAAGATTTACAGTAAAGACAGACTCACATTAAGAAAAAGCTAAAGGTTTGCAGTGTGTTTTAAAATATATGTAGGCTTGGGAGAGAAAAAGAATAAAATGGTTTAAAAAAGACAGAGAGGAGATGGGTGTGGTAGCACACGCCTTTAATCCCAGCACTGGGGAGACAGAGGCAAGCAAATCTCTGTGATTGCAAAGTAAACCTGGTAAGCAGAGTGAATTCCAGGACAGATAAGAGTTACACAGAGAAACCCTGTCTCAAAAAATGAAAAAATAAAAAGTAAAAGAAACAGAGTAATAAAAAAGCCACTGGATACTGTACGGTATTATATTGCCTTTGTGTTTGACTCGTTTGACTGCTGAGGAAACAACAACTGTTAAAGGAAATGCTGCTGGATTAATTCAATTTATATATTTTAAAAATGCTAACTCCAATATTTAAGTCTAAGGACAAGTTACTGGGGAAAAGGATTTCTAGTTTTGTTTCCACTGAAGATGAAAAGCTGTGGATTCCTTCCAGACTAATGTGGTTTGATCAAGCCAGACCCCCTGAAACAGAGTTGCTGGTGATCCAACATTCAAAACAGCTTGGACAAAGCAGCCTCGCAGACTACAGCCAGGATTTCTGCGGCTTCTTAGGATCCCCATGACAGCGCCCCCTACCAGCAGAAAGGAGTTTGGAAAGAACGATGCCCAAATCCCCAAATATTGTTTATAAATGTTTGTTTTCATTTAAATGGGGTTAGTTATAAATGGTTAATGACAACAACCAATCTCTTTTTAAAGGTAAAAAGGGAATTATGGTATAGATATGAATACTTTGTTTTGGAATGGATTTTCATTTATTGATACAATTTAAGGAAATATACATATTTCTCCTTTTGTTTAGGTATTGTGTTTATATAGCTCATTTAAAAACGTAATGTATAATGTAGTACAGATTATAGATAGTTACATATGATAGTCAAACCTTAGAGTTAAGTTAGTTAGGTTTTTCAAGATACACAGATAGGCATTCTTCAAACCTTTCAAAGACCTACAGAATATGGGATTTAAAATGGTTTAGGGTTTTCTTGACATGAAGCACAACTGCTCCTGGAAACACCACCTGTGTCAGAAAGGAAGATGGACGTTGAAGAAACACGTATGGAGTTTGCTTCCAATATGGCAAGACTAGCCATTTGGACAAGATACTGCTCTTGTCTGGACTGTTTGACTTTATGCTGTATAAACTGGACATGCAGGACCCACAGGAAAGTGACCGCTGATACAATATGGACATTGCTACAGAGTTCCTGCTTCATGAAAGAGTCTGCCAGACAGTCTGCAGGACACAGAGAAAAATGACTGACAAACTGCCACTACAGATGGACAGTTTAAAGTTTCCTGCTTTGCTGAGGAGTCTGCCAGACACACTACTACAGCCTATGGGCTGAAGATGAAACATTACAGAAGAACTTCAGGTGCGACCAGGTAGCAAGATGTTTCTGTCATTTCTAGAGTTTATATATTATCCTTCTGTGGTCTTTGAAGGAGTTGAAGACAGATAGTTATGGTTATAGATTTCCTTAGTTAGGATTAAAGATAAGTTACATATAAGGCTTTAGACTCACAAAGATAGGATAGATGATAGAATATTTTCTTTAAATCTTGCTAAATGTTAATGAACTAAATATTGTTAATTGTGATTCTTACTTGATAAATGTTGTGTTATATATTTTGCTTTGTTAAGGTTAAAACCCTTCTTTTATTTAGACAGAAAAGAGGAGATGATGGAAGATGTCATTCTGTAAATATGTTTCTCTTATTGGTTAATGAATAAAGCACTGTTGGCCAATAGGAAAGCAAGATAGGCAGGACTAGGAGACAAGGAGGAGAAGTAGTAGGGAAGGGTCAGCATGTAGAGACTGGGGAGAGCAGAATGCTAGCCCTACTCTCCTGTAAGATGAGACCACGTGGAAATATTTAGATGAATAGAGATGGGTTAATAATTAAGACAGAGCTAGCCAATAAGAAACAAGTAACTTAACTGGCCAACAGCATTATATCAAATACAGAGTCTCTGTGTGTTAATTGGAGCTGGCGTGGCAGTGGGTCCAGACCTGCAGAAAAACCTTACTAGTAACATAAATTCTTTAAAAAAAAAAAAAAAAACAAAGGAATAGGTAAAGAAAGAAGGGTGATGGAGGAGGATGATCCAGCAGTGAAAGGTGTTTGCCACTGAGTGAGATGACCTGAGCCTCAGGACTCACATGATGGGAGGGCAGAATGCATTCCTGTAAGTTGTCCTCTTACTTCTAATGCACCGTTGTGACTAGTGTGTACACACGTATACACAAATAAAATCTTTAAAAAGTAAAGAATTTAAGGCTGGAGAGATGTCTCCAAGCTCAAGAGTAGGACCTGAGTTCAAGCCTCAGTACTCACACTGGACATCTCACAACCACCTGTAACTCCAGCTCCAGGGAGACCAGATGCTTTTGACCTCTTCCAGGATATCATAATCCATGTGCACAATCCCACACATATATACACATGCATACATGTACTTAAGATAAATCTTCTTAAAAAGAGATCAGGGGCAGGATGATGCTGGGGGAGGGGTATTGTGCAAGATGTATTTGCCAATGGTAACAGTTACCTCAAAGGGTAGAGACCAGTACCTGTGTTGTCTTCCAAAGGACTGGTTGACTCTGTTATCCTTAATAGGATCGCTGGTTGTGCTCACTGAAGTTGTTAGATGATTTCCACAGCAGCACGACGAAATGCTTACTGTTAACAGGCTGGTGCTCAGCTGAAGGCTGTGACCTCATATGGGGTCATATAACTGACTGTGTGAGTAGTGAAAACTTCAGCAACAGTAAAAGGCTTCTGACTGTAAAACAATAAAAATGACTTCAAAACAAACTTCTACTGGATGAGGTATTTCTAGTGGCATTTACCCATGTTGTAGCCTACAATGTCACTGAAGGCTTGACTCAAACACACAACACAAGTTGCTCTGTGCAAGCCCTCATGATATGCCACATGAACAAAAGGCATGTGAAACGCTTTGATTCACATTGAGGACTGTTGTATGTTACCAACTGCAGGGTTTTTACTGTTCATACAAAGTTTTCTGCTCATAATGTTTTAATCATGGAAGAAAAAGACAGTATTTTTCTATAGTCACTCCTCAGTGTATAAGTATCAAATTAGTGTATCTTTGAATTGTATTAGGTTAGAATGTTTGATTTCTAAGATTGTTGTTTGAATTCCTAACTTAACTGGCATTTTACAAAATGTTACATGAATTTTGGTTTGGGATTAAGATAGCACCTCTAACAATTTTGAAAATGGCCCTGAATATACTTCTGCCATTAGTATTGTGTATTTATGCAAGGTGACATTTTCAGCATTGATTATTAAAAATCAAAATGTCAATCAACTCTGAAAAAAACACTGAAGAGACTCTATTATCTGTGGTGTCAAATATTTGGCCAAGATTTAACATTTATGTAAAAAATAAATAAGTACACTCATCTGCATGAAAGTTAATCAGCTTCTAACTTATATTTATATACATATACACATACATACATACATACATACATACCAGGGCTGGAGAGTTGGTTCAGTGGTTAAGAGCACTGCCTGTTTTTCCAGAGGTCCTGAGTTCAATTCCCATGTCCAGCAACCACCAACCACATGGTGGCTCACAACCATATATAGTGGAATTTTATGCCCTCTTCAGGCATAAAGTTGTTCATGCAGACAGAGCACTCATATACATAAAATAAATCTTTAAAAATTATATATATACACATATCAAAGTTTTTAAAGATGAATTTCTTTCTAGTTTACTATCAGAATGATGTTTGCTTTGTACACCATATATATATATATATCACCATATATATATATATATGCATATATATATATATATATATATATATATATATATATATATATATATATATCTGGAGACACATTAAAAACTTTGAGGGTGAAAAGCGATCATGAGTAGAAAGTTCCAGAAGCCCTGGCCTAGTGGATACAGGACTGATTTTCTATACCAACCCTGCCTTTCTTTGGGTCCCATTGGCACACAGTAGTTTATGATGTCCCATCTCTAAAACAATCCCTGGCCAAGGAAATGAAATGATTGACTTAGAATCTAGTCTTGAGTCTATCCCAAATTTCCCCATAAGCAGGATGCCCTTTCATGAGAAGAGCTGGAGATTTGTGAGTTCAGAGTAAGATCATGGCAGGGGTGGTGGTGGGGTGGGGTGGGGGGTGGCTAGAGAGATGTCTCAGTGGTTAAGAGCATTGTCTGCTCTTCCAGAGGTCCTGAGTTCAATTCCCATGTCCAGCAACCACATGGCGGCTCACAACCATCCGTAATGAGATCTGGTGCCCTCTTCTGGCATGCAGGCATACATATAGACAAAACACTGTATGCACAATAAATATTATAAACCTTTAAAAATTATGGCAGAATGAATTGCAATGGCTGACTATAGCTATGATGAGCTAGAATCAGGTTGGTCTGTCCACAATCTGTGACCATCAGTAGGGCTCAGGTGAGAATCCCGATTGGGATCAGGGCAGTGTGTGTAACCAGGTTTGGGGAACTCTCTTTGCTGGGCATACAAACCAGAGGACCCTCTGCTTTCACAGAATTCTTGAAAGGATGGGAGTCTGTTCTTGGAAATGCCTGTGCTGGGATCCAAAGTTATTTTGGTAGCAGCAGACGTTGTATATTTATGAGCAGGATATGTTTATGAGCTCAAAGATGTTCCTGCATGTCTTTACATCCTGAGCTTGTCACCCATCCACGGCAGAGAAAAACAGGCATTACGTCATTGGGTGGCAAACAGGAAGAAGAATGCACCAGTGGTCACAAGAAGAACCTGGAGGGAGCAGGAAACTGTGAAAATGTCACTGGGTTTGGAGCCCAGGGACTGCTGCTACTAGCCCATTCTTTTTTTTTTTTTGTTTGGCTGATTTTTGTTTTTAAAGTCTCACGCAGTTCAGGCTGGCTGTGGTGGCTTGAATGGGATGGTCCCCCTATGTCTCAGGCGTTTGATTACCTGGCACCTGTTGGTGGCTGATTGCGGGAGAATTAGAAGGTGGGGCCTCACTGGAGGAAGTATGTCACTGGGGGCCATGCTTTCAGGTTTCAAAAGACTTACCCCATTTCCAGTGTTTTCTTTGTCCCTGCTCGCAGTTCAAGGTGTGAGCTCTGGACTTGTGCTTCTTCCTCTGCTGTTCCCACGCCGCCGCCACGGATCCTAACCGTCAAAGTAAACCTTGAACAGACTCTACCGGACCCAGAGCAATGAACTTCCTGTTCCCACTAAGGCTTGCTGAGATACCCCGCCCCTTGGTTGAAAATACAGCCATTTCCCCCCAGTGCCTAACTCAGTCGCCAGTTATCACCCACATTCCGATAGCCAGGGCAAGGCAGTTTGTAGACATAAGTAGAGGGAAGTAGAGATGGCAGACTTGCACGTGGCTCTCTGAAGCTGCGTTTAACCTTCTGTTCACCAAACCTCGGATATAAACTCCAAGGGTCCTCTTCCCTGTTCACTGGTAACTCTTCTCCCACTGTGTCAGACCCAGGGTCTTTCTGCTGCCTCAGAAATCTAACACAAACGCCTTAGGAACCTAGGCCGAGATAAGTTGCCTTTGTTATGGTGTTTTATCACAAATAGAAAAGTAACTAAGACTCTGGCCTCAAATTTTATACTAAGTTAAGGATGACCTTGGATTTCTGATCCTCCTCCCTCTGCTTTCTTCTTTAGGCAGATGCTGGGGATCAAACCTTGAACTTTGTGCCTGCTAGGCAAATGCTCTAGCAACTGAACTACATCCCAATCCCTGGTCTTTTACCATTGTCAGGAGTGATAGAGAGCCTCAGTTGTAAAAATAGGATCTTATGAAGTTAGAGCAAGCTCTGCTCAAAACTGCTATCAGTGGGCCCCACAAAGGACACACACACACACGTATATATGTATATACATATATACATATGTGTATATATATAATTACCCAGCCTTCCTAGGTAAACTCCAAGTGTCCCTTACCCTCTCACAAGTACCTCTTTCCCACAGAAGTGTCAACCCTTTACTGTTTTGAAATAGTCTCTTCTGTTGAGGTCCCTCTGGTCTCTTAGAAATCTAACAAAGAGAATGGATTAGATTCGCCCAAGGTCCTTCAAGATCCACCATTATCGAGATCTGGGTCTGGGGGTGCTGCAGCGTTGGGAGCAACTGGCTTTCAGACTGAGCTGGGCTTCCTGGTGGCATGCGGTCATCAGAAGGAGGCTGTCCCTTGGCGTGTCCTTGGCAGCATCAGCATTTCCCTTGCCTTCTCACTGCAGCCTGCTATTATCTCTCAAGGTCACCTGAGCACTTGGAGCCTGGGAGCTAATTCCTTCCCCCATATCATTCTGTGGGCACAGAGAGTCCTGATGGCAGTGGAGGTACCTCTCCTAGAGGCTAGAATCAGATCAGGGAGTAGTTTGGGTGACTGGGCCCTTTACCAAGGCAGCAGAAACTGAATACTCCCTTCTCTCAGTCATCCTCAGCTCACCATCCCCTGGATCTTCACAGCACATGGGAGAAGGCTACACTAATCAGGGACTCAGAGTCCTTCCCCTGCAGATTCCCCAAGGCAGGACCCAGGAGTCTGCCTCTCCTCTATTCCTCAGCCTCAAAGCTCTTTTGCATCTACTGGTCCCATCAAAGCTCAGAATAGAGTGTAGCAGAGCACACAGAAGGATGGAGCCAAACCACAGTTCCTCTTGGTTCAGTTAAGGCTCTTGCTGCTTTCACTATCTTTGGAGCTTGTTTTCTAGAAGCAGGGCCAGTGTTTTGTGCACAAGTGGTTGGTTAGGGAATACTCCAGAAGACAGCCATAAAGCAGAAGAAGGCAAAGCAGAGGAGGAGGCAGTGAGACAGTGGGGTGGTTTATGGGTCTGCATCCCGAAGAGCCCCCAGGCAGAACAGCCCCTCAGAGCTCCCCCAACCTCCAGAGAGTCAAGGGAGCCTGGCTTCCATGGAGTAAGGCATCAGACACGGGCTGGGGACTGCTGGGGGTAGAAACGCCTATGCATTCTCCTTCCTGTGCCTTTACACATAATTCTAGTAGCTTGGAAAGTCTGGGTAAGCCTGTATAATCTTAGGGGAAGAACTGCCATGGAGCTATGAAGTCAGGCTGAAAGTTTCTCAATGTCACCAAGCATCACCAGAGGCCTGGAGGTCCCCTATCCCTGGTTCTTGTCCTATAGTAGAGGGGAGACTGAATCCGAGAGAGGACACAGAGCAGCAGAGGAAGCTGGGAAAAGCCCAGCATATGGCTACTGTGAGCCCTTCCCTTTCCAGGGTCAGTCCCTATTAAATCTAACTGAGAGTCCCTCAGCTTAGTCCCTCCCTAGGAAACAATCCCACCCCCTGACACAGCCCACTTTCAAATGCCCCAAATAAGCTTTGCTGGGAAGATAGCAAAGGGCTGGAAATGGTGTATGTGTGTGTGTGGGGGGGGTTGGTGGAGGGGAGCTCCTATGTAGCTATGGTGTGAGCATGTGTGCCTCATCTCCCACAGTCCTTATCTCCAGACCCAGCTGCAAACTTGATGTATTTATTTGTTCTGATGTGTGTAAGGGGGTGGGGCTCCATCCAACCCACAAGTCTGCCAGCACTGTGAGAAAGTGACCTTCCTGCAGATGGCTGTCTGCTAGCCAGGTGGGGGCCAGAGGGAGGTAAGGATTGCTATAAATCCCTTCAGCCTGCCACCAAGGGGTAGAGGGTAGAGGGCATTGTCTAGGGGACTTGGAACCACGTAGACTCTAAATGGACGGGAATCAGGAAAGGGGGCAATAAGAAAGGAAGAGAGGGGGTAAGGAGTGGAAAGGGGTGGGGGCAAAAGCCTATTCTGGGAGTCAGCAGCAGGCTTTTCCACTGAGAAGGGAGGTGGGTGCCTCACTGTGTTTGTGCTGCTGATTTGCTCAAGGTTGGCATTTGTTTAATCCTTAGGAGTACTTATTATTATCACCATTAATTCACATACAACAACCATACAGACCATACAGTTTTAGACAATCAGACAAACAAACTCTATTTCATACTGGTCTTACCACACTGGTCTGACTGGCTGGCCTTTTGGACTTTTTTTTTTTTTTTTTGTGGTTAGCTAGCTGGCTTTTGTAATCAGCCTGGCTATCCAGTTGGGGATATTTATAACATGTATGAACTGCATTGTACTCCAGGCAGCTGCTCTTGGAGAGAATTCCTTTGAGCTGAGTTTAAGGAAGTTCCTTGAGCCAAGACTGAAGGAATTTTCTCCCTCATTTGACAACAAACACATTTTGTATGGTTGGGTAGGAACTTCCAAACTTCCTGGTTTTTTGTTTTGTTTTTGGTGTGTGTGTGTGTGTGTGTGTGTGTGTGTGTGATGGAAAGAGTGAGTGGAAATTCTAGACCTCTCCACAGACATCTTCACCCAGGCCCAGTGGGTCTGGAGCTGACATATGGATTCAGTCATAAAAGCAAATGATAATCCCTTCCAGAGCCCCAGGCTCAGCATGGCCTTTGAGTAGGACTTCGGGTTATGCTGAAGGTGAATGTGTCCCAGAGATCTCACACATATTTCCTTTCCTTACTCTCCAGATGTCCCAACCTTCATTCCTAATGTGACCCTCAGGCTGATCTAACCCCACATCTTACCATCTACCCCACAGAAGGCTGGGCAGTCCATGGACACTTCTCAGTTGTGCTTTAATTAGAGATAGACCTCTCCAGAAATTGCACATCCCTAGCTGGGGAGGGAAACTGGTGGACGACCTTACAGAACTTACCATTGTGACTTTGGGCTGTCTAATCAGCTAGCTGCATTCCCTGAGTACAGCTGTATATGAAGAAAATAGTCCTTTTAGAGGTCACAGATCTGAAGAGTTCCAGAGAAGGCACAGCACGTTGCATTGAAACTTCAGTTGGAGTAACATGAAAATAGGACAAAAACTATCTTAAAGATTCCTTAGGGGGGTGGCAGTTGAAACAAAAAGAGATTGAGAGACATTGTCCTTTAAAAAATCTTTAAAAATTAAAATTAGGATAAACTTGAACAGTGGGACCAGAGGGTGGAGGGAGACAGGAGCTTCAGAGGGCCTGTACCCATCACCTGAGATCAGACCATCAGGGAGCCACCCCCAAGCTCCCTGTGCAGTGGAGCAGGGGTGGGGGGTGGGGGAGTGAGGATGTGGGGGGTGGGGGTGGAATTGTTATAAATGGTACTGGCCTAGACATGGGCTCCCTGTGAGGTCAATTCTACTTCTGCAATAGGCAAGAGAGCTGACCTTGAATAAGATATTGGCCTTGCTGTTCCCGGTGTTCACTGGTAAGATGAAGGCAAAGGTATTATGAAATAATGTAGCTGGAAGGAGGCAATGAGGCTACCTGTGTTAATGGCTAAGGCGCGTTTGGCAGGCAATCTCCCTCCTGGTGGGAGATTACTTTCCAGGATGTCCTGGGCTCCAGCCCCTAGTGAGATCTGCATATGCCTCAGTCCCTCCCATGACTGGTGGGAATTGGTCCCATTGGGGTTCAGTGAGCTGCAATAGAGGATCATCTAATCACTTCTAAAAGATGATCCCATAAAGAGATCCAGCATGCACTGGGGTGCTATGTTAGCTGGTGTTTCTCAGGGGGTTCTAGGACTTCTTGGTTGTCAAAGTCACAGACTTGGAGACGAAAAGAGTGATCGGCTCTGCTTCTAACAGGACCCCCAGCCTTCATTTCTAATCTAACCCCACATCTTTCTATCTACCCTCAGCTGGACTGTAAATCAAGACCTCTCCCTTGACAGCTAGCTTAATCCCAGGCCCCCTAACCTGGCTCAGGCCTCATTCTCCCTTAGTATTTATCCTAATTTCATCGATTACCCAACATTTCCCAAACTGAGACTACACGATCCCACATTTACAGGGTTGTTGTGCATGTGTCCCTGCTGGGCTTATAGTTACTTAATATTGAGGGTGAGTAGACCTTTAAAGAATCCCATGTTACTGTCATTCTGAGTGATCTCAGAAATCAGCAATATTAGTAATATCATTTCTGATAGGTGTTCAGGTAAATGTAAAAAGCCCAACATTTGAAAATTGTTATCCATGGGTCAGCTGCCTACAGCTCTTTCCTGTAGTCCCAGAAGAAAACACAGCACCCTACCAAGGGTTGGGATAGTTTACGTCTAGGCTACCTAATAAACCCCAGGACTGCTTTGCACAATGGCCCTCCAAACAGCAACCTCTGGCCAGACACATGGGCTGTGGCGCCCTCTGCTGACAGAATATGACAGTAGCGTGAGCTTGGCTCCTTTTCTACCTGGGCTGGTTCAGTGTCCCGACTGATGTTTAGTGCACCACAGCCAGGGACCCTAGTTGTGCCATTCCCTTAATGGAGAAGAAAGACACAATGTGAACTCAGAGAAGCTGGATAAATCTGGTATGTTGTGGGCAGGGAGACTCACAAGATTTAGGAGACCTGCTGAGAGGGCCTGGCCTGAGGTTAGACTTTGAAGGTGAATGGTGTAGGGTCCAGGGCTGCAAAACAGCAGGCACCTGGGTAGTGCTTGGGTATTATGCAGGTTGGAGAAACATGGTTGGGTCTGGGCTAAAGGACACTTTCAAGGAACATTCACAAGGGCATGAGCTAGCTAGACTTTGGCTTCCAAAAGAGGGGCTAGGGTAGAGATGAGCCAAGTGGCTTCAGGGAGCCTGCTCTCTATTCCTATTGCATGTGTAAGGAACACAGAGCCAACTACTGCTAAGAGTGTAAGGAATACAGAGCCAACTACTGCTCAGAGGCTATTGGCTTCTACAGACTAGGTCTCCTCCCCCAACATACTGTGTATTAGTATTAGTATTTAGCTAAGATTTGCTGTTGGTTTTCTTATAAAGTGGTAACTCTCATCTTATTATTTGTGAACTAAGACTTTAAGTTCAGTAAACTGATCTTCTCACTGAGCCTATCAAAGATCTCATGAAGCAAAAATATAATACACATTATCTCACTTACAAAGGAACTGCCTGGGAATCAGGGAGTGAACAGCCATATCATGGCCACTGGCTACCAAGAACTGAATTCCAGTGTAGCCGAATCTGTAGCCCAATAAGGTCTTGGTGGTTGCTAGTGGTAGTAGGGTAAATCTTGACTGATTTTTTTTTTTAAATAGCATACACAGCATATTTAGACTTTGATTTTTTTTTTTTTTTTTTTTTTTTTTTTTTGCCAAAGGTCAAACTGAGAGACTAAAAGCTCTAGGAGTGGGACTTGGACACCTGCGACAGGAAGTGGTTATAGTGATGATGGTACTGAACAAGCTTGTTGGTGGTGGCACACGCCTTTAATCCCAGCACTCAGGAGGCAGGGACAGGTGAATCTCTGTGAGTTTGAGGCTAGCCTGGTCTACAGAGTGGGTTCCAGGGCAGCCAGGGCTACACCAACCAACCAACCAAACAAACAAACAAAAGCAAATCAAACATACAAACAAAAAAACCAACCAACCAACCAAACAAAAACCCCAAAAACCCATCACATATTTATAGGGCAGGGCTTTCCTTCCTCCCTTTGTCTTAAATCTGAATCAGCTGCAACTAAAGATAGCTGGCCTGGTGGGGCTGGATCTCACGGCCCAGTTTAGTTCAGGGATAGGCTTGGGGCGAGGTATGAGACATGGCCTCAGCACCGCCTTACCTGTATAGCCAGGTTAGGCTCTTTTCCTTTTCCATCCTCAGCCCCACCCAGAACCAGAGCTCTAATGGATTGCTGTCCTAGCTCAGCCTCATCATGGTAGGAATGGGATTCTACAAGATACCTTCAAACACCAGGATGGGTCAGAGGTGTGGGCATGCAGATATCACCCACTTGAAAGTGGAGACCACCAACCTGTCAAGACCAGACCTCTGGGCTATCTGGGAAATTCCCTGGGAGCAGGAAGCAGGGAATGGGTTAGGGTGAGGAGGTGGACAACACCAGCAACAGTTCAGCTAACCATAGAGAACAGCTCACCTTCAAGATGACCACAAGGTTGGGGACCAAAGGCTTGGCATGAGAGCTAGGGTCCAAGGGTGAGGATGTTTCGTATCTGCTGCTCCAGCAAGCTACTGTCTACACTGAGAGCCCAGGGTGATAGAGCTGGCTGGGGACTCTGAGATAATAATGCATGCCAGCCAGCTCATTTCACAGAACACTAGAGCTCTGGCCTTTTCCTAATCGTAGTCAACGTGCACAGCCAGGAGCTTTTTCTACTTCCCTTTGACAGGGAGGTGGTCTGTGACAGCAATGATGGATGCTCGGAACCTGTTAGTGCTGCATGCCCTACTCCAGACAGCCTGGTTCTGGGGACCTCAGTAAGGCCACCTTCCCAAAGCTCTTGATGCAAGTGTCCTAATGGGTGTCCCTTGGAAGGGCTGAGTGCAAGGAGGGTTAGGTGACCTGATGAACAAAGAACAAAGTTAGAAGGGTCAGTATAAACAGGATTATGGATGGAACAACAGCTTCTAGCTCTCTTCTGCTAGAAGGCTCCTTTGGAATGGAAGTGGTTTTTGCTTATTGTTATTTTTTTTTTTTAAAGTTAACACGGTTGGTCTCTGGACAGTGGGAGCTGGGAGAACACAAATTCATGAAGGGCAGGTTGGTTTGAAAGGCACTTTGGGTGCCCAGGGGGCCGCTGGTATAGTGATAAGTATGGTCTTAGAACAGTGGTTCTCAACCTGTGGGTCACGGCCATGGGGAAACATGTGTTTCCGATTGTCTAAGGAACTGAGACCCTGCTCAGCAGTAAGGTTAACAGCTATAGTCGGGGGTTCCTAAGACCACCAGAAATGTGTGTTCTCCAACAGTCACAACCCACAGGTTGAGGACCTCTGCCTGAGTGTGTTTCTCGTGGGAGCTATCAGCAGATCACTTGGGACATTTCTATTGAACGTCAGGGGAGAACTGCAAGGCCACCCATGGTATAGTGGTAGGTGAGGTGACTGGGGCCATATGAGGGCCAATCACAGAGCCCAGAGGCCATGCATTCTTTACTCAAGTCTTCCTGACTCTGGCTTCTAGAGGGAGTGTCCAGGTCTGGGGTGCCTTTGACATCTGCTGCAGGAATTTTAGAGGAAGAGTGTTTGGTCCCAGATAAAGGGCACCTATTCAAAACTAAAGGACAGTTCTGTATTGGAGACCAGGACCTGGGAATGTGGTGAAGGGTGAGGCCTGGCTCAGGGATGCCCCTCCCTCTGTGGTCACTAGCTAAGCCAGGCATCCCTTCCTGTCAGCTCTGTTTGGTGACCTTTTTGGCCAAGCTCTGGCCAGAGAGAGTAGAGCTGCCTTCTGACCTGGCTGGGGCACACTCTTCCGACAGTCCTTCCATGTAGGTGCTCAGAGCCTGAAGGTATTGAGCAAGCTGGGTGGAAGCTGATGAGGAGGAGGTCTGTGGGCTCAGATAGCGGCCATACCTCTTCAAGCCCTCTTGCTGGCTGCTGCGGTATGCAGTCAGCAATTCTAGGAAGCTCACATTGTGGAGGGCCAAGAGGCGGGCCTCAGCCAGGGGCAGGACGCTAGCCTGAACTAGGGGCTGCAGGGAAGCAAAGCACTGCAAGCTACTGAAAGGGTAGACGTGCTCCACCAGCTGAGGCCCTGGACAGACCTCTAGAAGGGAGCACAAGTCTCGCATGGCCCGCACAGCAGCCAGGGCACTCCGTTCACTCATGTTTCTCGCCAGGTAGGTCTTGGCAAGGTTCCTGAGTTTGAAGCTGCTGGCACCAGGTATGCGTTCCTGGATGAGAGGCAACACAGCCAAGAAGCCTGAGATGGCGTCTTGGAATTCCCACAGCTTGTTAATATCATCCAGGGCCTTGAAGAAGACAGGGAGTCCAGGCCCCCACAGCTTAGAACAGGCCAAGATGGGACGGTGCGTGGTGGTGAGGAAGTTGAGGAAGTGTTGCAGTCCAACCTCCAGGGAGACTGCCTTAGAGTAGACGCCAAAGGCCTCGGGCTCGATGAGTACTCGGAACTTGCTTTCCTGGTTCACAGCTGCCAGTTGGCTAATTTTCTGGGCTAGGCAGGAAAGAAGGGCAGGGTGAGGTTCTGGGGTTTAGGAGGCACTGGGGTGGGTGCAAGGGGGTCTGGCTGCCGACCCACTATTTAGAGAGCCCACTTTGAGGCCTGCTGGCAGGAATCAAATAGTTCTTGAACCGCTGTAGTTCTTGCCTGGCTCTGATGGGAGGGGTCGGGGGCTCACCTGGCGGGAAGATGGTTTTTCCTATCCCTCCTGCCCTAGAGTTTGCCCAATCCTAAGAACTCTGTCCCTTTTGTATTTTCTCAGCCTTCTCCTCCACCAGAGGCCTCAGAGGGTCTCTTCTGGGCCTTCTATAATCCTACTCCTACCTCCAACCCCATCAGTCTCAGCTGGATCAGAGCCCAGGACTGAAGACAGCAGAAATGGCCTGTGTACCCCCTAAAAGCATGGCCCAGAGTCTCCCCCTGCAGCCTACAGATGGCTTTTTTTTTTTTTTTTTTTTTTGTGCTATGCAAATACCTGATGCTTCTGGCTGGTAGACTAGCCATAGTGGCAGGGCCCACAACTGTTAGCCAGGGCAAAGGGTCAGAGCTGAGTCGGCCAAGGCCAGGATGACAGAGAGGAAGTTAAGGGGTTCCCTGTGACCTAGGTTCTTCAGGCCTCCCTGTGTATCCATTTGTGGGCTGGGCCCTGTTTGGGGAAGTGTGTGATCATTGCAAAAGGTCAAGTATGGATTACTTGTCAGCAATGAGCTCACACACTGTTCCCAGCCTCTCTGTAAAAAGAAGGTCTTATCAGAAGTGAACCTATGGCATTACATGTCTCCCTCCCATCCCCAGGTTCCACTTCAGGCAAACATGGCAACATCAGGCATCCTAGGTTGGGTCAGAGTCCTCTGTCCACCTGGCTGCCATGGCCTGCGAATGCTAAGGGCTGGCTGGAGCCTTCCAGGTGTTTCTACCTGCACTTTTCTTGAGGACTCAGAGACTAAGATAAAAAAGAGATGGTGTAGCTCTTGGGGAACCCACTTTCACTGTCAATCTTGAGGTCAAAGAAAACCAGGGGCCTGTCTTCTGCTTGGGGGTCAGCGAGGCTCTCGTCCGATGCCTTGAGGAAGTTGGGGCCCTCCAGCTGGAGGTCACTGGACTCACTGCTGCTATCTTCCAGCTCGTGGGAGGACTGCAACACAAAAGAGCCAACAGGTCAGGAGTTCAGAGGCCTGAAGGACCAGGCAAGATGGCTCTGCTTTCTAGAGCAAGTGTGCACACATACAGGAAGATGCAGGAATGTTACCAAGGTGGTTACCAAGAAGGGATGCACAAATGCGTGTGCAGGTATGAACTGGGTCACACACCTTAGGAAGGGAGGTATGAAAGGGTATGACCACACAGGTGAGCATGAGTATGCACAGATATGCATGTGGGATGCATGCGTGAGGGATATGAATCTATGGACAGTGCTGGCACAAGTATGTGAACGTGTGAGATGGGATGGGATGGAGCTAGTTGTGCCTACTTGCAGAGGCTCGGGGAAGGGCCAACGGCTCGGTGTGCAAGGACTGAGATATCTGCTCCTAATGTCACCTCACTGAGCAGACTCAGAAGAAACAAATGGCACAGATGGGAACGAGACAGGAGCCTCATTCACAACCCCAGGCGATTCTTTGGAAGGGGGCAGGAGCCTGGCTTTCCTAGCCCTCAAAACAGACTGACCCATGGTGTCTTTCAGTTTAGGGAAGGGAAGGGCACTTGGCCTCTTGAAGTCCACATCTAGATGCTCATGCATTCCCTGGCTAGGAGAGGCTCTGGAGGAGCAGCTTGGAGCCTCAGATCCTGAAGACTTCAACTCTCCAAATCCATAACTCACTGCACTGAGGAGTTTTGGAGCTCAAGGACCCACCCCAGGCCTGCAAAGAGGCTCAGCTCTCCAGTGCAGGGGCAAGGTTGTCCTGGCTGGAACACCATTTCAAAGGCCCTAGGCCTCAAGGATGGGAAGGTCTCTCTTTACCTCTGATATTTTCTCAAGGAGCTGGAGCTACAGACAGGTTAGAGTGTCTGAGGATAATATACAAAGTCACTTAACAGCACAGCCTGTGGATGTCCTATGACTGTCACTTTGGACATTAGACAGGACCAAATGGGACACATGAGGAACTTCTGGGACAGAGCCCAGATAAGGAAGGCCCTGGGTCTGTCTTCTCACAGACTGCTCTGGTAGTCAATGAAGTTACCACCTGCAGCTGAGGTCTCTATTCGCTGTGGCCTCTGGCTAATGCCTCTGGCTTGAGAGAAAGCATAGCTATTGTCCTGGTTGTTGTTTTGTTAACTTGACACACGTGAGAGGTATCAGAGAAGAGGGAACTACAATTCGGGAAATGCCTCCATAAGACCGAGTTTAGGCAACCTATGGGGCATTTTCTTAGTGGTTGATGTGGGAGGGCAAAGCCCATTGTGGGTGGTGCCACCCCTTAGGCAGGTGGTCATGGGGCATATAAGAAAGCAGACTGAGCAAGTCAAGTGGAGTAAGCCAGTAAGCAGTGCTCCTCCTTGGGTTCCGCATCAGTTCCTGCCTTGAGTTCCTGCCCTGACTTCCCTGGATGACAGACTACAAGCTATAGCCTGAAATAAACCCTTTCCTGCGCTTTTAGTCATGGTGTTTATCACCCAGCCTTCCCAAACACTTGCTTTCCACAAACATTCAGCCAAGAGAAGTCATATTGCTCACTAGAAAGCTAACTAGAGCTGGGATTTCCTAAAGGAGGCTGCTTTTCACTCAACTTACATTTTGTGGTCCTGCGTTAAGCACCCCAACTCTTCCCAGCCTACCTTACACCCAGGGACCCCACATTGCTTGCCTTCCCTGTGAGGACCTTTCTGGAGGTGTCCTCTGAGTTGCTAGCTGAGCCACCCTGGACGTACCCTTCCCTAATCTGGGAATGTTCACTCTTGCCAGCTGTGGAAGAGCTGGCTCAATAGTCCAGTTGATTCTGCAGCCACTGACGCGACACATGGGCTTCATCTTCCTTGGCCTTCTTCTAGCTTCAAATGTTACTTCAAAAGCCCCTTTGTGGCCCTAGGCGCTCCCACCCGACTCTGGGCAATGACTTCCATCTCCTTTTGGTGATGTCCCTTTATGCCTCAAAGGCAATCTTCCAGAGCAGGACACCTGGAGTGCCACACAGCTGGACTTTTTGGTTCGTGCCTTCATCTTCACACCACATGGCAGGAAGCCTCATTTCTATTTCTAAGTCTGCCTTCTCTGAGGGAACCTGTGGGTGTCTCAATAACAAGATGCCTCCTACCCTTCCTCTGTGCTGTGACTGGAGGAAAGGATGGGCCTGTCTTTTAGCCTGGGCACAGCCCTTCCTCCCCCCATCTCTGAGAACGGCCATGCACTGTGGCAGAGGCTGGTCTCTCTGGAACACTGTACTTAAGATAGGCAGCTGTAAACTCCTTATTCGCCCCCAACCAGCCTGGAAGGAGTGCACCATTTAAGCAAGACATTTCTGAAGGGGAGAGCACACAGAGCATCTGGCCCCAGAATCTTTTCCTCCTGGCTCAGCAAGGGAGCCTCTGGTCACATCTGCAGCCCTCACTCCTCCATTTTATTCTAAAAACCAGAAAAGGGTGTGAAGCAGGACAGGGGGAGGCAGACAGACAGAGAGGAGCTGGTGGGGGAAGGAACGTGGAGGAGGAAGGGAACAGGGCTGGGAAAAGAGAGGTTGGCCTAGGAGTGAGAACAGCAAAGGAAAGGGCAAAATACTTCAAGAGACCGTGGAGTGGTGATAAGAACCCAAGGGGTGGGCTGGGGGAACCAGAGTGTCACTGTGGGTTGTAAGCTCTCTTTCCTTCCCCGTTCCCAGACAGAGGCAAGAGCCAGCCTTTCTTGTCCCTCCTGTATCACATCCTCTGTGTAAATGTCACTTTCTTTAAAACAAATGAACATCCCTATAACATAGATGTCCAACTAAATCCAACCAATTCAGTGTTGCTTGATTTTGGCCAGGCTTGAGTGGCGTAAAAAGCTCTGGAAGTCTAGGCTGCACATGGGACAATTCAATTAGAATCCGAGGGAGTGGGACCCAGCAATCTGTAATTGTTCAAACTCCTCAGTGCAAAGCCAGGCTTGAGAAACCTGGGTCTTCAGAGGGGTTCATTCTATGCTTGATCATCAGCTGAACAGACACGAGCCAAATCCTTTAGGAAGCTGGCATCCAGCTTGAAGGAACCATCTTAGTACCTTCCATCAATGCCTAGTGAGAGTTGTGACCCTTAAGAACGTTCTCAGCACTCAAGCTTCAGCTAAAGCTGGCCTCAGTTTAGCAAGACACATGCATCTCTAGGGTTAACAGACACAAACTCCTAGCTCTTGTAGTCTTGAAGGCCTTAGAGATGCAACAAAGATATTAGAAAATCAGGCCATCTGATTGGCTGCTATAATTCTTCTGCCTGCTGCTCTAGCCCTTCTGCAGGCAGCTCTGCTCTTAGGCAGACAGGGCCTACCTTCTCAACCAAGCACCCGACTCACATTCTCTGATATGCACACTCAGCGGTGTCATGATTACATCTCTGCTCCAGCGGCTGCCCACGGGCCTCCCTTTCTCTGTCAGTCATCATTGCTAGGTCTATCACAGGCTGCCCTCTTAGCTAGGCTCCTTCCTGCTTGGTCCTTCTGTTGCCAAGGTGTCTGATCATCTGTCACAAATATGGGTCAGAGCACCTAACTCTTCTGCTGTGGCCCAGGTTAGGTGCAGGGCTTCCCCATCCTTCCAGGGTTTAAGCAACTGTCCTCATCTCATGGACTCTGCAAGAGATGAGGACTTGCCTTCTGCTCTAAATCTGTGACCTTGCTGAAAGGGCGAGCTCTTCCAATGCGTTTCTCCTTGCTCAGTCTCTCTCTACAGACAGAGCTGCAGACCAGGCTGGGGCCTACACCCACTGGCTTACTAGGAAAAGTTGGCACCCAAGTAGGCCAATACTACACTGCAAGGCAGAACAAAGGCCCCACAGCAAGGATATGTGGCTAGATAGCCTGCAGCACCATCCCCTCCTCCAAACTGCAAAGTAGTGCCTCAGAGGTTTGGGAGTGAAATGCATGAGAGGATCTAGTTTATTTCTTAAGTTTGGGACTCTTGTAATGGTCACTTTTTACATATATATATACACAAACGCAGTGGACTCTTTGCTTCTGCTTGCCAGGCTCACCCTGCACAGTGAGCAATGCCCTCTAGCTGATCACCTCTTCCTAATCTGAAATGTGTCTCCCTTCTCCCTTGGTGACCCTGATACTCCCAAAGATGGTAAACTTAGAGCCTCTCTTCCTTTTCTACCTGCTGCTTATGGTGTCTCCTGAGCTCAACCCTGCACAATGTCCAGGGGAACTGCTGGAATGCTTTTCTCCACCATTACTTCCTAGGTCCCCACCTCCATCCACAGGCAGTAGCCTGAACTTTCTCAAAGATGATGAGCTAGAAAGAAATGTCCAGGTGACAGAAGAATATAAGCCACGGGAAGGCAAGGATCAAATTTTGGCTGGAGGGGAGAAATATCTAAAAGGGGTCTCCTGGGCTCTCAGCTTGTGTACTTAGGCAGACAGTAGAGTGATAATTCGAGAGGAGAGAAAGAGTGGGTAAGGTACATGCAGGGCATCCAGGCAGATCTGTTGGAAGGTCCTGACATGCTGGTCTCGCAGGCAGAAGCAAGTGTGGGCACCAGCTCTCCCTGGGCAACAACTAGTCAGAGTGGGCTGCAGAGTATAGGGAAAAGAGGCCCGAGCCAATGCCCCAATGCCAATCTTTACAAGAGCAGGGAGACCTGGAATGGAGCACTTAGAGATGAACGGAGAAAACAGACTTCTGTGAAGAGGTCAACCCAGTCAAGAATGCTATGGACTACCTAGGACCACTGTGCTGAGAGGTCTGGAGAGTCCCTGGCGCTGACAGGCAGAGTCTGCAGACATGGTGGGGAGGAGCAGAAAGTGAGATGAGGAGCGATGAGAAGCACAGACCAACCGAGAAGCAGGGAGTGGGCAGAGACTGACAAGGGGCAGCGGATGAATCAGAAGTCACAGGCAGATGAGCATGAGATAGAGTGAGGCTTCCCACAGGGCAGGGGCTGGGCCAGGACACAGGCGTGGGTCTTAGAGGCAGGCATTTCCAGGCAGACGGGGCAGATGAAGGGAAGTGACAGTAACAGGCAAATCTGTAATTAGGTAGCAGATGCCCATGATCCCCACACTGTCAAAGGGGTTTCTGTTTCCTCCCAGGTTCAAAAGGTACAGTCATCAAGTAAGAGTAAGGACGACGGGAATGAAGCCCAGGGAAGTGTCCCTGGGAAGGCCTTTGCTCTTTGCCTTCCTGTATTGCTTTTCTCCAGCTTGTCTCCAGGGGGCAGCAGAGAGTCAACAGGGCCCTGAATCTTTCTGTGGTTCTTTCTGCCAGATGAGGTAATGACTGAAACACCTCAGCTGGAGGGAAGTGATGGTAGGTCTGAGGGCTGGAGGAACAAAAGGCTGTGGTCTGAGTCACAGCAGTCCATTTAGAGATGGTGTCAAGGAACGCAGTGTGGCCATATCACTGCTTGGCAGCCGAAGCCACAGGTTGCAGAGCCTTCAGACATCAGGGAGCATAGGACAGATAGTGGGTACTGAAATCAACAGGAAGAAAACAAGACATGAGGGGGAAAGGAAATTGAGGGGGCAGATGGCCCTATCTTCCCTCCATGAGAAGGCAGGTGGGCAGGGGTATGAGAGACAAACTGGGGAGATAAGGTTAGTTACAACCTAAGAGCTGGACCTCAAAGCCACCAGGTAATATCAATGCTGTACAGGCATGTCCTGCTTCCCATTTTGGATGCTCATAAGTGTGGAGGGAGACAGCCATTGTCTCCCTCAGAGGAGAGCTAAGTTCTGTGCAGGAAAAAGGCAAACACCACCACAAGGAAGATTCTACACAGGATCTGATGGCTGTAGAAAAATGGTTCACAAAGGAGACCATTCAACAAGTATTTATTGAGCAGTCATACCTGCCAGGCCTTGGGATGGAGAGTCTGTATTCATGGACGGAGATGTGGGATGGGATGAGAAGCAGCCATGGAGGAGGGAAGAACTCAGGTTCTCAGAGGCACATCTGATAGAGGGCCTAGGCCTGGACTGGTAGGGATGGGGCCTCTTGGGTGGGCTGGGTGGTAGTAATGAAATTTCAAAGACTTAAAGATAGGCCTTGAACTTGGGGATTCTCCATGGGGGCTTTGTTAGAATCTCTGAGGAGATGTGCTACCTGTGCAGCACCCTTGGAAGAAGCATTAGGCTGAGAAGCCATGAAGAGCAAGGGAGAAAAAGTTAAGTTGCAAAGCCATTGGTTAAAATAGGGGAAATACCCAGGAGAGCCCTGAAGGCTCTGCACATTCTGCAGAGTGTATGGAGGCATCAGCGGGGTGCCCGGGGAGCCCTATGGTGGCAGGGGTGGTGGCCTGAGCTACAAGAAGAGGCCTGTGTCAGGGTATAATATCCCTGGGGGTATAGATCACCAAGGATGTGATGTAGGCAGGTGGCTCTCCTTGCTTTGTTTGAGAAATGCAGATCTGATAGAGGGCAGCGGCACACTTCTGGCAACTGGTAGGCTGGCCGGAAGACTCGGAGTCAGAACCGGCAGCTTTCTCAGTGGGATGATGGGAAGACCGAGCTGGTGGCTGGCAGGCACCTTGAGGTAGACTGCAGGCCCTGTTGGAGTGGGAGGTCCAATGTGGATGGGAGGCTCTTTGGGTGTCAGTAGGGAGAAGTGGGTTGGTGAAGAGGGTGTGTAGTGGTATCCAGTTCTGAATGTTTTCCAATGCGGCATCTCAGACTGTGGGCAGGAAAAAACTCTGTTGTCCCTGAACACTTAACAGCCTGGTCTCTAAGAGTCATCACAAGATGCCTTTAAGGAAGTTTTCTAATATGAAGTAAAATCTTGCACGTGCTCCTGTGGTGGTTTGAATGAGAATGTTCCCCATAAGCTCAGATGTGTGAACACTCGGACCCCGGGTGGAGCAATTGTATGGGGAGGATTAGGAGGCGTGGCCTTGTTGGAGTAGGCATGTCACTGGGAGTAGGCTTTGAGGTTTCAAAAGCCCGTGTTATTCCCAGCTGGCAGCTCTCTTTGTAACTTGTGCTTATGGATCAGATGTGCCTGGCTGCGGCCATTCTCCCTGCCATGATGGTCATGGAATTACCTTCCAAAACTATAAATCTCAATAACCTCTTTCTACTATAAGATGCCTTTGTCATGGGGTCATAGAAAAGTAAAGAAGACATCCTCTGTCCATTATTTGTTACCCATGGACACCACTATCCATTACTAACCTTTATTAACTGATGTTGTTGTTTTATTTGTTTGTTTGTTTTTCAGACAGGATCTCTCTACATAGCATTGGCTGCCCTGGAACTCATTATGTAGATCAGACCAGCCTTGAACTCACAGGGATCTATACCTGCCTCTGCCTCCCAAGTGCTGGGATTAAAGGCGTGAACCACTATGCCTGGCTCATTGATTAACAAAGGAATGAACTCTTGTCCAGCTCTCATCATGGAGAACTCAGCTGATAGAAAATATATAAAGAAGCTCTAGAGAAAGGCTTCGGATATTCCAGAGGGCAGCCAGTTCCTAGAGGAAGCAGTCTAGCAAGTATTTCAGAGGTACTTGCCTAATGCCACCAGAGGGCTAGGGTGCAATAAGCATGCAGCTGGTACTAGCAGACTTCCCTTGGTATAGTTTAGGCTTTTATTGCCTTGCTGGAAAATTTCCCAGGAGCCACATGAGCCTGAAAGTTGCCTGCTGTGGCTGCAGCCTTTGGCACCTTAAATGAGAGGAGACAGGAGTCCTAGACTGGACTCCAAGTTACTCACCAGATTCTCAGTATCTGATTCTTCCGAGCTGCTGATCACCACAATTCGCTCTTCTGAAATGGAGAAGGGGTGGTGGCATTAAGTCCTTCCTGAAATGTCCACTGGCTGACGTGAGAGGTGGCCACCCAAGAGAGTCCTTGTAAGCCAATGGGCTGGGGGTGACAGATGCCCTGTCCTGTGTGCATCAGGAGGAGATGGAGTATATTTATCGCTAAGGCACAGTGTTTGGCACTGGCAGAGTTTGGAGGGAAGGAGTCAGAACTAGGGCATAGCCCCTCAGGTGTCCCACACTGAAATCACAGCAAGGTACAGTATAAACAACCTCTACCATACTCAATGGCAGCTCAGAGCAATGTGTGCCTGGAAATCCTGGTGGCTTTGAGTGCCCAGGTGGGATCAGAATGTGGGGTGGGGGCTGAAGGTGTTCCAGATATCTGAGGACAGCATGAGGGTCTTACCCAAGTACCAGCCTGCTTGATCTCTCTACCTGCTTTTCCTGTGTCACTGGTAACATGATTGTCGGTGAGCAGGAGGGTTTCTTCTTCTAGAACGGGGCTCTCAGGGTTGGAAAGCTCATCCAGATGGTGAGGTGAGATGGCCTTGGAAGTGCTGGGTCTGGGCTGCTCAGGGGAGCTATTGGTCAACCTGTCCTCATCCTCCTCTGTGGACTCCATCTTGATGATCTTCCTGGAGCAATTGGTGTGGCAGCACTTTCTCTTCCTGGGGGTGACTGTCTGAGAGGCTTCCTGCACAGTGGAGAGTTACAGGTGATTCACATGTATCCAGTATTGCTGGGCTAGGGATCCTGAGCTGAGTGCCGGGGGTTTGTGCTATGATTTTGTTCCTGTTCCTTTGGCCATACTGAGCATATCTCTGCAAACAGGAAACTCTTGCGTTGCCATGCACATTGGTCATAGTCACTGACCAATGATCTCTGTTGGCCTCACGGCTTTGGCTGTCATCATCCCAGCTGTGCTGAGAATGGCTCAAGCTTATTGGGAGGGGGGCATCCCAGAGCAATGGAGAATGTGGGGTACACACTGAGCAAATAAAGACCTTAGGAAGGTAAAGATTCTCATCTGGCTGCATCTCACTGTTGGCTGGAGTCTGAGTCTTTCAGATCAGCCAAGGATGATAGGGGGACTTACCTCTCTATAGGTAGGGCCTTTCATAGAGAAGGCATACACCGGCACAGGGTGTGCTCCAGGCACTGATTGTACCACAGCCACAGGGTGGGTCTTAGACATATTCAGGACCTGGGCCTGCTCCCTCTGCATTTCATTGGGCTGTAAAATCAGGTAACAAGAAGTCAGAAATGGCCAGGGACCCTGGGCCAAACAACCTGCCTCAGTTGAAAGCTTCTTGGTCTCAATTGAAGAGCTCACTGGGATATAAGTAGCCCTTCTAGAACCTTCCTTGATGACTCCTTCTGACCTTAGGTTGCTGGTACCCAGGCCCACATCAATTTCTTGGCAGGTTAGGAAGATACCTCAGGGACCACAGGACAACCCCTCAAGACATGCCTGACAACTAGTCTAGCTTGCATGCCTCTACAGACAAGCTGCTTGCTTTGAGAGTAGTACCTCCCTCAGCAGCAGTGAGAAAATCCAAGCCCAGCCTCCCACGAGCTTGCCTCAACCCCCTCCCCCCAAGTCTTTTAACTCTGTCCAACAGCAGCTACACATTGGGATTACTTAAAGCTCACTGGGCCTCAGTCTCCTTCCCCAAAATGGGATGGTAACATTTGCTTCATACGCTGATATGGATGAAGTATGCCAAACACCTTCAATATATCTAAAAGAGTATGTAGTACATACAGGGTTCCATTAGTGGGGGTGATGAGGATGGCTAATGAATATCACACTGTTTTGTTACTATTCCAGGTCAGACTTGGTGCTCAGTGTTTTGAGTATCTATTATTAAAATGGAAGCAGGGGCAGTTTCTCAAAAAGTGAAAAAGGAGCTGAAGAGATGGCTTGGAGGTTAAGAGCATTGGCTGCTCTTGCAAAGGACCCGGGTTCAGTTCCCAGCACCCACATGGCAGCTCACACCCATCTGTAACCCCACTTTTGGGAGATCTGACACCCTCTTCTGGCCTCTGTAGGCACTGCGCACATATGGTACACTTACCTGCAGGCAAAACACTTGTATACATAAAATAAAATGACCACATGACTTACCAATTCTACTCCTAGGTACTATCCCCAAAATACTAAAGGTAGATGTTCAAATGCAAACTTATACATGGGGCTGGGAAGGCAGTTCAATGGTAAAGCAACTGCCTACCATGTATCAAGCCCCAAATTGGATCCCCAGAACAGGAGCAAAAAGTTTAAACATCTTATCTTTGTCTGTCTAGCTCTGCAATTGCTGGCTGTCATTCTACTTAGGCCAGGAACTCCCTGTAGACAAGGCTGGGTACCTCTGCTTCTGTTCCCTCAACATCCACTCACCAGCATTAAAGAAGGAAAAGACACTAAGAGGGGAAAGTCACAAGTGATTTATAGTTGTCTTAGAACAGCAGCTCTCAACATGTGGGTCCTGACCCCTTCAGGGGTAGATGACCCCTTCACAGGGGTTGCTAAGACCATTGGAAGACACAGATATTTACATTATGATTCATAATAGTACCAAAATTACTGTTATGAAGTGGCAATGAAAGTAATTTTATAGTTGGGGTCGCCACAACATGAGGAAACACAAGGTTGAGAATCACTGGGTTAGAGTTTTAAAATCACTAATACTTTCCCTTCTGAGGCAGTGCTGTGAGGGCCAGAGCTGCCTCTCCTGGCAGGACTGACGATGCAGGCATAGTACCCTGAGACAGGTCTGGGCCTGCCTCCTTGAACTTTGCACCCACACGCTGCTACCCACCTCTTTCTGGAGTCCTACTCTCAACACCCAGGTGATGATCGTGATGTAAAGCAGAGCAAAGTTCAAGTTCAAACTGCTTCACAGCTGGGTCTCTCTGGGTCTGTATCTCTGCAGGAGGCTTTAGATTCCATGCTTGCTTATAGCTCTAAAATTCTCCAAGTCCTGCCTGCTCCCAAGGAAGTCTTTCCCAACTACTGTAGCCCACAGCAATCTCTTGCCCATGGGTCACCCCAATCAGAGGATGTCCATCAGAGGATATGCTTGGTCCTGGACCTACATCTCAACACGCAGATATACACAAAGAAGTGACCAAGCTGGAAAGGAGAAGGATGGCAGGCCCAGGAAGGAACTGCCACAGGGGAGCCATGCCTATGAGCATTGTTGATGGAGGAGAATGGAAAGGATGCCTGTGCAATTTTACCCTGGAAAGCATTAAGTCAGAGCAATCAGAGGAAGGAGTGTCACCTCAAGAACGAATGAGTTTCCTGTCCCCAAAGGCATGTGCAGCAGAGGGAACACCAATATGAGATCACCTATGGATGTCTTCCCATCCTGAGAAACTGTAGGTTTCAGGCATATGTTGGCCCTGGAATCTGTGGGATTGAGCTCTGATTCCTACCTAGCCTTAAATCCAAGAACCATGTGGGTAGGGGTGGAGGTCCACCTATGCCAGCCCCAGAAAGTGGCTCATACATTTAGTGTGAGCTTCAGGGATATCCTGAGTCACATCCAACAGGACCATTGTTTACTTCCTTCACTTCCTGCCCACCCCTGGGTCTGACCCCTCCTGAACTAGTTCATAGCCCATCAAGAGCTACGGAGGCATTCAGGAACCCTGTACCAGCCAGCCAAACCCTCCTCACCACTTTCTTAACACTCTCCTCCTGAGAGCTCCAGTCCAGCCATTTGCTATCCCCTCTTAGGCATTCTCCCTGCTATCACAGGACATCAGGACCCCCAACCACTTGCCTACCACCTCTCCTTACACATCAAACACCACTCACCTGCTCGAGGTCACAAGAGTCCTTGGGAGTGCTGGCTGCCTCTGGGCTGTCTCTCCCAGGTACTGCTGCATCTGGGGGGGGGGGGACAGAGAAAACATGAAAGCAGCCTAGTAAGGAGAATTCTGGGCTGGGACAGTGACAGGGAGGAGGTCCTTGTTGCGTTTCCTAGGTATTCACTACTGAGTATGTCTACATGGAGGAGCTGGAATTGACTATTGTAGGCACGAACCCAAGAAGAACAAAGGGGAAGGTAGCTTGATGTGATATCTTTGACTTTAAATCCCAAGTGCACATCTTTTCATCTTTTGTGGAAAAAATAATTTTGTACAATGTGAAGACGTGCTGCTCTCCTTGGTTTATTAAAGAGCTAAATGGTCTGTAGCTAGGCAGAAAGAGGTTAGGCAGGACTTGCAGACAGGGATCTCTTGCTCTCTGGGATGAAGAAGGGCAGAGTCACCAGGGAACATGGAGAGAAGCAAGATGAACTTTCCCTGATGAAAAAAGGTACTGGGCCGCATGGTAGTAGTATATAGATAAAAAAAATATGGGTCAATTTGAGTTGTAAGAGCTAGTTAGTAACAAGTGTAAGCTATGGCCCATCTTTTCTAATTAATAATAAGTCTTCGTGTCATTACTGAGGAGCTGGTGATCCCAGTGGTTCCAATGAAAAGGTACAACTACAGGGAACCGAACTATTCACTGTCTAGATGGAGAAGATACAAGTCCATCTCCGTTCTAGGATCACACTTTTACAAGCCCATAGCCACCAGCTCCGGGGGGAGGGGGAGAGCCCCTATTCCTGGAACCTGCCAGGAGCCAGTAGGGGTGCCCCTCAATAGCTGCTCAGAGTTGACCTTCCAGCCAAAGGATTTAAACAAAAACTCTGAAGGTGTATGTACATTTACCGTCTTTGTTTTGAATGTTCCTTGTGATAAAGCCAAGCATGTCTCTAAGCTATGCCATGTGGCCCAGGGTCCTCTCCCAGTTGGACTGAACAACTTTTGAGATAGGAGATGGCCTGCCACTTCTGTACCTCATAAGAGCTCAGTACCAGTACTCAGTATGCGGAACCTAGAGGCTAGGAGTTGGCTGCTTCATTCTGGGGGAATCCTTCCTTTCAGTGTCAGACCGAGTACCCCATTGCTAGGTTTTCTAGGACTCCTTCTCTCCTAACCTTACATCCCAGTTGACTTCTCTTTTCCTGGGCATAGAGGACTTAAGAGGCCCCTGGAGTGGGATGCAGTGATACTACATCTGGCTCTCAGATCAGCAGCTTCTCAATTTTCATGTTCCCCAAGGTTGACAAAGTCACATCTATTCCATAGAGTCTTATAAGTTAGCAAAATGCCTCCTCCGGGTGCCTGCCACACCAGATCATTACATCCTTTTATTCTGCCCCCCTGGAACCTAAGGCCTCATAGCTGTCTTTCATCTATCAAATGGAGACCATCTTTTCTGCCTCTCCTTCCCCTGGGGGCAGCAGTGAAGCATGGACCCTTTAAATGTCAAGTTAGCTGTTCACGAGCGTGGCCTCAACACTCAACACTTAACCTGTCCTCTGGGTGATGCAGGAGATGAGGTCCTGCAGGCACATCTTGAACTCCTCGAAGCCGCTGGTGCGCAGCTGGACTTGTTGGTTCTGGGGCTCCTCCTGGCCCAGGCGGCAGAGTGCCTTGCGCAGAAAGTCATGCATGTCCAGCACCTCCTGGTCGGAAGCATAGAGCTTCATCCTCTTGACCAGCGCCCCACCAGTGCGGATGCGCTGCAGTACAGCTTCCAGGCGGCTCAGCTGACCAGCTATTTCCTGGTAGTCGCACTGGTAGCGTGCATTCACCGCCTCGAGCAGCTCACGCTCCTGTGCCTGCACATGCTCCACCACCTGGCGAACGCGTGCTCGGATCCTCTCCTCAGTGTCTGCGCGTGCATGCTCCAATTGGCCTATGGCCGAGCGCATCTGCGCATGAGCATTGTTGAAGATTTTGTCTTGCTCCTGCAGCGCCTGCGTCATGGTGCCCAGCTCCTCATGCCTCTGCTGGATCTCCTCGCCAATGTCGCATTGGAGATGGCTGTGGCTACGGTCCAGGATCGCACATGCGCAACACAGAGGCTTGGCACAGCCTCGGCAGTAGATGCTGTGGACACGAAAGACCCACTTAGGACATGCTTTTTCTCAGTTTATGCTTTTCCCTACTCAGTGTTTATGGTTATGGTTATGATACCAGACAGTAAAAAGCTACCACAGCACCAGCAAACACAGGGAGTAAAGGTGCTCTCAAGCAAGCATAACAACCTGAGTTTGATTCCCCAGAACCTATGTATATGGTGGAAGAAGACAATTGAGTTCTATCCTCTGACCGCTACGTGTGTGCCAAAGCACAATGGGCACCCACACTCATACACACATTTTAAAAAGTAAACAAACTACTGGGAGATGTCATTCTGTAAATATGTTTCTGTATTGGTTAATGAATAAAGCACTGTTGGCCAATAGGAAAGCAAGATAGGAGGGACTAGGAGAGAAGGAGGATTAGGGAGAGGGCAGGAGGAGTTTCAACATGTAGGACCAATAGGATAGAACTCCGGATCCTCAGGTAAGATAAGACCACGTGGAAATACTTAGATTAATAGAAATGGGTTAATATTTAGGACAGAGTTAGCCAATAAGAAACACTAGTAACTGGCCAACAGCTTTACATCTAATACAGTGTCTCTGTGTGTTATTTGGGGCTGACATGGCAGTGGGCCCAGGCCAGCGGGAAAACATGCACGTAACAAACTACCACAGTAACAATTTCTCTACACATGCAGCAAATGCAGGCCCATACAAAAAGAAATAACCAGTTCCCACCATTTCTTAACATTTCCTAACCCCAGCTCTGACCCCATCCTGCCCATTCAGACCTCAGCTGAGCATGGAATGGTTTCTTCTTCCCACTTCCGCACATCCAAACTCAGAAGCACCTGCCATGCATGTCAATCCACCTCTACAAGCACTGGCAAGGCACTTTTATTATTCTCTTTTCACAGATGAAGAAACCAAGACTTACAGCTAAACAATGTGGAGGGGTAACGTTTGTTCTTAACAAACAAAATCATACTACAATTACCTGGTAACTTCCTTCTCTTTCATTCAGGTCATTCCTTTAGGTTCATAGGGACATACCTAATGTATTCTTTTTAATAGCTCCATTACAGCTACATGGACCATTGTTTCATTCAACAGGCTCCCTTTTGACAAATGCTCACTGTTTGTGTATTTTCTTTGTACCTTTCTTCTCTCTCCCTTTTATTTTTTGAATGATGTTATTTAATAACATAACATCCATGTTAAGCAGCCTAATGTATGGGTGCCTTTCTCTCTAAGAAACAGAGTATAAATAATAGATTGCTAGATGCATATCTCTTAATATTTTGTGCATGTTAATGGTAAGTATGTGATGTCATGGATATTCTAATTAGTCAGATTTTTCCAGTTCTAAAACGTATATTACAACATACACAGTTTTTTATTAATCAATTTAATACACAGGCTAACAGACTTTCACAGCATTTATTATAGTCATTCTAAGTTTTGAACATGTTACAAGGTGAAGGGACTTTAAAAGTGTGATTAAATTAAGAATCTTAAGGTTCTAGGACCTGCAGATAGGTCAGAAGTTTAGGGCACTTGGTCTCTTTCAGAGATCCCCAGTGTGATTCCCAGCACCTACATGGTGACTCACAATGTTTGTAACTCCAGTTCCTGGAGATCTGATGCTCTCTTCTTACCTCTGTGGACCCCAAGCACACATGTGCATATGTACATGCAGGCAAAAACAAACAAACAAACAAACAAACAAACAAACAAACGCTTTAAAAAGAGTGCTCAAAAGGAATTTCAAGATTGAGAAATTATTCTGAGCTATCTGAGTGTTATCTCAAGAGTTGTAATAAAAGAAAGAAGGGAGGTAGGAGATTGAGACCCCATGGGAGCAGAGGCTGGAGTGACAATCTCCTGTCGGCTTTGAAGATGGATGGAAACATGTGCCGAGGAATGTGGGAGGCATAGAAGCCAGAAGACGGATTCTCCCAAGTGAGCCAAGCTCTGCTGGATTTTGATTTTGACTCAGACCTGTTTCAAACATTTGAAGTCCAGAGGGATAAGATTAGGGATCTGCATTGTTATTATAGCAGCAATAGGAAATTAATACAGGAAGTTAATACAGCAATAGGAAATTAATACAGGAGCCAGGTAGCAGCCTCCTTCCAAGTTCTTAACCATTGCAATGATGTTGCTTCAAAAGTTACCAGGAACGATACTTTCAGCTTCTTCTAAAGATATTTAGTAATGTATGTAAAGAAAAAGCTCACTTGAGATCTGGGGAAACATTTTATCTGGGGTCACGCTGGCCTTGGTAACTAAGACCATCATGATCCAGAACTATCAACAGAGAGCTGCTGATCAGACCCTGGCCCTCTGCTTCATCAGCTCTTACCCTCCTCAGACCACTCACAGTGATGATGTCTCAGCACTCGATCAGACACTGGAGGCTTATTCCAAGACAGCAAAGAATTCCCAGAGAGCTCAGAGAGTAGGAAAGAACAGCCCCAAGGATGCATCTCTTTCATCCATGGAGTCTGATCTCAGTAACAGTCCTATTACCCAGAGCCAGAGCCAGACTGAGGTAAACAGCAATGGAGCAGAGAGAACTGTAACTCAGGCCCATGCCATTTGCAGGCCACTGAACTTCCAAAGCCCCTAACTCTCTGAGAAGGCTAGGGGTAGACCAGGAATCTGGGTAATCTGTCAATGTGCTGCCACCTGGACCCAGAAATGCTTTTAGCTAAGTGGTTCCTTCTGCCTCATCTGAGGGACACTCACTGAGCTCAGACTATGTGCTTGGCACTATGAAAGAGGCCTAAGTGAGATGGGGACCTACACGGGGTTCTGTGACAAGAGCCTAGATTTACTCAAGACAGAGAACTGTGTCCCAGAAGGGCAAAAAGGCCTGGTATTTCCTCCTAGAATACACGAAAGGATTAACTAAAACACTACTGAGTCAACAAGAAATTACTCAGAAAAATAACTGTATTACACCAGAACTGAAAAAGTGAGACAGAAAGGAGATGAAGAGGGAGGGAGAGAGAGATCTTAATTCTATTACATCAAAGGAAATTAAAAACAAATTGGGGTGGGTGGGAGTCCCATTCACAACAACAATCCAAAACTGTTACAAAATACTTCCACATACTAGCAATAAATCTGTAAGATTTATATGAAGAAAATAGCAAAAACTCATTAGAATTAAGTCTAAGTGGGACTGGTGAGCTGGCTCAGTAGACAAAGGTGAGAGCCATCAAACCTGACCACCCAAGTTAGATCCCTAGGATTCATGTGACACCCACATCTGTGCTGTGGCAAATGCACACAGGAATAAGCATACAATAAATCAGTAAATATCCTGGCATGGGGACCAGGAAGAAGGCACAAAGTCCAACTCCTAACCAAGAAGCATTTGCAACCGATAGCTTCTGGGAAAGGAAAATTGGTCTTCTACAATGAGGAGACAAGGGGGATGTGAAGCACACTTCAGGGCAGGCCTTGTGCTCAGGAGCAATTGGCCAACATAAAACAGACTCCACGGTTTTGCTTTTTCTATTGGATTTTGTTTTTAAGAGAGAGAAACAACATGCAATTGGTTGAGTAGGGAGGAAAATCTAGGAGGAGTTGGGAAAGAGAATATGATCAAAATATATTGTATGAAAACTTAAAAAAATACACACCTTTAATTCCAGTACTTGGGAGGCAGAGGAAGATAAATGTAATTTTAAAATAAAAAAAATTCTAAAAATCCAGAAAAGTAGATGAAGCTTCTGATTAGAAAGACTAGATATTGTAAGATTATTGATTCTCAAGACAGCATAACTGGTCCTTCCTGTAAGTGGCTAAGGTGATCTATGAAGATGATTTGCTATTCTCTCAACTGAGAAAACCCTACAAAATCATGCAAGTCAAGAAGTTAAAATCTTCGGGTTCACTTTAAGAACACCCGTGAAACTTCCCAGGCCATCAAGGGTGTGCATATCCAAAAAGCCACCAAATATCTGAAAGATGTCACTTTAAAGAAGCAATGTGTGCCATTCTGGAGGTACAAGAGCTAAGTCAGCAAGTATGCTCAGGCCAAACAGTGAGGCTGGACACAGGGTTGGTCGCAAAAAAAAAAAAAAAAAAAAAAAAGTGCTGAATTTTTGCTGCACATGCTTAAAAATGCAGAGAGTAATGCAGGGTCTAGACGTAGATTCTTTGGTCATTGAACACATCCAGGTAAACAAAACACCGAAGATACACCGACGAACTTATAGAGCTCATGGCTGGATTAACGCATACACGGAAATAAATTCAGCATAATATAAATGAAGATAACAGTAAAAGAAGAAGAAGATAGCATAACTGTTTTAAAGGCATTTAAATCTAATTATGAGGTTTTTAAAAACTTAGCCAAGTGATGATAAATGTCATATGTAGGAACTGATGAACCACATAGCTAAAAAATGTTTGAAAAATCTGTGGAAGAAAGTCAATGGATACTTTTCTCATCTAGTTAGCATTTATTAAAACAAGCATGGAACTAGGAGAGTATGAAATGTCAAAAGATCTGGCTTAAAACACTGGGCTATCTTTCATTCAGTGGGTATCAAGTCCATTGTGTCCTGGGTCCCCCAGCCCTTCCTGACATCCTTTAGGCCAGTGAATGGCACCACCATTCTCAAGTTAAAGACTCTGGGATCATCAAAGATGCCACCAGCAACAGTTCTTAATATTTATTTATTTATTTTATGTATATGAGTGCTATCTGCATGTACACCTTTATGCCAGAAGAGGGCATCAGATCCCGCTATAAATGGTTGTGAGCCACCATGCAATTGCTGGGAATTGACCTCAGGACCTCTGGAAGAGCAGCCAGTGCTCTTAACCTCTGAGCCATCTCTCCATCCTCATCAGTAATTCTTATTGGCTGAATCTACTTTCATCTACTTTAAAAAAAAACATTATGAGGTTAGCTATGTGTGGCAGAGGCTAGGACAAAAAGATAGTAACAAAATTCCAGCTCCTCACCTGTCATATCACTGCTATTGTCTTCCTTCTTGCCCAATTATTGCTGATCTGGAACAATAGCCAAAGCTTGACCTATCTTGGTCCCTCCTACTCCAGTCAAGACTCCCCAGTGCCTCTGCTCTGTAATTCCCAAAGGAGAAGCCAAGGTGTGGAAACTACCCTTTATGATCATAACCAAAAGCATTTCACATCTGCCACGTGGTAATAAAGAACAACCAATTTTTTTGGAACAAGGTTAGAGGACTGAGGGAAAAACTCACTGAATTTTGTAATTATACATTATAATTACATAATGATGAATATCAACAAAAATTGCCAATAAATGTTGCAAGAAAGAAGGTGAATTCAGGGGCTGGGAAGAATGCTTAGTTGGTAAAGTGTTTACTGTACAAGCATGAGGGCTTGAGTGTGGATCTCCAGCACCCAAATAAAAAGCAAGGCATGGTGGCCCATCTGTGATCCTAGCCTGAAAAGGCAGACAGGTGGATCCCTGAAGTTTGCAGCCTGTCGGTCTGGCTGAATTAGGGATCCCATGGTTCCATAATTCTGTCTCAAAAAGTAAGATGGAGAGCAAATGAAGAAGGCACTAACATCAACTTCCAGTCTACAAACACACACACACACATATGTATACACACACAGTCAGGCACACACATAGTTATGTATTCATACACACAGTCACACACACTGTCATATACACATACACACAATCACACACACACATAGTCATGTACACACATTCAGTCATGCACATACACACAATCATGTACATGCAATCATGTACACATACAATCATGTACACACAGTCATGTACATACACACAGCTAGGTACATACACAGTCATGAACATATATACAGCCATGCACACAGTCATGTACGCACACAGTTATGTGTACACATACAGGGTCATGCACACAAAGACATAAGACAAGCTTTATTCTTTAGATGAGCAGAGTGATTGAGTTATTTTTACTTAAGTGTAATCTATTTTCACTAAACAAAATGGTAAAATAAACTATCCAAAACATAGGTAGAGAGATGGCTCAAGGATTAAGAGCACTGGCTGCTTTTCCAGAGGTCCAGAAATCAATTCCTAGCTACTACATGGTGGCTCACAACCTGGTGATCTGATGATCTGGTGCCCTCCTCTGGCTTGCAGGCATACATGCAAGCAGAATACTGTATGCATAATAAATAAATCTTTAAAAAAATCTGTTAAGGCCATGAATTAAAAAAAAAAAAAGATATTCAGTAAGAGACTAAGACAACAGCATGCCACTCTATTAGATAAGTAGCATATAAAAACAGCCAACTCTGCTATTCACTCATGCCTATCTTAAAATACCACGCTAACCTTAATGGCTTTGGCAGAATATGTCCACAGTGTAAGATATGCCATGCCAAGAATTTGTTACAAAATTCATCATTAAACATTAACAGAATCTAGTGACATACAAAATAGACAATGATTCCCTGCATGATACAAGCAATTCTAGAATTATCAAGTAAGTTACAAAAATAACTATTACATGGTTTTGCCTGTATATGGTAGTTTTAATTTTGATTGCTCACCCAAATGATGTTTAGTAAGTTTCATTCAAAATGTAGTGATATTGTTAGGTTATTAATAAGAAAACCCTTAAAAATAAACTGCAAGGTGTGATATTAGTGGTTGCAAACCAAGGAAAGGAAGGCAGAGCGTGAGGAGTAAGAAGAGCGATGGAGGAAAATGTCACAGAAGTTTTAGATTGATGGAGTCTGGCAAGGTCCAGAATAATTTGATACAAAATGCTCACCATCAGGACAGCTTGGATGTCTTAGGTTTCTATCGCTGTGATGAAACACCATGACCAAAGCAACTTGGGGAGGAGGAAAGGGTTTGTTTTTTTTGTTTTTGGCTTATACTTCCACAGCACTGTTCATCATAGAAGGAAGTCAGAGCAGGGACTCAAACAGGGCAGAAACCTGGAGGCAGGAGCTGCTACAGAGGCCAGGAAGGGGCACAGCTTACTTGCTTGCTCCTCCTGGCTTGCTCAGCCTGCTTTGTTATAGAGCCCAGGACCACCAGCCCAGGAGTGACAGCACCCACAATGGGATGGGCCCTCCCACATTGATCACTAATTAAGAAAATGTGCTACAGTCTTGTCTACAACCCAAGGGTTATGGAAGCGTTTTCTCAGTTGAGGCTCCCTCCTCGCTAGTAACTGTAGCTTGTGTCAGACATAGAACTAGCCAGACATTGGTTATTAGCAAATTTCAATAATAAGAAACACCTTTGGGCAGGAAGACAGAAAAAGAGGTGCTAGGGAGATGGCTCATGCTTGCTGTGCAAGCATGAGGACCTGACTTTGGATCCTCAGTACTCATATAACCGTCTATCCAGGGGATTGCGATCTGTATTCATGCCTCTATCAAAAGGAGAAAGCCAGTCAACCTCTGACCTCCACATGTACATGTATGGGCATGCCCCACATTTGCACACATGCTTACACTCACACATACATACACAAAGACAAAAAAAAAATCTATTTTCCCTTGGCCCTCTGCATTTTTTTTTAAATGAATAAAATGCAGCAGCGTGTACAACACTTGAAGGAAAGAATGTGACCCAGGAACACTATACCTAGCTAAGATGTCACTCAAGTATAAAAGCAACCATGAATATTTTCAAACCCAAGAGACACAAGCAGCTTGGAACACAGAAGTCCTCCTTGAAGGAAAATATTTCCTGACAAAGTCCCTTCAGGCAGAGCTCAACCAAAACACAGAATCTGGGTGTTGGCAGCATGTAGTTCAGAGGCAGTAAACACTCATCCTGGATTCCATCTCCAGTTGTGTGTGGGGGATATCCAACAATTTGGGATCATGAAGCCTGTGTTGAGGTGGAAACAAAACTGCAGGGCTGGGAAATGATGTGTGCGTTCAGCTTGTCCATGGCTGAGATTCCATTAATACTAAGATGGAGTACTTCATTACAGACAAAACATCAGACTTGAACAGTTTTCTTTAAAGTGTGTGTGTGTGTGTGTCAGAGAGAGAGAGAGAGAGAGAGAGAGAGAGAGAGAGAGAGAGAGAGAGAGAGAGAGAGAGAGAGGACACCACTTATGTGTGGAGGACAGAGGACAACTTGCAGGAGTCATTTCTCTTTCTACCATGTGGCCTCTGGGATCAAATTCAGGCCACCGGGCTTGGGAGCAAGAGCTCTTACCCACTGGGCTATCTTGCCAGCCCCTCCAGTAATTGTAGTTTTAAATCTAGGCATTGAGGTGTAAAACAAAGTGACCTAAGAGGAATCTTTTTGGAAGGGTAGTTTTTTCCTCCTTTCTTCCTTCTTTTCTTTCCTTTTTTTTTTTTTTTTTCTTTCTTTCTTCCCTTTTGGTGACTGGGATCAAATCTAGGGCTGCATGCAACTCAGCAGATTTCTACCACTGAGCTACCTCCCTGGGCTCTAAACATATTTTGAAGTTGGCAAGTCTAATTTGTTTTTCTGTTAAATTCAAGGAAAATGAAACTTTACATTGCTTTAACAGCATGCTTCCTTTCAACAGTAGAGTTCTAAAGGAAAATACACTCTGAGTTCTAAATAAGCAACCTGCATGATCCTTCTGCTAGCTGCAGCCACAGGAATGGGGAGGCTGGCAGGGCAGGAGAGACCACACTCTGCAGTCAGGAGTCCTTCATCCTCTGTCCCTGGGTGGGAGGACCCCTCCTTCTAGGTTAGCCCATGAACTCCTTGACCTCCCATTTCTATCTTCTTTGGGCAGTGGGAACAGTCTTGGCAGGGGGTTCTGGATTAAGATTCCCCAGGGGAACATCTCAGAAGATGGGCAGGGCAGGTGGAATCAACTGAGAACACTCAATTCTGTGACTCTACAGGAAAGGAACTCCTAAGGAGTCAGGATGCTCTACATGATACTGGCTACAAATCTGTCCTTTGCCCTCATTTCTGCTCATACCTGGCGTTTTATTTTCTTTGATCCCTTTGCAGTAGCCATTTTTCTGAGGCACATTGAAGGACTTCCCCCTCCTAACACCAGCATGAAATCAGATTTCCTTTTAAGGAAGACACACCCATGAGCTTTGAGAAAGCTTGACTTTGGCATAGGCCAGGCTGAAAGGCCCCTAGCATTCTGAGCAGCTTTTCAAGGAGAGTACTTAATCCACTGGTGACAATACTGAGACTCAGCTTTCAATTCGTTGCCCCCACCCCATCCCCCGGGACTCAAGGCTAACTGTATGTAACTTCCTTAGCTCTTGAAAATCTATGGCATCCCTGGGGAAAGAGCCCTTTGTAAATGTAGAGGCATTGGCAGAATCAGGCTGGGTGGGTGGGGGGGTGTCAGGCGCTGGACCACTTTTCCTGGCTTATATGAGCTATCAACCATTTTACAGTCCAGAAGCTAAAGATGTCTCACTCATTTTTACAAATTGTTTTCCATGGGACCAAACAAAGCTCTCCAAAGTATGGATTTAAAGCTGCCTCTCATTGTCCTCACAGTCAGATACAAGATCTCCCTCCTTCAACCTGCCTGGCAGTGCAACTGAAGCTGTCTCCTCACCAGGGTGCACTGTACTGTGTGTACCCAACACAGCCTTCCGACACCAGTTCTCACTTGCTGGGCAACAGCTGTTTCGATGCCCAGCATGAAGTAAACTGTTGTCTCCCTAACTGATTATTCAGTGGCAGATGGACAGACACACAGATGTGG
The DNA here is from genome assembly GCF_943737965.1 of Phodopus roborovskii. Taxonomy (NCBI): domain Eukaryota; kingdom Metazoa; phylum Chordata; class Mammalia; order Rodentia; family Cricetidae; genus Phodopus; species Phodopus roborovskii. Next base: position 34,910,399 of record NW_026126517.1, read on the forward strand.
TTCCAGTTAGCTTCATTTTATTACTTAGGAATCAATGGGAAAAGCCTGCTACCTTTAAATCTCACTGCTAACCATTCTTCTACACTGTCCAGAGTCTCCCTGCTAAGCTCAGTGCCACAGCTGGAGACGAGAGCCCGGCCTTTCCAGGGACTAACACCCTAAGGCTGATCTTGCCTTAGTTATGTTCAATTCCTTATTTTTGTTTCTGAAACATCACAAGGGCCAGGTGTGTGAGGGAAATCTCTTTTATACACATAATATCCTACCAAGTGCAGCATGGTTATTCCTGGGTCTGAAACCAAGTTTCCTGGGTGAGTGCATTTAAAAACTGAGAAAGGAGTCATTTACTATCCTTTCTGCTATGTTTCCCAGCTGCTGGCAGCAGCCTTCTGCCATGTGCCCGTGCTTCTCCCTGGCCAGAAATCAATCTCAGGAACATCATAAGCCCCAAGAAGATGCAATGCGCTAAAAATTGCACAAGGTGGGTGGGAGGGTGGGGACAGGCAGGGCTGGTAAGCAAGTGGCAGCAAGGCATCCAGGGCGCAAAGCTAGGTAGCTTCTCCCAGAGGATTAATGCGGGCCAGGCATGTAAGGGTCTCCTTCAAGTTTGTACTCCTGGCACCGGCTTGCCTCACCACGGTCCCAACGCCAAGTGGAACCATCAGCATGCCCCTTCAGCAGCATCCCAGCTCTTCCCTGCATTGTCACAGCTTTGCTAATGGATGTCATTGGTTCCTGCCTGGAGCTGCCTTTCTGTCACCTGTTGCCAACCATTCCAGCTTCTTATCTTGGAGACTTTCCAACTGGCTTCGGATCCTATCACACTTCTTTTTGTTTGTTTGTTTGTGACAGGGTTTCTCTGTGTAGCCCTGGCTGTCCTGGTCTGTAGACCAAGCTGATCTCAAACTCACAGAGTGAGTTAAATCCCAACGCTGGGATTAAAGACGTGTGCCACCCTTGCCCGGCCTCCATTACACTTCTTTAGTTTGATGAATAGGTATTCCACTTTCTCCATACAGCTATAGTACCTGCCTACAGGCTTTGATAGCCCTGGATGAATTCCTTTACCCCAATCCACCAAACTTTAGGCTCAAATATCCAGACACTGAGAGACCTAGATCCCTATCACTCGTAGGTGAAAGGCCTCTCCGGTGAGCCCCCAGGTCCCAGAGGTTCTGTCGGAGTGGCTCCAGTCTTTCTCCTCCTCTCCCCCTTCTCACAGACCTTAATTTCCTAAGGGGGCTTCCTTTTCCCTCCAGATTCTATACTTCAGTTTCTGAGCATACCCAACATATGAAATACACACTGTCAAAATTCTTATGAACGGGAGTGAAACAGAAATAAGAATGCAGCTGAATAAATAAATATGGGCCTAACAGTTATCAGAGTTGCCCACTTGAGACAAAGAACCAGAGGGCAGGGAGAGGGTCTAGCCATGACTTCAAGCAGTGAGTTTCCAAAAGTGCACTCCACTGTCTCATTAGCACTCTATAGGGTTCTAAATGACAAGACATGAGTGTGTATATGGAAAACAGGAGTAAGCTGAGCAGGTTGAATGTTCTGGAAAGTGTGCAATAACATCACAACTTCTCCTGAGCTCCTTGTGTCTGACCCCAACTCACCTTTCCTATCCCTGTATAGTGCAATGCCTCTTTTTCTTCTTTTTAAGATTTATTATTTATTATGTATACAAGTGCTCTGCCTGCATGTGTGCCTGCACACCAGAAGAGGACACCAGATCTCATTTCAGATGGTCGTGAGTCACCATATGGTTGCTGGGAATTGAGCTCAGGTCCTCTGGAAGAGCAGTCGGTGCTCTTAACCTCTGAGTCATCGCTCCAGCCCCAGTATAGTGAAATTTCTAAGACTCACGGATTCTCTAGTGCTCTCTCTATCTTGCACACAGAGCCTTCCCCTTTCTGACTTTTCCTTCCTTCCTAGGAGTACTGCTTCTGTCCATTCAGGCTGGGCAGGTGTTTTTCTGCAATCTAGACCTTTATGCCTTCCTTCCTTCTTCCTTCTATTAGATATTAGATATCTGTGTCTTGCGCAGGCAACAGTGCCAAGAGAACATCACAGAAGAGACGGTGTAATGAGAGTCACTGTGAAAACACAGGCACGGAGGGTGGTTAGTGAGACAGGCTCCCTACCTTGTCACTCTGCAGCCTTTGCTGCTCACTGCTGGCTCTGTTTGTCCACCCCACAGATACCCAAGAAGGCAAGGCTGGGCCTGTTTGTACTCAGACACCAATACTAATAGAGAACACAGTATATTACAAGCATGGCAAATGGCTGGCTGGAACAACCCACTCCACGGGCATGGTGATCAAACACCAGTGACCTGAGGGCAGACCCTAACCAAAGTTTAAAGCCACCTTTTGTGCTGCTCCCCAGGATGAATTACAAGCCAGCTCAATGACAAAGGCCAGGGTGGTTTATTTTGACTTGTGGCCAAAGGGAAATTGAGGGTTATTTATGGCACTAGGGTTGAAAGCAAAAGTTTTTCCATAACCACTAGTTTAAAAAATAAAAATAAAAAGAAGAACATACAAAATTGTCTGCTCGTCTCCACATACATGAGCACACACATGCACTTTTATGTACATGTGAATACACACACACAACTTATATAGTATTTCTACAGCCTTTTAAAAATCATATTCCCAATATTAAATAAAAAATCATTTATGTGACATTTATATTTTAGCATTATAAATAATTTTTTTTTAAATGGCAGGGTCTCACTATGTAGCACTGGCTAGGCTGGAACGTGCTTGTAGACTAAATTGTTCTCAAACTCACAAAGATCTGCCTGCCTCTGCTACCCCGGGGCTGGTATTAAAGACACCCTGGCTTATGAGTAATCTTGAAATGTCTTAGAGTTTGTAGAAAGATAAGCACTTCTCTGGAGGCCTGGGGAAATCAATAATCTCCTATATTATGAAGGACTATATTATCATGCTCAAAGAAAGGAAAGATTACAAATTAAAGAGGTTAGTATAAAACAGACAAGAAAACATAATACAAAAAAACCATACATACTTCATACTAAAGTGATTATACTTATGATTACAGAAAATAGCCTAATTAAAATATTTCAAAATGTGATCTAGCTAGGAATAAAATTAATAGTATATCAAAATCCAAGTTGAGTTTTTCCTCCTAAGAACCAAAATCCAGTCCAAAAAAAAAAAAAAAGACATTTAATTCGTCATACTAAAAGACCATAGAATATATAGATTGTTTTAACATAGGCAGTGTCTCTTCCTCCGACTGTGTCAAAATTTTACACCATCAAGAGAGAGACTTATTGCCTAATGCTAAAGAGTTATTTCAAACATGATACCACATACTAAGTGAAACAACACTGCAACAGATTCTTACAGAGGGACAAACAACTCAAAGGAAAAGCAAACAGGGCTCCAAACTAGCAATTCACAAAGGAAGAAATACAGGGGCCAATAAACAGACAGAAAGTCTTTTGATCTTAACAGTGCACCATGAAAGCAAAGTAAGCAGCAATATACGATGAGGAATCCAGCAAAGGGGCAGGACTCCTCAGAGACTCAGGAAGGAAGCAAGCTCCTGGATTACACAGTCTGTAGGTCAAGATGTGTTCCCAAATGAGGAAGTACTTTCTGTTGTTCCCAGGGACTGCTAGCCCTGTTAGGCAGAAGCGAATGCAAGCAGTCCACTTCGGAGTGGTCAGAAGTTCATTTATCATATACTACCTTATCGGCTAAAATATATTCTGCTATATAAATATAAAATTAAAACATTCTGTTTAACAGAAATAATTATAAGTGAATTTTCTGTTCTTTTTCTTTGTTCTTTTCATATAGATAATTTCACACAGCATTCCCTGATGACAGAGTTTCGACTTTCCAGACACCATTTATTTGCCCCTTATCTTAACACCTTTCTGAGATTCCATGGGGCCCCAGAGGAAAAATCCATTCTTAAGACATCTAAAATTTGGTGGCCTGTACTAAAATGTACTGTTTTTTGCATCTCACTTGCTATGGCACTCTGAAAAAAAAAAAAAATTGTACTAAAGATACCCTAGGTAAAGGTGCAAGAATGATTCTGTAGCACCATATATATATTTCAGAGGAGCATTACAAACGACTACAAGCCAGTGGACCCCATGTTGAAGGAGAAGTTCCCTGAGCTCCCACCCCTGGCTCCAAGATGCTCCACTCACTTGGTCTGCGCAGGGTTGCGGTGGTTGGAATTGGAGCAAAAGATGTTGGACTTGCGAGTACCATCGAGGAATTCGCGAACTGAGTTGTCGCGGAGCTCGGCCAGGGGCCGAGCCTCATGCTTGAGGTACCACTGGTGCGCATCGAAGCACTTGCGGCACATGAGTTGCTCACACTCAAAACACCAGAAGTCAGCGGACTCTCTGCAACGGGTGCACACAGCCTGCGCATCCACAATCTGTCGGAACACCGCCAGGCGCCGCTGCAAGCTCTCGAAGAACACGTTATCCAGGGCTTCTGCATTAGCGCTGGCCCCAGGCGCCTGGCAGATGGGGCACTGCAAGCCTGGCGCTTCCAGGCATCCAGAGCACAGTGTGTGCAGGCAAGGCAGCAGCTTGGGGCACTTGGCTTGGGCCTGGCAGCCCGGGCAGCGCAGAAACTGGAATTCTTCCTTCATGGCTTGCTGGTGAATCAAAGAGGGAAATGAGGCCTACAGAAAGTGCAGGAGTCCCGCTCCTCCTCCTCCACCACTGGCCTCTAGAAGTTGGGAAGGGTAGGACCTCGCATTCCATTCCAGGGAGTCATTGGGTCATGCTCTGGCTTATCGGCACCCCAGTTCCTCATTTATTCAGGCCTTGCAACTCTCACTGCAAAATTTACAGGGCCCCATCTACTTACCACTAAACTCACTAATAGGCCCTGATATACAAGACTGGATACATCTTTACCTTCAAGGGACCCAAGTCCCTTGGAAAGGGACACACTAAAGTACCAACCTCATTTAAAATGCTTATGGTCCTCCAAAAGTTAGACATAGAACTACCATATGATCAGAACTTCCACCTTTCATATATACCCAGAAAAACTGGGGGAAAATTCCAAGCAGATATTTATATACTAATGTGCCCAGCAGCACTAATCAGAATAGTCACAGCCACCCAAGTGTTGATTAGCACATGGATGCATGAACAAAATGTGTCTGCACATGTAATGGAATATCGTTAACTTTTAAAAGGAATGAAATTCTGATTACATGAAACAATGTGGGTGAACCTTGAAGGCATTTTGGTAAGTGAAATATGTCTCCCATAAAGTGAGAAATATTGTGCAATTCCATTTATATGACATATTAATAATAGTTAAGTTCATAGAAACAGAAAGCACAGCTATTGTTTAAAGGGTACAAAGTGCTCAATATCGTGCCTGGCACATGAGAAATACCCATAAATATTAACTAATATTGTTAATCCTTAGTTATATAATGCTAATAATTAAAAAGTTATGGTAATGTGGTATTATTTGAGCTTGTGTTAAGGGGAATGCAGGAAAAACAATAAAGACTAAAGGGATAGCAGTAGTTTCTTTGGAGATAAGTATGGCAGGTTGAGGTAAAACTTCCAGGAGGACCGAGAACTAAGCTTCCTTAAGAGAAGTGACAAGAGAAAGGCATGGTGACCCACACCTTTAATACCAGCACTCAGAAGCTAAACACAGGTGGTTCTATGAGTTTCAGGCCAGCCTGGTTGACACAGTAAGCTCCAGCCCTGCTAAGACTATGTAGTGAGGCCCTATCTCAGGAAAATGAAACAACAAAAATTCCCCAAACCTCATACACATAAAATAAATCTATGAAAATCAAAAGTGAGAGAAGTCCCATGAGTCCCCTTGGTTTTAGCCATGACAACACTTTTATCGAGGCCAAGTTTTATATGTTTCTTTTGTATTGTTTTGAAACAGGGTCCTGTTGTATTGCCTTTAGCAGTCTTGAATGCTCTTTGTAGAAAAGGCTGGCCTGGAACTTATCACCATCCTCCAGCACCTGTATCTGGAGTACTGTTGCTCCTGGCATGTGCTACCACAGCTGCGGGTGAGGGGTGTAAATGATTTTGTCTTGTTTGGGGCATGCCTTTAGCTCCAGGCTAGAGCAAAGGAGACTCCTGGCCTGGCCTTCTCTCTGGATGTTTTTCATCTGAGGTAGAAGCCAAAAGACAAGGCTCTAGGGGGTAGGAGTGGCCCATCTCATTACAACCCAACTATCCCTCCCCATGGCTCCCCTAACTCATCCTGGTTACTCTTTTTATTCTATGCTATCCGTCCTACCTCTGCCCAGACAGGAGGGTCAGGACCTTGGTGTCTCTCTAGGACACTAAGTTACCCTCTCTATAAAAACCTTCTTCATTCTCAACTCCCCCACCAAAGTAAACAAATAAAATCCTAACAGCCCTCCATCGCTTAACCCAGTAGTACCTCCGCGGGGCTCTGGCTATGTTCATGGTCTTCAGAGGGGTCCTCCGGGGAAGGCATGGTGGGCCTAGGGGTCAGGAGGAGTTCCTGTTGGAGAAAGGGAGATCCAAAGGATACGGGCGCCTTCTGCATGGATACCGGCGCAGTTTCGATTTCTGGATTGAGTCTGTCAGGGCGGGAAGTGAATCCCAGACTTATGCCAGAAAACTGAGCAGCCTGAGCTGTCTAGCGGGGAGGTACCCGCCGAGGACCCGCCCCTCGAGAGGAAGTGAGACAGGACAGGGGCGGGTCTAGGGGCGGAGAGGCTGGTTCTGAAGTCACCCTTCGGGAGTTAGAAGAGAAAGACTGGGGAACTTTGGAGCCACCTCGGGTAGAACCACAGAGGTTAACCAAACAAGCAAACAAGTAAGCCCAGCGTGATGGCTTAGCTCTGTAAGCAGAAAGATCGCGAGTTTGACTGCTCTACGAGGAAAGATCCTGCCATGCACACAATATGCTTTCTAGGAGAGATGCAAAGCTGACAGAGGCATTTCCCTTTTCCAGGTCTGTCTGTGAACTGTTCAGCTCATCGCATAGTTTTGTGTATCCCTAGTTAAGAACCCCTCTTTGAGAGGCTATTTCTTTATTAAGAAATACATCCCACTTTAAGAGGACCCCCCAAGTCATCCCAAATGAAGACCTTGGATGGGTCTGCCTGGAAAGTCATCCCTCAGTTAACAACGGAGCATACGGTAAAATGTCACCAGGATTCACTGTTGCGGAGACACTTTAAAGAGAGATGAGCACCTGGAAGGGAGTGGAGGTCTGAAACAGGAGAGCCTGTTTGGGATTTCAGATTTGAGGGGGAGCTCCTGAACAATTATTCCTGAGAAGAGGAGATTGATCATAAGGCGGGAGATTGGCCAGTTCTGTATATGATCCGAGAATTGGTGCAGGATTTGGTACATGGTGTCAGCTGTGTCTCTCTGATGGCCTTGAGACAGGAGGCTTATGAGAAGTGGCTGTGGGATGCAGAGAAGGACCTGAGTCAGGTGGGAGGACATTGAAAGACAGAACAGGATGATGCCTTGAGTGGCAGTGGGTCTGGTGAATGTGAGTGGTGGAAAGCAGGGAAGCGGGGGGGGGGAACTTGCCAGAAGCAGTGGAGAGGACAAGGAGTTAGAAAGTTAGCTCTTGGCCAGTGAAAAGAAATTCAGAACCCAGTGGGTGAGGGAAAAGGCATACCTGTAGGTAGTCTCACTGACCAGTGCCTTTGACTTCCAACTTCATCTATTCCCACCCAGTTTTTCTGGCTCCTATGTACATCCATCCTATGCTGTTTCTATATGAAACAGATCAGAATGGATGGTGACAGGTCCCTGCTTTTGTAAACTTAGAGTTGGGGTGAGAGGGTGCTGAAGGGAGATCCAACATCCTAGAGTCTATGAGAGGCCTTGAAAGTGTCACATACCTCCAGGCTGACCTGTATTCCTTGGCCTCTACAATTAACCCATCAAACTAAGAACAATAAAATGTAGTGGGAATATGTTTCTGTCATATTTTTTAAGAATCTGTTTGTAAAACTATTTGTGTTTTCTTTCCTCGATTTCTTTATCATGCAATCTAATATCAATTAAGAAAATATCAATGGTTATATTTAAGTTTGAGTTACTTAAAGAATATCCCTCAAGGAACATTGCCACCTATTCTAAATTTATAATGCATTTGCAGTTGTATGAGGGATAGTTATGTTAGGTGGCTAGGTGTAATTATGACATTGTTAAATATATAAGGTATTTGCAATTGTATGTGGGATAGTTACGTTATGCTTAGGCATTACTGTGATCTACTTATTGTTTTAATTTGGAAATTAATCACAACATAAGGAGACATGATTGTGTGTCAAGTTGACAACAAGTTGAATTATGATGGCTATTCTTGGTTATCAACATGACTACATCTGGAATTAACTAAAACCCCAGTCCTGGTACCAACTTGTCTTATGGTTTTTATTGTTGTGATAAACACCATAACCAAAAAGCAAATTGGGAAAGAAAGGGTTTATTCTGCTTACACTGTCACATTGTGATCCATCGATGAAGGAAGCCAGGACAGGGACTCAAACAGGGCAAGATCCTAGAGGCAGGGCCTGATGCAGAGACCATGAAGGGGTGCTGCTTAATGGCTTGCTCCCCATGGCTTGCTCATCCTGCTTCCTTATAGAATTCACAATGGGATGGGCCCTCCCACATCAATCCTTAATTAAGAAAACGTTCTACAGCTTGTCTACAGTCCAATCTTATGGAGATATTTTCTCAATTGCAGTTTCCTCCTCTCTGATGACCCTATACTGTGTCAAGTTGACATAAAATTAGTCAGCACAGCAGTCATAAGCAGAGAGACTTGGAAATGGGCTATGGCAAGGATCTAGGGAGGCAAGATTGGGAAAGTTTCATTCTTGGTTGGCTTTATAAAATGGCTTCCTGGCAGCCTCCCCAGGATCCTGTTGGAGTATATTTTCTCCTTCCTTTGGACTTTCTAAAGCCATGAAAAGACAAGTTACCTCAGGTACCTAGATCAAAGGGTCTGATGTAATGATGTGATAATTCTGCCATCTTATATCTCTGTGCTACATCCAGCACCAGCACCAGCACCACATACTGCTAAGCTTCCTAAGGCGTTTGAATGTGGAATTTCTTTTATACCAAAGTTCAGGCCTTCTGACTTCACCTTGTCCACAGTGACTTGTATCTGTCATCATTAAGGAAGAAAGTACAGAGCTCTGAATGACAGGCTATGTTTTCTGCACTGTGGGGTAACAAAAACCAATCTACCAAACATATCCAGGAGAAAGCCTAAATCTGGATAAAACACATCCATCTGTGTGCTGAGTTTGGAGGAGTGATGTGAGGCAGATGACATTTCCTTGATTCTGGAGAAAAGGCTCCTGTAATGCTTTTTTTTAAAGCCTCTCCTCCTTTCTTAAGGCCAGGCAAAAGATCAGGAAAGAGGTAGCCCAGGTGGCCAGGCCCCTTCAAGAAGCTCTAGATTAGAACCAAGCCAATTGCCCAAACTGTGCGACTGCAGTTCGGTCCTCCCAGTGGAGGAGGCGCTGTGAGACATGGGTGAGGACCCGGCCTGCTTCCTGCTCCTAAGCAGCCACTGTCTTTGGCGTTGAAAGTGAAGCCGGAAGCGGCGGGGGGTGAGGCGGGGCGGGGCGGGGCTGCAGCGGGCTGGGCAGGACTGGCGCCCGGTGGAGGCGTGGGGCGTGTCCGTGGTCTGAAGTCATGTTCGGCAGGTCTGGCTATCGGGCGCTGCCCTTAGGGGATTTTGATCGTTTCCAGCAGTCAAGTTTCGGCTTTGTGGGTTCGCAGAAGGGCTGCTTGTCCCCAGAGCCGAGCGGCGTGGGGCCAGGGGCCGGTGAGTGGCTGCCCAGCACGGCGAACCGTAGAGGGACTGCCAGTACCCCCAGACCTGTACTCCCTGCCTTTAGGAGGAGAGAATGTGAAGGGAATAGGATGTGGAGAGGGTGCCAAAGAATGCGTTGGGATGCTGCTGTTTGTCCTCCCTAGGGCCACCAGCTGCAGATTCAGAACCAGCGTAGCCCCACCTTCCCGAACCTCAGCTCATCATGTTACGGTTTTCAGGATAGCCCATCGTGCATAAAAAGAAAACAGAGTCCTAGGCGGAGGAGGCCACGACCAACCTAAAAGCACCTGCGAGAAATGGAAAAACAATTACCCCAGGGTAGCTGCGCAGGGACCAGGAGTCTCCTGTGTGCTGATGAAGACGCACAGAACAAAAAGGCAGGCCTGCAAGCTCCCCGGGTTGTTTGCTTTGGCTGTTTCTTACTCCAGAGCCTTCTGTGGCTCCTTTGGCTCATACTTCTCAGCCTGACCTTGAAGTATTTGGGCCCTTTATGGTTCTTCTGTATTGATAGTACATTGAACGCTTTGGCATTGATAAATGAATTTCCCATATTCTGCCCCCTGCACTTAGGATTGTCTCTGACCAGAGATTCCTTTCCTGAAGAGGTCAAAGTTTGGAACTTAGAAAGCCCTGCAGGCAGGTGCTCCCTGAAGGATTGAACGGATAGTCTATCAAAATGCCTTCCTGTCTAGGGCTTGGAAGAAAGCAGACAGCAAGCTCACCCTAGACCGTGGGGCTGTCTGCTTAGCACCGTTTTTGATTCTTGGTTCTCCAAGGGTTAGAATCTTTTTCTTTAGCCTCGTCCTCCCAGCTTGTCCCTCCAAACAGCTTGAATGGAGATAGACATTTTAAAAACTAGTGTACTAAAATGAGAGTAAGGACTAAACTAGAAAGGGACACTTTAGTCTCACTGTGACTCCTATTGATGAACAATTACCGTTTTGACCTTTTCCGTTGAGGCCTTTTCTCCATAAGGACCCCTTGAAAGTATACTTCTGGTAGAAGAGGAATGGCTTAACAGCAGCAGTGTTAGTTCTGCCCAGTATAAGTGTTCTCTTCCAGGTTTACATGGACAATACACATTAGACAAGGAGTTGTTGATTCCTGCTATGTCCAGCAAAAACAACGTCACATGGATTGTGTTCTCAGATTCGGTGCCTCTTTCCTAGGAGAGAAAAGCCTTGTGTGGGGTGTTGCACTTGAAACCAGTTAGTTATGATAGGTGGTCCCAAACTAGCTATGGGGAACCTCCAAAGCAGAAGACAGGCAAAACTTTGGCATGGCCTACTGTACTCATGAGACACTGTACTTGAAGTTGTCTTGCCAGGCCCATCTGGTATTTTGTGGTTGCTTCTGCTCTTTTGTCCCCAGATGCACCTGAGAGCTGGCCCTCCTGTCTCTGCCATGGCCTCATCAGTTTCCTGGGGTTCTTGCTTCTGCTGCTCACCTTCCCTATTTCTGGTTGGTTTGCTCTCAAGGTAAGGCTGGCTGGATGCTGTTGGGGAGTCGGGAGACATAGTGAAAGGGTTGGCATTGATGAATGGATTCCCCGTATTTATCCCCTTGCCTCTAAATATCATCCCACCTCTATGAAACAGGCAAGGTTAGGGTTGTTTAAGTTTTGAAGGCTCATCATGTCCAGCAGCTATCAACTTGACCTCTATTAAGGGAGTATCTCCATCAAATGGTCAGTGGCCATGTCTTTGGGGGCATTTTAATTGCTGAGTAGTGTAGGAGGGCCCAGCCCCCTCTAGTACCATCCCTAGACATTTGGGCTCGAGCTTGCTGAGCCAGCAGATGAGATGGGGTAAGCTAGTAAGGGCTGTTCCATCATTCCCCCCAGGCCTCTGCTTCAACTCTGCCTCCAGTTTCCTGCTTTAGTTCCGGTTTTAGCTTCGTTCAGTGGTGTTCTGTAGCCTGTATACCAAATGAACTCTTTTCTCCCCAAGTTTCTCTTGACCATAGTGTTTATGACAGCTACAGGAGAAACTAGGATAGTTCCCACTCCTCCGATGAATAAACTGAGGTCCACATTTAACCAAAGTCATCCTGGGAACCAGTAAGGAGTAGAAATAAGTTTTATGAGTCCTGAATCTAGACATATACCTTTGCCAATTGGACCTTTTGCCCAGGTCCATTTGAAAGAAAAGCACTCAGCTTGCCCAGCAGAACTCAGACCTCATTTCACATAAGCAGTGGTGCTTATAGGAAATGAGGAGAGATAGAGCTGTAGTTGAGCACTACCCCAAGAACTCCAGTGATGGTAAGCCCAGGCAGGCCTTTTCCTTGGCATGGCCCTAGGTGGTGAAGACAGAAAGCCTCTGTGTTTGTGTGGTCTAGAGGGGAGCACTAAGATGAACCCAGATCCTACTTCTACAGTGCCTCTGAAATAAATGCCCTGTGACCATGGATGGTTGGCTTGGCCTCTCTTGCCTTTAGTTCTCAATTTAGATTTAACTATTTCTTGAAGGGCTCCAGGGATCTGAAAGTGGTAAAGCTGTTTGCTCAGGGCATTTGTTAGAGCAGCCAGGCTTTTCCCTCACCTAATCCAAGAGCAAGCAGTTCCCTGGAATGAGTCATGATTAGCTTCAGGCCACAGGTGTAAGGTTTCTCTGGATCAAGTCAGTACTTGCGGTGATTAGGACATGGCCTGTTACTGAGGACACTGTTCTGATCACAGCCATTTCACTTGAGGGGCTGTGTGATCACTGAGCATGTCTCTGAGTTCAGTGTCTGTGAGCCTCAGTTCTCTCATCTAACACATCTAAGTGTGTTGGTGTTTTTGTCACTGTGATAAAATATCCAACAGACACAGTTGAGAGGGCAGGCTTAGTTTGGCTCTCAGTCTCAGAAGTGTTAGCCCTTGGTTGCTTTACCCAGTGGTTTTGCCAGTGCCTCGTGGCAGAGAGAAGGGAAAATAGGAAGTGGCCTAGGTTTGCCTCTGGCCTTCACACACATCATACACACCAAAGGATATTTGACTGGCAGGGTGAAGTGAGGGTCTAATCAGACAGGGATCTGGCAAATGACATTGGCCAGCCTAGACAAACCACTTCCAAACCCTGTCTTTTGCCATCATGAACAGATTGTGCCCACCTATGAGAGAATGATCGTGTTTCGACTGGGCCGGATTCGTACCCCCCAGGGGCCTGGCATGGTTCTTCTGCTGCCCTTCATTGACTCCTTCCAGAGAGTGGATCTGAGGACCCGAGCCTTCAATGTTCCTCCTTGCAAGGTGAGGGCCTTCTCAGCTGCCCTGCACAGAAGAAATGGGGTCCTGCATGGTGAATTATGGGTGTACCTGGGTTTTGAGCCATACCTGACTCCACCTACTTGGAGATGCCATTTTGTCTTTGAGGAGCTAGTTGCCAGGCAGGTGGGTCAAGCTGGGTAGTCTCAATGGGTATGACCTCCCAGTAGACCCTGGTCCTTATAATGTCATCTCTGTTGTGGTCTTCTGAAACAGTTGGCCTCTAAGGATGGGGCTGTGTTGTCTGTGGGAGCTGATGTCCAGTTCCGCATCTGGGACCCAGTGCTGTCTGTGATGGCTGTGAAGGACCTAAACACAGCCACTCGAATGACAGCCCACAATGCCATGACCAAGGCCCTACTCAGGAGGCCACTACAGGAGATCCAGATGGAGAAGCTCAAGATTGGTGATCAACTCCTGGTAGGTGGCTTCTCACAAGGTGCAGCTCAGAGTCTAGAAGTAGGTCCTGGCTTTCTCTGCCAGGTCACTTTGAACAAGGACCGTTACTCTGGGTCTTGGCTCATTATATGTCTCAAAATTACCACCTGAAAAGAATCCGGGTGAGGCTTCAAGTTGAGGAGCAGAGGCGACCCAAGTCACACATCTTGAGCACATGCATTCTGAAAAGAAGTGGAAATCCGTGGGCCTCTGCTTCTGACTGCCCAGGTTTTACCCTTCACTGCCATTGTGGTCACAGCCCTGGGCTTAGGGCCCTCTGCAGTTTCTGTTCTTGTGGGTGAGAGGATCAGGGCCCTCTCGGTGCAGTCACATGCTTGGGATTCCTGCACGTGCATTTTTATGGACTTATTTTCTTGTTTGGAACAGAACACAGACATGGGGCTTTTGAATCTTTTTCCTGTTCCTGCTCTACATCTATGAGAAATTAGGTACACTGGAATGTACCTAATTTACCTTCTTTCCTGTCTATTACATGTTCAGTGGCATGTCCCTCCCACATATAACTTCCTTTCATGCGTGGCCTAGTGCTTGTTTAACTTCACCTAGCACCCCACTGGAGCATGAGGAAATTGCTACTAAAAAACTACTTTTGGCCATACAGTGATCCTCATGGCACTGTGGTTGTTTTGTTGTTTTGTGGCAATGCCAGTTGGGGTTGGACCCCAGGGCTGTGGGCCTCCTAGACACATTGTACCACTGAGCCCACTGGCCCCAGGCCCAGCATTTTATGGCTTACAGAGTACTTGTACCTGCCCAACAGCATCTCAGCTTCCCATTTTCTCTGTGAGAGGGCCAGTGTTTGTCATTTTAATAGAGGAGGGGGCCCAAGGTCCAGAAGTTATTCCACTTGGTTCTGAGAGCCATTTATGGTAAAGAGCAACTCTGGGCCAGAGCCAGACCAATCTGCTCCTACCCACAATGCGCTGTTCAAACTAATACAACTCAGGTAATATGCTACTACCAGATTCTTCATAAAAGCACATCCCATTACAATTCACCTTTAAAAAGATAAAATTACTCTTAAACAAAGTTGTGTTGCTTTGATGTGAGAGGGGCAGTTTGGGAGAAGTCCATCTAGGATGCGAAAGTCACTGAGGGTCCATTGCCCAGGGTCCATCTACATCTCCTGGTAGAGCAGAACTGAAAGGAAGTCTCCGGAGCTGCATTACATGTCTGTTACATGTCACTCAAGTCCAGGTTCAAGCAAGTGTGCATTTCCCACTTCCCTTTCCCATGTGTGGGGCCTGTGGACCCCCCTCTCACCTCTTCCTTAGCCTGCCACTTCCACAGCTCTTCCCCAGTTGCATTTTGGCCAACAGCTTCTTGGCCCCACACTGCCTTCCTGCAGCCTCTCACCCCTTGCTCTCTGATCACGTTGCCTCTTCACTGTCAGGAGAGACTTCAGGGAGAACCTTCACATCCATATGTGGCTATAATGAGTCGTCTAGAGGTGTTCAGAAAAACCTTACGAAATGACTCCCGTTTCTTCCTTCGCTGCCCGCAGCTGGAGATCAATGATGTGACCAGAGCTTGGGGACTGGAAGTGGACCGTGTAGAGCTGGCAGTGGAGGCTGTGCTGCAGCCACCCCAAGATAGCCCAGCTGTGCCCAGCCTGGACAGCACCCTCCAACAGTTGGCCCTCCACTTGCTGGGTGGAAGCATGAACTCAGCAGTAGGAGGTGCTCCATCCCCAGGGCCAGGTAAGGAGTGTGGGGTGCTCAGTGGCTCATCATATGGCAGATTTTTCTCCTAGTCCCCTCGCTCAGCTGGTTCATTCTACCCCATTTCTAGAGCTGGCCAGAGTGAGGGCATGGAGAAGAGCCTAAGTGTGCAAGTGTGTAGAGGCCCTGGTAGCTCTGTGAGACAATGCTATAGGCCCCCTGTAAGAGTAGCTGGAAAGAGGGCCATGCTGCAGGCCAGAGGTGCTTGGACGTGGTTTAGGGATGTTGGCTGGTAGTCTAGAGGCATCTCAGGAGAGGAGACAACTGTACAGGGCGTGATGGGCTGTAAGAAGAAGCTTCATAAAAGGTTTAGAGTAATACTGAACGCTGAACTGTTCTCTGTCTTCCTCCTCCTCAACCCTGGTGGCCACCAGGAGACACCTTGGAAATGATAAGTGAAGTGGAGCCACCTGCCTGTCATGCTGGGGCTGGCACTGAGCCCAGCCCGAAGCAGCCTGTGGCTGAGGGGCTTCTCACTGCCCTGCAACCTTTCCTGTCAGAGGCACTGGTCAGCCAGGTTGGGGCCTGCTATCAGTTCAACGTCATCTTGCCCAGTGGCACCCAGAGTATCTACTTCCTGGACCTTACTGCAGGTGTGGCTGTCCCCTCTCCTTCCCTTCCCACTTAGGTTGCTTGTGCCCTCCTCCATGGTCCATTAAAGACTGTCCCCTGCTCCTGCCTC
The DNA here is from genome assembly GCF_943737965.1 of Phodopus roborovskii. NCBI lineage: Eukaryota > Metazoa > Chordata > Mammalia > Rodentia > Cricetidae > Phodopus > Phodopus roborovskii. The sequence goes on from NW_026126517.1 coordinate 34,926,365, forward strand.
CTGATTGGAATGAACCAGTAATGACAAGCTAGGCTTTGGTCTCCCTGTGAGCAGCGGTACAGCTCGGTCCGGTAACCATGAGCCTCATGCATAACAGGTCTACTGCATACCAGACACTCACTACCTTTAACACTGTGACCTTGGGAAGCAAGATGCTCATTCCCTTTTTGTAAGTTTGTAAAGAGAAGCAAGAAGTCAGTCAGTCAGTAAGGTCTGAAGCCTTTGATTAGGACCTGTCCTACCCCTGCTGTATGTGTGGGGATGGGGATTAAGTCTAGGCCACACCCCCAGCTCTATAACTTGAACTAACCAGTGATTGCTGTTCCCAGTGGGATGTGCTACCCTCTTCTCCCCACAATGTATCCTCCTACTGATGCCAATGCTACCTCCCAACAGGACAAGGCAGAGTGGGACATGGAGCACCTGATTGCATCCCTGATGTGGTGGTGGAGATGGCTGAGGCAGACCTACAGGCCTTGCTGTGCAGGGAACTGCGGCCCCTGGGGGCCTACATGAGTGGGCGACTGAAGGTGAAGGGCGACCTAGCTGTGGTCATGAAGCTGGAGGCTGTCCTTAGGGCCTTGAAGTAACGGTGTTGGTTGTCCATCCATGACCTAACCCTGAACCTGGTGCCAAGCCAGAGAAGCCTCTTGGGATAGGAGGCATTGGTCTGGGGCGCAGAAAATTGAAGCCAGAAGATGTTTCAGGTCCAACCAGGAGGCTGGGAGAAATCTGCAGCTGGTCAGTGCTGAGTCAGGTGTCCTGTGTCCTGCGTTTTCACTACGATGGTTCTCTGGACAGGCCTTTGCTCATTCGATCCCCAACAAAGCCTAGTCCTGAGCTTGCTACAGAGTGAAGACAGACAGCCCAGCCTGCCCTACCCAGCTGATAACGTGACTGGACCGACAAGGGGCACAGAAGCAGCCTGTATGTCACCCGTGTGAAAGACCAAAGTGTATGGACCGTGGCTGTGACACCCAGGGAGGTCAGACAGTAGGGAAGAGCAGAGAGGGCAGCCCCCCCAGAAGGAGTTGCTGCAGTGGTGCCAGGTGGCCCCAGTTTGCTACTGGCAAGCCAGAACAGACTAGGAGGGGAGGGCATGGACAGAGGACAGAGGAGAGTTTGTTTTTCCAGTGAGTGGGTCTGCTCCTGAAGATACCTGGTCTCGTTCCCCAGCTCCATCGTGCATGCTTGAGGAGCTGGGCTCAGGGCAGCATGTGGGAGAGCCCTGCTATTCTGTGCTAACTAGAGGCTTGAAGAGCACCCGACAAATAAATGTGGATTTACAGTGTGTGATGGAGAAGGGCAGCTGGCTGTGAGGTGGGATAGGGTCAAGGGTCATGGCTAGAGGCTGACACAGGCTCTCGGGGTGTTTGAAGCTCTTCCTTCTGGGTGTCTCACATCCCTTAAAGTCAGGGTGAGGTAGCTGTGGGTTGTTCTCTGTTTCTTTTTATAGTGAGGGAACAGATTTATTTGGGAAGTAGGACATGAACACGAATACTAACTTACTGGAGAACAAGATGAGAGGCTCTTAACTCGTTCAGGGGAGGAGTCAGAGCCACAGTGAGCAGCCCCCTTGTTGCCCTCAGAGGTTGTCCCTTCCCTGGCTGATGAGAGAGATCTAGCTCAAGGCCTGGCTCTGGGCTCTTCTGTCTTCTGCTCCACTGATAGGGCCCCAGTGTAAGGCCCTATCAGTGGAGTGAGTGTAAGCCTCCTAGAGAGGCTTGTAGAGAAAAAAACAAACACCAACCCATAAGCTCTCAGCTTGTCTTCTGCTAGTGCCAGTCCTTTCTCCTAGGCCCTTGTACCGGTTTGTGTCACCATTGCCACACACACACACACACACACACACACACACACACACACACACTACAGCCAGGACATTTGTAGATCAAAGGTTTTGTAGTTGGGTTGGTACCTTTCTATGTCAGACATTAGAACTTGGGGAGTGAAGGTTCTATGTCAGCACTAGCTCAGCTCCTCCTTGTTCAATGAATTTTGTGGGTGTTGTCTTTAGCAATGGTGCCTTGCTGTCAGTTTGTGGAGAGCAACCTGTTGTCTTGGCAACAGTCTGGATTGTTTAGGGATTTCTATGGGACCCTTTTGGCAAAAAACTACATTGGATGAAACTCAGTCCCGGCCCTGCAGGCTTCATTTGTCAGCAAGAGTTGGCCAATAGGGATTCCATATCCCTCATTATCTAGAGACTTCCTTAAGATGGCCTTCATATACTACAGGAAGTTTCCACTGCACCATTTACATAGCACCCCTCAAAGTCATTCAGTTCTAGCTGTCTTTCCCCTCGTTCCCTCTCAGTCCCATCCCCTTCTCACCTGATGCCCCGGTCTCTTCCCCTCCCCCTGCTTCAGCCCTTCCTGCCAAGGAGATCCATATGTTTTCTCCCCAGTCCCTGTATGCCTTCCTTTTCTGGACTGTAGCTTGGTTATCATTTATTTAATGGCTAATATCCAGATATAAGTGAATACATACCATATTTATCTCTCTGGGTCTGGGTTACTTTACTCAGGATTATTTTTCTCTGGTTCCATCCATTTGCCTGTAAATTTCTTAGTGTCATTTTTTATTTAAAGCTGGATAATACTCCATTGTATAAATGTACCACATTTTTTAAAAATCCATTCCTCTGTTGAGAGACATCTAGGTTGTTTCCAATTTCTGGCTATTATGACCAGAGCAGCAGTGAACAGGGGAACCACTTCTTTTCTATGATGGCATGCTTCCCCACTGGGCCATTCGCTACCTTAAACATTCACCAGCCAGTGCCCTGAAGGACTGCTTCACAAAGGAACCCAGGCCTCTTTCTATTATCCCTCATACACAGATTCATGGCAGCTGGCACTGTACCCCAGGACAGAGTAAGCAGTGACAGGAAAAATGAGATCATAGCATAAGGAGAATTGAAATCGAAACTGCTTTTGGTTTTTTTTTTTTTTCTTTTAAATGAGCTTCTGATTAACATTTCTGTTTGGGGAAATGGAAACTTCTGTGGATGTCTGTGTGGGTTTAGGTAAGGCCTACAGCATTAGTATATACTGAGTGGGTGCCTCTCTAGAGGTGACCAGAACTCCAGAGATGTAGCCCACAGGCTCAAATGCCCCTGGGCCTGGAAGATGGGGCAAACTGGGCATTCTACAGGGGAGGGGACACAAAAACACCTCAAGTGTCCGTCAGAATCTTTCCCTGAACCTGCCACTGGGTAGACCACTAAAAGAGGGAAAGACAGGACAAAGGGGCACCCCTGTTGGAGCACAAGTGGAAGAGACAGGCAGACACCTCTAATTTGTAGTAGAATCTGAAATATGAGGGCTCTGTGCAGGAAATTTTGAGGAGCTAGAAAGAGTAGCTATCATTGTGTACCTACTGTCTCCCTGTAGTGAGATAGAAAGAGTAGATACTGTGTGCCTATATATCCCTGTACTAAGCCAGATACTTCTGTTTCCCTCTCTAGTGAGTAAATGTTAATGGTTATTCCTTGCTAATTGATATGTAAATATTTACAATGTGGTATTTGGGTGTCATTTTAAAGCCACTCTCTTCCTATCTCTCCCCCTCCTGCTCTCTCTCTCTCTCTCTCTCTCTCTCTCTCTCTCTCTCTCTCTGTGTGTGTGTGTGTGTGTGTGTGTGTGTGTGTGTGTGTGTGTGTGTGTGAGACAAGACTGGGTACATAGCCCCAACTGGCTTATAACTAAATATCCATCCCTGTCTGACCTTCAACTTTCCATTCTATTGTCTCAACCTATGTGCTAGGATCATAGACAAATGCTAACTTCTGTACATTTTTAATAGCTGCCTTAGTAATTTTTCTATTACTGTGAAGAGACACTATGAGCAGCTTACAAAAGAAAGCATTTAATTGGGGTCTTGCTCACTGTTTCAGAGTGTGAGTCCATGACCATCATGGCAGGGATCATGGCAGCTGGCTGGCAGGCATGGCCCTGGAGCAGCAGTTGAGCATTTTGTCAGCAAGTAGGAGGCAAAGAGAGACACTTGGGGCATGACAGCCACCCACAGTCACACACCTCCTCCAACAAGGTCACACCTCCTAATTCTTGCCAAAGAGTTCCACCAGCCGGGGACCAAACATTCAAATATATGAGCCTCATTCAAACCACCACAACAGCTAATACATCTACATGGTTTTAAAAAAAAAATGTTAAGGGGCTGGAGAGAAAGCCTAGAAGTTGAGCCCTGGCTGCTCTTCCTGAGGACCCAGGTTCAATACTCAACACCTACATGGCAGCTCACAACTGTAACTCCAGGCTTGTGGATCTGACACTCTCTTCTGGCCTCAGGCATCAAGCATGCTTGGAGTACACAGACATACATGCAAGGAAAGCAAAAAGCCTATACATTTAAAATAATAATAATAACAATAACCAAATTGTTAAGAATTAAAGAGAAATGCTGTGAAGATTGTCTCTAACATACACCATTCCATTTAAGTGTTTCTCACACCTTTCTCCATACATCTTTGACCTACTCTTAGTTTCTTGGTTATTATTCCAGAAGGTTTGTTATATGGTGATGGTAATTATTATTGTCATAGGTCTTGCCCTGTAGCCTGGAGTACTGCACATGCTCACCACCATCTCCAAGTGTACCCCGCACCACACCTTTGTTTGAGACAGGGTCTTCCTGTGTCGCCCAAGCTGGCCTTGGATTCATGGATCTTACGCATCAGCATTTTGAATGCTGGAAACATAGGTGTGTACCAACACCCCTGGCTGCCTTCTTTATTCCTGATACTTCAAAATGCTGTCTCATTTCATGGAATTGACCAGTATGGAGAGGCATTTGATGGATGTGATTTAAGAGGTTGCCTACCCAGAGGGAAGCGCCAGGGGTTAGTAGTAATTTCTAGAGAAAGAAAATGGACTACAGTGGGAAGAACAAAGGAGTAACAGAGAAAGAGGAAAGGAATACAGGAGGTGGGGGATCTGGGTGCATGCAGGAAAGTATTTGCAATCCAGCTCCTCCCCCAGGAGAAGGTAGTATTGATGGTTAAGTTGGTCACTGAGTTATTTACTGGCCATCCCTGGTCAGCCTCCCTGTAGAGACTCCAAACCAAAAATTATACAGGGATGGGAGTGTTTCTGGGGAGATTTTTGTCATAGGGAGGTAGAAATGCAAGGAGACAGTGCCATCTTCTTGTGAATGTTTCCCAGTTGCTGTCCTGACTGTCCATTGCAGTCCATCCAAGACAGCAAATCTTTTGTAGTGCTGATGGGAGGACAGTATTTTCAAGACTGGTGAGGGGCAGCTTGTGTCTGGCCAGCATGGGGGGGGTAGTGAAAGAAAACCTTAGGATGTAGGGAGTGGTGTCAGGAGGAGGGAGCGCTGGTCCTGCCAGCTCACTTCCGAGGTGAGAAGGCTGAGGCAGGGAGGCCCAGGGTATGCTTCTCTGAGGGATTTGTGACAGAGCTGGTTGCCAGTGTCTCCTGGCTCCTAAGAGTGAGGAGACAGGGTTGTCTCAGAACAGTGTTTCAAGACCCTGGGCTTCTAGTTCTGTCCACCATGACTCTACTGTAAGGGCCGGGACAGACTTGGGGATGGGACAGACAGAGAGCCACCCCTATGGACCCAGATCCTCCACAGCACGAGAGAAGCAGGGGAGAGATGAGACTGGGGCACAGAGGGGTTTGGAGAGAGAGGAAGGAGACTGAAGGCCAGACACCAAGGGGTCACACTTGGTAGTCTCCTGCCTATCTGGAAAGTCTCCAACCTGCCTACCTTGCATTTCCATCATTGGCCTGTGACTATCATTTAATGGACACCAGCAGCTGGCTTTGAAAGTCAACTGACTGAATAAAATGAAGAAATCTTGTGGCTGGAGAGATGGCTAGTTGATACTTTGTGGCATACAATGGTGAAGACTGGAATGGGAGTCTCCAGAGCTCCAGAGCTCATGTAAAAACTGAGCAAGTGTGGGTGGAGACCATCTCTAATCCCAGACACAGGATCCCTGGACTAGCCAGGGTTGGCAATTCCTGCCTCAGTAAATAAGTGCAGAAAATTTAGGATGATACCCAATGTCAGCTTCCACGCGTATGCGTGCCCTCACATATGTGATATTTGCCCCCGCCACGTGCATACGTAAGCAAAAGATTACTTTGGATTCGTTGAGAAAGGAGGGAAGGGAGGCAGAAATACTGAGGCAGCACAGAAGAAAAATGAAAAATGGAGGAGTAAAATAACAGGAGCAGACAGCAGAGGAGAGGGCGGAGTGTGGGAGGGAACAGGACCCCAGAAGAAGGAAGGGGAGGAGCCAGGTGCTCACTGAGCTGCTCTAGGGCAGTGTCTCTCAACCTTCCTAACACTGGGACCCGGACTCTTTAATACAGTTCCTCATGTGGCAACCCCAAGCCTAAAATTATTTTCTTTGCTATTTCATAACTATATGACTCGTTAATATAAATATCTGATATATGGCCCCTCTGAAAGGGTCATTAGACCCCCAAAGGGTTCATGGCCCACAGGTTGAGAACCATTCTGCTAGGGTCATAGGTCACTGTCACCACTTAGTCTGTACCCTAACTTTGACCTTGGAGCTGAGAATGAGGAAACTGTCCTTGTAGCATCTACGCTGGCTTTAAACACTGTGGGTACCCAAATCACTAGGCTTGCCACCGATACGAAAATAAAGCCTGCTAGTCACCCTCGAGGGGCCAGAGTCATCTAGAAGAGGAAAAACTAGGGAGGGACACTCAGAGGTCTCTGCCTTCTGCCTTCTAGTCTGGCACCTTACGAAACCTGAAGTAACCAGTCTGGAGAGTGTGGCGCCATCTATTGGTGCTTAGAGCACAACAGGATTTTCTTTCAGATGAGGTTTTGGGGGAGGGGGTGGTTCTAAGGATAGTGAGGGAAAATGTACAGACCCAAGAGAGTTCCCCTGACCCGACCACTCCCCACCTTCATAACAAACAAACATCCCTGCTATATAGCTAGGCCTGGGTGGATTTGATGGGCTGAGGGAAAAAAGGAAGCGAGGAGCAAGTTAACCAGGAGAAACTGGGCAGATTTTTGGATTAAATCTGTGAGGCGAGCTATTTACATCAAAGACCATTTCCCCACCTGTTATGAACATTAAAACTGAGGATTTGTACATCAGGTGTAACACATTTTGAGATAATACAATGTGAGTTTTGTAGGTTCTTTGCACGGGAATTATCCAGCTAAGAACACTCAGCCTCCTCAAGTTCTTTCATCCCTGATGCGTTCACAGAGTTAAGTATCTCCTAGCCCTACAAATCATTTTCAAATATAACGCAACTCATATGACTGCTACATTTAATAATAAAAGGAGCTGATATGAAATTAATGACATACATTAATAATGGATGACATCTTATCAACATTTGATTAAATATTGATGAATTTGTATTATTCTTTAGTTATTCCACTTTACAATCAAGCTTTTATCTTAGCTTTTAACCATTTATGTGGGTCCCTGAGACATGCAAGGGCTCTTTACTGCTCTTGTGGAGGACCTGGGTTTGGTTTCCAGCACCCACAGGGCAATACACAACTGCCTATTACCTCCTATTCCAGGGGCTCTGATGCCCTCTTCTGGCCTTCGTGGGCTCCTGCATGCACATGGTGCCCATATTCTCACACAATCTCACACACATAAACATGAGTAAGAATAAATCTTTAAAAGGTAACAATTCAAAAAAAAAAAAACTGCATTATGGATAAAGGACAGCACAGTGCCTGGTCCACTCTTAAGCAGTTGATGTTATTAAACATCCAGTGCTCACACATTCACTATTCATAAATGCCAGTGGCTGGAAAAACTACTGCTGTTCTGCTAAATGGGTACGTTGAGCCTGTCCTTTGTCCTCTAAATAGCTCTGCTTGTGCCCACAGAATAGTGCTGCTGTTGACTTGGTCAGAAAAGATTCTGTAGCAGTCAGGAGTGACTACAGAGACCCATGACTGGTCAAGTACAGAGAATAAATGACCACTGAATGCCCAGCCATAAGTGGAACATTAGTATCACTCCTCAAAGCTCAGGGAAGATCGTGGGGGAAGGGAGGGGATAATGTCAGTGCTGGAGGAAGGGTAAAGTGAGGTGTGCAATGATCACTTCTAGGTATGACATGGCTGCTGCATGCTTGAACACACAGCAGCTGTGATTACCTGCACAAAACCTGGGCAAAATTGGGCCTGTCAACACCTGTCATAGAAGGGGGGGACTCATGAGGCCCTGCTTTTTACTCACATCCCTGTAAATAACTCATATGTAAACCCCCCCCCACACACACATGCATGCACTCATGCACTCACCCATGTGGGCTCTCTCTCTTTCTCTCTCTCTCTCTCTCTCTCTCTCTCTCTCTCTCTCACACACACACACACACACACACACACACACACACGGAAGTAAAAGGAGGATTAGTTGAGAAGACCAGGGAGATTTGCTGGAGTGGAAGGGGACAAGAGGATAATGGAAGGTGACTGTGATTGAAATTTATTATTTATCTGTATGAAAGTGCCATCGTGAAACCCATTATGTATAATTGATTATATATATATATATATATATATATATATACATATATATAATTAAACGTTTTGCTGGGCACTGACTTTGTGCCGGGTAAGGCAGTATTTTAGGTGGCGCTTTTAAAACAGTGAACCAACTGAACTAAGGTGTAAATCCTGTGGAATTTTCATTCGAGTTGGCAAGACTAGACATGAGCAATAGTATTGAAAGCTGAGTATGTTAGAAGGGCTTATGGATTTTGGAAGAGGGCCTGGCACATTTCAGAGCAGCAGGGAGTTTGTGTGGCTAGAATGGAAAGAGGCCAAAAGTGGCCGTGGCCGATGAAGCCAGAGGGGCAATGGGACCAGGTCAGGTGGAGCAGCAGGGCCACTGTAAGGACTCGGTGTTCACTGGGAGCTTCTGAGCAGATGCCCCGGAGAGACTGCACAAACAACGAAACAACATGTAAAACAGAACTCTGACCCACAGCCTGAGCCGTTTGCCCAGGAAACCACTCCCTTTATCAAAGTCAACAGCCAAGAAGCTATCTTGCTGTCAGCCAGACTTCAAGAAGCCAGATTGTGAGCCCAAGCAACCACCCAAGAAGCAAGACAGCTTCTGCAGTGATCAGCCAGATGGCTAGGGCTGCGTTAGTGACGGACAGTGTCTCTCATGTGTGTCCTTGCCTCCAAGTTAGGGCCAACTGGAGAAAGACAAATACTTCCCTGTTGTACGTATGTTATATCAGAAACATAGATAGATTTGCCTTTCCACAGTCTCAGGTAGTTAGTATTGTAATGGAACTGAGTTATGGGACAAGGTATCTGAGAATCAGAAGGTCATTTGCTTAAATGACAGTGCTCATTTGACCCGTGCAGTCATGTCACATGTGTAGCCAGGAGCTGCCATCACATAGTTGCCAGCTCCCTCAGGCTTCCCCTTTAGGGTTACCACAGCTTCTTCTCTCATTCCAAGGCCTTTAGACAACTCACCTGTGTCTTTGAGCCTGCCATGCCACCCCATTGGTGTATAGATAGATTAGCATTCTCTCAGGAGGTCCACCCACCCAAATCAAACTGCTGAATGTAGCTGTAGTTCATTCTTCATTGCCAAGTAGCAACCTGGGATGTGGATAAACCAGTGTGTTGAGTGATTTACACTTGGGGAGATTTCTAAATATTTTATTTATTAGGGGGCTATTCCAAGTAAAGCTGCTATGAACATTTGTGTACAGGTCCACTGGGAAATAAATGTCATTTTTCTCTGGGATAAATGTGAGACACTGGAATTTCTAGGCCTTCTGGCAAGTTCATTTTTAGTTTTAAAATAACTGGTTATGTTTTGGAGCACTAGTCAAACATGGTAGCTGGGGTGAAGGTGTGATAGGAAAGAGGAGTTGGGGGTTGCTAAGGATGAGGGATACACCTGGACAGTACTGGAGCAGTGCATGGAGGGGTGACAGCCCAGTGCACGCACCAGAGGAAGCAACTGTGACTCGGGCTGACGAGAAATGAAAAAACCACAAGACACTATGAGCCGGAGATAATGCCTCAGAAGATGCTAGAATTCGTGCAAAGGATATGTGGTGTGTAAAAAACCCCTTTGATTATTTGCATATGTGGAAAATGGTTCGTAGCCTGTAGAAAAACCACAGGAGAATTATCAGTTACATTCAAACAGGAAGAGCCAGATAACCTATGAAAGCATAATTTACTAAAGCGGTCAGCACTGAGGTCAGAGGCAAGTAAGAAATGCAACTTCAGTAACAAGCTCTTCCTGAGAAAGACAGGACCAGATGTTCTGCTGAGCAGAAATGTGGGGGTGGGTCAGGATTATGCTCTCCCTGTGAGCTCTTCAGAGGACCTTTCATGGGTGTGGAGGAGGAAGGCTGGAAGGCAGGGGGCACCACTTGGTGGTTACACACACACACACACACACACACACACACACACACACTCACAGCTGCTGCCTGCTACAGCACAGGCACTACACCATACCCCTCTGGTTCCCTGTTGCCAAAACACTGTGTTCCCTGGCTCCAAGGCTGCTGCAGATGAGGCAGAACCAAGAGGCAAGGCAATAATTTTGACACCTTTGTCTTGTGAGTGAGGCAGGAAGTTGTCCCAGGCACACTGGAGATGGATGGGGCAGAAGCACTTTGGGGCCCTGTACCTTCTGAGACCAAGGACACAAAGCTCTGAGGAGGCTGGGCCAGAAGAAGCCAGCAGCACCATAATGGCTCTAAACATGCTGGCCCATATCCACACTCTGCTTCTCAACCCTTGTAGAGAGTAAGAGTAACCACTTACCACTAGTGGAAGAGCAAGAGGAGAGAGAGAGTCCTCTAACTCAAAGTGACCTCAAACTTGCAGGATTAGAAGTTTGAGGTCAATTTGGGTTGTGGGGAGACCCTATCTTGAAATATAAAGATATGTAAATGAGTCAAAAATAGTTCAATGTCAGAGGAAGTAGATGTTGGAGAGAAGGGCAGAACATAAAGGAACAGGCTATTGAAGAGGAGACGACAGTTCCCCAGGGCTGTGCCTTAGAGAACAGGGTCTCAGGATATGGACAGTTAAGATGAATGGAGCTGGAGGAAGGAATGGAGAGGCCCCTCCTCATTTAGCACAGCACAAGCACACAAAACTGGAGTGGTTGTGGGTAATCAATTTAATCACGAGATGTTCCACTCAGCAACAGCAAAATCCACATTCTTTCCAAGTGAATGTGAAACTTCACTAAAACCATTTTCTGAGCCATAAATCAAGTCTTGATAAATTAAAAATAATCGAAATCATTCAAAATATAGTCTAGCGTGACAACTTAAGTTATAAATCAGTAACAGAAAAATATCTGGAAAAATCTCCAAATATTTGGAAATCAAACAACAGGCTTCTAAAATAACTGATGGTCCTAAGGGGGGGGGGGTATAAGAATAATTAGAAATATTTTAATTAAGTGAAAATGAAAATGCAATTTTCAAAATGTCTGGTACACGATTTAAAGTAGTGCTTAAGAAATCTGTTCAAAATAGAAAAGAAGGGGTATGGAGAGATGGCTCAGAATTTAAGAGCACTTGTTCCTCTTGTAGAGGACCTGGGTTTGGTTTCCAGCACTCACATGGCAGGCAGATCACAACCATCTCTAACTCTAGTTCCAGAGGATCTGATGCCCTCCTCTGGCCCCCTCAGGTACTGCACACCCATGGTACATAGACATTACATTCAGATAAGACACCCATACACATAATCTGTGATTTTGTTTAAATAAATATTTCTTTGATAGGACAAAAAGCATAGTCTGTACCAGAAAAAAAATATCCTGATACACCACCTCTCACTAAAATTAAAACCACTGCTCTTCAAGAATTATAGTCTAGAAATGAAAAGGCAAACCACAGAGAAATACACTAGCTCAATACATAACAGATAAGCTCAGTAATGTACAAATAAACCAGTCAAAATGGGAAGGGATATGTACAGAGATTTCAATAAAGAAAAGATATGATGGCCCAGAAGAACATGAACAGACACCTATAAATATTAGTAGGGGAGCAAACATTTAAACCTCAGTGAGATATTGCTCCGTACCTGCTAAAATGACTAAAATGATGAGCTCGTGTGCTGGAAAAACAGTCTCTAGGGAAAGCTCAGTAGTTCTAAGACAGTGAAATCTACCCTCATCATGTGACTCAGTGGCCTCATTGCTAACTATTTAACCACGAGAAAGTGAAAAATAAGTATGTTCACCACAGAAGCTTGTGTGTGAGAATATTCAGAGCAGTTTTCCCACAATGGCCCAAATACAGGGAGGAACATCAGCAACAAATGAGTTTACTAGTGATGAAGGAACATATTTTGGTATGTCCATGACAATCATGGTACATCCATGATATGGATTGTGACTAAAGAAATGAGTGAAAGAAAGTACTGGGCTGGGTGTATAAATCAGCTAGCACAGGGGAAAGTCATGGGTCCCATTCCAAGGACTGCAGGGAAAAAAAAAGTAGATCCACATAGAAATATGAATGAGTCCCAAAAGCTTTGGGTCAAGAAGGAATATGGTTTTACTTTGTGGTGATGTCATAGCACAGCAGATATAGTGAACAGAATGTGCATTCTAAAATCTTGAAGAGCGATAGTTCAGTGGGTAGAGCACTTGCCTAACATAGGAAGACCTAGGTTCGTCCCAGCATTGCATAAGCAGGGTGTGGTGGCACATGCCTATAATTCCAGCACTTGGGAGGTGGAGGTAGGAGGATCAGAAGTTCAGTTTCATCCTTGGCTACTTAGCAAGTTCAGGAATAGCCTAGGCTAGAGGCCTTGATTTAAAAAGTCAACAAGAAAGTTCATTTTGGATGTTCTTATCACAAAAAGATTAGCATTTGAGATGATGGTTAGGTTAATGAGTTTGATTTAATTGTTCTGTCATGTTCATGAATCATAAACTCACTTTGTACCCCATAGATAAATACAGCAACGTTTTTTCAACATATATTGTAAATTTTTTTTTAAAAACCTACAAGACATATTTTGTAAATAAAGCTAGAAACTAAAGGCTACATAGTACATGACTAGATTGACATGAGACACTGTAAAAAGCAAAACTATAGGGACAGAAAACAGCTTAGCAGTTCTTGGGGTCTGTGACTGTGAAACTGTCTACAAGAAAGTGAGATAGAATAAGATAGAAAAAAAAACAATTATTAGGCACTCATTTGTTTGTTTGTTTATTTAATGATTCACTTAAAGCAGCGCCTGTACCACCTATTGGCCAAACATGGCTTCCCTTGTTACCTGGAACAGATGACCTGGAGAAATTGCTGAAACAATGGGCCGTTGCCCTTAGCAACCTGCTGACTGCCATGTAAGCATCTGTAAAACCTCGCTTGCTTGCTCCCCCTCTTGTGGGTGTAGAGTATAAGATGGGAATATGAACTGGACCAGTACCAAGGCCTTGGTCCTGCAATGACATCGCCTCTCCGCCACTCTCACTGGGTGCTTGTTCCAGAAAGATTCCCACAACAGAAGCAAGAGGGCAGTGGGTTTTTCTGTTTGTATTTCATCTGTATAAGTGCCTTTCCTGAATGTGCATGTGACATGTTCAAGTGGTGTCCATGGAGACCAAAAAAGGACCTTGGATCCCCTGGAACTGGAGTTACAAATTGTGTGATCCACCATGTGGGTGCTTGGCATTGAACCTGTATCCTCTGGAAAAGTAGCCAGTGCTTTTAATTGCTGAGCTGTGTCTCTGTCCCCAAGACAGAATTTTGAGGGCAACTACCTTTTTCCACATTTTTATTGTGGGGGTATTTATTTATTTATATTTTTCCAAAACTTCCCAAACTCTTCACATAAAGAAGGAGCATGTAGCTGTATGCAAATTTGTCCTTAATATTCCTTAATTATACTGAGAAGAAATAAAGAGACAATGGCTACAACTTAGAAATGATGTCATATATCCAGAAAAACCACATCTCTGAATTAGCCCTGAGGAAGCAGAGTCCTGCTCCCCCTGGTGGCCCCTATGTGCAATGACAGTCTGTTCCCTGACAAGCTGCTGGGACCCCAGCCTAGGCTGTGAGACCCTCTCTTGCCTGGCTCTAGGGCACTGCCAGAGATTGGAGATCCTTGAGGCCAGGAAGTGGTTGTCAATGTACCACAGGCACAGCCCTAAAGTTTTGTGTCTGTCTTAATTATTTTTCTATGCCTGTGACGAAACACCATGACCAAAAGCAACTTAGGGAGGAAAGGAGTTATCTCAGCTCACAGTTCTCAGGCCACACTAATGACTGAGGGAGCTTAGGGCAGGAACCTGGAGGCAGAAGCTTAAGGACAGACTTACTGTCCTTACTGGCTGCTTACTGGCTTGTTCACTTCCCATGGCTTTCTCAGTCTGCTTTCTTACACAACAAAGGACCACCTGCCTAGGGTTGGCAGTGAGCTAGGCTCTCCACCACCAATTATCAATCAATTAAATGCCTCCACAAGCTTTCCCATAGGCCAACCTTGTGGGGGGAATTTTCCACTCTGAGGTATTTTCTTCTAAAAGGACTCTAGTTAGTGTCAAGTTGATAAAGTACCAACCAGGCCAGGGGCTGTGCATACTGACACAGAGAAGACAAACCTCTGTCAGGACTCTTTAAAAATCAGCTGTAATCAAACCCTGCAGGAAGAAGGCACAAAGCAAGGCAGGCCTGGTGACACATGCCTGTCATTCCAGCTATTGGGGAGGCTGAGATAGGGAGATGACAAATTCCAGACCTGTCTAGGCTGCAAGTGAGCTTAAGTTTAGACTGAGAAATTTAATAAAACCCTGTTCTCATTTTCAAAGCCATGTAAAAAGGCCTGGGAATATAGCTCAGTGGTAGTGTATACCCGAGACACTGGGTCCATCACACGGGTACCACAAAACACACCCAAGAGCGTCCAGCCTAATGTGGTAGCCACAATATGATAATCCCAGTATTTAGGAGCCTAAGCAGGAAGACAGAAAGATGGAGGCCAGCCTGAACTACACGACAAGCTCAAGGGCAGCCTCAGCTACACAGAGAGCCCCTGTCTCAAAAAACAAAACTTCTCCTAAAGGAAGAGACATAGTGGGCTAACCACAAGTTGCCAGCAAACTGCAGGAGTCCAAGTGGCAGCCTTTTGTAATATATTTTTACAAGCTGTGCACACTGGCTTTCCTGGCTTTCTCTGCTTCCTGAAGGGGCATTTAGGACTACACAAAGTAGATGTTGTGTCCAAATTGCTTGGACTCAGACCTTGGCCCATCACATTGCCGTTGCATGGATCTGAGGTATAGAGGAGCGAGCCAAATACCATAGTGTGTCAGACCACACTGTGGTTCTGATCTCCATGTGTTGGCATTTTGTCCAGGATTCTGCTGTCTGCTGCCAGGAGTAAACCTGGCCTGTGGCTGTCAAGTGAACATGGTAGGCAGGATGGCCATCTCTGTCAGATTTTGGTGTCAGGGTTATGTTTACTTCATAAAATTGGCTAAGGAGCTTAAAATCAACCCAATGTTTGCATAGTGCTCTGGAAGAATTTAAATAACATAGACATTACCCACCCATTCCTCTACTTCAAAAGAACTCATTCTAGAATTCTCTTTAAGTCTGGCATTCTTTTTAGAGATGACAACTTCTGAAATCCTCCAGTGGGTAATTGTTCATTTTTGTGCTTTGTACACCTTAGTACTGGTTTTGGCAATTTAAAAGTATATTCCTAGGGAAGTATTGAGTGTTGAAACACTCTAACTTATAAGCATATATGAATCTTAACTTCTTAAAATTGTATCTATTTATTTGTGTGTGTGTGTGTGTGTGTGTGTGTGTGAGAGAGAGAGAGAGAGAGAGAGAGAGAGAGAGAGAGTTCCATTTATCCCAGGTTGTGCAGCATCTCCCATTCTCTTTGGCTGGGGCTAAGCCTCACCAGCCTGCCCAACAGCACCACCTGCATAACTCCATCTGGGGGTTTCAGAGAAGTGTGGGTGCTCCCTAACATGCACTGTGGCTGTGGGGTGCACCAGGATGTAGTCATGGAGGGGGCTGTTGGGAAGGAGAACCTATCCCTGCCAAGGACCAGGAGAGGCTCAGCCATGTGTGGACATACAAGGGGAATTCTATTCCCTTGTCCATGATGAGGGGAGATGCGTGGCAGGGACTGAAACGGCGGCCCTTACTCTGGGTGGGTGGGTGTTACTAGGAGGCATTGAGACACACCAACACTGCCTGGCCCAAGAAGCAGGTGTCAAGAGTGAGTCACATCTATGGACTCTTGGAGAATGCTCTGGGAACAGAACCCTCCAAAGCAAAAGGTCAGGAGTGGGGGCCCTAGGCCCCTCTTTTTTTAGAGTTAAACTTCAGAGGCTTTGTTTGCATGGCCCTTCATATAACAGTCAAGAAACAGTCCTGCAATTCCCATCATCAGCCACCTTCTACTACAGGCCTCGCTGGGTCCCTCATGGGGATTTCTGATGAGTGGGTGAAGACAGGAAAGGAAATGCTTTAGTAAATTAGCCTGGGGTCTTGTGGAAAGGATGATACTCCCTTGGGTGGGGTCCACAGCCTAGAACTATTGACATCCTGGAGCATGGAGCAGGGGTAAGGTCAGGATGTGGTGTGGAAAGGACAGTTGGTCACACAGGCACTGTGGTCTGACTGACCTCATTGCATTGGCTTTTGTAGCTTGTCCACCTTGCTGGGGACACCCTGGTCTCAGTTGCAGAGTCTTTCTGAAGGGTCCAGGCCCAGGCCCTGGTTTGGAATCTAGTTCCCCCATCACAGGCCTCTATTATAGTATCTGTTTGTTTGTTTTCTTTTGGAGACAGGGTTTCTCTGGAACTCACTCTGTAGAGAAGGCTGGCCTCACACCAGAAATCTACCTGCTTCTGCCTCCCAAGTGCATGCACCACCACCACCTAGCTCTATTACAGTATCTGCTAAGCCAGGCAATGCAGGTTACAGGCCCAGCAGTCTTTCTGGTCCCTGTCCTGACCTGAGTCTAACAAGTGGCCTGCCTCTTCCCCACTGGGCTGGACTTTGCTCTCAACTCCTCCCTTTTCTCGTTCCCTCTATCTCCTCCTTTTTTCTTCTCTGTTCTCTCTTCTCTATCAGACAAGGAATAGTACTGGGGCCCAAGAAGCCAGGCCCTCAGGCACAAGTGGAGAGATGGAGGTCCACACTGGGTAATTAAGATCTCTTCTCTGTCTGCTTTTCCTGAATTCCTTCCAGGAATATGCCCATTGTACAAAATAATGGATCCTACAGGCCAGGCCAAGGGGAGGCTACAGGGCCCAGTGCAGGTCGAATTGTTCCAATAGGCCTTGGGAAAGGTGGTGACACCCCAGTACTAAGGCTGAGTCAGGTGTGGACAGTGTAGGTGACTGGGCAGGGGACCTTGAAGCTCTCTGTAACTAGTGCCCAGGACCTACTCAGTCAGTGGAGCACAGATAGGCTGGAACATAGATGATGTCTGTGTGCCCTTGGTGGTTGTGGCCTCGGATAGTAGTGGACAGTGATCCAAAGCCTAGGTTGCATCTGAGTTCCTGCTCAGCCTCCTGGTCCAGCCTGGATGTAGAATGACTGGCCAGGACACCTACCTCATGCCAGGAGAGCTGGGTCCTGCTGTCCAACCACCCCAGTGGGCTGGGTCCAGGAAAGTTTATGTGAAGTCTTCCTACCAACCTACTGGAAGACCTCCTGGCTACCAGGGACCACAAAGCAAGATAGCAACAGAGCCCAAGGATGGAGAGTGATGGCCTTAAAGCAGCTGCGTCCAGATGGGCTGAAGGGTAAGTGCTGATACTAGCTCACCCTGTAGCAGTGACTGTTGGTTCTCTGTGCAGGAGAGCAGTTCCATTTTATTGATAATGGAATCTGAGGCACAGAGTCAAACAGCTAGAACTAGCCCCTTGACCTAAGTATCCTTCCCTTTCCCATTAGTGTTTCTCAAGGGTGGTAGGGGCAGGTGGTGGTGGGAAATCTTGAGGGCTGGTGGGAGAGGAGGAAAGGCGATGACATTTTCTTTCCGCTTCTTCCTGGTCCACTGGTATCCAGGAGTTGTAGAAAACCATATCCAGGGAAGGACAGGGGGTCTCCCTCTTCTGACACTCTTCAGCCTCCAGGCCCACCTCACTACCTGAGCTGCATGTTATCCCCTCTGCCAGGAATGCATATGCCCTCTCCCTTTGGGGAGGTGGCCCATTAAGGCTCTTCTGGCCCTCCCTGGGTACAGAGTATGCCCCCCTGTGGTTGTATGGGTCAGGGCAGGGGCTGGGGTTGTCCTGAGGGTACACAGCACTGTGTTTAGCTATGGTTAGCTCCCATTGCCGGATGGTAGTGATGAGCTGGGGTCATTTCTGCTCTCACTTGGTGAGATGGGGTTCTCTACTGCCAGCTTGGCATTGGGCTAAACCCCACAGCATTTCCATGATGGATAACCCTGGCATCCTGGAGGACTGCTGGAGTCCTGGCAGGCTGACAGCCACCCTTTTCACATGCTCCTACACAAAGGCTAAAACTCTAGTACATCTCTTGGGCCTGACCCAGCTGTGGTCCACCTAGCCACTAGGCCAATGCAGAACTCCAGACTAGAAAACCCTTGTTTTTATTCAGCACCCGGGCAATCTTGCTGTGTGGAATGGCCAAAATATAAAAATTAACAACCAACAACAGACAAAAGGATGTTGTAGAGGAGGGTTAGGTACAAAATGGGGCCTGGCATCGAGAATCCCTGTGGTTTTGGTCCACGTTCATTCCCTGAGGCCGGCAGGGAGGGATGCCCTAGTCACCAGCTGCCCTTGCCCTTGGGCTAGGAGGCTGGGCTTCTTGGGAGGCTGCCTGGGAGCAGGGCCTGCTTTTTAAGGAGGTCAGGACCTAAGGAAAGAAAGAGTTGGTCAATGGCATGATATCTGCGAGATGGCCCGCCTCCCTGACACTCACTCCTCTAGCTGAGGCTCCCTGCGCTGGGGCAGGCAGTGGTTTCCATCTTCCCCAGGAGTGTGGGTTCAAGGCAAAAGCTCCTTCAGGGCCTAGCACCTCTTAGGGCACAGTCTCGGCATGCCTCTGGCTGGCTGTCCCAGGTTCTAGGTGCTATTATCAGGAAATGCTTCTCTGGATGTTATTTTCTAATTCTGACCCCCTAACTGCTTTTTCCCTTAAAAAGAAGGAGAAAAATTTCTCCTTTCCCCTCTTCAGAAACACGATGGAAACCCATGTGTGTTGGTCCTGTGGCCTTTCTGGGAACACTCTGTGCAGCTTCCTGTGCATGCTGGTCCAGCGGCCTGACTGTGGCCAGGGTCACAGGGACACTCTAATAAGACCTGGGACTTTGCAAGCACTTATATAAAGAGGTCTTGGAAACAAGGTCCTTGGCCTCCACAGCCACAGGCTTAAGGGAGCACAAGGATAGCCCAGATGCTTCTGTCTATCCTCTGAGGTCCCTGACTGTGTTTATGGGGTCCCTGTGGCATCAGACATATCCTCACAGGCCTTGAAGAGCAAGAAGGCATTGGGAACTCAGGTCCAAGAAAGCTAAAGAGCCTTACAGAGCAGGACCTGGCCATTTCACCCACTCATGGTGTCCTGGGTGATGGTAGCCTGATTCGACTGAGTAACCTGATCTCTGGACTGAAGCAGAGGTGGCAGGACCCATTCCTTCAGATGTGGTCATATGAATGAGAGTGATAGTTAGCTTCGTGGGTAAAAGAGCTGTCTCTAGATACACTCTGACCCTAGTCACACACTGAGCCCTGATCCTGGTCACACACACTGAGCCCTGATCCTGGTCATACAGCGAGCCCTGATCCTGGTCACACACTGAGCCCTGACCCCACAGGCTAAACTCTCATACTTGCCATCCTTTGACAAGTACACACTTTGGGGTTAAAATGCCTCTTTGGGACTTGGAGTTTCTACAATCTGACCTCAACTGAAGAGCTCAGTCTAAAGCACCAGGACATATTTAGGAGAAGAATACTGCTTTGATCTAAGCAAACATTTTAAAGTCACAGGGAGCAGAGAGGCGTTGTAAGTTTGTAGGCAGAGGGCCTCTCTGCAAAGTATTTCCTAGAAGGAGGGATTCAGGAGCCTGAGTTATGCTGGCCTGGAACAGCAGGTGCTAAGGTGTTTAGCAACCATATACTAAAAGCCCAGATCAAGATTCTATTGACCTTCTGTATGATGGAGATCCAGGGACAGAAGTTGGTTCATTCCAACCACTCCTAATCTGGGAGTTTTAACCCAGTCTACTTGATAATGACACCAATGAGTATGGCATCTGCTGGGGACATAGATATGCTGGCATCAGGCATGAAGTCCTCATCCACAGCTTATGTGGTGTGTGAGGAAGGCAGCTCTGACAGCACCGATCTGCAGACCAGGATTGCAGAGCCCATGCACTTGACCAGACCATTCTGCCTTCTGCCAGGTTCTGTCTGAAACCCTCAGGGCTACAGGATAGGACCCTTTGTCAGTACCCCATAGCCTTAGCCCCATCATGAGCACTCAGCTCTCTACAAAGGGTCTTCCTTCTAGACACATTCATAGCTGTGTGTGGCCATCAATGACCCAAAGCACAGGAGTCGTAGGTATTTCAGGGACTCCTGAAATGTGTTTGGGGTAGGAGTCAGGGGGTGGGCAAACACGTACTGGACAATTTTGCAGTTTGTTGTAGAAACGTAGCGACCTGTGTAGTGGATGTTGCATCTCACTACATTGTTGGTGAAGTCAGACTCCAAAACAATGTACTTGGGGTTCACATGAACCTGGAGAAGAGAAATGGAAAAAGGGGGCATGTCAGGAAGATACTCCACCTGGCCACCAAAGAAGGTAGCGGAGAGGCAGACAGACAGAGGTGACAGAGAGAAAGGCAGGGTGATGGAGACAGATGAGGGGGACAGGGATCTTAGACAAGGAGGCAAAGGTGGGAAAGAAGGGACAGCTGAGGTTCAAGAAAACATCAACTGTGTTCTCAGTTAGAAATCAGAAAGTTCCCCAGAGCCAGAGCCCATTCCAGCAGAAGGCACAGTTGTCGGGTGAGAGTGAGGGCTGGAACAGGGTGAGGGTGGACAGGGGGGTCAACACCTGGTCTCCTTGAATCCAGCACTTATGGTTGATTAACACATATCCCAGTCCTATGGGGGAGGGCTGGCTGATGCCAGGGTATTTACCATGCCCTGAAGCCAACATTTGTTGAGAAGATGGCCCGTGCATGCCCTGTGCTTCTGGTCTGAAAGAGCTACAGAGTAGGCAAATCATGACAGTTGGCCTAGCAGGGGTAGGGACCAGTCACTGCAGGACATTTGAGAAGGAATGCAGTTGAGCTAGGGGTGCAACTCTACCATAGAGCACCTGCCTAGCATGGATGGGCTCCATCTGCAGTCTCTCACACACAATTAATTAATTAATTAATTAATAATTAATTAAAAGAAAGGAGCAGGGATGGAAAGATGACTCAGCTCTTAAGAGTTTCACTACTCTTCCAGAAGACCCAGGTTTGGTTCCCAGCACCCTCATGGCAGCTCACAACCTTTTGTACTCCAGTCTCAGGGGACCCAGGGTCATATTCTGGTCTCTGGAGGTACTGTCCATACCTGGTGCACAGATATACATACAGGCAAAACAGCATATAGAGAAAAAAAGAAATTTAAAAAATAATTTTAAAAATTAAAAAGAACAGCTGTTACTTGAACTCTGAGTGTGTGTGGTCAATTTGCCCACTGCCTGGGACTCATTCATCTTTGACCAGTAGCTCATCAGGCAAGACTCACGCGCATGCACCCCTATGGGGCAGAGCTCAGGTGCAGCAACAGTGAGTTGCTCCGATTTTGTGTTTGAGGGCCACCTGTCTACAGCCTCCTCCTGCAGGAGGAGCCACCACCCATGGCTCTCCCCACACTGAACTTCGGTATGTATGGAGCAGATCTAAGAAAGCTGGCAGTCATCCCCACCTATTTCCTAGGGTCAGGTGACGGGGACATGGCCCTACCCTGTGTGTATGGGTGTACCAAGCTGGGCTGTGTGTCATCAGCACACTTTTCTACTTGTCCCAGTACCAAAGGAAATGATTGATGGGGTAAGCTCACACCATTCCATGTAGCAAGAGGGGTTCCTGCTAGAAGGAATCTTGGTCACAGATGCCCTGGGGCTTGGTACATGTCCCACAAGGAGCTGAGAGCCTGCCATTCCACACATGGGAGGATGGGCTAACTGGCTCTCTAGGTCTTTGTCACTTAGAGGTGATGATGTCATCATCTCCTTTCCTCTAGCTATGATGGGGCTGAAGATTCCTTGGGGTCCTTTGTTTGTTTTCCGAGACAGGGTTTCTCTGTGTAGCAGCCTTGGCTGTCCAGCAATTCACTTTGTAGACCAGGCTGGCCTTGAACTCAGAGATCCGACTGTCTCTGCCTCCTGAGTACTGGGATTAAAGGCATGGGCCTCCACCACCTGGCCCCTTGAGGTCTTTAAGGGAAGAGAAGCCTCTCTGCTTGGGACACACATCATCACAGAGGAACATAATCTCAGACAATATTGAAGATGGCAGCCCAGCTAAGCAACTAGGGAGGTGGCGACACAGCCAGAGAAGGGGGCAGAGATGAAGAGTATGGGCATCAAGTTGGGAAAAATGTTCCAGACTGTGAGGCCCACCTTGAGGATGTAGTTCCCAGGCTGCACATCAGTTATGTCAATCCATTGGCAGTCAATGTCTGCGTTGTAGGTGTCATAGCAGCCTGGACTCAGGCCCTGGAGAGAGGGATGAAAGGAGAAGGTTGTATCTCAGGGCAACCCCATGTCCATCCAAGGCAGTCTGGGGGCTTCTGCCTCTGGCTTCCTCCCTGGCCTGAGATCACAGTGGTTAGGGCCCTTGCTGAGCCACTGGATATATGAGCCAAGCAGAAGATGGAAATGCCATAGGCAGAGGGGACATGACAGGAAGGGTCAGATGCTTGGCAAAGATGGCTGAAGGTAGAGATGAAAAAATAGATGGAAATATGGATATTTTGTGGATGAACCCATGGAAAGATGTTTTAGGATAGAGCTTTGACCCTCTTTAGGCAAATGAGACATGGTGTTATCTAGACTTTGTGGCAATACTCTTTTATCTCCAAGACAGACACCCCTTTGGATGAGGAAGGGAGAAACTTGTGTAGGGCCCTGTGATGGTCTCAGGACTGGTAAGAAGATACTCAACCAGAACTAAGTGGGCACAGCCTTGGCACTCGCCCATTCTTCCCATGGCTGGCCCACTCCCCGTCCCTATACTCCTTTATCCACCCCGCCACACTAGCCCAACCTGTGTGTGAGAGGTGCATGCATAGCGCTTGAGGTTGCCGAAGTCACAGGTGCTGTCCTCCAGGCAGAAGCTGGCCTTGTGTCCCTCGGCCACTTTCTTGCCGGTGGCTGCATCAAGCAGGTCATAGTGGCTGAACTCATCCATGCTGTGGTAATGTCTGTGGGAGGAGACAGAATAAGGCCTAGTTTCCCTGGGATGTTCCTTTACATCCCCCCTAGTGAGATGAGCTAGATGACAGGCCACGGTGGCTTCCTAACCACTGAGCCCTCTGTTTTGAGTCCCATGGGATAGTAGTATCTCTGGTACTAGGTCACCTTAGAACTCCACCTCCTCAGGCTCCTTACTTCTTTTCTGGACTCCTTCCTGTTGTGGTCTCCCGCATTCTAGACATCTCCATCCCTTTACCAACGCTGACCACTCTATGGCCCATTTTTCAACTCAGTTTTGCTGAGGGTCCTTGGCCAGCCATACTTTCCTAGGGCATGAACAAGTACCAGAGTGCTAATGGGAAGGACTCGGGCATCAAGGGTCCTAGCCAGGAGAGGAAGTAGCAAGGGCCAATCAGTCTCACTTACTGGTGGCAGCTGTGCCACTCCCAGGTGTGGCGTGGCCGGTTGGGGAGAAAGTCTGCTGTGCCCTGGTTTTTCACCCGCTGGGGGAATCGCAGTAACACTCGGAGGTCGTAGTCGGTGGCCTCAGGGGCATAGGCTGTGCTGTGGGGATAGGCAGGGAGACTGGAATGGTACTGTAACACCAAAAGTCAGCTTATGCTAACTACAGCAGGCCCTGCCCTTAGCCACTGTCCTCTCAACCCCTTCCTGAAGTTTGACCCTGCAAGACAGTGAGGGGTGGCCTCTTCTCTTGTGACACCACCCAGACCTGGCTTCCTTTCCTCTCTGGCCTTCTGTGTGTGACTGGCAGCTGTTAACAGATTCAGATCACAAGCTTCCAGGCAACTCAGCTAGGAACAGCACCCACCACCACCCTGGGAGAGGCTGGGGTCACATAAAATAAATCTTTGGAGGATAATTTAAAAGATAAACAGTTCCAGTCCCATGGAAGACAGCCCAGTTGCTAGAGTGCTTGCCTTGAAAGCATTGGGAACTGAGTCCGGTCCTGAAGAACTAAATAATAAACCTATTTGTGGAGTTGTGTGCTTTTAATGCCAGCGCTGGGGAGGAGGAGACAGGGGATCCCTGGAGCTTGCTGGACAGCCAGCCTAGCCTAACTGGTGACCTCCATACCAATGAAAGGCCTTGTCTCATAGGAGGTGGCCAATAACCTGGAAGGTGACATGCCAAGTTGTCCTTGGGCTTTCCCTTGCACATGGACACACATCACCTGCACACATATTAAAATAAATAAATAAAAAAATAGAGCCTGACAGCCACACCCGGAAATGTCTAAACTCTTCCTTCTTCTGGACAGAGCTAACTGGTGTTTTGTGTGTGACTGAAAGGCAGGCCTGAGCATCTTGGGCTAAATCTTCCTGTTCCTGGTCCCATGTGCCCTTTTGTTCCACTACAGATTGAGTGCCAGCTCAGGGGCTATCATTCCATAAGACTTCTCTCTTTCCCCTTCTTTTCCTGCTGTTTGCATGACCATTGCTCTAGAGCTCATTTAGCTTCCTAGTACCAATTCAAATCCCTTCCTCCAGGAAGTCTGCCATGATTGTTGTACTTAGAAGCATCCTGGTTTGACCATAAGCTCTGCAATACTGCCTATGGCTCACCCTGATGTCACATGCACCCTGGGCTGGTGCAAGTGTGATCAGACCATCTTTTCCTGATGATCTGGCTTCAGGACTAGCAATATGCTCTTTTCCTTCTGGAAGTCTGCTCTCCATTCATGTGTGATTTCTAATTCCCAGGAGAAGCAGGGAAGAAAGAGAAAAGAGGGATTTCTTTTTTGAGAGGGAACACACACACACACACACACACACACACACACACACACACACACACCAGGAAGCCTGAGGGCCAGCTCCCTTCTTTGCAGCTGACCACTGACAGCCATCCTGGCGGGCCTCATTTGGGACCTGGTTATAAGGCCAGAGGTGAGAGGTGGCCTGTTGTGGGGATTAGCTCTCTCTGAGAATATGTCTGGACAGCAGGCAGCTCAGACTCCTGTCTGCCAGGACATAAGCCTTGTCCCTGTCTGGAGGAGGCTTGGAATCTGTCTGTTTCTGTATTGAGACAAAACATCCTCCTTGCCTGTTTGGTGAAATCCTGCCCTGCTGTTCAGCTCCAAACATCGTGGGAAACCAGCAGGATCTATCGTCTAGGCCCAGCTTGGCCACAGGCTCGTGGTGAGACTTGGAGCAAATTCCATCCCTTTTCTGGGTTCAGCCTGCAGTGTGGGATCTGGCCCAGGACTCCAGCCCACACTTAAACTGCCTGGAGAATCCTCCCACTGCAGGGCCCCAGCTCTGTAATCCTCTACCCAGCCTTTCTGGAGGCCACATCCCTGCAGGCCCCTCCCTCTTTGACCTTACTCAGCCTCAGCTCTAACCCCAGCCCCAGAGCTGTGCATCTTGGCTCTCACTCTACTCCTGCTTAGTTTTGTCATCTGAGCCTGGAGTGAGGGGTCACTCACTCCAGCTAGGTGGAGATGTCACCCAGGACAGAGGGCAAGCTGCATTCTCCTCATCCAACTGGGAGCTCAGGGCTGAGCACTTGAGAAGTCCAAGAAGATGTATTGAGAATTTGGCTTTAACTAAAATGATTCAGACTCATGCAGGCCTCAACGGAGACTGAGCCCTTATCGTTGGAGGAATGTCAGCAGAAATGGTGTGGTCTCTTCCCAACCACAAGGGACACAGACAAGGCCTGATGGTCAGGTCAAGCAAGTGGCTGTCCATGGATGGTCCCCAGAATAGGTACACTTTGCACATCTGTAATAATATAAAGGACTTTCACCTGAGTGTGAATAAATTGCTCCACCCATCACTCTGACTAGTGTTGTTTTTAAGACAGATGGCTTTATCAAAGAAGCAGTGAATTGAGTTAAATGCTGATGAAAGTTCTTTATCTTACCACAGATAAGAGAGAGAGAGAGAGAGAGAGAGAGAGAGAGAGAGAGAGAGAGAGAGAGAGAGAGAGAGAGATATTGTGGTCAACTAATCTGAAGGGGCCATGGCGCTAAAGCTCTAAAATGAATAAATGTTGACATTCCAAAGGGTTTCCTAGAGAATAAAAGGTAAGAGAGTTCACACGTAAAAATAAGTAAATAAGTATTTTTTAAATTAATGGGGGAAACTATGCTTTTGGCATCCATGTCCAGAAGAGCATCAGAATACTGTCCCCTTTAACCAGGTCTTTTAGCACAGGGAGAGGACCCCAAAGCACAGAAGCTGAGCAGAATGTGAACTGCTGAGAAACCAAAAGTGAGCTCTGGGGGAGCAGGGTGGGTGTGCTCAGGGCAATGGTCTTCTTCTCTCTCTGGAACAGTACACACTGAGCCCTCATTGTCCCCCAGGCCTACCCATTCCCTGCTAGGATCAGATGGGCAACCTGGTCAGACAAAGCCACTCTTACCCTCACCCTGCAGCTCTCTGCCCTCCATCCAGGACTTCCCTGACACCACACTGACCACTGGAAATACAGATAGGATCAATTTCAGTGCCTTTCCTTTCTTGTGCCTTACTTTCCTAATGGGGCAGCCCATTCTGTCAGGGCCGGTGTTAAGATTAACGTCACAGTGTAGTCAAGGTCCTTGTGGGTAATGTGTGCAGGGTAAGAGGAACCCACTCCTTCCTTTTCCCCACTCCTAGATCCAGGCAAGATGGAGGTCTGGGCTCTGAAAGGCTCAGCTATTTTGCCAGGCTCTGGGTGGCTCTCATGGACTATTGCAAGGCCCTAGGCTTCATTCACCCCCAGCTCCCCTTACCTGGCCAGGCACTTCTCCTCCGCTGCACAGCGCAAGGAGTACAGATGGGCTCTCTGCACATATGTGGATGCCTGCACGTAGTTGGGGTCCGGGACCAAATCAGGGAGGCCTGGAGAGGGCAGGAGACGAAGAGTACAGTGTAAGTAGCAAGAGGGTCAGGTTGTCTACTGCTGGCTTCAAGGACCTCCTCCCCCAAACTGTGGCCATTCTCCCTGGTCAGTGGGTCATAGGTTCAAGGACCTCAGCAGCAGCTAACTGCCTCTACAGCTTGGTGGTGTGGGGGTGTGGAGACATCCTAGAAGATCTGGAATGTGAACAAGACCCAGGAACTGGAAGGAAAACGTGTCCGGTGGAATAGCATGCCATGTGTAAAGGCTTAGACGGGACTAAGGAGACTAAGGAATTCCTGGCAGAGCTGTTCCCTCTGTCCTTGTTCCTCAGACCTTTGCATACTAGCCAAGACATTCCTCTCACCTCTATAGCCAGCCTTCCTCAAGGACCACCAGGACAGCCAGGGCCTGTGGCCCAGGGTAGGCCCCAGAAAGTTCATGTGCAGAGCTAGGTGGGTGTCAATTGGAAGGAAGGGGTGGGCAGGAAGAAAGCATGTTCCGTGAGCCAGCAGAATCAGCCTGGTGCCAGCTAAGATGCTCAGGATATGCTCTTCTTGGCACCTGCTGCCACTTCTGGCCATCAGAATCTAAACCAACCCACAACCATTCCCGGTGGGCAATCTCTGGTGCCTAACTCGAGGGAGGGCCTGGCTCCCTTCTCTGTAGGATCCAAGGGAAGTTTAAAGACTGCTCCAACCTTTCTTTGTGACCACTTGTTCTCTAGGTTACACCAGGGTAGCCCATCGGTTCTCCCACCAGTAAGAATCCGAGTAAGTTACCAGGAATAAGCAAAAACCATAGGCAGGTATCGGACCCATCTCATAATGGAATAAGGAGTGAGGGCACAGGGGAGGGGGGGGACTGGTGATGGGGGCTGATCATCCGCCTACAGCAAGCTTTCAGTGGGGTGCCTGGAGCTCCCAAATTCTCTCTTCTATGAGGCCTTTGGGATTCTGTCCTGTAGTAAATGATAAAAAGAGACTGCAATCTTCTAGCATCTTAACCCTCTGCCATTGGGGGTGGGGTGGGGAAGGGTAAAGGCAGGAAAAGTGGGGCGCTTGAGTCATGGGAAGGAGCTTCTAGGCCCCCTGTTTACCATTCTCTCCCATTTTATAGGTCCTGACAATGAGGCAGACAAAGGGGAGTCTAGTTTCACAGCCTTTGACAGAGGTGTGTGCCTGCACACAGACACACACACATCCTTTGGGTCCCTACTCTGGACATGTTCTCCCTGGAGCCTGAGGCTCGGGGCAGCCTGATCTGGGCAGGCAGGGTGACCTCACCTATTTGGAATGGAGAAGCTTAGAGTACAGGGTGGGTGAGGATGAGGTGGCTCCTGGCAAATGGGGGACTTCTGGCCGGCTTAGGCTCTATGACATGAGCCCCCTGGAATGTTTGCAGTCATTTCCCAAGGGACCCTCAGAACTGCAAACCATCTGGGATATGGTATTCACCCACTGGTTCCCAGAAGCTTCTGGAAGAGAGGTAAGGAAGAGAGGAGGGGGTCCCATTTCCCCACCTTCTAGCAACTCAGCAATGGGTGGGTGTGGCAGCTGGGCTTAAGCCTCATGGACCCAGCATTCAGCACCAGACAGTCTGCCGCTCCCATCCTAGGCCCAGTTTCAATAAATACTACACAGATGGCTCCACAGATCTTTTCTGGCCCGACCCTTCCTCTCTAGGCTGTTTCATGAACTGGCTGTGCAATCCTGGACAGTCATAAGAGCCAGAATCCCAGGCTAGGGGCACTTGGGGCCAGTTATATTGCTCTTGTTCTCTGATTGAGCTTGACCCTGGCCACAGCCGGAGCCCAGTGACCACACAGGAAGCCCTGACCCAGGTTATTCAGTGAATATGGATTCTAGCCACACACTCAGCCTTGATCCTGGTCACACATAGAATCCAGAACCTGATCACATATTGAGGCCTTGTCCTGGTCACACAGAATCCTGATTCTGGTCTCATACTGAACTTAACATCTATCACACTCGGAGCCCTAATCCTGGACACACTGAGCCTTCTGGTCATATTGAGACCTAACCACTAAGCGTTGATTCTCACCACCTACTGATCCCAGATGTTAGTTGCACACCAAGCTTAGACTCTTATCACACACTGAACCCTGAACCTGGACTCACTGAACTGGGTTCTAGCAACATCTCTGAATCTTAGTATTATTGTCCTCAGTTTCCTTCTCTAGATAGTAAACTAAAGCAATGTACTAATAGGAAAGACTCAGCAAAAGGAATTGTTTTGACATCAGCTATCCTTTCTGATTCTAATGGAGCTTTGGTGTAAGCCCAGGAGTTGTGGCAAGGAGTTATCAGTAGAATACACTGCAGAGACTAGGGACAGGTCAGTCTCAACATTGATCTCTGGCTCTGGCCTCAGGAAGCCTTCCCTGATTACTA
This sequence comes from Phodopus roborovskii, assembly GCF_943737965.1. NCBI lineage: Eukaryota > Metazoa > Chordata > Mammalia > Rodentia > Cricetidae > Phodopus > Phodopus roborovskii. Next base: position 34,956,078 of record NW_026126517.1, read on the forward strand.
GTGATGCTATGGGATGCACATACTCCTACCTCACTACTGGGATTTTTCTGCAGCTGGATTTCCTCATATTCCTCTATAGGCTCCTTCTGTCCAGATGGGGCCTTAAGGGCAGGGTCTGCAAACTACTCATGGCCAAGAGATCACATCCTCTGCTTAATGGGTAGTGGTTTATTACACAACTGTCCACATCCCTAAGAGTGTGTCTTTCTCTTTAAGACCCTAGAGCATACTATACCTTGGAAGGCCATCAAGAGAGATCAATGGATGTGCTTATATTCACACAGTGAGTCAGGGCAGTCTCAGGACAGTTTATGTCTCAGTTCTCTCCTGACATTCTTCTTTTTATAAAAATAAACTTTGGGGCTGCAGAGATGGCTCAGCAGTTTAGAGCATTGGTTGTTCATGGAGAGGACATGGATTCTATTGCCAGCACCCAGATGGCAGCTCACAACCATCTGAAATCCAGTTCCAGGGGATCTGATACTGTCTTCTGGCCTCTGCGGGCACTGCACACACATGGTACACATACATGTAGGTAAAACACTCATACAAATCAAATAAATATATACAAGTAATAGATTTCTTTTTGAAGTAAGCTCTACACACAAAGGCACAGAGTTCTGGTGTAGTTTGGTAAGGTTCTGACAAATGTATGCTGCCATTAACTACCACCACAATAGAGCTAGGAAAATGTCCCCAACCCTGGCACACACCGATAGAATTTTTAAATCACTGTAGATTGGTTTTTATATTTTTTAGTAGTTACATGGAATAACTCCTGTCATGATTTTAGCATTGTCTTTGATTTTGACCATTACCAGAGTCACTATGACTCACCTAACTCATCCCACCCTAGCTATGACCCTGCCCCTATCATACCCTTGCTGTCCTTGGAGTTCAGGCCTGGTCTCCCATCTCACCCTGGGGATCCCTTGCTGAGGTCCCAGGGAGTACAGGCCCTTCCCTTGGCTGGTATGTGTCTCCAGAATGGAACAAAGCCTCCTTCTCCAGGCTGTGATCCCAGGGGACATTCTGACAGCAGCCAAGCTTAGGCTCTCACTCCCTTTGTGGGGCTTGGATATGGGGGAAAGTTGGATGGTGACTGAAGGGAGATAAAGAAAGTCTTGCATGGAGGTTGGTAGGTACAGGGCTAGGGGAAGCAGGTCTGATGTATTGGCTTGTAGGGCACAGGCAAGGTGGTCAATGTGGAATAATTAGTGTGGTCATCCCCATTTCAAGATGATGGGTCAAATTCAGGGGTCCCATAAGTTATGGGGTATAGTTCTGAGGTGGGGTGGTGGTGGGATGTATTTTCCAACAAACTTGGAGTCTGTCACCCAACCCTCATGTCTGGACCTGGAGACTAAACATGTGGTTTCTGACACATTTCTGTGAGACTCTCCTGTTTTTCTAACTATGGAGAATGGGATAAATTCCATGTCTCTTTAGTTCAGGAAAAACCTGGTCCATGGTCTATGTACTATGTTCTCTCGTCTTCCCTTAGGCATCATGCCCATGCTGGTTAGGTATGTCCCAGAGCACCTGTAGACCTTTATGGATTGCATAGCTCTTGTCAGATGGGGCTGTGTTGAAAACACAAATGAGATCTGGGCATGTCAACTCACGCCTTTAATCCCAGCGCTTGGGAGGCAGAGGCAAGTGGATTTCTATGTTTGAAGTCCCCCAGTCTATAAACTGAGTTCCAGGACAGCAAGGGCTACACAGAGACTCTGTCTCTAGAAACAAAGGGGGAAAAAAAGGACCCAGGTTCAGTTCCCAGCATTTATATGGCAACTCAAAACCATGTGTAACTCCAGTGCCAGGGAATTCGATACCCTTTTCTGATATCTTAAGAAATCAGGCATGAATGTGGTGCACATACATACATGTTGACAAAACATTCACAGACATAAAACATACATGATAGTCTCACAGGACCTGTACTGTGTTGTGATTTTTTTGTTTTAGTCACTGTAAACCTGCAGGACCTTTTATACAGCTAGACACTGCTAAAGAGGAGTCTGCCTCCCCAGGATCCCATCAGACTGGTCTCCTGAGAGGGAGTGGGGTGAGCTCTGTTCTACACACATGACACAATGGATAGCTTGATAGGCTCTTACAGGCTTGCTGAGCACACATGACCAGTTCACTTTTGAACCCACAGGGGACTTGCAGTCCTGCTCAACTTCCTCCCTAGTTTCAGTGTCACAGGTTAGGAGTGGATCAGAGCCCAAAGGCTGTATGGACAGCCTTACTCTGCTGCCCCCGTTGAGTGGGCTGGATCCTATCAATGCTGGCTGAGCTTTGCCCCTTCTGTTGTAAACTTGTATGTGGCCCTCTCCAGGCCTGTCTGCCTCCATACATCCCTGTGCCAGGCCTCTGTATTCATTCTTCCCTAGGAAGGGATGAGGGATGTGCTGTCACAGCCTGGGCCAGGATAATGGGAACACTGAGTCAGAGGACAGTAAAGACCCTTGGGATGTCCAAAGTCCAGGGCTCAGTTGGGGAGGGCCTGAGGTGAGTGAACCAGGACCCAAGCCATTATGCAGGCAGACAGAGAGCTGTCCTGCCATGGTAAGCCCCTAGATCAAGATCCAGTCCAGGAAAGGGTCAAACATTGTATTTCAGCTCTGTCTTCAGAGAGTTCTCTGTGGCAGCCAGGGTTCCATGCAAGGACCAGCCACAGTGATTCTTACAGTCAACGGCCTCAGGACAAACCTACACTGTCCTCCTTTCTTAGGCTAGGTCTGGTCCTTCTAGACCACTCTCATGATGGCAATGACCATGAGCCTCTTCCTGGGCAGGATCCAAGGGGAGTCTTCTGGTGCATACGACCCCAGAGGTTAGTTGGCCACTGTGCTGATCTTCTCAGTTACTGGCTCAGTCTTCTCTTTCTTGAGGCTCAATTTCCCTATCTGAAGGATGCCGGGAGGACTGAACCAACTGGCTCTTGAGCACAGGTTGCATGGCTCCATAAACGCTTGGAGATAAAAATACTTTTTTTCAGAGCTATTCAATCCATTTTCCAGCCTTGGGCAAGAGCCCAAGTCCTCTTCTGACCTCAGCAGCCCATGCTTCAACGGTCAGGAAATTATCCCACTGACTGACCGACCCCTTCCTGCCTCATTAGAAGTCTGTTTTCTCCTGCCCAGTATGTGTGTGCGCTTGGACATGTCTAGACCTCACCTATTTTCCTCTAGCTTTGCAGGTTCCCTGGGTTCCACAGCCCTCCTCTGGCATCTATGTTCCTTGAGCCCCTGCTGCTGGGGCTCTCAGAGAAGGGGAAGTGGAATCCGACAGAGCCCTAGTCTCTTGAGCCCAGGACTGGAGGATAAACACAGTCCAGCAGAAACCCATCAGCCGGTTGTGAAATATGTGCTGAGTGGGATATTTTGGCAAGTGAACAGAGCCAGACTCCAGAGGAGCCCCTAGGTGGGGAAATCAGAAAGCTCTGCCCGGCTCAGACTTGAATAAAGATGAGCCAGAGAGGAACAGAGCTGGCAGCTCCCAAACCCAGGAAATTATTAGCTAATAATTGAGACATTAAGTTGTCAGCACCCACCCAGAGGTGTTCCACCTGCTCTTGCTAGCTTGTAGGCAAAGGTATCTAGAAGCCACTCTGTCCTGTGGTGAAGGGGCAATTCCAGGCTGGTAAAGAGGGCTATGATGGCTACAGAGCCAGATCTAGAACCTTCTGTGGATCCCAACTATCTAAAGAGTGGAGCCCAGACACAACAGGGTGGTAGCAAAGGCCTTTTGTGGTCTCTTCTTAGCCTGCCACTTCCGAACTCTGAACTGCAAGCATCAGTAACCAGCTGCTTAGTGTGGCAGCTTGACCTCTAAACTCTGAGCTCATTGCGTACTTCTGGTACTTCTGTGCATACCTCTCCCATTCTCACGGTCGATTCCGCTCAGGCATGGACGACACCATCGCCATTGTTAGGTCCAGAGCTCACCTGTCGTGCTTGACTTCCTCTCCCAGCACCCTGCTTCCTCTTACAGCACTCACATCCCTGCCTTTCTTCCCAACAACACACTCCCAGCACAGCCATTATCCTGCAAGTTGCTCCCTAGTACAGAGTGAAAAGACCAAAAACTTCACAGTGGCCTCCAATATCCTGACATCTGAGACTTGTCTTAGTCTCCTATTCCATCTCTATTTCCTTTTTTTGTTTGGTTGGTTTTGTTTGTTTGTTTTGTTTTGTTTTTCGAGACAGGGTTTCTCTGTGTGGCTTTGGAGCCTGCCCTGGAACTAGCTCTGTAGACCAGGCTGGCCTCGAACTCACAGAGATCTGCCTGCTTCTGCCTCCCTATTTCTCCCATCATCTTTGGACCTCTGCACTGGCCACAAACACGCATACACACACACACACACACACACACACACACACACACACACGCACGCACGCACGCACACATAGACGTCTGTAATGCTCTTCCTGCAGATGAACGATTGGCTCACTCATATGCCTCCTTCTAGTCTTGGTTCAGATGCCATCTTCTTGAGGCCTGTGGTGGCCACCTCTGTAAAGTGCTCCCTTGCCCCCTATTCCTGATCTCCTTAGCTACCTCTATTTTATGCACGACACCTACCACTTTACCTACATGAAGGCAAACATTTCATATTTCTTTTCACTAATACCCAGGTATAAGTGTTCTCAGCACACAGTAAGGCTAACATACACCAGCCAGATGACTACATGTCCTCAAGAGATGTCATCTACAATCCTCAACTGGACAGGAGCTCCTGAGGGCAGTCGTGTTTATGGGTATTGTCATCTTTTGCCTGCACTGAGCAGCCAGTCTAGGGATCCCATGTGTACAGTAGGAAGCTGGGAGCTAGGTGTCTGGTTTCTTACTGGTTGGCTGGGAGCTAGAGAGGATAGTAATGGGTGTAGGGTACTGTTAACCTACCTGCCCAGGTGCTCAGGAGTCAGCACCTGCAGACACTCAGTGAGCAGGTATGTGAATGCCTGTACCCACAAAGACTCTGGGACCACCTGCCTATGGAAGCCTCTCTTCATTGTCAAGCAAAGCTGGCATAGTTCCCCAAACCCTTCTACTTGGGGCTCCATTGTTCCAGCTGGCCTATGAGCAGGAAGAAGGGTAGGCTATCTCCTAAGGTTTCACACTATTGACAGCACTAGCTAGCCTGCAGGTGCTCTCCTTTTTGTCTGACATTCTGACTCCCTCCCCGCTTCCTGGAAAGCAGTAAGATTCCTGGTTTCCAGGGCTTAGCACAAGGGGTGGGGGAGGGGCAAGGGACCCAGGCCCAGCCCTCACTCTAATCCTGAACCCACACAAAACACCCCTGGATCTGGCTGCCCTGCTGTGGGAGGAGGCAGTTAGGTCAGGCCCTGGGTGGGAACGAGACTCAGCCTCTCCTTCCAGGCCCCGCCCCCGCTGCTGCTCCACAGGAATGTTGAGCGCAGGAATTGGAAGCAGGTGTGGACTGCCTAGCTGGACTTCTGGAGGCCTCCTGTTCCCTTCCTCTCCTGCTTGTTCTAGCCACTGCCTGGGGAGTTTTTTCCATGTGTTCTTGGCTTTGAAAGGAAGTGGGGTGGACACCAGCAGGGTGCTCCTGGGGAAAGGTGCCCCTTCTGAGCCCAGAGGTTGGCTGTGAGGATCCCCCCCCCCCAAGGTATAAGGAGAAAGGAAAGAGAGGGGAGCGGGGTGCAGAACTCTCTAGCTAAGCCAGCAAAGACACTATGGACTCTCCCTACCCCCACTCTAGCTCCACTACCACCCCCAGCAACTGGGGGGAGAGGGGACAATGTCTGTAACCTCCAGGCAAAAACAAAACAGCAACACCCAAACCTTAGGTCCCTGGCCCTCAGAAGTTCAGGCAAGGGTCACTGAACACTGCTTAGGTTTCACTGTAAAACACTTCCCTAAGGGTATAGCTAAGTGAAGGTGGGACAGACACCCTTCCTAGGTCCAGCTTGGCTTCTCCGAACTGCAGTTCCCTCCTGTATAAAGTGGAGATAACACTGACCTATACTGTAACTACACCTAAGGTTGTTGGGCTTAAATGAGAAAATGGGAAGAGTGCTCAGCAGCACATAACTCATTTATAAGCAGTGGCAGCTTACCATCAGACATCTGTTTAAACAAGAGCCAACTCCACAGAGACATCCAGGCTGAGGGCAGGGGAGTGGAGGCCATATGAGAGGGTAGTGAGCCAGGAGACAGGAAGTCGGGGGTTGGGGGTGGGCAGGGAGGCTGCCCAGAACCCTGCTTGTTCCCTTAGACACCCACACCTCTCTCTTGCTGGCACTTACCTGTATAGTCCTCTAAAATGTTTTCCGTCACAACCAGTACCTAAATAGCCATTGAATGATTGAATACATGAATGAACGAACGAATGAATGAATGAAGTGTGCATGATATGCAGTAACACATAGGAAAAAATTAAAAACAATGCATAGCTTTGAACACAGGATGGACTTAAGTCCTGGGTTCACTATCAAAAGTCAGCGAGTCAGCCCTTCATCCTATATATGGATGGGGCAAGTAACAGTATCTGGCTGAGACCTAAGGATTAGAGATAAGTGGGAAGTCACTTGGAGCCTAACTCTCACCAGCGAATGCAGAGGGAGGCTGTGCCCCAGACTCCCAGCTGGCAGAAGGGCAGGGCTCTTGTGCTGCTTCCCAATTCTTATCTTGTATGGGATCACTGGGCCATCTTACTAGGCTCCCTTTTCCTGTCTTCCTAGGGCCTGAGATCTGTGTCACCTTTGTGACTTATTCCAGTGCCAGAAACAATGTACAACAGAAGCCCTGGGCAGCCCAGTACTTAGCATCAGAGGTAAGAGAAGGCTGCTGAGGCAGAAACTGAGTTCAGGACAGACACTTGGGAGCCACATACACAAGGGGGGACGTGGGCGGTGCTCACATGTGTTTGGTGTTGTAAGGACAGATCCACACCCACACACAGGCACAGGCTGCCAGCGCTGGGCCTCAGACCCCTGGGTGTGTGGCCAGGAGGGATGAAGTCAGCCTCTGAGAATCCACCCTGGGCTCCCACACCAGGCCTGGGGGGCTGATCTCAAGTACAAGGCTTGGACTTCACTGGGCTGGGATTTTCCATGGTCCCAGATTAGCAGGGTGGGAGGGAGGAACAGAATTGAAAATCAGGGGAGTTTAATGTCCTTTTTCTGGCTTCTTTGGGAACCCCACACTAGCATGGACCCTAACTCCATTCCCATATCCTATTTTCTCCATGATAGGGGGAGGAAGAACGGAGCATATGTTTGGCCACCTCCTCCAAGACATCCTCCTTCAGCATTCACTACAGATGTCCCCCCTCCTCAGTCTGATTCACTCCCAGCTCCTGTGATTTTGTTTGTTTTTGTTTCTTCAAGACAGGGTTTCTCTGTGTAGGCCTAGCTGTCCTGGAACTTGCTCTGTAGACCAGGCTGTTCTCAAACTCAGAGATCTGCCTGCCTCTGCTTCCGGAATACTGGGATTAAAGGCATGTGCCACTGTCACTTAACTCAAGTCCTTTGGTTTTTGAAGTGGAATTCAGAATCCCATGCAGGACTGAATTATGGATATGTCAGAGTGGGTGCTTGCCCAGGCTGACAGAGACCCTCCTTTGTACCTCCAACAGTGTCTGCTCCCAATACTGACCTATTCACACACCAGCATGTCCTTTCTGCTGGGCTTCTCTCAGGGCAGAGCCTGAATTTAATGCATGCCAGCCTGGGTATCAGGAATACTGCCTTCAGGGAGAAGCATATTTGATCTGAAAGGAACTGTAGAACTCTGGGGCAATAGCTGGGGCCTGTTGAACACCAAGCACCCCACTCCCAGACATGGGCCTTGCCCTATTTTATCCTCCTCTGAACCAAATGACTTCCTTGAAAATTCATAGGCCATAGAGGGGCCCTAGAAAAACCACTGGCGGCAGGCCCAGATGTACAGTCCCTGACCTGCCTCTGCCAGGCTTGTGGCATTTGAGGCCTCGGTTTTCTCCTCAGGACTGAGGTGGGGCCCTCCTGGCTAAGCTGAGGTCTTGCATTCTAAGAAAAGTAGCCACAAAAGTCAAACACATGATAGGTAAAACACCCTCTCCTCCAAGGGGCTTCCCGGGAAGTCAGCACAAAGCTATACTAGCCTGCTGCAGGCGGTGTCAAGCTATTGACAAAGGGCTCAATGCATTGTCACCATCAATGTTTAGCATTGCAGCATAGAAGGCCCCCACTCCAGTTTTGATTCACCCCTAGCTCCTGTGGTTTTCAAAGTGGGATTCAGAATTAGACTCAGGGCTGTGCAGTGGATAAGACACAGTAGGTGCCACCCTGCTTTCCAGACTCTCCTTCCCCTGGCCTTCAGCCCTAGGAGCCTCCAAGCATCAGCTCTTCAATTAGGCTGTCTAGGCTAGATTCAGCATTTATCAGATGCTGACAGAGGCTGAGAAACCAAACCTGGGCTGGGCACCAGCACCCTTGGGTCACATCTTCACCTGACAGCCCTGGTATGGAGCAGAGAATTGTGGGCAGAAAGCACTGCCCTGAGGGTATACTGTGAGTGCAGTGAGAACTCAGTGGAAACCTTGACCAGAGAAGCCTGTATGGAGAACATCAACAAGGGGATTCTAGGACAGCAAAGAATGGGCTGATGGCCATCCAGCACTGGCCAGACACAACAGTTGGCCCCTGTCACAGTAACAGCACATGTGGAAGCTGCCCATCTGGCAGAGGAAGACTGCTCCACCCAAACCTTGTGTGCAGATGACCTGGCCTTCCCAAGAATAGGTCACATTTTCATCCCTGGGGAAAGCCAGAGGGTGGCCTATCTCCAGACATTTCCCAGGACTCTCTGAGAGCCAAAATGAAAGAGAAGCAGTGTGCATTGCCTTGGGTTATGCTTTAGGGAACATCAAAAAGCACAGTACCCAAGATAAGTAATATTTAATATATCTTTAAAAAGCAAAATCAATACAAAAAAATCTGCAGTGAACAAATATCCCATTTCAAATAAAGACAGGACCCATATTGATTTTTCAGTTTGCCTCAGCTTATAGAATCATTACTGAGTCTATTTAAAATTTGGACATATTTGTTCATAACAGATTTTTAATGCACCAAAATTATTACTTATCTTCATTACTCAGATTTTTTTTTAGTGCTCAGTTGAATTTTATGCCCTGGCCAGTGGGCTCTGGCATCCCAGCCTTATGGATACCCCTTAGAGGTCTGCAAGTTATATCTGTTCAAGGGCTGCTCTTTGACCTCCTACATAACTCACCAAGGGCATGCCAGCTCACAGAGGTCCAGGCATGGGGAATATACCTGTAGAAGCATCCTTAACGCCTCTTGACCCTGAAGGTACATGGTTCCCATGATCTTTGCCTCAATCTTTGCAACTGGCATAAAGTACTTTCTGAGAGTCTTAAGAGATTCCCTGTCTGGAAGATGGAGAAGCAGGGAGATGGGTTTTCTCCACTTGTCCCTAGATGACCCCAGCCAGATCTGTAAAGTACTTCTTAAAGCCTGCCTAGTCCTTCCTCAATTACCCCAAAGCCAGAATCAGAATGCAGGCCTGCCAGGCAGGTCTTTGACCCTGATGGATAATGGGTGGATTCAGGGCAGGCTTGGGGGAGAAAGAAGATCATGACTGTTGGCTACACGGTTTTTGCTCCGCCACTACCAGGAGACTTTTGGTAAGAGACAGAGGATCTGAACCCCTGAAGCAGCATTCACCTGTGACCAGAATATTGAGCCAAGGACAGTACTCACCGCGACCATTCTGGTTGGGTCGGTACACACTACCCACGCTGAGACGGCCCTGCTGGGCGCCGTTTCGCTCCCCACCCGGCGAGGGCGCATCAGAACTGCGCACAGGCAGGTAAGGTGGCTCCAGCATGCGGAATGGGGGTTGTGGCTCCACCGCACGTGGAGGCACATAGGTCTCAGGAGGCACATTGGCTGCATAAGGAGGGTACCAACCGAGGCGGGGATCACCAGCATAGGTGCCACCTGCCCCGGCGGGGGCCTGTGCCCCGTCGGTGCTGGGATCAGGGTAGGGCTGCTCGAAGCCCTGGGTGCCTTCATTGTACAGGCTGTGCGAGTAGCGACGGTCAAGGCCGTCGGAGGGTTGAGGCTGCGGCTGCGGCTGCTGCGGGGGCTGTGGCTGCGGTGCATAGGGCCTTTCCGGGGCCGGGTAGAAACCCTGGGCCGGGTACTCGGGCTGCTCCTCGCCACCACCTCCATACTCCTCGTAGCGTGCCCGCGGTTGGAAAGGATAGATGACCCCAGCCGAAGCTACAGCCGCCGCGCCCGCACTCATGCCGCCACCCGCACCGCGGTAGTACACGTAGCCCTGGTCGTAGGTTCGCGAGGCGGGGTCGTAGTTCTCATATTGGCTTACGAAAGGTGCCTGCGGGTAGGGGAACTGCTGCGGATACGAGGATGGCTGGCGGTAGGTGGTGGCGAAGGCCGAGGCCGAGACCGAGGTGGAGGCGGAGCCCCCGTGCCGTTGCTGGGAGACAGAGGTGCGGGCCCGAGCCATGCCGGTGCTGTCCCCGACGGCCACCTCTCGCCAGTTGTCGGGCACCTGGCCGAAGCCGAATGGGTGCCGCGTTTGACCACGCACAGTGTCCGAACCCACGCGCCCAGGCAGGGGCAGGGACGGCGCTTGCCGACGCCGGGGTCCCCCCTGGCTGCGCCGCTGAGACGTTTGGGGCGCACCTGCAAGAAGCACTCTGGAGCTACTCTCGCCTCTTTGGGGCCCCGCGGGCACGTACTCAGAGCCCGAGTTGAGCAGGCTGTACACCTGCCCGTTGTTCTCCCACTGGATTAGTTGTCGCCAGCGTCCGGGGTCTGAGCCCTGTTCTGGCTGTGTCTGCTGCCCGTGCACCAGGACGCACAGGCAGGCGCCCCACACCAGGGTCCCCAGCTGGCTGCTGGCTCCGGCCAGAGCCATAGTGGCCCTTCTGCAGAGGCCGGGTGGGCAGAGAGGCTCTCAGAAGTGGGCCCGGGTTCGTGCTTCTGTCTCTTCCCACGGCCTCGAGGACAGGACGGCTCCTTGCCTGCCCAAGCTCTAGCTTTGTCCATGCTGGCCTTGTCCCGAGCGGGACGGCTCCTCCGATGACAGCATTTCGAGGCCAAGGGGTCAGGGCAGGGCAGGGGCGGTGCCCAGGGCTGCACGAGGCTTCTGCAGGGCACGACGGGCAGGACCTCCTGGGGCCCTTACATGGCCAGCCCCACACTGGCTGGCCGCTGGCTAGGCTGGCGCTTTCCTACTCTGAATGAATAAGCAACAGGCTGGAAGTGTCTGGAGGTTTCAGGAACCTGGTCCGCCTGCTGGGGCCTCCTCCGCGGGGCCCTATGGCCCGCCGGGTTTTAGCTATGTGGCCTGTCCCACAGAGCTGTTCTCCCTCAGCCCTGGTAGCTTCCAGCCAAGCCACAGACCTGCCTCCAAGGAAGGGAATGAAGCAGGGAGTAGGAGGGGGCCCCTGGGGACTCAGCCCTGTTAAGTGGGGTTTCTGGCAAGCACAGCAGAGTTAGGATGTGGGCACTACCCTGCTGGTTCCACTCTGCTCTGAACAGCTTTTCTGAACTCCACTTTACTCATTGGCTTCACCTCTTCTGAAGCCTCTTGAGATGCCCTCTCTCTTCTCCAAACCTATTACTAAGACACATCTTTGTTGGTGAGCCTCCCTGGGGAGATGCCTACCTCTGGCTGGGGCCATCCTGTAATTTGCACCCTGAGGACACTTGGCACTTGGTCCTGAGTACAAAGACACTGGACCTTAATATTTTCCACCAAGTCTCAGTCTATAGGCATGGAGACCAGTGCACGCACACTGGTTGAACAGGACATGGCAGCTCATGGGAGATACTGACTTCATGCATCCCCAGTGGTTTCTTTCCTGTGTTTCATGAGTCTACAGTAACCAGAAATAATCTGAATATACACATGGATAAGATGAGCCCAGCAGCTGGCAGCATTGGCTATGGAATAGGGTCACTGCAAAGCAGAGACACCTTTAGCATAAACCAGCAGAGAAGGCTGCGAATCACCATGGGTTGCAGATCTTAAGTAAGCTCCTTACCAACTCTAATCTAGTGTCCACATTTGATCAATGGAAGATTATTCCACATAGACCCTTTTGTTCTGGCAGAGTCTCTGCTACTTCTGAGGAGGGCAGAGATAATAAGAAAGATCCCAGACAGTTCAGCTTCTTTACTTGGTACCCAAGAAGTTACACTCAAAATGTTGTTCTCTAGGCCTCCTCTGGGCTATGTTCCCCTGAGACTTATAAACAAGGGAGGAAGAACCTGTCTCCCAAGCCTTAAGACTCTGTTTTGGAAACTCCTGGAACCTATACTAAAGAGGAAACAGCCAGAATGGCACTCTTTGGAAACAAGGGCCCCTCTTGCCTCCTTTCTTACCATGACACATTGATTGACCCACTGAACTGTTTTTCAGGACTGAGGCTCCGTTTATGTGTTTGGGAACATTAGATATCTATACTCTAGCCAGAGAAGTGGAGGCTTGCAACACCATCCCTGCTGATGTCATTCTAGCTCTCATCATAAAGTGACTGATTAGGTTGATGACAAGCATGTCTTGGCTCAATTGAAGCCTGGGACCTGGAGGGTTAAGCCTTCCCTCCCTCCTGCTTGCCCCCTGCAATGTTGGCCTCAGCTGCTTAGAATCCCTGGGGTCCTATAGGGCCTTGCAGCCAGCCAGATGGGCAGCAGAGGAGGAGCTGTGGAAACAGGCCTTAGGGTACCTTTGGCTTGGAGGGGAGGGAGGTTCGAGGGAGGCTATGGGACAGTTTTGAGGTGGGAAGGGTATTAGCAGGACCCCTTTTTGCTAGCAAGGAGGGGTGGGGGTGGGAGCAGGGATCAGGCGCCCTCAGGGTTTTGGGGTGGGGAGATGAGGGCACAGGCCATGGTGCTCAGCGCTCTGCTGGGAGCCAGCACTTGGCTTGAAACCCTAGCTAGAGTTGGCTCTGTTTCTTTTTTCTTTTTTCTTAATAAGGTCGAATCAGAGTGAGTCAGAAGAGCCAAGTTTCCTGTTAGGCTGTGTTTGAATAAACTCTGGTCTGAACAGAGCTTGGGCCTCTGCTCAGGATCCCTGGGCCAGGACTGTGGGCCTGCCAGCCATCTCAGCTGAGGCCAGAGCTCTGGGGTCTACAGAGTGGCTTCAGCCAGGGCCCAGGCCTAGTGGGCCACTCCCCAGGGAAGCTGTAAGATCTCTTGCAATCTCAAGGTCTTGCCTCAGACCTGGGGAGAAGGGCAGATAAAAACCTTTCTTGTGGCAGATTTGGGAAGAAGAAATGAGGGGATTATGAACAATATCCAGCACAGCGCCAGACATATGGCCACTGTTTTCTTCCTCTTGACTAGTGAGAGAAGGGAGGAGTTTATCTCTGAAGGTTGGCCTGCACCTCATTTTCTCTGTCCCTTGATTGTTTTTATCCATCTTCATCTTTCCTCGCCCAGGAAGGTTGCTGTTCATCTTTCTTAAGGACAGGGTCTCTCCCTGGCATGGAACATGCCAATTAGGCTAGGCTGGCTAACCATGGAGCCTGGGGGACATTCTCATCTCATTTTATACAGAGCAGGGCCTCTCCCTTTCCTCCCTTTCCTGGAACCCAGGAGAACAGTTCTCTGCCTCAAAAGCTGGCAGAGTCTATGCATTCCTAGGTTGAAACCTGCAGCCCCGGGATCTGAAGGAGACCTAGGTCGGGTATGGAGGATGCAGAGCACAGGTCAGATGAGAGTTTGGACTCACCAAGCTAGACTGGGACATAGATTTTTTAAAGGGGAGGCAGCTCCTTTGCCCAGCCCAGACCCTGCTGCGGTCCTCATCCACAATTTTAAACATAGGCATGTGACTGAGTGACTGAGGCATACTGCCAGTTCTTGGCACTAGGAACTAGACTCAAGAGACCTTTGGAGGACTTGTGCAAAGCTAAACAAGGTGTATCTACTCTGTGCTCAGTCAGCTCCATGTCAGTGTCCCCATGGAGCACCATTATCCTGTGGCCCTGAGATGAAACTCCAGGACTTGGGGCTGTGGACATGACTCAGTAGAGTGTCTGCTTTGTAGTAGTTGAGGACCTGAGTTCAATTCTCAGAACCCATGTGAAAAGAGCTGGGGGCTTGTTTGTAGTCCCAGGGATAAGGAGGAAGAGATAAGAGGATCCCTGGGACTTCATGTCTTGTCAGCCTAGCCTAACTGGCAAGATCCAGGCCAAGAAGAGACTCTGTCCCTAAAAAAGGCAGACAACATCTCTGGTCATCCAGTACATGCACACATGTGTATGTACAGTGCACACCTTGCTTCCCCACACACGTGTGTACACCCATGAAAGAAACTCTAGGTCCTGGGAAATCCATGGGGAAAACAAGAAGGCAGCCCCAGACTTGCTCAGTGGAGGGTTAGGGAACAGAGAAGGGGTAGGAGTTGTGAGATGTCCCACTGCTTTGTAGAAGAGGGGACCAGGGAACCAACTGTGCATCAGACTTTTCTGTGGTGAAGGGATAAGGACAAGCCCTGAGAGCCTACTGTTCTCTGTCACTCACACTGGCCTGCTGTGTTCTCCTGTCCTCCCTGTCACTAACTGCCCAGCACAGGAAAGACCACGGATGGAATTTGTACTGAACTGGGACTCAAAGCTGGTGGCTGGGGACTATGTTGCCTCAGCTGCTGCCTTTGGAAAGTGGGCTGGAGGAAGTGCTGAGCCAGGAGGCCAGGGAGCTGGCACAGGAAGTGCTGAGTCTGCAGGGAGAGGACCACCAAGTGACCACTGCCAGCTGGGCCCTGTGCCCGCCCATCCCCCGCAGCCACATCTGGTGCAATGGTGGGGGGAGTGGAGGGACTTTGGTTGGTCCCCAGAGCCAAGGCAGTCATGGAGGGGGCCCAAGGAGGGGGCTGAGGCCCTTTGGTTTGGAAATGTCTCTTTAGGGCTGGAACTTTGAAACAGAAGGGGGAGGGGTGAGCCCTTTTCAAGGGCTGATGGAGTGTTGGGGGAATCCACCCTCCTCTAGGAACCAAGAGAATTCTGTGATTCTGACCACTCCTACTCAGTTTTCCATCCCAGCTCTCCTTGGACCCCTCCTGAGGGTTGTTGGAACAGGATAGTGTGAGTGAGCATCAAAGCCAGACTCCATGGAGGCAGGAAGCCTGCTTGGGCTTGGTTGTCTTCATACTCCTCCCTTGAGACACTCTCCCCTGGTGAACAATGGTATTGCTCCTCACCTCTCACCCCACCCAGAATTGCAGAAAGGAAGCTGGTGAGGAAGGGGTAGGAGTCACTTCCAGGAAGCCTGTACTGGTGGAGGTACTTTGAGTGATTGCTGCAGCTGGGTGGGAGAGCCCCATCTGTCAAAATTCTGGAGATGGACATGGGCCAGCAAGGGTAGGACGAAAGAGGCAAGAGAGCTCCCTGTCCAAAGGAGACTGGCAAAAATCAGCAAGGTGCCAGGCCCTTAGGCAGAACTTTCAGAACTCTTGCGGAAGCAGAGAAACTAAGTCTTTCTGTCTCTCTGTCTCTCTCTTTCTCTCCCTTCCTCCCCCTCCCCCACTTTGATTTTTGTCTCCCTGTCTTTAACTTTCCCTCTGATCTCTCTGGGTTTCTCTATTCACCTCCAGACTCATCCATCCAGTCACTTGCTAGTGGTGTCTCCATGTCTGTCTGTCTTTCCATCTCTTCTCCTGTCCCCATCACCTCGTGCTCATTGCTTCTGTGTGCCCATGTTTCTCCCACATCTTCCTTCCTTGGTCTACTCGTTCAGTATGTTCCCTGGGTGGCTGCCCAGTGCCAGGCCTTTGTGCTGGCCATAGGAGTTAAAGAGACGGGGCAGAAGCACCAGGTCCCTGAAAGAGCCCCAGTCTAGTGAGAGTGACAGCTCTGGGGAGAGGTGAAGATGGGCATTGCACTGGCTCTCTGTGACCTTCGAATGTATGCATGAATAGATATGAGCCTCTCTGTCTCTCTCTCTCTCTCTCTCTCTCTCTCTCTCTCTCTTTGTGTGTGTGTGTGTGATGCCTGCTTACAAGTTGAGATCAGCAGTTGACATTGGATGTCTTCATCAGTTACTCTCTATCTTATTGTTTCACTTACATTTATTTATCTAATGCATGTGTGCCATGGTACGTTTGTGGAGGTCAGAGTTCAGCTTGCTGGAATCAGTTCTCTTATTCCATCATGTAGGTCTCAGGAATTGAAGCCTCAGGCCCCCAGGCTTAGCAGTAGACACCTTTCCCCTCTCGGTCACCTCACTGGATCACTTCCCCTGGGTTGGCTGGACAAGCTGGCCAGCAAGCTCCAGTTTTCTACGTGGGCACTGGGTAGCTGGGTACAGCTCCTCAGCAGCAAGTACCGTCACTGAGCCACCTCCCCAGCCCCTTTCCCTTCATTTTTTTTTTAAAATAAATTTTTATTTTTGATCACAAAACAAACCCATTAATTATATAAAATTTACAATTCCTAGTAAGAAGTAAGGAAAACAAAATACCCTGAAGCCTCCTCTGTACTTGGTAGAGTGCACTGTTCCAGGCCCTTCCTCCCACTCGCTCAAGCAGCCAGCAAGACCACAAGGTCTGTGCAGTACCAGCCAAGGAACATGTCTCTGTGTCTCCATCAGGATATCATTGGGGATCAGGGCCACTTCGGTAAAGGGGAGTCTGAGCCTTTGTTCCCCCAGATGCCCACTGCTAGGACCAGGGGGGCTGGCTTCGATCACCCTTAGCTCAGTCTTCAGAACCTGAGCCTGAGCCTGCAGGCTGATGCCAAGTGGCTTTGAAGGCCACTGTGGCAGGTGTCTTCTCCATTGCTTTTATTCTATTGGCATGAAAAATAATGAATTTCACTATGGCATTTCCATACATATACCATTGAACTCTGCTCATAGTTACTGCTCCCCCTTAACCCCCCCCCCCACGTCCATTGGCTTTCTTCATTCAAACAGGCTCCCTTCTGCTTCCATGCTCCTCCCTGACTATGAGAAGGAACCTTTGTCTTTCTTTGCCTCCCTAGTAACCACCTATTTCTCTCCCCACTCTCTTCCTCTTAGACCTCTTCCTCCCTGTTCATGTCTCCCTTTATGTTCATGCCATGTGTATGTATGATGGGATTCCTCACTGGATTCAGAGTAGCAGTTTGCCTAAACTGGCTAGTCAGCAAGCCTGGGATCCTCTCCTCTCTGTATACCCAATGCTGATACAGGCACACACTGCCATGGTTGGCTTTCTGATGTGAGTTCTGGGGGATCAAGCTTGGATGCTTGCACTTGCAAAGCAAGCACTTTACTGCTTCTGAGTTAAGGTCCTTACACTTTCTGGTTATTTCCCTGGCAACTTCTAAGAACAGTTCAAGTTGTTCTTGGCACCTGGATACATCTCGAACTAGTTTTCTTAGATGAGTTAGATAATATTCCTTTATTGCTTATCTTAATTTTCTTATTATTTTATATGTATGGGTGTTTTGCCTACAAGTATGTAAGTGCACTACATGCATTGTACTGGAGGAGGCCAAGGGAGGGCGTTGAGTCTCCTGGAATTGGAATTACAGCTGTTTGTTAGTCACCATGTGGGTTTTGGGAATCAAACCCTGGTCCTCTGGAACAGCAGCCAGTGCCCTTAACTGTTGAGCCATCTCTTCAGCCACTAGATGAGGTGTTTTGTTTGTTTGGGTTTTTAATTTTGAAATGGAGTGTTCTAACATACTATCCTCTTCCCTTAGCCTCTGAAGTACTGGAATTATGGGTGTACACCATAATACCTGCCTTAGATTTTTTCCTCTATGCACATGAGCAGACACAAGTATCTCTGGGAATTGCAATTGGGTTAATCTGTAGATTAATTTAGTGCTAATTGGCCTCTTCGAAACAGTACTTCCACCCAAGAGCACAATGTATCTCACACTACTGAGGTTTTCTTTTTTGTGGTTATTTGGTGAGTTGTTCCATAGATGAATGTTTGTGCTTGGGCTTCCCCTCGTGAAGGAGCCCTGCCTGATGGGAGCCACCACCTTCTGTGGGGGCTACACCTGGTGACAAGTTTTGCAGAATATGGCAGAAGTGTTGAGGCTTTGCTTCTGAGTTTAGATTCTAGAGACTCTCAAGCTCTCCATCCAGCCCACTCATTTGATTGATCTGATGAAGCCACTGCCACGTTGTGTGGGCTGTTTACAGAAAACCCAAATGGCTAGCAACTGAAGTGGTCTCCAGCCAGTGGCTAGTGAGGCACTGGGAAATAAATCCATGGCAGTGCACACGAGAGCTAGTCCTCTTCCAGATGGGTTTCTAGATGACAGCTCGGCCTTGACTGACACATTGGATTATAGCTGAATCAGAGGCCAAGCTGTGGTTCCCGAACTCGGTGTCCGTGAGATCATTGGTATCACGGTTTTAAACTGCTCAGTTTTGAGGTAAGTTGTTATGCGGCAATGGACAACTCACAGCCCTTTTTATCCAATATGTTTTCTGACAAGTTGTAGGAAATGAAACCTCCAGCAGCCATCCCACAGCTATGTTGTATCGACCACTTCACCAACTCTGCTCCTTTTATTAGCTTGCATTAATTTTCTTTGTTTTTCTGGGAAGGCAGAATATATAGGAAAAAAAAAAAAAAAAAAAAAAAAAAAAACAGTTTCTGCAGGTGTAGTCTCACGAGACAGAAATGTGAACACCAGGGGAGAGAGAGAGCCATACTGCAGTGAGGCCAGCTGTCCGCTAGGTCCTGTCAGTTCTGGTGCTCTCTACCTGGAGGTGGCCTGAGCTCCCACAGGTGGAGGTCTCAGTTGCTCAAGACTGTCTCCTGCTTCAGATACCAGCTGGAAGAACAGAGTTCTGGAACTTCTCCCTGACCAGGCTCTACAGTGGTTTTCCCACCACCCTCTATGAACTACATGTTCAGCTAGGTGGAAGCCCTCCTCCAAGACCAGTATTTGGTGGGGCAGGGCGGGGTTGGGTGGTTGGGGTCCATGGAAGTTTAATTCTGTAGACATGACCATTGGTGATTACTGGTCACCATGCTAGGTCTTCCCAGTGACCATCAGTTCTCATCCTAAAGCTACCTGAAAGCCCAGCCATCAGCAACTTCTTTTTTTTTTAAATTTATTTTATATAACAAAGTCCATTTAAATGAAAACAAACATTTATAGACAATATTTGGGGATTTGGGCGTTGTTCTTTCCAAACTACTTCCTGCTGGTAAGGGGCACTGTCATGGGGGATTCGACATCAGCAACTTCTTATCACACCAGAAACATATCACTTTGGAGAGCCTGAGAGTCTTAGGGGTTCTGAGGCAGGAAACATGGCAGGTGACCAAGTGGATACTTCACAATATCACAGCAGCCACATTTGCAGATAATTGTCCCCAGTGTTTTCATTTATGTCCTAATTGCATTAAGTAGGACCTTTAGAACTGTATTACAAAACAAGATGGCTGCAAAGCATCTCATATTTAATTGGACCCCTTTCTGCTATTAGCTATTAGTTTGAGATTTGCCGTATTCCTGTGTGTATATGTGTATGTGTGCAATGGGTGTGCATGCATATGTGTGTACATGTATGTGGAGGTCAAGGTCTATGTCTAGTATCTCCCTCGATCATTCTTATTTTTTGTTAAGATTTATGTATATTTATTTTATATGTATGAATGTTTTGCTTCCATGTCTGGGCACTGTGTACATGCAGTACCTGTTGTGGCCAGAAGAGGGTGTCAGATCCCCTGGAACTGGAGTTACAAACAATTGTAAGTCACCAGATGGGTGCCTGGAATTGAACCCAGGTCCTCTTCTATCCTCTTGTAGAGCAACCAGTGCTCTTAACTTCCAGCTCCACTTTTTTTTTTTTTGTTTTTGAGATAGGGTCTCACTCTATAGCTCTCACTAGACTAGGCTGGCCTTGAACTCCAGAGATCCACTGAATTAAAGGCATGTGCCACCACTCCCAGCTTTCTACCTTATTTCTTAAGACAAGATTTCTCACTGAATTCAGAACTCACAAATTGGGCTAGGTTGCCCAGCCAGCAGACTCTGGGGCTGCTCCTCTCTGTTTTGGGATTGCAGACTCATACTACAATGGCAGGCTGTTTTGAATGAGTTCTAGCGGATCAAACTCAGGTCCTCATACTTGCTCAGTAAGATCTTTACTGACCGAGATGTTTTCCCAGCCAGAGATTTATTATGGTTCATATTTTGTGAGATAATTATAGTTTGGCTTAACGATTAGAAATAGTTAAGTTTTCCAAACTTCTATTCAGCATGAGAGATGTTCTTTTCTCTTGTGACCTGTGGCAGCGATAAATCAGTTTGCCGCAGTCCCCTATAGAAACATTATGCTTCACAGCAATGCTTGCTGAGTGTATTCTTTTCCCCCACATTTTGTTGGATATAGGTTGAACTTAGTCTGATTGTGTTCTTACTAGAAGTTGGCACCCCGGTGAATGAGATTGCTGTATGACTCATTCATTCACTCTGCTTTGTACCATTTATTAGGTTTTTGCATCAGGCTTATTCAGACACTATAGAAAGAACCAGGAAATCTTTAAGGCAGGGTACTGTCAAGGAACACCCACCAACAATGGCTAACCTGATGAGCCCTTACCAAAGAAGCAGGCTATACTAGTGCGCTTCAGGCTAAGAGGGCAAAGAAGAGATGACAAGGTACTTGGGGACCAGCAACAATGGGACTTGTTACAATGCCCGAGGCTTCAGGGACCAGAGGAGGAGCCAATGTGATGAAAGTCCTGGAAGAACTGAAACCTTGGGTTTCAAGGAAGAGCTGATGCTGTGAAGGGACAAAGCTATTGAGTGCCCAAGAGACAGGACATCCAAAGAGGCAGGCAGAACACACCACTCATCTCCTCCTGGGTCAAACTCATCTAGAAGCTAAGGAACCAGGGCTCCAGGGGACAGACGCAATTCACATGTGTGACAAACTGTGTGTTTAGCTCATGTGTTTAGCAGGTTTGTAACATTTATTTCCAGATCTTTTATATAAGTAATTTCCCACCCGATCATTTTTGTTACTATGGTTTTAGTTATTTGGATTCTTGCTTGTTTACTAAGGGCAAAGCTCTCCATTGAAGGCAGAACTGTCTGTGGCATATACCTTACATTCTGGCATGTAGGAAAGCCCTGTTTTGTTGTTTTTATTCATCAGTACACCTGGAAAATTGTTAATATTTTACATCCCAACAGTAAACCTTGTAGCAGACTGGTCATCAGAGTGCCCTGCCCTAAGCACTGGTCCTCCTGCCTGAACTATAAAACCAGATTTTATAGTCAGCTTAGACTGGAGGACTGTTCTTTACACTGGCAATTTAGTAACATGTGGACTGGGGTTTACAAACCCCAAGAAAGTCTCAGTATAGAATTTGGCCTTGTTTTATTTAATTTAGCATTTCCCAAATCCATTCTGTGGGATCTCTCTCCCAACTATTCATTTTAAGAAATGTTGTAGAATCTGGGCAGTGATAGCACACATCTTTAATCCCAGTACTTGGGAGTCAGATGCAGGAGGATCTCTGTCAGCTTGAGGCCAGCCTGGTCTGTAGATCGAGTTCCAGGACAGCTAGGGCTGTACCCTGTATTGGAAAAAGGAAGGAAGGAAGGAAGGAAAGAAGGAAGGAAGGAAGGAAGGAAAGAAGGAAGAAAGAAAGAAGAAAGAAAGGAAAGAAATGGTGGTCCACGCCTTAAGTCCCAGCACTTGGAGACATAGGAGCATTTCTGTGAGTTTGAGGCCAGCCTGGTTTACTTATTGAATTTCAGGCCAACCAAGGCTAGCTACAGGATAAAAGAGCCCGCCCGCCCCCATACACACCCCAGAAAAAAAGAAAAGAAATGCTGTAGATGTTTTCCCCATGTTACCTGATACATGGTGCTGACAGAATGATTTCTTTGCCATTAAAATTAAGGGATTCTTCTGGTAAGTTCTCCCCCTCCCTCCTCCCACTATAATGTCCTGACTGGCCCTGCACTCACTGTGTAGACCAGGCTGGCCTGCAACTTGCAGCAATCCTCCTGCCTCTTCTTCCCATGTGCTGGGATTATAAGCAAGGGTCACTGCGCTTAGCTATTTATTGTTCACAGCCTTTGGTCAGTGTGGTTTGGAAGTCAAGGAACTTTTCAGTGCTCAGGCTCTAGTTTATTCCGTCAGCTCAGGAGTGTTATTCTTCCTCTGCTCTTCCTGGCTCTCACTTTGTTTATCAGGTTTTTCTCTCTGCCATTTACCCCTTTGGGCTTCCCTTTTGTTTCCTCAGCGAATCTCTCATATCGGTGCTCCACATTCTCAGGTTCAATTTTCTGTCCTTTCAGTTCTGCCCTTTGCCATCGTGACAGAATTTTAAATCCCACTGCTGCCTTTCCAGCTTCATTGCAGGCTTCCTGTCTGTCCCTCCCCGTGCCTTGTCTCAGGTTTTACCCTCCCCTCTCTCAGCAGCAGCCTTCTCTTCTCGAATTTGATCCTCAGGGTTCAGGATTTCACAGACCTGAGTACAAAGCAGATGTCATAGGAAAGGTTTTATATTTTCATGAGAAATTGTTTGAAATTGTTTTCCTTTGCCCGCTGGTCCCCAACTAGTCGGCAGGGGCTTCTGCTCCACCCAGACAGAGATTGTGGACAGGCAAGGAGAATCTTCTCCCCTTTGTCTGTCTCTGGCCTGCAAGTACAGTGTCTCTGAGCTGGGAAGCGACTGAGGGCCTTGGAGAGCCCTGAGAGCTTCAGGCCAGCAGCTCCAGCCTCTGGACATCAGAGCCCTTTCTGGGTACTCTGGTTGGAGGCAGATTGCTCCAGGCTTTAACTAATGGTGACTATTGTAATGTTGGCTGTAGTATCTAGGTAGACCCTGCTAGAGTTACAGTTCCCGGTGGGCCTTGGGTGTTGGGACCTTTGGCTCACATAACCTCCAATAGAGTTTTCAGACCTAGAGCCCTGGGATCCTCGGCCCTTAAGGCTTGGGCAGCTCCTGGGAACTCTTCCAGTGACTGGAGTATACATCATCTTATCTCTGACCCTTCACAGCCTTTCCTTGCTCTCTTAAACCTTGGCTCTTTGCCTCTTACGCTGTGTCTCATAATTTTATAAAAATATTTATTGTACATGGGCATGAGCAGCAGCACACACAGAGTGTGGAGGTCAGAGGACAAATTGCTGAGTCGGTGCTCTCCTTCTCCCATGTGGGCCCAAGGATTGAATTCAGGTTGGCGGACTTGGCAGCAAACACCTTTATCCACTGAGCCCTGCTGCCAGCGCCCTCTTGTCCCTTCTCTGTGCTTCTGTGATTGCTTATCTCTTTTGCCTGCCTGGCCCCATCTTTTTCTACCACAATCACTCTCTCGAGCTGACTTTTCAACACTACTGTGTTACGAGCAGTTTTCCTGCCAGCCTGGTCCCAGAGCCACGCCAGCCCCAAATAACACACAGAGACGCTGTAGTAGATAAAACGTATTAACAGAATGACATCTCCCATCACTACTGCTGTTGCCAGGGCAGCTACTGCCACCTCTGCAGCTGCTGTCCCTCCCCTCCCCTCCCCATCTCTGTCCTTCCCTCCCCTGCAGCTGCCACTGCCTTGTGTTCTGTCTCAGCCTGCTTTACTAATGATAAAGATAAAAATAATCAAGGGAAAAACTCAAGAGGAGCCTTTTAATGGGCATAATGCTGCAACTTTGGAGCAGCACGGGAAGATGTCTCCAACTGACTTGAAAGCTAAGCTGAGGGGTTGAAGAAATGGTTCTTGATTTACAAGACTTGCTGCTTATACAGAACAGAAGACCTGAGTTTGGTTCCCAGCACTCACTCTAAGTCTAGCTTCACAGGATCTGACGCCCTCTTCTGGTCTCAGCTAGCACCTGCACACATGGACACACACACACACACACACACACACACAAAACAATTAAAGTGACCTGAACAATGTACCTATCATGGCACAGCTCTTCATGGAAGTGTAGGATTGTGTTGTGCACCAATCACACACCTTCTTGCTAGGCCATTAGGGAAGGTGTACCCCCCACACATACACACCTTAGTTTAGCTGAATATGACAGCAGGGTCATTTAGAGTTCACAGACACTCATCTTAAATTGCTGCCTTTTAAATCCTATATAGACTGTCTAGAATGGTCATGAGTGAAACATGTCTTCCGTGGTCCTTGCAGCTGTTAGAACAACTTCAGAGTGATTGTAAGGGCCCCAAGCTGTTAGGCTGCCTTTATGGTAGTCTGGCTGGTTGCCAGGAAGGCTGCTTGACTGACAGCTCCCCACTCAAGGCTACCAGGCATAATGGAAGGCCCTGTCAAATGCCTGCTCTTGACACTTTTAGTCATTCATAGAAAGCATTAAAAGAGTATTACAATAAAGACTTAATGGAAATCCAAAACAGAACTAACAATTCTAATAGCATTTCACAGTGCTTAGCAGTATTCAACTAACTCCCTGTCCAGGGAGGCAAGGTGGATCCCTTTGGTCTGTCTCACTTTGAAAGACACATCTATCTACTGTCATGATGTAGAATCTTTTCAAAGGCTCCCAGCATTTGTAGGTGTGTGTGTGTGTGTGTGTGTGTGTGTGTGTGTGTGTGTGTGTGTGAATATATCCCATTTTTTTTCACTTCATGTAAGGGCTTCCAAGTGCCATCCACCAGCTAAGGCCTGAAACTTAGAATTAAGGGTAGAAGGTGGAGAAGGTGGCAGAGGCAGGGGTCAGCTCAGAAAAGCACCTTACCTGTTAGCAGGGTCCATTCCATGTGCCCAGTGACCCAAGTTACCAGGCTGTTCCTCTAGGTATAGTCCCTCTAGAATTGTGCCCTCCCTTTCAGGGAAGGAGGAACATGGTCTCTGCAAGGAACTATCTCTGGAATATTCTGGATCATGTCTTCAGCCATGGTTACAGTGATTTATCGGCCACATGGGTCCCCACTCTCAGACTTTCCAGTCAGCTCCTTCAAAACATTGAGTTCTGTCCCAAGAGATATTGCCAGATGATACATTTTTAGCAAGCCCAGTGTTCTACCACCTGGCCTCCTACCTCAGGGACAGCAAATTCTACCAGGATCTCACCTGTGACTCATGACAGAGTTAACTGTCTGAGAAACGGGCACCACAACTCCATCCTAGAGGACAATAGAAACCATTCTCCATCCAGACCTTGCACATATTATAGAATCTTGGCAGTCCTGGTGTAGGAATGCCACATCCCTGGCTCTCAAGCCTGCTGGCTCCCCTGCTGATGACAGCTTCTCAGTAACGCCACTGGGATCTGGAGGAGGCATCTCTGCAGATCAGGAGAGAGCTTTGTGGGACTGGACTTTGGCATTATAGAAGTGTCTCTGTGCTGTGCTGGACTTTTCCACCTACCTGTTATAGAACTTCAGCTGGAACCCAAAGCTGAGTGCCAAAGCTGCAAAACACCAAGGTGCCATGTCCTGGGCATTCAGAGTTGCCTGTAGGCTGCTAGAGGGTTCCTGACATCACTTATGAAAGGACAAGGAAGGGAGTGGGCATGGAAAGCAGCCTAATAGTATTTGAAGCACTCAATAGTATTTAGCACTTAATTAACAGTATTAGTATTTACACATAAAGAGTGCAGAGCAGGGCTTGGGCAGTGACCACTTGCTCCCCTTGCTGTGTGAGTAGAACTGGCTTCCTGTACCTATAGTCACAGTTCATTTCTCATTCCCTGGGTAGGGCTGCTAAATTGGGGACTTGGTGCTATACCTCTGAACTTGTTGACCAGGGGAGAGGAGATAGGGGGCAATTGACTGGTGGAAAGAGAATGCTTTGTGAAGTTGTTGGCTGGAGCTGACAGCTGATGTCCTCACCATGGAGCGTCTCTCATGGGCCCTGCATGAAAGTCACAAGTCACAGAGATCATGAAGGGAAACAATCAGAGAGCTAGGGACCCTCTACCCAAAACAAGACAGCCACGTGGCTCCTGTTTCCTCCCCAGGCTCAGAGAGGCCTAGAAGGAGAGGAAGGATGGTCTAGATCAGGATGCCATGGCTTTGGGCTGTGTAGCTAGGATGGGGTTAGCCAGCTTGAGTGTGAGCAAATGTGGTAGTTTGAATAAGAGTGGCACCACAGGCTCATATATTTGATTACTTAGTCATCAGGAGTGGAACTGTCTGAGGAGGATTAGGAGGATTAGGAGGTGTGGCCTTGGAGGAAATTGGGGGTGGGCTCTGAGTTTTCAAAAGCCCATACAGGCTACTCTCTCTCTCTCCCTCTCTCTCCCTCTCTCTCCCTCCCCCTTTCTCTCCCTCCCTCTCTCTCCCCCCTCTCCTCCCCCTCTCTCTCCCTCCCTCTCTCTCCCCCCCTCTCTCCCTCTCTCCCCTCTCCCTCCCTCTCTCTCCCTCCCTCTCTCCCTCCCTCCCTCTCTCTCCCCCCTCCCTCCCTCTCTCTCCCCCTCTCTCTCCCCCCTCTCTCTCCCTCTCTCTCCCTCCCTCCCTCTCTCTCTCCCTCTCCCTCCCCCTCTCTCTCCCCCTCTCTCTCCCTCTCTCTCCCTCCCCCCTCTCTCTCCCTCCCTCTCTCCCTCTCTCTCTTTCTCTCTCCCTCTCTCTCTCTCTCCCCCTCTCTCCCCCTGTCTCTCCCTCCCTCTCTCTCCCTCCCTCTCTCTCCCTCTCTCTCCCCCCTCTCTCCCTCCCCCTCTTTCTCCCTCCCTCTCTCTCTCCCTTTCTCCCTCCCCCTCTCTCTCCCCCTCTCTCTCCCTCCCTCTCTCTCCCCCTCCCTCCCCCTCTCCCTCCCCCTCTCTCTCTCCCTCCCTCTCTCTCCCTCCCTCTCTCTCCCCCTCCCTCCTTC
Source organism: Phodopus roborovskii (assembly GCF_943737965.1). Classification (NCBI taxonomy): domain Eukaryota; kingdom Metazoa; phylum Chordata; class Mammalia; order Rodentia; family Cricetidae; genus Phodopus; species Phodopus roborovskii. Next base: position 34,982,850 of record NW_026126517.1, read on the forward strand.
TCTCTCCCTCCCTCTCTCTCCCCCTCTCTCTCTCCCCCACTCTCCTCCCCCTCTCTCCCCCCTCTCCTCCCCCCCCTCAGGATCAGGATGTAGCTTTCAGCTACTGCTCCAGCGCCCTGCACGCTGCCATGCTCCCCACTCTGATGGCCATGGACTGAACCACTGACACTGCAAGCAAGCCCTCAACCAAATACTTGCTTTTATAAGAGTTCCTTGGTTATGGTGACTCTTCACAGCAACAGGACAGTGACTCAGACAGTACTGTGACAGGGGTGGGAGAAGTTGAACAGGAGATCTGGGGATTGAGAGGGGACTGTTGCAATAGCTGAAGGTGACAATGGAGTTGTGGGCCGCAGCCTCAATGCCAGATGTCACCTGGATCCCCTTCATCCAGAAGAAAGACCAAGGGACATGAGAGCAGGCTGTTGGCCTCTTGATCTTGCTTCTTGCTGCTTTTCTTCACAGACTGGGTTAGTTCACGGGACAGACCTCTGGCTGTTTTCAGGCAATTTGTTGGTCCTGTTAAGGGGAAGAAGTGTCTCTTTGTGACCACTTCCTAGCGGGGCCTGGGCCAGATGTGCAGCACCAGGTGAGCAGGGCAGCCCGGGCAGCAACCTCAACTAAGGGGGAGAGCGGATCCCTGCAGAGAAGCATGGTGGCCAGACATGATTGGTACTCCCAGCAGAACACTGGCCTTCTGCAGACATGTGACACTGTCCACATCACCCACCTCCTGGGGTGTCATGCCACCTGCAGAGCCTGGAACAAAACTCCACCCTGCACCTTGTGCGAAGCCCATGGCCAAGGCAACATGACCATAATACCAGCCCCACTTTTATGCGACAGTATTTCACTGCCATGGCAACTATGCTCTTCCTGATTTTACAGATGAGGACACAGGCTAGGAACCCAACCACTCAGCTAGTGTGGGCAGTGAGGGCATCATCCTCCGTCTGTCTGGCCAGGGCACAGCCTTTCCGGAAGAAGTGAAACGTTGCCTGGCCCAGGGTATAGTTCTGTTGTTTGGATTTGCAGCCTGAGGCCTGTGTCTGTCACACTGTCCCTTGTGCAACCCAGAAGTCACCAGAAAGTCATTTTGAGCTCCTGAGGGGTTGGTAGGTGTAAGTATATCTTAACCGTGGTGACTTTAGAAACAAAGTGTTCCCAGATTCTCTTCTCATTTCTCCCCATTCCTCACTCCCTTTGTGTTTTCTCTCTTTCTATCCTAGGCTTGTTTGCAGTCTTAGGTGTCTTTCTAAGGCAGATGTAGGCTGCAGTCAACACTGTAGTCAGCAGAGGGCGACAAAGCCTCGTCTCATACCAGAGTCCAAGCCTGGCCCAGGATAGGAGAGCAGTGCTTCAGGCATTCATGCTAGGGCTCTGTGTTCCATGGATCTATACCTCCATGCCTCAGACTTTTACTATCCAATGGGACAGTATACCTGCACAGAGCCAACCAATATGCTTGTATTCTTGTACGTGCAAGGTTGCCTGTGTGTTTGTGTACTTGTTTGTGTCTCAGCTTGTATATTAGTGGTCTCATTTGTATCCACTCTTGTGTGCTTCAGGTATGAGTCTGTGTGTGTGGTTTTGAATAGCTGGATGTACCTGGCCTGTGTATTGGTGAATATCTGGGGATGCTTGTATGTGAATTGGCATGGCAGGAGGTTGTATGTTGCATGTATCAACTATTTCTGAGCTTGCTTGGTTTCATATGTGTATGGATGGTGGGGATTGGGTTGGGGTATTTGGTTCCCCAGGAAGCATGTATGATAGCTATGTAATGTCAAAGTCTGGGACAGAAACTATGTTATAAATGATCTCGGATTTCAATGAAGCCACTATTAGACGGCCTAATTCTAGATTCTGTTCTATTGTGGAGCAGGCAAGAATGGCTTTCCATAAAGGCAAGGGAACAAACAGCTGTCTATTCCTGCTCCTGTGCCAGGCCTTGGCTAGAAGCTCTGTGGCTGTTATCATGAATGACCATCCTAACAGTCTCGTGACATGAGCCATGCAATGTTGACCCCACCATAGAGGTGAAGATAACAGGGCTCAGAGAGATCTGGCACATTGTCTAAAGATGAACAGCTAGGAAATGGCAAAGCCAAAACTTAAACTCCAGTCTCTGGTTACAAAATCTATGCTGGTTTCACACTCCCAAAGGCTGGGCCTTCAAGCTGTGCCTTTTCCATCCCTGCAAAGATGGACTAGAGTTCAGCTCCGAGCATTCCAGGAGCAGCAGCTGCTCATGGAGAGAATGACTGAGCTGAGATATTAATGTTGATGGACAGTTCTTAGGAGTGAAAGAATAAGGGACTATATTTAGCTGTTTGCTGTGGGCTAGTTAGCTAGTAGGGAGAGAGAGAGAAAGAGAGAGAGATACATAAAGGGAGGGGAGAAGGGAGGAGGAGTGAGGGAGAGGAGAGATAGATAGACAGACAGATGGGAGAGGGGGGAGAGAGAGGGAATGAGACCCACTTGTCTTCTGCCTGGCCAAGTGGTTAAGGCCCTACCCAGTTCTCAGAGTTCTGTCTCTGCTGCATGGAATAATAATGGACAGGGACCATTTGATGAGGAACATACCTGACCATGTTACAAGCTAGTGAGGCAGGTGAGACTTTTCTGGATGTAAGGGTCTTGTTTTCACATGTCTGACATTGGTCTATGATTTATTCTGAGTGTGGGGATGCTGTGGCCTTATAGGCCAACACTTAACACAGCTAGGACACAAGGGACAATTTCTCAGCACTACAAGTATATCCTCAAGGGGTTCAGGGTTGGGTTTGTACCTCTGATTACCTTATCTCAGCTTCCCCTCCTTGTGGGTCAGGATATCCTTCTCCTACATCACAAATGGAGAGCAAGACACTTGCTCTTGTATGAACTGGGTCATGTTGGCCCAATCAGGCACTTACCTGGGGAACAGAGTCAAGGGATGCCTTCTCCCCCATTGAGCTTTCTGTCCCCCACCCAGCCTCACTTGCTTTCCTCCTTACCATACTTTGTCTCTTCTCCATAACTTGTGGAGCTGGCCCTCACGCTTCTCCTCAAGCTATCACATTCCTTCCCTCCACATTCCTTCCACCCGAAGACTTGAAAAAGAAGGCCAACAACCTGGGCAAAGGCTCTGGAGGACCTGAAATCCTTGACTATGAGCCCCCCCCCCCACAGTGACACAGCAAGGCCACATCTGACAGTGCCACTCCCTTTGGGGGGTCATTTTCTTTCAAACCACCACAGTGCTGGCTATTCATTTTTTCAGCCTACTTGCTGTTTCCATCAAATGATTATCATAATACACATGCTTTACTGTCGGGCCAGAACATGGAAGAATATGTCACTTAAGATTCAAAGCTATACATTAGCTTAGGTTGTAAGAGTTGACATGGGAAATCCAAGGCAAGTAACGTTGGTTGTTACATTCTTTTCTCAAAGGCAGGTTAAACAAACAGGCCAAGTACACAGTAGGACAGCTGTCGCAGGTAACCACAAGGTGTGAGGTCCAGCAAAACATACAGTCTGTTAGAATATGAGATGTTTTCATAGTATTGCATTGGCATGCCTTCATTTTATTCCCTATGTGAGCTATACTCCCAGAGACTTGTTGGGTGCAGAAGAGTGATGATTTGTCCTCTATAGATACATACATGATTTCATGGGTATAGACCCTGCTTAAAAGGGATCACAGAATTCTCCCCCTTTTTTGTCCTGAGTTGGAAGGGAGGCTTCATTCCAAGTTCTGGTCTTTTTTGGGTTAGCAACTGGTTGTGTCTCCAAAATGTCAGCATTTTTGCTCATAGTCAAACACAAGTCAAGTTATTGGGTTTAGGATTCAAGGACTAAAAGCCTAAAAACACAAACTGAAAATGAAATTTTGAGCCAGACAGTGGTGATGTATGCCTTTTATCCCAATACTCAAGAGGCCTCAGAGGCAGGGGGATTTCTGAGAGTTCTAGGACAGTCAGGTTTACACAGAGAAGCCCTGTCTTGAAAAACCAAAAAAAAAAAAAAAAAAAAAAAAAAAAAAAAAAAAAGTTCAAAGCCACAGGGTTCTTATTACCCATGGCCCATGGTTGGCTCCTCATGGGTCCAACCAGAGAGCCTAAACTTGACTCTTGATAGATAGTACAGTTTAGGTTTATGTGTACCTGAATCATCTCCTTCAATTTCATAGGGTTTCCCTCCAACTATTTATTAATCAAAAACCACATATTTTGTTAAACTTTCTGTCAAAACATCTACGTAAGACCAATTGTGAGAGAACTAAGGCTTTCTTGTACCTCAGTAGCAATTACAATGGCTTCCCTTGTCTTTTATAGTGTAAATGACAGGTTTTGGACTGACCTCTTGAAATGTAAAGCTCCCATAGGTGATAATAAGCTCCTCAGTACATATACTCCAACCAGTCCCCATCATCCCAATACTGGAATTAGTGATTAAGATCAGGAATGCTTGGTACCCATGGAGCTATAATCCTCTTTTTTTTCTATAAACAAGGTATACAGGAAAGTCTTGAGAAAAGACCCCAAGTTAGTAATATATATGGAAGTTGGGAAATTCTCTCTAGTATACTTTATTGGTTCTGGGAAAGTGGATACAATGGTACATCAACATTGCCATCTGCTGCAAGCGAGAGAACTCTCCAAGCGCCCTCCTCAGCCAATATTCTTGATCTACATAAGATATATTCAGTGTCCTGTAAACTTATAGCAGTAGTTGGCCCCCTGGTGACATAAGAAATTAGAGCAGTCTCGTGCTTCCCAAGACCAACAAAAGGGGATGGTTTCCAAAGAAATCACACTGTCTGTGCACACTGGAGGAAAAGATGTACTACCATGGGGACTTCAGCCAGGTGACAAAGGTCAGAAGATTCAATTGTAGAGAATAGCTTGAGTGGCCCTTGCTATGCCTGTATGATAACAAAAACCCGTTGTTATGACAGAGGCATACAAAATGCCCAGTACCACCATTACTATGACAGATTCAGTGTGGTTACTAAGAGATTAGTTAAGCATCCTGTTGCCCCAGGACACAGAGATTAGACCACAGTTCAAGTCCTCCTCACTCTCTAGTTTCCTGTGTGGTCCTCCTTTGCCTTTGAATACACTGAAAAGGGAGACATTTAGCATCCCAGTGAACAGGATTGCTCCATCAAAATGAGAAAAAAAGAATTTTCTCCCCTTTTTGAGATTATTTATGTAGTTCTCTGGCTCAAAGATATATCCCAAGGAAGCAGCCTTCCCATATGATACTTGGGACTTGGGACCATGTTTTATGGTTTCATTCTGTAAGGTGTATTTAAAACTTGAGTACAAGGCCTGTCATGGGCTATTTCCTCCATACTGAGTGTGAGGTCTCTGAGAGGTAGTTATTTTTAGTACAGTTACATCTTAGGGCAAAGCCAGTAACCAGAGAAATTAATGAGCTCAACCATCTTATTTAAAATAGGAACCACTGGATGTCTTGATTTTGTAGAATGAGACAGAAAAATTAAAAGCAGGATCGATGAGTTTACCTTGTTCAGGGCAGGCAAGCTCTCATGCAGTGGTTTAGGGACAGGATTCCTAGAGAGAAGGAGGAGGAGCCTGAGGAGTGTTCCAGGACATCCAAGTCAATGACCATCAAAGCGCTGCTTAACTTTGAATTTTGAAGAGAGCCTTTGGGATCTTCCACTGGGCGTATTTCAGTAGGATCTTCTATTTTGAAGTCACTGGTTTTGTCTTGGAGATATGACCCCAGCTGTGACTCCCTACAGCTTGACAGACATCATGTGCTCAGGACTACCTGGTAAGGTCCCTCCCACTGAGGACCCTACTGTTCTATGGGTCTTTCTTTTCCAGATCTACAATCTTTGTGGTCCCATCCTTTGGACTTGGAATAGCCTTGTTCCTATGTTCCTTAAAAACTCAATAGACTTGTCCTAGGTTCATTAAGTATTGAGTCATCTGGTTGACCTCAGAATCTAAGACCAGATCTAGTGTGAGAGAAGCTCTTCCATATAATAACTCACAGGCACTGAGCTTGGTGTCTGATTTTGGAGGTTTCTAATGTTCATGAGGGTGATATCTAATAGTTTTAGGCATTTTTTTGCAGAGGTTTCCTGGAAGTTTTGCTAGGATCTGTTTAATAGTTCAGTTAGTCCTTTCAACTTTGCCTAAAAATATGGCCTCTAAGCAAAGTGTCAATATCTATGTTTATATCTATCCCAGAGTCCTAGGTACAGACAAGGTTATCTATAATTTAAAGGATGGTTTATTATTGCTCTGTAATGAGAAGAGACAAAACCTTGGGATTATTTCCTCTGATATTGGGGGTGGGGGCTTTAGCACTTCAGAGGACTTTTCAGCCCCAGTGGAGAAAGCCTTTGAAATGAGGCATCTACAAACACTAACAGACACTTGACATTGGCATATAAGTAAAGCCTGTGTGCCAGGTCTCACCTGGCTAAGTGCCTCCTCTGGGTTTCTTAAAGATGTAGAGGAGGATGAGAATGGCCAGAGTTGTAATGTATGCAGAATGCAGGCCTGACACCCTCTTTACTATAGAGGTCAGTCCCTGCTCTAGGAACAGTTGAGTTCCCATTTCTAGGATAGCATTTCTCCCCCAAGTGGTCCAAGTCATATATTCCCTTAATTATTTTCCACTGGAGAGTGGGGGCAGGAGGTATTGTTCATTTTCTACACTGATCCATGATCCCCTTTGGTTGCTCCTTGTTTTAGAGCCCAGAGTCTCTCCCAGGAGTATGTTTGGATTTATATAACCCTTCTTCAGCAGGACAGTGATAACTCTTGGGGAAATCTATAAAACTGTTTTGTGTGTGTGTTTTTTTTCTCTTTGTCTGGAGCCTATTTTCTTGGACCATGTTCCTCTGATAGCCCTTGCAATGAATGCTGCCACTTGTTTGGAGAGCTGAATAGCTTCTAATAGATCTAGAATCTCTAGTTCAGGTTTTATGGGTAAGCTGTTGGCTATTAACAGTCCTCTCTCACTCCTAGAGCTGGAAAGATGGCTCAGCAGGTAAAGGCATTTGCTGACAAGCCTACAATATGAGTTCACTTTCAGGAACCAACATGGAAGGAGAGAACTGACTTCCATCAGTTGTACTCATGCCTCTGAACACAGGCCATGGTGTGCGCACATACACAAAATAGTTAAGTAAATGTAATTTAAAAACCACTCCCCATTCTTTACAGATGGTGTGTAGACATGCAAGACCATGAAAGAGCACTTCAAATCAATGTGAATCTTTTCCTTTTCCCCAGAATGAGCCTCCTTGTTAGAGACATTAGTTTGGCCTTTTGTACTAGAATAGAAGTATTGTAATTTAAGAAAAGTGATGCGCAAGAGAAAGATGCCATGCAACAGGTTCAAGCAGAGTTTTTTTTTTTTTTTTTTAATTAGGGAAAGGGATCATAAAAAGGGGAAAGGAAAGGGGGGGTACAAACTTTGGAGACAGGAGCAGCAGGAGAGTGGAGAAAGGACAGAGGGAGAGCAGGGAGAGGAAAGGAGGGGAAAAGACAGAGAGAGGGAGAGAAGGAGAGAAGGAGAGAGGATGGGAAGTAGGCAGGGCCTTTTAAAAAGGGAACATAGTGAATGTGCACAGGTGGTGCTCTTAGTGGCTGCAGCTGAGGCCGTATCCTGTCAGATCCCAAGGATAGTCCAGTACAGATGTCTGATTACTAACAAGAAGGGATTTGGAGAAGCCTCAAGAATTGTTTTCTTTCTGACCACTGACTATCCTGACTTATGTTGTCCTTTTATAACACAACTTCTGCCATCAGTAAGTCAGATCCTCTCTGGATTATCCAGGGGCTAATCATTTACTTTAGGGCCTGGCATGGGTGAAGAGGCTCTCAGTATAAAACTGTGCCAGATACAGAGTTTCCATGGTCCCAAGTGAGGCAGGATTTAGAGTGTCACACATTTTGTTAGTTACCTTTGTGTTGTCTAGAAGAATGGCCTGACAATTTGCTGGTCTACCTCCATTAACTATACTTATTCCTCTAATTCTAGTATGGCCTTTACTTAATGGAGTATGAAGGCTTCTAATAGTTACCTCTAAAGATAGCTCAGAAGTTTTTTTTTTTTTAAAAACTGGCAGAGCTATGTCTGCCACAGCTCCTAGAGAGGGGGCTCACTCTCTGATGCTACAGCATCCCATTTCTTTGATAAGTAGGATATATATATATATATATATATATATATATATATATATATATATATAATCCACATATTCAGAATGGTTCTTTCTGGCAAAACAAGGTCTCTAAGATGTGTCTTTGGTGGGGAGTAAATTCCCTCTACCCCTACCACACCTTTAAATCAAGAGGAAAGAAGAGAGTTCCAGGGGAAAGGCAAAGACTCAGGAAGTGGTCCCAGTACCTATTAAGCAGATTGAGTTTCTTACTTGTCATGTCTGGGGTAAATTCTTCAACAAAGTTCAAAATATCAGGACTGTAACAAGCCTGCTCCCTGTAAGGTGGCCATGATATTTCGATTGGACCCCATTTACTTTTTGAATGGGAGTTATCCACCTTCCAGTGCCAGGTCCTTAATTAAGTTCATACTCCTTGGAGATGACTATAGAGGTGACAGGCAGTCACATGCTCAGTGGCCTGGGCTTTTGTACTTAAAGCAAGCATGAGTGTGACCTTCTGGACTCTGAGAATCAATATGGGGATCCCTTGGCAGACAGATCTGGCCAATAACTCCCCCAAGGGCAAGCACAATCATTTAGGTTCTCTTCTCTTCTCTCATGTCCCAGTAGTCTCCCACAAGACCTTGGTTGTTGAGATTGAGAAGGCAATGTTCAACAGCTTTAGTTCTGAAGTGATCCATGGTTGTCAGAGGCTACCTGCTAATAAAATGCCTACCTACAAGGGCTTGTCCTCTGGGGGGAATGAGGAATCTTGGTTGGTAAATTTCCCAAGAGCCTCAGATAGCCTGAAGAGAAATAAAGCAGGATTTTGTTCCCTTCCTTGAGTGACTTCATTGATTTTGTCATAATTAACAGATTTAATGCCATGTTTCATTCTTACAGTAAGGCTTTTTATCCTCATTTTATACTTAGGAGTTCCTTCTGGGATGCTATAATTCTGATCAGTGGGTTCTTGCTCTAGAATAGTCTATACACTGAGCTGTGGGCTCTTGCTGTAGAATAACCTGTACACTGAGCTGATGGATATTAGACATTAGGACTTTGAGAAAATAACTCATCTGCATGCTTTTTATTTATTATTATTGTTATTATTATTATTATTATTTGGTTTTCCAAGACAGGGTTTCTCTGTGTAGCTTTGAAGCCTGTCCTGGAGCTCACTCTGTAGACCAGGCTGGCCTCAAACTCACAGACATCCACCTGCCTCTGCCTCCCCAGTGCTGGGATTAAAGATATAAGCCACCACTCCCCACTTCCACCCACCCTTGGCTATCTGTATGCTTTTTTAGTTTCCTTTCAGATCTTCCATCTCCCTTCAAGAGCACAGCAACTAATCAAGACTGGGTACAGGTCTTTCTGTTTTTAGTTCATAAGCAGAAGTTAAGGTATGTAAATTACTGGTAAGTCTGGATGAGTCTTCAAAAATGCTTCAGTACTTACTACATTTTTTTGTCTGTGACTGAAAAGGGGATGTGGACTTGGATTGGCTCCACAGGAACAGGCACTTCTCTTAAGGGAGTACCATGAACACAGGAGAAGATAGTCAAATAGAGGATGTACTCCCAGTATGCCTTACAGGGCTTGATTCCCTTTTGTCTGGTGACTTGGGTAGATGGGGGGAGGGTGGAATGCAGATGTAGGATGGAACTCTGTAGAGTGGAAGGAGACACTACTACCTGGCTCTGTTGCTTGTTGTTTCTTTTTTGGTAAGTAGAGTTTAGACATAGATAGGGATCATCTAAAATAACACAATTTTGGTTTTTCCCCTTAAGTTTTTCTTTGCATAGCTCCCTTTTCTGGTAGGGAGCCACAGAAGTCTGAATACAAGACACATTGGATGCTGTAGGATTATAATTTAAAAGGCTTCCATCCTTTGGCCACACTTCCCCTGTTATCCCAGTTGAATTGAGGCCAGACAGTATTACAGTAAAATATCAGCCTCTTTTTCTTTTGGTTCTCAGTATTAAACTTGTCCCATCTCTTGAGGATACAACATGGGTGGGGAACACAAGGAAACTGATGGGGAATTTCCCATCATGATCCCAAGGAGAGAGGAAGACGAGAGCTTCTAGAGTGGAAATAGATACACCAAGACCACACAGCTAGAGAACCCTTTCTGTCTTCAGATTCTACAGAATAACATCCTTGGGGATGTCCCCTGAGCATAGCCACAAACAGATTCTACATGCTGGTTTGTGCTCCATATACTTTTGAGATTATTCTCCTTCAACCTGGGATCCAGTTGCCCCTCCCCCCGGGTCCCAAAACACTGGATCAAAGTCCCTTCTATCAGCATCTCTGAGGTATTTCCTTCATCTCAGTAGAATACTATCTCTATATAAGAAACTCTTGGAGGGGGGGAAGAAAAACAAACAACCCTCACCCAAAAGAGTGATACCATAAAACAAAACATTATGCCTGAGCTATAAGGCTGTTAGTTTTGGACAGAAGACAACTTGCTTGTATGAATTGCTTTGGCCCTTTTGTTTAAAAAGGCACTCAGATTAATGGTGTAAGTATGGGACCTACTCAGAAGAGCACTGGCTACCTTTCCAGAGCATTCAGGTTTGATTCCCAGCACTCACATGGCAGCTCACAACCATCTATAATCCCATTTCCAGGGGATCTGATGCCTTCTTCTGACCTCCAAGAACAATGGCCACACATGTGGTACACAGACATACATGCAGGCAAAATACTCATAAACATTAAATTTAAATAAAAAAACATGCAAGTGGGTGGGTCTTTCCTACTTTGCTTTAATTTTATTCCTGGAGAATTATGTCTGTCCCATGGGAACAGGACTGCGTGCAGTAAATGAACAGTCAGGAATTTAACAGAGCAGAAGTGAGCATGGACTGAAATAGGGGTCTTGAGAAAACGCAAAACCTATTGTTTTAGCTGACTCAGTACCTTTTTCCTCAGGGAGGGGAGTTTAGCCTTCAGACAGAGGAACAAGATAGCACTCAGTCTGGATTCTTGGCTGTGCTGCTATAGTGTCTCACTCTTTAACTTTTATGACCATTGGGATGGGACCTCAGGTGTCAAATCCTTAACCCATTAGGGAGTATCCCTATGGAGAAGAGGAATGGAAGCCTGGGGCACCAAAAGGTGTTGGCATTCAAAGCTGTGGGCAGTAAGCTCTTGCAGGGAATGGAGTCACTATTGACTTTACCAACATCCCTTTACCTCTATCCCAGAAACCTTCAGGCAGGGGGAGCTCTCTGGGGAGGTTGTCTTAGGTATGAGGAGGAAGCAGGAAAGAAAGAGCTGTCTTAGTGGCCATGTTGGAATCCTTTCTGGGTCACCTGTTTCTGCGATCCTGGTAGGTATCTGGGAATGTAAGAGGAAGAAAGAAAGAAGCTAGAAGATGGGGATGTGTAAGAAGTACGGTTTTTCCGCCTGCCACCGCTGGTCTTGTCCCGCCGCCGCGCCAGCCCCAAGTAACACACAGAGACTCTGTATTTGATATAATGCTATTGGCCGGGTTACTTGTTTCTTATCTGCAAGTTCTATCTTAATTGTTAACCCATTTCTGTTGATCTATGTATTTCTCTTACCGGGGAGCCGGCTGGCATTCTGCTTTCTCCAGACTCTCCATCTTGGCTCCTCCTTACTACTTCCTCTTTCCTCCTTGTCTCCTAGTCCCTCCTATCTTCCTTTCCTATTGGCCAACAGTGCTTTATTCATTAACCAGTATGAGAAACATATACAGAATGACATCTCCCATCATCTCCTTTTTTCTGTCTAAATAAAAAGAAGGGTTTTAAGCTTAACATAGCAAAATATATAACACAACAGTTATCAAGAATCACAGTTAACAATATTTAGTCCATTAACATTTAGTAAGATTTGAAGAAAATATTCCATCATCTATTTTATCTAGTGAGTCTAAAGTCCTATATGTACCTTATCATTGAATCCTAACTAAGGAAAACTATAACCATAACTATCTGTCTTCAACTCCTTCAAGGACCACAGAAGGATAGTATATAAACTCTAGAAATGACAGAGACATCTAGCCTTTTCAGTCACCTGAAGTTCTACTGTAATCTTCCATCTTCAGCCCATAGGCCATAGTGTGTCTGGCAGACTCTTCAGCAAAGCAATAAACTTTAACTTTATTGGCAGTTTGTCATTCATTTTTCTCTGTGCCTGCAGACTGTCTGTTAGACTCTTCCATGAAGCAGGAACTCTGTAGCAATGTCCATCTTGCATCAGCAGTCACTTTTCTGTGGGTCCTGTATGTCCATTTTATACAGCATAAAGTCAAACAGTCCAGACAAGAGCAGTATCTTGTCCAAATGGCTAGTCTTGCCACATTGGAGGCAAACTCCATAATGAGTTTCTTCAATGTCCATCTTCCTTTCTGACACAGGTGGTGTTGCCAGGAGCAATTGTGCCTCATTGTCAAGAAAAACCCTAAACCATTTTAAATGCCATATTCTGTAGGTCTTTGAAAGGTTTGAAGAATTCCTATCTAGAAAACCTAACTCACCTAGCTATAAGTTTTGACTATTATAGGTAACTATCTAAAATCTGTACTAAATTATACATTACATTTTAAAATGAACTATATAAACACACAATACCTAAACAAAAGGAGAATATACACATCACAAAATTGACCTTAAATTGTATCAATAAATGAAAATCCATTCCAAAACAAAGTATTCATATCTATACCATAATCCCCTTTTTACCTTTAAAAAGAATATTGGTTGTGATCATTAACCATTTATAACCAAGTCCATTTAAATGAAAACAAACTTTTATAAACAATATTTGGGAATTTGGGCGTCGTTCTTTCCAAACTACTTCCTGTTGATAGGGGGCGCTGTCATGGGGATCCTAAGAAGATGCAGAAATCCTGGCTGTAATCTGCAAGGCTGCCATGTTCAAGCTGTTTTGAATGTTGGATCACCTGGTACTCTGTTTCAGGGGGTCTTGCTCAAACCACATTAGTCTGGAAGGAATCCACAGCTTTTTATTTTCTGTGGAAACAAAAATAGAAATCCTTTTCCCCAGTAACTTGTCCTTAGACTTAAATTTTTGAGTCAAAGCATTTTTAAAATATATAAATTGAATTAATTCAGCAGCATTTTTTTAACAGTTGTTTCCTCAGCAGTCAAACAATACATAGACAATATAATACCATACAGTAACCAGATTCTCTCTGAGCTTTTCATCTTTACGTGGCTTTATTATTACTCCGTTTCTTTTACTTTTTATTTTTTATTTTTTGAGACAGGGTTTCTCTGTGTAACTCTTATCTGTCCTGGAATTCACTCTGCATACCAGGTTTACTTTGAAATCACAGAGATCTGCTTGCCTCTGTCTCCCGAGTGCTGGGATTAAAGGTGTGTGCCACCACACCCAGTTCCTCTTGGTCTCTTTAAAACCATTTTATTTTTTTCCATGTCTACGTATATTTTAAAACACACGGTAAACCTTTAGAGGTTTTTCTTAATATGAATCTGTCTTACTGTAAATCTTTATCTTTTTCTGGCCACGAGTCTTTTATCTGGTAAACAACAACAGGGATGTACAAATGAACACCAGCAGCACAGGGAATTCTAGGGTGTGTGATCCCACGGCACTCAGTCATTGGGAAGCATCATCAATTGTGTGAGCACTGCCATTTTGTCTAGTCAGTCATGTGATGCTTGCAATCTTAGCTTATCTGATGATTGCACTCCTAGTGTTGTTGTTAATCCCACTGGGTGAGAATAAGACCACAATTTTGGGCCAAACTTTAATTGAGCTTTAATTAAATAAATACTGGCCAGGATGACAGACTGGCCAGGTCCATTCCTAGGTTCCCAGAAAATAGCAATGAGTTACATTTTTTGCAGAGGCTTAAAAAGCACACCCATAAGGCCACTGTATTTCCCATCAGGTCCAATCAGGGTCAAGATATACTTCCTGCCTGCATAACTCCCACCTTCATCCAATCAGGGACATGTATATATTCTGACATACTTCCTGCCCACATACCTCCCACTTACATGTGATTAAGTATATCCTGTGTAGTTGAGTCAAACAAACTTGCTTAGGGGAGTAAAACATGTAGCTTGTTAATCTCTCATAAACAAGAGCCTCTAGCATTTCAGGGACTATCTGTCCTTGGGCAAGAGGTTTACAGATTATAGACTTTTTGTTTTCTGGGTCTGTAGGCACAGTAAATAAAACTTAAAACAACTTTGTCACATCGTCACTAGCCAAGATTGAGATAAATGCACGTGGTTACTCTCTGAAGCCTGTGGTGGGGTCAGCCCCATGACAACCTGAGCCATCTACCATGGAGTTGGGAGTGCCAGTGGAATCCAAGCATCTCACAGATTAAAAGAGGACAATCATCTGGCAGCTGCCTCTTCTCTTTAGTGTGGGCCCAACAGCTGCTGTCATACATGTCTCAGAGGGTCTAGGGACTCTCTTGGGCCCCATCCATGGAGCACCATAATTAGGAGAGAGAAAAAGAGACAGAGAAAAATTGAATCTGATTTCCACAGGCCATGATTAATTCACCTCCAGAAATCTTCTCTTTTCCAAGTGCTCAGTGGAAAGGGAAAGAGGCCAATGGCCTTGTTGAGAGAAAGTCCAGATACATCTTGCCGTTCCATCATGGCTGGCTTTCTGAGATATCACAGGTGTGGATTTGACTCATACATCTTCCCCAGTGCCACTGAGTCCCACGGAATCACACACCCTAGAATTCCCTGTGCTGCAGTATTCATTTGTACATTACTGTCTTCTCCCAGTTCCTTTCTTCCTCCTTCTCAGATGCCAGGTTCTCCTGCCTTTTTATAACAAATTCTCCAGAGCCTCATGGACTTAGAGGAAAGGTGATAGTTTATTAAAGGAGAAATATAGACAAACTTGCAAGTGTGACAGACCCAGCCTGAGGCCCTGCTCCAAGAGAGGGAGAGAGAAGAGGTAGTGGGTGGTACAGCATAACCTTTTATGTGTCATTTACACGGTACTTGCCTCTCCCAAGTTTATATAAACTACCTGGGAGATTTTGAGCATGCTCCCTTGGTTGAATGAAGCCCAGGTGGGCTAGGAGCTTCCAGTCTTTTGATGTTGATATTGCCAACTGTCAAATGTTAATCTGTGAAATCTCCTTCACCTAATTCCCTATTCTCCAGCCGCACCCTCTCTTTGCTTTGTCATCCTTCAAAGTGACAGAGTTGAGGGCCGCTGGGACTCAGCTTCCCAGAGAAAGTGGTGAAGAATTATAAATTTACAATAAAATTTTCCTATCTATAGAAGCTGCATCACAAGCTCCCTGGCTCTCTGCATCCGAGTGGCTTAGACTCTCAGCAGAAGCCTGAGAGAAAAGCTTGGCTTCTCATCCACAGTGCCAGAGACCAGGAGGCTGCCTAGACCACCAATCCACAGTGTCAGAGACCACAAGGCTACCTAGACTACCAGCCCACAGTGCTGGATCCTGGGAGACTGCCTAAGCCACCAATCCACAGTGTCAGAGGCCAGGAGACTCACTGGGCCACAAATCCATGGTGCTAGAGCCTAGGCACTGGTCACTTCCACTCCTGAGTCCAGGAGTCCATCTCCTTCCTAGCATTTGAACAGGTGTGTGGCTTTCCAGTCATATTACCTGGATGCCTGGGGGCACAAGGACTCCTTGGAAATCCATCAGAACATCCATCTCTCCCCCCAGGCACATGATTCTGCTCTGTCCCTTGAAACATCCTCACAGGTATGACCTGAAACAAATGTTAGACAGTCACAAAGAGGTCCAGAGACCAAAAACTGGTAGCAGGTGGGAGGAAAGTAAAGGCTTCAGTGGCATGATAGCCACTGTCAATTCCTATGGTGTGATAGTCCCACCATAGTGGACTTTCGGCTCTCACCATGACACAATTAAATGAGTACTTAGGAAAAGATGGGCACATTTGATTTTTTTGTTTCAAGCCAGGACAAACTGATGTCCACACACTGTACACAATGGGGAAGGGCCTGAATTGCAGAACCCCAACCTTAACTATTGCTGAAGTCAAAGGCAGAGCTACCAAGCAGGACCCATAAATCCCTGTGTTCTTTTCCTAGCTTGGCTTATGAAAGGAGATGGGTGCCATAGCTCATGCCTGTAATCCCAGAGCTCCGAGGATTTGGGTGACCAGATAGGCTTGGGAGATGGTCTCAGGAATCATGAAGGAGCAAGGAAGTGAGACGGGGAAAGGTGGTGGATGAGAGTGGGTAATGAGCAAGCCACCCCTGGGGGCACCTGGGAATCGGTCCCAGTGGGTTTCTTACTGCAGAGCAGTCTCCAGAACCATCTCACACAGGGATGAGCAACTGGGGGCATTTGCCCACCAGCTCCTATCTCTCCCATTCAGGCTGCTCCTGCATGTTGATCTCCCCGGCTTTCCAGTCAAACTGACATGTGGACCAGTTTCAGGCCAAGACCAGAGAATGCCCTCATGAAGAGAGACCTGAGAGGCCAGAGTCTAAGGGTACCAGGCATGAATGGCAGAGAGCCTGTTACAATTAAGGCCCAGTGGTGTCGCTTGGACTGAGCAGCATGGGGTTGTTGTTTGGTGGCTCTGGAGTGGAGGAAAGGGACAAAAGCAGAGAGAAATGTGATTCTGAGAGAGTAAGAGGGAAGGCCACACAGACACTGTGCCATTCTGAGGAGAGCAGAGAAGGGGAAAACATCTCAGCCCAGTATTGGAAAAGATGAGCTGGGAGAGAGGAGCTAGGCCTGATGTTGGCCTGAACCAGGGGTAGCAAGTAGCTTGGTGGCCCTGCAGGAGCAGCCTCGTGCCACTCCACCGCTGCCAGCATGGCTTTGTGGCCCTCAGAGTACCCCGGCTACACTGATTCAGACCGAGCAGCCAGATCGATCGTTCAGCTGCCACCTTGCACTTTTGTCCCTTTCCTTGGGAATCCTGGAATGGCTCAGCATGACCCAGTTCTGTAAACATTTATTTGATTGATTGGACACAGACAAGGCCCCTGCTCTCCAGGGAAGCAGACCCTGTGCTAGGAATCACAGCTGCAGAGGTGGGGAGAATGGGGGATGAGAAAGACCTAACCAAGGAGAGAGGAGACGGTGGCATGCAGTGGCTGACAGATGTGAATGCAGAGGCTGTGGGGTGTGCCCCGCAGAGGTACCAGCAAGCAATCCCTGACCCCTCGGGATGCAGCCGTTCTGTCTGTGCTGGGGAAGACTTCATGGAGCTGCAAGGTCTTGAAAAGTCACTATATTTGGAGGTGTAGGAAAAAAGGAGACAGGCTGCTTAAGCTTTCCACCTGGGTGGGGCAGTGTTAACAGGATGGTGGGCAGGAGATGACAAAGAAAGGGCATAGCCTGAGACCAACTGTTTCCTTAACCCCAGAACCTGGTCTCTTATGTGGCAAAAAAAAAAAAAAAAAAAAAAAAAGACTTCTCAGGTGCAATTGTTAAGGATCTTAGAACGGGGTGGTGGATGGTCTTGGGTAATTTAAGTGAGCCCTGAATGTGATCACAAATGGTGGCAAGAAGGTGGAGGGAGGAAGGAGGAGCTATGAGGATGGCAGTAGGAGGTTGGGGTGATAGGAGAAAATGGCTCTGGGCCACAGACAGCAGGTTGCATCTAGAAGCTGGAAAAGGTAAAGACAAGCACTGGGGAGATGTTGCTGTGAGAGCTTGAGGACTGAGTTCAGATCCCCCCACCCACATTAAAAGCTCATAGTGATGGCAGATCCTGACTGGGTCTGGACCCTTGATGCTCTGGACCCTTGGCCCAGCATGTGTGCTGCCTCACCTGTGCCTGATCTCATTAAGCTCCACAGCTCTGGGCTCTAGTCCAGGAGAGGAGGGAGAGATGAGCAAAGCTGGTGGCTTGTGGCTTTCGAGTTTGACTTGTACCCAGTGAACAGACTCCCTTAATCCTGGGAAACCGAAAGAAGGATGGTGCTTGTGTGCCCGGCTGTCACTGAGAGCAAGTGAGGATTGACATCTAGTCCACGATGGCCACTTTTTGCTTGGCACAAGGGCACTGTCTGTTAAGGGCTGTATGTGCCCAGAGCGGGACAGCCTTGTTCTCACATGAGCTTTGTATTGGTTTTCAGGGTCTGTGAATTTTAAGCTGGCTTCAGCTCAGCCCTCAGATCCCAGCATGCCAAGCACAGAGTGTGTGGGCACACCAGGCAGGTCCACATCTGACTCACTTCCATCCAGAAGCCATTGATTGAGCAAAGCCTTCCAGGGAAGCTGCCTGGGCCCTCCCTGAAGCACACAGAGGGAGTCCTATAGATCCACTTCAAAGTCCTTGGCTTTTTTCTCTTCATAAACCTCTGGCACAAAGGCCTCACCTTAGGCTGAGCTCCCTCAGGCCAACTCCAGAAGGTTGCTGCCCACATCTCTAGCCACCCAGAGTAGTCACTTCCAAGCTCATGGTCTCCCTAGCTCTCCCTTCTCTGTCCTGTCTGTATGTGTTCAGATAAACATACCTCACATCTCTCCCCACTCGTGTGTGTGTGTGTGTGTGTGTGTGTGTGTGTGTGTGTGTGTATGATCACACAGCTAGCAATTCCTTCTTTTCTCTCCCCTCTGTCATTTTCTATCCCATGCCTCCCACTGCTATACCTTTGCCACATGGTACTGCTCTCAGGTCTCTTTCTTACCCTCTTCTTGCTACCACCTAACTTCCCTGGGATCGTTCCTGCCAACCAGGAGGGGTGTGGTCCGTGACAAGCATTCTGTGCTTAAACAGAATATAAGATAAAGCCTCTGCAGGACTGTATTCCCACTGTGAGCTAGAGGCCTAGAGCCAGTACACTGGTTTCTCAGGAGGACCTAGAACAACCTTACTAGATGAACTAAGGGCTAAACTCTCAGGTCACAACTTCAGGCTCCTCAGACCCTTTGGCCACAACTGCTATGGGATTCCTGGGAAAGCCCAGCCTGTAAGGCAGGCAGTATTATCAAGGTGAGCGCCAGAAAACAGAAGATGGCAGGTGTGGGTTGTGAAGACACAATTTCATGGGTGACTTTATATTGGCCATCTGTTGAAAGAATATTATGTGTATGCTGGATTAAATAAAATTGTCCACTTGTTTCTTTTTACTTTTTGTTTTGACAGGGTCTTTCAGTGTGATCCAGGCTGTCCTATTCTGCTGCCCCAGTCCTCCAAGAGCTTAGATTATAGGCCTGCTCCACAATGTCTGGTTCTTTTTTCTTTTTAAATATGGCAGTTAAAATATTTGTAAATACATGTATTCATATTTGTTTCTGTGGAACATTGCTGGCCTTAGGTTTGAAAGACATTAGAAAGGCCTTCTCATAGTGGGAAACAGGTTATGTGTTGGCTTCATCTCCAGACCCACACTGATCCTTGACTGTGATCAATGGCTAGCATCTTCTTGTAGCTGCCCCTGTAATCAGGGACAAGCCTGTTGGCAGTGGCTCATTTTCCTGGGAGAACAGCCCTTCTCTTAGATCTTGCTCTCTTCAAACCACCCCCAGTAAAAATGGGCCACCATCTGGTCCATCAAGATTACGGTCACAGCGAATCACAGTAGAGAAAGAAGAGAGAGAATGGTGGGGATGGGAGAGTACTAGGGGAGGGACTCATGTCAATAAAGAAGGTATGAGAGTAGACATGGTCCTCACCATACCTGCTCATGGGCTCTGGGGCTCTGGGGATCCATGGGATCCCTGATTCTGCACTTGCCCTAAGCATTTTTTCCTCAGCAAATCTGCAGCCAAAGTAGGTTTAATATCCCCGAGAGCCAGATACCAATAGATTCCTTTGTCCCTGCCCCCTCCCTGCAGCTCTCACCAGGCAATTAGGTTTCTCCCATTCTCCTCTTCTAGGCTGGGTAGAGTGCAAGGATAACCTAATGACTCTCAGATAATCCTGGAAGGGGGTGAGGGAAGACAGGCTCTCTTTTCTGGTGGAGTCTAGCACTTATGGAGGAGGAGAAGCACCCTTTGCAGGATGATATGTGGAAATGCTGGTTCCTCAGAAAGGAGCTGGCTCATTGAGAGACAGTAAGTACCTCTGTACTGTGGGAAGCTATCGGTCCTGGAGAGGTCCTCTGCTCTCACATTTGGGATGCATCTGACCCTTGCAGTGATACCTGGCGGTGATGACTAGCTTTAGGTAGTAACTAGACCGCTGGAACTAGACTCTTCCCGCTGCCTGGACATTAGAAGGCTTCCCAGCCTTCAGACTCTAGGACTTACACCATTAGCTCTGGTTGTCAGGGTTAGAGTCTCAGAATAAATTACACCATTGGCTTCCATGGTTCAGGCCTTTGAGCTTGGACTAAGTCACACTGTCAGCATCCTAGGGTCTTTAGCCTGCAGATGGCCCGACCCCATCATGAGAGTTCTCAGCTGCCACAATTGTAGAAGTTAGTCTCTCTATTAGTTCTACTTCTCTTGATATCCCTGACACTATTCTTCATTGTGACTCTTACCATGCTTATGTCTTCATTGGCATCCTTTCTGTGATGGCACCTACCTGAGCAACTGAGGCAAGAAGATTGTAAGTTCAAAGATAGCCTGGGTAACTTAGCTAGACCCCGACTCAGAGAGAGAGAGAGAGAAAGAGAGAGAGAGAGAGAGAGAGAGAGAGAGAGAGAGAGAGAGAGAGAGAGAGAGAGAGAGAGAGAAGAATGTCAGTTAATCAATAAACTTCTTTTGTGGCTGGCTGTTAGGGGGTGGATGGTAGTGGTCAGTAGGATGGAGACAGAAAGAATCTAGATTAACAATTTCTTTAGTTCTAGGAACCAAATTACTTTGGTTTTAGTAATTGTCATTGTTTAACCAAATTGGAAGTTTTACAAAACGGCATGACTGTGGTCAACAACCATCTGCATTTCCAACTGTTATTTACACCATTGTCTCTCCAGTATCTCCATTACCTTCACCATCCTTTTCAAAACCGCCATTCCTCCAAAGTTCAAGTGCCTGTGTAGCAATTTCCTCCCAAATGAAACATTCCTTCTAGGAGGGAAGTTCATTATAGTGATACCCATAGAATATTCTATTCAGCAGGAAAGCTTGAAGTAAACAACTCAGAAGCTTTAGGAAGTCCCTGAATCAGTCCAGAAGTACTAGATTCCTCCCTCCGTGCCGTTTATGTAAATAGTAAAGACTGTCAAAAAGATATTCTCCAACAAGCCAAGCTGCCTGAAGAGGCAAAGACTATTGGGTTACCTGGAATAGGTCCAGACCAACTAATTTGACCTGGAGGAAATGCTCTTTAATCTGTTGAGCTACCTGCAAATTGTTTCCAGTTTCCATGAGTTCATGTTGATGCAGCTTTCTTGAAGTCATTTCTGCTCCTGTAAGTAAACCCTCATCCACATTTCTGTAAGTAACCCCCAATAAACTCATTGGTCCACCAAATGAACTTTGGTGGTACCCTTACTTTGGTCTGTCATTAGTTCCCTATCTGGGAGAGCAGACATTTGCTCTTGTCTCCCTAGGAATACCAATTGGACTTTTGCAGTCATCAGTTCCCTGCCTTGGGTGAGTAGGTTTGTTCATGTCTCTCTAGGAATAGTGTCACACAACAGTGTCTAGCATTTAAACTGAGACCCAGACCAGGACCCATCAGAAAACATCTTGCCAGGATGATAGACACACCCAGACCTTTCAGAGCGGAGGATCAGCAAGCCAGGTGTCTAAACAATCTCCCCTCTTGACCCGAGAGCTGACCCTTCCTCAGGATGCTTCTAACAGGAGTCCATTCAGCTCTGTCAGCTGTGCTTATCCCTAAAGAGACAGCTGCTGCCTGGTTGAAGGATGGGGGCCATTAATCTGGGACTGCCCTTGTTTGCATAATTGTTGCATACATTTGCATCTATTTGTTCCCAGCCTCTGAATACTGCACTGTGGGTGTTCGGGTACAATTTGCATATCACTGCAGGTGAGGGTCAGGTCTTTAAGACTTGTGTACTTATTAATTACCCACCTCCAAGGGATTCTTTTATGTGGTTGTTCAGAAAAACCTTGGGATGCTTATTTCTAGAATTATCCTGGGGAGTGCTATATAGATGGAGGGGTAGGAAGCTTCAGGGCCTGCCATTGTGCCACAGTGAAGTTCCTGCTATCCTCTCCTGACAGGATCAGGACCCTGCTTCCCCACCTCTCCACCTAGCCATGCATGCCCACCTATTCCTGGGTCTCAGGCTTTGCTGCTTCAGATTCTATGTGTGCACTCCCAGCCCCCTCATGACTTCTGCTCACTCCTGCAGACTAACTTCTTAGGAACCCCAGAGACCCAGCTTAGCATGCACCCAACATCCACCTAATCCCTCCCCTCCCATCCTGAAGAATGAATGTCCAGAGAGCCTGAACTTGGACTACTAGGGGCCTTCCCCCACATTTACTGAAGAAACAACTGGCTTAAAGAAGGAAAAAAGATGGATGAAGCCTCCCGCAGACTCCTTACTTAATAGATTAGCTCTTCAGCATCTAAGCCCATGTGTGGATCCTCAATTACTGTACATATGGCAGTCTTTGAGACAAGGGACTGCCCCGAAGAGGACCAGATTATTAAGGAGGTAAGTCAGAAGGAGCCCCAAGACCTGGCCCCCACTCAACTCTAAGTACTATAGAAACAATACTTGTGTCTCTTTCATCCAAACAGTTGAAAATTGGACAGCAGACAGCTCCCAATTAATACTATCATTTATGTTGGTGTCCCCTCAGATTCCTATAGTAGAATTTATGAAGCATGAGGAGGTGGGTCTCCAGGGGAATGATTGCCATGAGGGTTCCACCTTTATGAGTGGGATTAGCACCCCAGTGAAAAGAGGGGCTGGGAATGTAGCTCATTGGTAGAGTGCTTGCCTAGCATTTATGTGGCCCTAGGTTTGATTCTGAGTACTGCACAAACCAGGCTTGGTGATACACACCTGTCATCCAGCGCTGAGGAGGTAGGAGCTGGAGGAGTCAAAGTTTGAGGTTATCTTAAGCTACATAAGGAGCTTCTGGACAACCTGGGCTACATGAATCACTGTTTTGTTTTTTAAAATTAATTTATTTATTTTTTATTTTACATGTCGATCCCAGTTCCCTCTCCCTCCCTCCCTCTCACTTACCCTCTCTGCCCCCATCACATGCACCCTGACCACCCTCCCCTCCCACCCCCCCACCCCAATTCCACATGTAGGGCAATGCCATCCAGGTGGGGTCATGTAAATCTGTCAAGTCATTTGAAGTAGAGTCACTGTTTTAAACAACAAAAATGAACATAGCAAAGTGTCATAACAACAGGTTATGGCAGAGGAGTGGGAGCTACAAAGATCTTTGTGTCCTGCCCCTAATCTCAGGCTTGATCTGCATGTGGATTGTTCAGTGTCCCGGATTGACTCCCCTCACTTTAAGACCTCACAGAGATTTTAAAGACGTTCTCCAGTAGGTCAGAGGATCCTTGAAGGGACTGTCTGGAAAGATGTGAAATTCAAGAGGGATCACAGCAAGACAGACTCTGGAATCACAACTCCTACTTCAGCCAAAGGGAAAAGACCGTAACCATCAGGCTCCAGTGATTCTTTAAAAAGTATTTTATTTATATATTTAAAAATGTGTGTGTGTGTGTGTGTGTGTGTGTGTACATACGTGATGAATACATCTACACCACAAATGTGTGTGTGTGTGTGTGTGTGTGTGTGTGTGTGTACATACATGATGAATACATCTACACCACAGCATATATTTGGCAAGGACAACTATTGAGATTCAGTTATATCCTTCCACCATGTGTGTCCCAGGGGTCAAGCTCAAGTTTTCAGGCTTGAAGGTAAGTGCTTTACCTTCTGAGCCTTCTTGCCAACCTCTAACGACTTTTAAAACAAGATTGTGGGGTTGGAGAGGTGGCTCAGTGGTTGAGAGCACATTATGCTATTCCAGAGGACCTATGTTTGGTTCCCAACACCTGTTGGATGGCTCATGACTGCCTGTCATTCTAGCTCCAGCGGACTTGATGTCTTCTTTTGGCCTCCTTGGGCACTTGTACTCACATACAGTACCCACACACAGACACTCACATACATAAACATATACTTAAAAATAAAAGTAAATATACATTGTTGGGAGTCATGTCTCAGAATGCTAGGACTTTTTTTTTATTCTTGAGCTGGGTAATATTGTACATATATTTTAACCAAAAGTCATGGGCTTAACTTATACCACCAAGCCCAAGGACTGTGGAAGAGTATGCATCTGCTGTTTGGTGCCACGTTTAAGTCAGGAAAATGTTTTATTCTGTATGGTTACTTGGGAAAATAAAAAGCATAGTTTCCTTCTTGGAGAACAGTTTTCCATGCAAGAATGCTAATCTATGTTGTCTTGTCTTGAGGACACAGAGCTGAGGAAAGCACATGAATTCACTCACGAGCTTTGCTGATGGCAGAGAAAACCCTGATGGTGGGACAGGGCCCCATTATTCAGCGCCTCCACCTCCATCAAAAATAACAGCTAAGAGACTCAGAGTCTCTTAGGATGGGAGGTTGTCACTTGAGAGGAGAAGATCAGGAAAATACAGAGAGCATAACACCTCTGAGAGGTGGTCACTGAGACTGACACTCTGAAAGCAGGATAGGGCTTATTGGCTGGAGAATGGGAAAGATCATGACTTACCCAAGGGGTCTGGGTCTGCAATGAAACCAGTGAACCCACCAGATGTGCTGAAAAATGTAGTATCCAAGTGTGTGTGTGTGTGTGTGTGTGTGTGTGTGTGTGTGTGTGTGTGCGCGCGCGCGTATGCATGCCTATGTGCATACCTCTTGCCCCAGGAGAGAGTAGTTTCCTGAGCAAGGGCAGAATGACGTCTCAAGGGAGGATGAGAAAGGCTGGGAAGCTTGGCTTCCATCAAGGAGACACTTGGAGGTAGAGGAATAAAGGTACAGTTATGAGGGGGACTCTGAGAACAGGAGGGGAACAGCCTGATGGTCAGAGGTTTGGGTTGGTCCTGCTATAGCTGGTGGGAAGCCTGGGGTGTGGGAGAGAATCTGAGGACTCTGTTGAGAGTAAAAGGATAGTGGGGACAGATGCAAGGGACAGAGCTCATCACCCCTTAGAACTTGAGTCCAGATGTAGGAATCTCTGTGTGTTCACTCTTGTCTATGGCGAGTGTCTGGGAGGCTTTCAGAGTTCGTCCTCCCCTACCCATTTGCTCTGAAGACCTATCTGTTGGGAAGAGTGACTGTCCCACACCATCCTATCCCAGTGTGCCTTCTCCTTAGCCTCACAGTGGTCTGCTCACTTACTATATGGTCTCGACCATCATGCACTCCAAGGTCAAAGAAGACTTGTGACCACCACAAACCAATACTCCAAAGGTTGTTTCCATGGTGCTGTATTGTTTACGTCCTCACTCCAATACTCATTGAACTTGATCTTGACCCCATGGCTGAAGAATTGCCTTCATCCAGTCCATTGAGGGCATGTGTCCATTGCGAGTGTCTGGTGTTCTCAGAAAAAGAAATCCTTTAATGGCTGAGGAACCTGGGGATGAGGAGAGTCATGGAGGTGTGATATAGACTGGCATTATCTGATTTGGCTCTCACTCTTCAGTCTGTCCAGCCAGTGACATTCTCCTGAGTCACTGGAGGTCCAGGTTTGTACTTGGGACCCCTTGAGAAGGACACAGGGAATGTGAAATGAAGGCTGTGAGCCCAGGAATCAGGCTGCCCATGAAGATATCAACAATGAGAAGGCCATGCAGAACAACTGTGGGCTGGTGGGAGGGCACATGGCACAGACTGTCTCTGAAGCCAAGCATGACTGCTACAGGCTGGGCATGGGAAACCAGGGAAGGCTTCTTGGAGGAGGAATAAAGAAAGAGGAACAGAGGAGAAGGAAGAGGAAGATGATGACAAAAGAGAAAGGCAAATCACTGGGCAACTTACCTCCTTTTGCATGAGCTCAGCATAAACCATGCAGGCAGCAGAGATCAGTTCATCGGCATCAAGGTCGATGAGGTTGTTGCAGGCCTAGGAGGGAGATGCATGTGGTGATTGTGTGTGTGTACGTGTGTGTAAGCAAACACCTCTCCTATGCTTTGGGGCAAGACAGCACAAAGGTAAGAAAGCTACGACCCACAGCAATTACTGGGAGCACCTGATGTCTCTATAACCCAGCACAATGCCTGCAAATTGTATGCTTTGTGGGGGAATAATAAACATAACCTTCACACAGGGGTCTAGGAAGCCTCGAATTCTACTGCATGTCTAAATCTCCTAAAGAAGATCTTGTTTGTAATTGGGGTATCACCCAGGATTTTTTTTCCTGGTACTTCACCTGGCTTTTAAGTATGTCTGAAAACATCAGGTCCTATGAGACATGGCCAAGGGTTAACTTCAAGACAGTAGAGCCTAATGATTAGACCATTCAAGGCTTCATGATAAACCAATGCACACTCTGCCACTGTCACAGGGTCTTTAGAGCTAGTCTATTAAGAGCCATCAGCATGGAGCTCCATACTTGTTTCATACAGCTCTCATCACTTCTGGAGGCAGAAGCAGCCATAAGCTAGCATCCCATGGAACTGCATCCTTCTATGGAATGGGTACAGGGATCCAGCTCTAGAGGCTGCAGAGGGACCAGGAGGAGGGTGCTCACCAGGAGGATGGCGTCACCACTCATACTCTCCAGCAGTGCCTGCTCACGCACCATCTGTAGCATGCTGTAGGCCACCAGCACCTGGAAATTCCTGCAGGGCTTCCCCGTCAGAAGGACCTGTGGGCAGGCAGTAGGCCTCAACTGGTGGTCTGAGACCAGGACACCCTGAGGGTAGCAAGCTATCACAAACCTCACACTCAGAACAGGGTATAGAGAAACTAGAATCTGAGTAGAAGCTCAGAAATCCAGGGTTTCTCCAAGTGCCAGTAGAGGTGCTATATTAGATTTGGTTATGGAGAATGGCAGGCCAAGATGAAAGGATAAGGCAGTGGCAGCTGGATTGTGGGATAGTATACATCAGGGTGGCAGTCGGGTGGGCTGGATCCTCCATTTAGGAACAGCTTTGAGGCAGGACAGCAACAGGTGATGGGTTTGTTCCTAAGAGGATCATCTGCTGGTGGTCCTTGGACCGTGGTTGGAAGACTACAGGTGTACTTGGGGCCTGCCTTTGGGGGGAAACAGGTTCTTAAGAGAAGCCAGCATTCTAGGAGGAGGGAGGGCCAAGGAAGGGCAGCAAAAGATAGCAGAGAGCGAGACAGGGTGGCTGAGCTGCAGGCCAGCCCTGGTGCATCATCAGGTGCCCCTTGTGCTAACTGCCCTGTAGACCATCAGTGGAGTCTGACATCAGAATTGATGCACAGATGCTCTCCCATTCTCCAGCAAGGAGCGAGTGGGGTTGCTGACCTAATTAAACCCCAGACCACTGAGCACCATCCAAAGCCAGGAAGAAAGGGAGGCAGGAAAACTTGTGGCTTCACCTCCTGACGCCAGAGGGGTAGAGTCCACATCAAATGTCCCCAGCCGCATGCACCTCACCTCCCAAAGCCTCCAGACATCATCGAAGGATTTGAAGGCACGCTGGAAGCAGAGGCAGAACCAGGGGAAGAGGGACTGCACGGCTCCTGAGCCTTTCCCTTCTGTGAGGAGAGAAGCAGGCACCTAAGCTGCCACACAGGCAAGCATGTGGGACACAGGAAGCACGAAAGCTCTGGCTGCTACTTTCCCAGTGTGCCATGGAGTCTGTTTGGAGCAGATGTTCAACATCCTAGACTCAGGCTCCCCTCCCCAGGCCTGAGTAAGTCTGCTGTGGGCCTTGATCTTCCTATAGCCTACCTGTTGGTATGGGAATTAGTAATAACTGTGGACCACTCACTGAGGTGCTCAGCAAATTCAGGGTCCAGTAAAGTGATCAGGTTGTTGAGCATATCCAGGTTCTTGCCTACCCCGATGTTGATGACACAGCTGTGCTCCTGTACAAGATGGGACCAGAGAACGGTCCTCCTCAGTTCTCAGTTCAACTAGAGGACATCATGGAACCTAAAGTCCACTTCCCAGTCCCAGTTCTGAGAAGCTGGATGTACCACATGTGACCCTGACCCCAGTTATTGGGTCAGAGCCTAGGAGGAAAGTTCAGCAAGCACATTTTTGGAGAGGTGCAAAGAGGTAAGGGGTGTGGGAAGCTTCTAGAAGGTGACAAAGAAAATCTTTCCAGATGGTAAACCCTTCATCCTGGGTGCAGAGTAGGGTACAGCCTGGGTTGCAAGACCTCCAGCGTGTGTGGACTATAGGTCATGTGGAGAAAACAGAGAGAGGCAGGAATAAAGGGGCATCCTTGGAGGCCTGACAAAGAAAGGCTAGTGAATTTTATTCTGGAGGCCTAGGAAGCCACAAGAGCTCTGCAGGGAGATTTGTGTGTAAGGAGTGAAAGACCAGCAGAAGGTGGCATTCTGAATAGCCCTTCTGACCTCTAATGCCTCTACCACCCGCTCCCTGGCCTACAGGGTGTTTGGGGGCTGGAGGAAGTGGCTGAAGCTCTTGGTGCCTTGGCTTGATGGGTGGCGAGGAGTAGGAGATTTGAGCCTGGCTTAGTCCTCACTATTTTCTGCAGGAAGAACTGGAAGAGCCAGAAGGTCTCATGGTCATGCTCCACCATCAGCTGGAAAAGCATCACCATCTCATGGAAGCCTCGCTGGTACTCTGCAGGGGAGGGTGCCCGTAAGGAGAAGCCAGTGGTCCAGGAAGGAGCTGGCAAGTATGGGCTGGGGCTCCACCCTCAGCTCACCAGCCTTTGTGTTGCAGACATAACTCAGCAGTAGGGTCTTCTCCAGTTTCTTCTTGTCCACAAGCACATTTCCCAGGGGATCTTTGTCATAGAGTTTCTGGATGTCATATGCTAGGTTAGAGCAAGGGACAGGAGGTGACACTTGATTGTCTCTAGCACAGAAAGCATGGATGAATTCATCTCCATCCTTTAGAGGACAGGTTCCTACCCCCCAAAAAAAATCCTAGTTGGGGGTGGGGTACTACAAAAGGCATGTCAGCCCCACCAAGCTTAACTCATCACCATACCCTGCTGGTATGGGCTCCTCCTTGCCTCCAAGTCTTTGACCAGACCATAGCCTTTGTCAAGGAATGCCTCTCCCTATCCAGTTCAGATCTAATCTAGTTCAAAGCCATGGGGGTGGGGCAGGAACCAAAGCAACAGGGACAGCATGTGGCAGGGAAACTAACTCATCTTGGAATACCTGTGAGCATGGGTGAGAGGACTGACCCAGGTTTGATCAGGAAAATTCCAGGCCCAAGTCTAGCCCCAGGAGTCACTTATGCCTAGAAATGACTAGGAAAAGACCTGAATGGCATCCACCCTCTCCTCCGTCCAGCCCTCTCCTCTCCCTCTGCTCACCAATGTTGTTCTGAGTCTCTGTGAAGTTCCCATGCAAGTTTTCCAGCAGGGGTCGGATTTTCTCATACATCTGGCACAAGGCTTTGTAGTTCCTCCTGAGAGGACACACTTGGGCTGAGTAAGGAGACCTTCCCCTCCCAAGAAGCAGGTGCTGAGCTCAAGGGGAATAGGGTAGCCTTACCCAACTGGTTCCCACCTGTGGTGCTTTCTCCCACCTCAACCTGAGCTGATGCTCTCCAACATGCAGCTGGAACAGTGTGGAGACAACTTAATGCGCGGTGGGCTCTGTGGTCCAACTGTAGCATCCAAGCCCTGGAGCCACCACTTAATAACCGAGTGTCTGTAGAGTGATGTCACCCTCCCTCTCTAAGCATCAGTTTCCTCATCTGCAGAATGGGGACAGTCTTAATGCTGATCACTGCAATTTGATTAGTTGGTGCAGTAATTGACTGGTGGCCTCTAAAAGTCATCATGTCCTGGGTCTGACACCTAGAACCTGTAATGTGGGCTTCTTTGTAAAAGGGGTCTTTTCCAGTGTGATGATGAATAATAGAATCTTAAGATGCAATCATTCTTGGTTTTCCAGGGGCATCTTAAATCAAATGACAACTGCCTGTACAAGAGACACACAGAGGTGGGAGGGCCCATGTCCACTGAGACATAACATGAACAGATGAGCCTCAAGCTAAGGAAGCTTCTGTGGGAGGTGTGGAGAAGGACCTTCTGTCTCTCAGAGCCTTCTCAGGAGGCCAGCAAGCAACCTTGTCTTCTGCCTCTGGAATGCCAGAGGAAAAAAATGTCTGATGTTGTTAACCACCCTGTTTAGGGCATTTTGCTCATCGGTGGCTTTTTGCCTCAGCAACCATGTGTAACACACACAAGGCCTGGTCCAGGCTTGGTACCTAGTCTGACACTCGCATCCCTACTTGTCCCAGACTGTTGTTGCTGGCCCCTGTGTAAGCTGTCTTCTCCACATCTTGGTTGAGAGCTTCTTTGTGGCCAAGCTCAGCTGATCCAGGCCCTATGCCTTGGTCAGGCAGCCCAAGGTAAACACCTCTAAGAAGAAAGAAATTCATTGTGGGGTCATTCAGATCCAGTCGACCTCCAGCATGCACATGGACAGGCAAGGCCTGCATTGAGCCAAACAAGGTGACATGGAGAGGACTCGGACTCAGCCCCAGTGTGTGCTCCAGCTGGGATCGAAGAGGCATGCGCCAGGCTCATCAAGTCCAAATCCGAGGGTCACAGAAGTGAAAGTCACAGCCTCTGGCTTTGGGAAGCAACCCTACCAACATGAACCCTAGCTCTTCCCCTATGTATGGTGACATGCCTGTTTCTATAATTAGATCTTTGGAGCCATTCTGTGAACTGTATTGTGACCAGCATTTGACAGAGGAGAAGACTGGGCCTTCAGCAGGGAAATTCGTGGGCAAGTTCACTGAGTGTGATGTTAACGCTAGAATTTGAATTGAATTCACTCCTAAACCTAAGACTATTAGGTGTATATTTACCTGCAAAGATCCTCCAGTCAGGAGGAAGTTCCCAGTATGTTCCTGGCCTTGAAGCAAGGATGGAAAAATTTTGCATTTATTTATTTATTCAGTGTGTGTGTGTGTGTGTGTGTGTGTGTGTGTGTGTGTGTGTGTGTGTGTAGGTCAGAAGAAAATTTGTGTGAGAAAGTCCCTTCTCTCCATCCACCATAGGATTGATCTCAGATTATCAGGCTTGGTGGCAAGTGCCTTTATCCCCTGAGCAATCCCTTTAGCCCAGAGGTGGGGTTTGGAGACAGCTAATAGGGAGACCAATGTGGGCAGAGGGAGAAAAAGTGAACCAAGAACAGAGGGAGTACAAAAAGAACACCCAGCTTGGCTAGAGTGGGGTGGCTGAGCTGATGGAGAGTCACTGTGCTGGTCAGTTTTACATCAACTTGACACAGTCCACAGTCATTTCAGAAGAAGGAACCTCCATTAAAGAAAATGCACTGGCCAGGTAGTGGTAGCACACACTTTTAATCCCAGTGCTGGGGAGGCAGCGGCAGGCAGGTCTCTGTGAGTTCGAAGCCAGACTGGTCTACAAATAGTTCCAGGACAGGCTCCAAAACTACAGAGAAACCCTGTCAAAAAAAAAAAAAAAAAAAAAAAAAAAGGAAGGTAGAAAAAAGAAAATGCTCCCAGCAGATTAGTCTGTTGGTTGTTGGTTAGCCTGTCATGCTTTTTCTTGATTAATGATTGAAGTGGGAGGACCCAGCTCTATTTGGGAGGTGCCACTTTTGGGCTGGTCCTAGGTGCTACAAAGAAATCAGATTGAGTAAGATGTGAGGGCCAAACTAGTTCATAGCAGCACTTTTTCATGGCCTCTGCATCAGCTCCCTCCCCACCCCCTTTCCTGCCCTGCCCTCCCTCAGTGAGGGACTGCAATGTGGAACTGTAAGCCCCAAACAAACCCTGCCCTCCCCAAGTTGCTTTTGGGCATGGTGTTGCATCACGGCAGTCCTAACTCTAAGATAGTCCCTCGGCAATGGTCAATGGTCGGATGGAGGGTGCTAGGATTAAGAGAAAATCGGCTATTTGAAATGTCATCAGAAACACCTCTGGGGCTGTTTAACCTGAGGAAATTGCTGAGCATACTGGGCACCAGGAGAAGTGGGCAGGACAGAGGGATGAAACCTAGACTCAGGATGCAAATAGGCCATGGGGTTTTGGGGTAGCAGTTGGCAGGAAAGGGGGACAGGGCTGAGGAAAGAAAGTTCCTAGGGTCCTTCACAGGTAGGCTGTGAAGGGAAGGATGAAGTTGGGAGCAAGGCAATAAGGGGAGTTTCTGGACAAGCCCCTGCCTGCAGCTGCTTATTTGGTCAATGAAACTGGAGAGGAGGTCCCTCTTAAACCTGGCTACTGCTGCTGTATGTGGGTCCTGTGTGGGAAGCATTGGGAGTCTTCTCAGGATAAGTTATCCATATGAATAAGAACCCGAACCCCTAGGCTGGGAGGATGCCCCTCTCCTGAAGCCTCAACAACTCTCCCCTGGAAGAGGTTCTAGAAAGTTCTACCTCCTGTTGGTATCCACCATGAGCCGCTCATCCCGGGAACTCTGCCATGAGTAGTAGCCTGTGAGGAACTTCCAGGCTTCTGTCCTCACAAAGGGGTGTAGACCCTGGGCATGAGAGGTCATGAACTCTCAAGATCCCCAATGTCATGCCTGATCCCTACCGTCTGTGCCACCCCCTAAGGGCAAGGCTGAGGGTGGCCTGGGAATCATACCCTTTCCAGGATGTTAACACAAATGAAGTCCCGAGTTTTGGCCAAGTGACCGTTCTCATCAAAGAAGCTGTCCCATTCCGTCTTGTCAATAGGGGGGTTTCTCTTCTCCTGGCAACAACAACCAGATTAGTTCTCTGTTAGAGGTTTTGGGCTTTCCTTCTAATGTGGGGACTCTGTGAGGGATCAAAACTCACAGCTTCTGGCTCTTATCTAGAATACTCTGTCCTAAGGAAATTGCTGAAAATAAGTGGAAAACAAAAATCCAGAATGGCAATAATGTTGACTGCACATAACTTACCCAGATTAAAAATGTAAGCACTCTGAATGCACTGCAATAAGGGAATAGTTAAGTAAACTGTGTTTTATATACAATGTGGAAGACAGGGAGGCATATAAATAGATGTTTACAAGGCATGAATAATGATCTGGAAAGATAAAAATGTACAGGAAAAGGCAGAATACACAATTTGATACTTGACATTCTCCTATGCATCAGTACTGCCCCTCCATGTAGTCTGTAATCTTACAGTAGCACTACCCATCTCCACACTGGGCCCTTCAGTCCATCCACATCTGTGTTCTCAGCACTACTGTTTGCATACTATGTCTGTTATATATTACAAAACTGTACCACATAAACTTGAATGTATTGGAGATGCTTAGAAAAAAAGACTGACACTTGGGCGTAGTGCCACTTACAATTCCATCCAGCACTTGGGAGGCAGAGGCAGGTGGATCTCCGAGTTTGAGAACAACCTGGTCTAGGTAGTGAGTTCCAAGCTATATGAAGCTACACAGTGAGACCCTGTCTCAACAACAACAAATAAATAAGAGGAAGAATACTGAAGAAAATACCAAGAAAACATGCTCCGAGCCGAGGTGAGCTGGGTGGTGGTGGCAGGCAGATCTCTGTGAGTTTGACCTAAGCTTGATCTACAGAGTGAGTTCCAGGACAGCCAGTGCTACAGAGAAACCCTGTTTCAAACAACCAAAACCAAAAGGTAGCAAAACAAAACAAGCAAACAAACAAACAAACAATAGTGGGACTGGGGAGATGGCTCAGAAGTTAAAAACACTGGCTGCTCTTCCAGAGGACCCAGGTTCAATTCCTAGCACCCAGATAGCAGTTCACAAGAGGCTATAACTTCAGTTACAGGGTCCCTGAGGCCCTTTTCTGGCCTCCTTGGGATTAAGGCACATGAATTGTACACTGACATACATGCAGGCAAAACACCCATACACATAAAATTTAAAGGAAAAAAACCCCACACACATACACTAGTGATTGGAGATAGGGATGCAGCTCAGTTGGTAGAGGCTTGCCTAGCACACAGGAAACCCTAGGTTTGATGCCTAGTACTACATACTGGCATGGTGACACACACCTGTGGAGTCAGGAGGACCGCACGTTCAAGGTTATTCTCAGCTATACAGTAAATTTGAGGCTAGGGTGCACAGGCCCCTGTGTCAAAATAAAACAAAAAGCGAGTGATTATCTTCGAGTACGTTGGGGAATATAAATATATTATTTCTTTTTCATGTGTTTTATGTTTTTCTGATTGTGCTGCCTTGATAATGGAGAGATATAAGATAAGCCCAAATTAAACAATTCACGTGCTCTATTTTATCTCCCCTGAAAACGTAAAGCAGCTGTCACAGGAATATTTGAATAAGGAGATGTGTGTGTGTGTGTGTTTGTGTGTGTGTGTACATGTTTACAGATGTGGGCACAAGTGTATGAGTGCATGTGAAAGCATGAGGTTGATGTTGGGAATCATCTTTGTCCTTCTACCTTATTCAGTGAGTCAGGGTCTCTCAATCAAACCTAGAGCTCACTGATATAGCTAGTTCCCCTAGTCAGCTTGCTCTGGGGATCACCTGTCTCTGCCTTTGGAGGCTGGAATTACAGGGGAACCGCCATACCCACACAACCTTCACATGGATTTTGGGATCTGATCTCCGGTCCTCACATATGCAATAAAAGCATCTATGCACTGAGCCATCCCTCCATCCTGAAAACCCTTTCCTTAATAACTCACACCTGCTTCGTCTTCTGGGCCAAAACCAAGATTTAAGGCACTAGAAAGTGCAAGGAACTTTGGCACTGGTCTGCCCTTGGGGAAGCAAGTCCTCCCTGATGCTGGCTATCAGCTCCACACTTGGGAGTTTATGATTTGATGAGGAGGACTTGTCAGCCCACAGCCTGCATCTGGAGAGAAGCTCAGCCACTGCCTGGATACCTGATTGTCAGGATTCTGAGTCTCTAGGGTCTATTTCCTCACTCATCAAAAGATAATAGCCCCATCCCATCCCATCTCAGAGGGCTGGGAGGAGAAGAAACAACTATAAACAAAGCACTTACAACGTCATTTGTACACACCAATTGCTGTCTGGCAACTTACTCATTATTATTATTATTAGCCTTCTCTAAGTTAAGTTTGAAGAACACAAGAAATATAGAACATTCAAGGCTTGGTGGTCATAGGCAGTAAAATCGTAACATTTAAACTTAGATGCTCATTTTGATTTTTTATGTATCATTCTATTAATCACATAATAAATGGATCTTGATATTGGTTAAGTTCATTATAATTAGTTATGATTTTGAAAAATAGTGGATGGAAAATTTTCATGACTCAGGTGAATTCAGGAATTGTTTATCAACTGTGCTTGGGACCTAGTAACAGAAGCACTACTGCCACCTGGTGGCACCATACTAAAATTGTTGGCAAAAGCATCAAGGAAAACTCATCAGTGTCTGTGCAAACTCTAAGAAACTCAATAACTTTAGAATGACACTTCTGGGGAGGAAGCCACGCTGGGTTCTGAGTTCTCCCAATAAGGTAAAAAGGGATGTGTATGTGTCTGTTCTGTGGCCTTGTTCCACCTTCTACCTGCAGCCTTCCTGCTCAGCAGGGACAAAGGGCCCCAGTGCAAACAGAGTTGGGGAGGGAGGCACTTGGGACTGATGAAAACATGTGTCAGTCAGGTATGGTGGCACACTCTTGTAAGCTCAGCACTCAGAAGACTGAGGCAAAAGGATCACAAGTCAAGGCCTGTTTGGCAGCCATAGTGAGACACCCCCTCCCCCTACCTCAAAACAAATCAATGAACCTACCAGGATAAAGGTGGCCGACTGCCTTGCAGAGAGGCTGTTTTCTGGAGAAAGGGTGGTCATGATCCCCTCTAACTGTCTTTGGAGTTAGTTGCCTGTGTCTGGATCTCCTGGGGAGCCAGGGAAGGGGAGTTTCCTTCTAGGAGATGAATTGCATTCCCCAAAGGAACAGGGCTTCTTTTGACCTCCCACACTTGAACAGACCCGGCTAGGTGTGTCACAAGGCCCTGGAACCATCATCACAATGACCTTGGAATACACACAGAAGCCAAGGAAGTAAATCTAATGGTCACCTCCCAAAATTACTCCAGGCTGTGCTCTGGAGTTGGGTTAAGACAATGCCAGGATCCCGTGGACTGAGCTAGCTAAGGCAGCCTTCGTGGTAGAGGTGAGCCACAAGTCCCTTTTCCATGTTACTGTCTCTTTCCCTGTTTTACCAGACCAGTACCAGAGCTAAGTGACAACTATCATTAGAGCCTCAGATTTATGAAGGATTTTTCAAAATGCCAAATCAGTATGTCTGTTCTGGAGGCTAGAAGTGTTTTTTTTTTTTTAAAGTCTATTTAGGGAACTAAGGTTTAGTATTTGAATAGTGGTTCCTGGTGTGTGTGTGTGTATGTTGTAGGTGTATGTGGTATGTATGTGTTTGGTGTGTGTATGGTGTATGTGTATGGTGTATGTATGTGTGGTGTGTGTGATGTGTGGTGTGGATGTGACATGTGTGTGGAATGTTGTGTGTGTGGTATGTATATGTGTTGTGTGTGGTATGTATGTGTATGGTGTATGTATGTATGGTATGTGTGTGATGTATGTGTGGTGTATAGTGTGTGTGGTATGTATGGTGTATGGGTATGGTGTGTGTATGTGTGGTCTGTATGGTGTGTGTATATATGGTATATATGTGACGTGTGTGGTGTGTGTATGTGTATGTGTGTGGTGGTGTGTAGTGTGTGTGTGGTATATATGGATATGGTATGTGTATGTGTGATGTGTATGGTGTGTGTATACATTGTGTGTGTGTGTGATGTGAATGGTTTGTGTGATGTGTGTGGTATGTGTATATATATATATATATATGTGTGTGTGTGTGGCTCATGTGGTTTATGTGTATGGTGTGTGTATGTGTGAAGGGTGTGTGGTGGATATGTGGTGTGGATATGGCATGTGTGTGTTGTAGATATGTGTGGTGTGGGTGTGTGGTATGTATGTGTATGGTGTGTTATGTGGTGTGTGTGGTATGTGTGGTGTGTGTGTATGGGTTATGTATGTGTGATGTGTGTATGATGTGTGCTGTGTAGTGTGTGTATGGTATGTATGTGGTGTGTATGTATGGTGTGTGTATGTGGTATGTATGGGTATGATGTGTGTGTGTAGTGTATATGGTGTGTGTATAGTTTGTGTGATGTGTGTGTGTAGTATGTATGAGTGTGGTGTGTGTGGTATATATGTGTATGGCATGTGTATGAGTGATGTGTATGGTGTGTGTGTGATGTGTATGTGTGTATGGTATGTGTGTGATGTGTGTATGTGTATGTGTGTGTATGGTTTGTGTGTATGTGTGCCTTTGTGTGTGTATGTGTATGGTTTGTGTGTGTGTGTATGTGTGTGTGTATGGTGTGTGTGTGTGTGTGTGTGTGTGGTTTGTGTGTTCTTCTGGACACCAGAGGTTGGCATGGGGTGTCTTTAATCTCTCCACCTTATTTTTTGAAGCTGGTTTTTCACTCAACCTGGCTAGACTGGCTGGTCAGTGAGCTCCAGGGATCTGTCTGTTTCTGTCCCCAGCACTGGAGTTACAGATGCACACAGCTGTGCCTGGTTTTTTACTTGGGTGCTGGAGATCTAAACTCAGTGTGTCATGCTTGCCTCTCCAACCCTCTGTTTTGTTTGCTTGTACACCCAGAGCATGGTCTTAACTGAACTAAGACAGTTGGTTTCAGTACCAACTGAATGATTTAATGGAATAAGACTAAGTGACACTGCCATGTGCACGCCTTTAATCCCAGCACCTGGGAGGCAGAGGCAGGCAGAGCTCTGCCAGTTCCAGGTCAGCCTGGTCTACAGAGTGAGTTCTAGGACAGCAGGTCCAACATAGTGAGACCCTGTCTCACAGAAAACAAACAAACAATAACTGACACCCTCTTGGATTTCACACCCCGTTCTGTGCCTTGTACTTGTCCCTCTTCCCTCTTAACCCAATCTCCTGTAGACCAGGGTCAAGGTCTGGTTATTTGTGTTTACTCCTCCAATATGCTTCCTCCCACCCGCTGCCCTAGCAAGCTTCCTGGTGTCTGGTAAATGCTGTTAAACAGATCTGAAAAGGCAGTGCCTCTTGGCTCCAGAGTTATGTTCTCTACCTCTAACATTGCTTGCCTTTCTATTTAGGTCCATTCTGACTGGAAAGCATTTTTAGTCATTACACAAACCAAATTGCAGTCAGGAGATCCAAGGTGGAACTTGGAGTCTGACCTCAAATTTGGATGCTACTGATCCCTTGGATTCCCCAGCCATGAAAACAAAAACACAATCAACCTCTGCTTTTCATATCCTGATTAACTGAATTGTCCATACGGAAGTCTTGAGTGGACACAATTCATTGTCTCCTTGCTTGTTACTGTTCTGCTGGCTGGAGGCACCACAGGAAGTCTCTGAAAGCCCCATCCTCTCCTCCCTCTGCTTTCCAACCATATAGGAAGATACCGAGGGTCTCTGCTGCTGTCCCAAGTCTTCCCAGAGATGGAGAGGTGGGCAGCATCGGTAGGAACTGAGTGGAATAGGAGTCGACTCCTTGCACATCCGAGCAGCTTCATTTAGAGGTCTGTGAGGTTTCCAAGTCAAATGCGGGGAGCAGGAGACACAGCGTGGGCGTTCTGAGCGAGCACAAGGAAGGATGACGGATGCCTCTGTTCCTCCACATTAGCAATGCACACTGCGTAGAATTAACTGCAAGCTTCCCCGAGAAGAGGAGAACTGGGCAGAGAAGAGTTGGAACAATCTGAATGCTAAATGCAACTTGGTTTCTAAAATGAGTGTGGTGGACATAGATCATCCACTGAACTTCCTTTAACCTTTGGCTCCCTGGGTGCAAACGCTGGGTCATAACTCTTCAAATTAGCCAGCCCAGTCTACTCATATTTCTGAAACCTTGGAGAAACAATGCAGCAGCTTAGTATTCCAACAGATTCCAAGGACCGGCACAGGACACAAATGCCTGAAGGTGTGCACCCACACCTTCTTTTCAGACACTTTCAAAAACAATGTATTTATTTATGTATGTGAGTGTATATTCATGCATGTGTGTGCACAATTGTGTATGTATGCACAGACAGAATAAGGTATGGGTTGTCACCACCCTTCTATTCCTTTAAGAGAGGCTCTCTCCTTAAACCTAGGGCTCCCACTTTCTCCCTTAGCCTAAAAGTCAGCAAGCCCTGGCTCCTCTCCTGTCTTCCCCTCCACTGCAGAGCTGAGGTTACAGGTGTGTACTAGAAGCCCAGTTTGTTACTTGGGTGCTGGGATCCAAATTCCTGTCCTCATGACTGTGCAGCAAACACTCAACTGCTAAGCCATCTTTCCGGTCTCCTTTGCAGAGTACTACCATCCTGTCACATCTCTTGGGGCTAAACAGTCTGTGTGTCCATTTTTGTATATAATTGCCAAAGATTTTGGGTGTCAGGTTATTATATTTTCTTTTATGCATTTCTCTCTCCCCCTTCTGTCTCTCTCCTCTCTCCCCCCTTCTCCCCCTCCTCTCTTTCTCTCTCCCTCCTCTTCCTCTTTTGCCCCCACCCCCACATCCAGCTTTCTGCTTTAAATCTCTGTGCATGGAGATGTTTCAGGGCAGAAGAGCCATGAGTTCAGAAATGCCATTCTTGGGGCCGGCATTACAGATTCTCACCTGAGCCATCTTTTCCCTTAGGAACCTGTTAGCTGATGTTGGTGAAGAGAGAGGGGGCCTTCCAGGGATCAGGGGGCTCTCATCTTCAGACATTTCAGACTTCTGCATTCTTGTTTTCTTGTTTTGTTTCAAAATAGCAAGTCATTGACCTGGAATTCTCTAAGTAGCCTGGACTTACTGGCCAGCAAGCCCAGGGGTCTCTGTCTGTGTCTGCATTCCCCAGAACAAGAAGTGTAGGTATGTGTCACCACACACAGATCTTGTTACTTGGGTTTGGGGAGGAGTGTCTGGGCTCAGGTAAGAAAGCACTCGTTGTGATGCCAGGGAGATTTGTGTCCAAATCCAGAGGCAGCTTCAGGAGCAACTTGACCTAGTCCTCGCAGTGAGGAATAATGACTAGGTACAAGTTGCCTTTGACTCCTGCTCAGCTTCAGGAGAGTGGCCTGGGCCTACACCCCTTTCCTCCCAAGAGGTAAGGTACATTAAGGCTGTGTGAAATACATGGCTTTCCTGCAGCCATCTTTTCCCTGTTCCCAGCTCGAAGCATGCTCCTTTGTTCTGCTTAAGCTTGTGTGTCATGTGGCTCCTAGCTAGCCCCCCCCCATCCCTTCCAGGTGGAAAGGGAATGAGTCCTTTACCTGCAGTACAGAAGGCAGTGTGAAGGTCATTGCCCTGTGCTGGTGGCAGACTGAGACCCCTGGTCACAGGGGGACAAACACCCACTGTTGAAGTCACTCCTGTTCTGTCTCTTCTCTGTGTGACTAAAGCGTGATTCCCTCTGGTGCTGGGTGACTTGTGTGTTTCTTGGCGACACCTGCCAGCCGTGGAGTGGGTTGACACCCTGAGCCTGCTGCTCCTGGCAGGAGGCTCTGTTGTGCCATTTGCCATCTTCCACACAATGGGGCTCCTCCCGGGAGGCGGAACAGAAGTCATTCCTTTGACACCATCTCCTCTTACCCTGTATGAATCTCAGTATCCTGCCATTGCCTGGGGAAAGGGGGGATGGTAATGCCTGGTGGGCCTGGAGGATAAATGAAACAGCGTCTGTACAGAGCCCAGTATGGCTGGCAAGCACAGTGACACCGGCAACCGGTTCTTACTGCACCTCAGCTTCACCATTGCTATCCCTTGTGCCCAGGGCTTGTTCATAGAAGTCATCACAATCAGGACTCAGTCAAAGATGCCACCTGATTCCATGAGGCTTTAGTAACATCTGTGCCCATGTCCAGAGATCCGACAAACCTGCCAGTTTCTGTCCCTGTACATGAACCTAAGAGTCTGGAGTTACTAAAAAAGCAGTAAAACCAATGCAAGGACCCTAGTTGACTTGCATTCCCTTCATGTCAATGCCCCATGACACAACTCTGAAATGACACTCAGCTGACTCTTTGTTAATAGTACCAGCCTCTTTAAAGTATATGTCCCAGGCCCCCCAGGGTCTGGGACAATCGAGTTCTCCGTCTAAATCATGCACACTGAAGATGTTTTACTGTAAGTTTCTCTTTGCCCCTCTTTGTGGGGAGCCAGGATAAGTTTAGATTTTGGGTGTCAGGCTTTCTGCCCTCACTCCCACAGAGCGGGGTATTTCTGACAATGCTGGAGATGGCTGCATGTCATGTGTCACCTGTGTGATAGGAACAGGGGCGAGGGTGGAGCGGGCGGCAGCAGCGTTCTTCTGAGCACTGAGATGGTTGGAATCTCCCCAGAACCTGTGCTTCCACTGGACTTCTGGGGGTACCTACGAGTAATTGGTTGTATTTGGGGGTCACATCCTAGTTCTTGGGGAGCCCACCTGCCAGCCTACTGCCCACAACACTAAAAATGACCCACAGGAAACCATTCCAGATACAAGCAAGTTGGGGTGACAATTCTTTGACTCTCTTCCAGTCCCAGAGGACCTTGCTCCCACAGCCCTATGGAGAGGGAAGCTGGCACATCCCTCTGGAAGCCGCATGCACGTGGCATTGATGGGGATGGGGGAGGGGTGGTGAATGCTGTAATCCAAATTGTAACGAGAATGG
This sequence comes from Phodopus roborovskii, assembly GCF_943737965.1. Lineage (NCBI taxonomy): Eukaryota > Metazoa > Chordata > Mammalia > Rodentia > Cricetidae > Phodopus > Phodopus roborovskii. Next base: position 35,024,631 of record NW_026126517.1, read on the forward strand.
AAAGAGTGAAATGGAGAGGAAAAAGGACAAGACATTCCTGAGAACACTAGGGACAGCTAATGGAGGGAAATAACGTGGCTAATTACATCTCTGAAGGCTATCCATTCCAAAATAAATTTTTAATGAAAAAATAATGCATTTTCTCTGCAACTTAAATCTGGTAGAGAAGGGCATGAGCTGAGCCTCTCAGTGCAGGCAAGAGCAGTGATGTGTGTCTAGGAACCACAGTGGCCTCCTCCCTGGCCATTTTCTTAGTGTCCTCGTCCCTAGCAGGCATACAAGTCAGGTTTTTATGGGAGCCACAGAAATGGGTCAAGAGAGACTCATATGCAAGCCAGGCATGACTCCTTCATGCCATGCAAGTTCAGAGAGCGTCTGCTCATCTGCTGCAGAGGCAACCTCCAGGAAAGCACCCTTCCATTCTCTTCCAGTCCCTGCCAGGGAGGGTGGGATCTTAAATCCAGAGTATAACAGTGAACTCTTTTTTTCAAGATGGAAGCTATTACCCAACAAACTTTGCTTGTTTAGTAAGTGGGTCTTAGAGAAAATGAGCTCCATTTCCTTCTCTAATACAATATGTAGATCAGAACATGGAGAGACAAGCCTCAGGCTCAGCCTCTTTATGATTGGACTTGCATCCTAGTCTTTGAACTGACTTACCGTATGGTTCAGGGCAAGTCATCCTTGTCTGTAGAATGGGGCACTGGGTAGATTTTCTGTGTGGTGTAAGTCATATCCATAAAGGCTTCAGCCCACAGCACTGTGCCCTACCATACCCCAAGCATGCAGTAAGCCGTGGCTCTTTGGGGGGCTGTGTGTGTTCTAGAACACACTGAAGCAAATCCTGAACCCTGTCATGAAACTTGTGAGATTTCTAGCCTGTCAGTGGCTACCTGGACTAGGGGCAGCAAAGAATACTGGACCAGCTAGGGGTCTGCTGAGGTTGCTGCTGGTCCTTGGCTTTAGATAGACTATATGATCAAGGCCTCAGCTCTCATTCCAGTACATAGGAGGCCAAAGGCTGGAGCCAGCAGGAAAGGGTAGCTGATGTGCCCAGATCCTCACAGGAATCCAAACACACTGGTCTCAGGCATTCTATCATTTTGTGACATCCCTCAAATTTAGAAGAATATGAGCAGGCCTAAAAGTCAGGACATTGTCCTTCCACTTTAGTCCTCTGCATATTCAGAGCCACAGGCAGCCTGCACCTCACATACTGCAACATGGCTGCATGTCCACATTCCATAGACAGATACCTGCCTCTGTTTGGAGCTTGTACCCCACAGTGTGTCCAGCATACATGCCCATGACATGCACACACACTCAACACACGATAGCTCACAGGTACCCTACAAGGTGCTCTTTACAAGGACAGTACCCCTGGGCCTTAATGGTCATGGTGGCAATTTTCAAGAGAAGACATCTTCCCTGGAGAGATCCTAAATGGCCAAGAAGGGAGTGGGCAGGAGAAAGGCTCATGAAGGACACAGCAAAGGGACCAGGACTACTGTGTTGGGTTGGGATAGTGAAGGAGGATGCTAAAGGTCAACAATGACACACCATGGGGACCTGAAGACAAAGAAAAATTTCCAGAGCTGTCCTGGCTCACTCCAGGGATGTTGCAGAAGCTTGGACATGGGAGACATTTTTTCTGCTTCCTTTGCCATTATTTCCTTTTGCTGGAAACATTCTATTCTTCACACCCTGGGAAACTTTGGGAAAATACTAATCTGACCTAAGGAGACCTATCAAGCTTCCCCACAAGCTATAAAGTCCCCACTTTCCCACCAAGGACTCAGCAGCTACCAGGATCTGGGGTTCAAATTCACATCAGTTCTTGTCCTCATGTAGCTCATCTCAAGCCAAGGCCTGCTCAGTAGATGCTAAGATCCCCCCATTGCCCATACAAAGCAATTGTTTCTTAACCCAGCAATTCATGGGGTCTATCTCTGAGAAGCAAAGATAAGTAGGGGGCCTGACTTGATCTGAGTTTGAAATGCTTTCACTCCACACCTTGGAAAGTGAAAAACCCCACTACACTCACCAGGAAAGACATTTGTCCTGCCCCTACTGACACCCCAGCTCCTCCCACCAGCCTGTTCCCTTTTTCACTCTCTCTCCTTAGCCTTTCAGGACACAGTAATCTTGTAAACCTCTGCTCCACAGTCCCTGAACCAGCTAGAGACAGTGCTGATGGGAAATGCTCCTGCCACTTCCCAAAGGACAGAGCCTACAGACTTGGGGTGCAGCCTGGCCTGCAGAACAGCCCTCTGCACTAGTGAGATTATGCAGGAAAATGTTTGATGGAGACAAAAAGGAGCCAGAGAGATCAAGATTACAGGGGCAATTACTCTGCAATAGCATCCTAGAAAGACAGTTCTACAGCCCAGACCTACACTGAGCCTCAGCCCTGTCCACAGGCTGGTCTGAACCTTGGAGTTTTAAACTGAACCCTGAAAGCATTCACATCAACTGTACTTATGGAGAAAAGAAGCCCCAGAGAAGGGCAGTAACTTGCTCAAGGTCGCACAGCATATCAAAGGCAGACCTGTAACTAGAATCCAGTCTCCTGCCTCCTGGCCTAGCATCTTTAGATCTCAGCAAAAGGTGATGTTTGAAAGCAGACTTTGAAGAGAAGAGAGGGAGTGCTTGGGCGAGCTGGGGGCGGGAGGGGGTTGATAGGAGAGTCTCAGAAGACCTAGTTTCTTGGCACTTAGCATTCAATACCTTCTCCTCCTTGTGTCTGGCACTGATCCAAGTGGAGGTTAGAAAGTGGCAGATACCACACATGCCCCTGGCCCCAGGGGTGGCAGGGAGGCAGGGCAGGGCTGCTTGGGTACTGTCCGCCCTGCTCTGGGTTTCTTGGCCTGCAGTAGCACATGACACACTACACTGTGCAGAGGCTGAGATAAGAAGGAGGATTGATCTTCCCGCTGCTTCAAAGACAACTGAAGCCAGCCCTGTCCTTGCTCTGGATCAAAGTTCTGCAGAGGATGTCTGTGTGCCTACCCAGCCCCCGCCTGAGGCCCAATGGGCAAGGGCTCTGCTCCTGTTATGCCCAGACCTTCCACCAGCCTTATTGCAAGCTAGGCAACCCCTGCCTTCTATCCAGGGACTCGCTAGCTCCGGAGTCCAGGAGCCAGGGTCCCAGTTCCCACTAGCTTATCTCCCGTGCCATGTCTTCCTGGTCAGTGGGTGCTGAAAACATTGTCCAGAGAACAACGTGAAACAGAGAGAAGTCAAATCACTTGTCCACAGTCACATGCTAGTTATTCCTAGGGAAAACCCCATTCTTAGGCATACGTATTCACGTGTGTGTGTGTGTGTGTGTGTGTGTGTGTGTGTGTGTGTGTGTGTAAATGAAGGCCAGAAGACAATCTTGAGTATTGTTGAGGATCCATACATTTTGTCATTTCTGGTCTCCAGTTTGCCAAACAGGGTAGGCTGATTAGCCAGCAAGCCCCAAGGCTCCTCAGGAGCTGGGATTACAGTACACCACACTCAGATTATCCTGAGTGGGTTCTGGAGGTAGAGCTCTGACCCCCATGCTTACAAGGCAAGTACTTACTTGACCAACTGAGCCATCTCTCCAGTCCTTAAAAGACCCTCGTCTTTACTGGATTTGTTTTCAGAAAGTCCATTTGATGGTGGAGACATGTTCCTCTGTCACAGGCTATAGGATCAACAGGCATGCATATGTACATACTCCCCCAAACTACAGAATTAGCCCAAGAAAGGGGAAGGATAGGGCTGTTTCCAGGATGGCTTTTTTTTTTTTAAATTCTCAGTTATTTGTTTGTTTGTTTGTTTAATTATTTATTTACTGAAACAGAGTCTCACTCTTTAGTACTGACTGGTCTGGAACTCTCTTTGTAGAACAGACTGGGCTTGAATTTATAGATGTCTGCCTGTCTCTGCCTCAAGAGTGCTGGGATGAAAGGCATGTGCCACCACCATGTCAAATTTAAGATTTATTTTTGGTTATGTGTATGAGCGTGTGTCTGTGTGTGGCATATGTGCATGTGAGTGCAGGTGCCTATAGAGGTCAGAGACTCAGATCCTCCTGGAAGGAGAGTTACAGATGGTTGTGAACCATATAGCATGGGTGCTCGGAATATGGGTTTCTCTGCAAGAGTGCTACACACTCTTAACCACAGAGATATCTTTATAGTCTCTTAAACTCTTATTTTGTGAGAAACCCTAACTCCTCATTTCATATTGCCTCCCTTGTCCTGCCTTTCTCAGACATCCCCCCACAAACCACACCAGACTCACCTCTTTGCAATTAGTAGCCCATCTTGAAAGATATATATGTCCTTAACTGGTCATCCTCCAAAGCAAAGCAAATCCCAGAGTTCTTAGCTGGATGGTCAAGGCTCTGAAAATTTTGAGAGGCTGTGTGACCTGGTGGCCCAGCACGGGTTCCTGGACCCAACCTCCTAGTGCCTCAAGTTCCTCAAGGTTACAGTCATTTGGATTACATGATAGTGGTTTAATTTCAAGTCCCATTTTGTTCCACATACCTATAGGTAGTCATTTACTGACATCATAGGCAAAAGCTGCCCCATAAGAGTCTATCACCCAATGATATTAGAGGCATCTTGGTTTCAGTAAGTACAATGTCAAGTTCACACAGTGACAAAGTCACTTAACAACATGTTTCTATGAATAAGTTCCTGTTTGTTACTTTACTGGGGACTTCCAGAAACAGTGCCCACTTTTTGCATCATTTCAGTTATGTCTTGTTAATTGTGATTTGAGAACACTAAGTAAATTCAGAAAGAAGCCATTTGTACATTTGAAATCATGCACCATTCTTACTAGTGCCAAGAAGTCTCTCCATGTCCTGGATCATACCAACCAGGATAGGCCTATCAGCTTTTCCAGGACAGGATAACAGGATATTTTTTAGAGCAGAGAGTCCATACCACATAACTTATCGTAATTCATTATATTTGCAAAATTGTTCTATTTTATTATTAGTTGTTATTGTTAACCACTTACTGCATCTAATTTACAAAATTCAACTTTGTCAGGCTGGTGAGATGGCTCAGTGCATAAAGAAGCTTGTCACAAAGCCTGACAATGCCCTCCACCCCCCGCCTCTGGGGACATCTACAGTGTGAAGGAGACAGCCAACTCTTGCAGGTTGTCCAGAGTGAAACAGTGTCTTCTGGTCATCATGACAGGACCATTACAGGGCCTCACCATTTAAATAACTCACCATCTGTGGTTGACTGAATAAGATCAAGCCAATCAGCATTCAAACAGCCTAACCCTAGACAAGGTGCTATTGACAACTGACAGGAGTGTCAGTTTTCTTTAAGGGTGTGGCCCCAGGTAGGTGGACCATGATCCAGGGCATGTTCCCACATTCGTGAGTATATGGACACCATAAATGTGATGGTTGCAATAGGCTGGTTATTTACAAAAAGAAGGTAAGAATTTAGTAGGCAGTACAGATAGTGGGGATGGATTTGGGAGGAGTTAGGGAGAGGAATGGAAATTAATATTATCACGCATGCATGAAATTTTCAAAGTATTGTGTTTTTAAAAAAAATCATTGTATGGGAAATATAATACTACCCACAGTTCCAGTACCCACTAGGCATATGACCCTATAGACAGGAGAAGGCTAGCATAACACTCTGTTTCATTTTAAGTTTATTTCCTTTCTAGACAGAGAACATAGTTATGTTCATTATTACTTGATTTTAAGTTAAGGTTTGTATTATGCCTCAGAATGTCTTCTGTATCAGAGTAATTTGAAAAGAATGTGTATTTTGCTTGTCAGATACAGATGTCAATTCCATTGAGCTTGTTGATAGTGTATTCACTACTTCTGTGTCCCCTCCCAGTGCCTCCCAATATTGGAAGATTGGTCTGTTTATAATTCCCTTTTCAGTTCTATTATTAGACAATCCTCATTTAGGACTCTTGTGTCTTCTAGATGAACTGGTTCCTTTATTGTCATGTTAAATCCCTCAACACGAATTTTATTTCCTATGATATCTATTGTCTGATATTAAAATAGCCATCCCAGCATTTTAAAAAAAGTTTGAAACATTTCACGACATATTTTTTTTTGTTTTTATACTTTTTTGGTATTAAGGGTGGGTTACAGTGAGATGTGGTTTCATGTTGCCAGGCTGACCTCAAAGTCACTGTATAGCCCGAACCTTGAACTACTTCCTAATCTTAGTCCCCCTCCCCCAAATGTTGGGATTACAGGCATGTACTATCACACCCATCTTGTCCTTTTTCTTTTAACCCACCTGTGCCATTATATTTAGAATGCACATTTTTGTTTGTTGAGACAGCCCTGGCTGCTCTGGAACTCAGTCTGTAAACCAGGCTGGCCTTGAACTCACAGAGCTCTGTCTGCCTCTGCCTCCCTAGTGCTGGGATTAAAGACCACCATGTCTGGTTTTAGAGTACATTTCTTATGATTAGCACAGTTAGTTGGGTCTTTAAAAATATTCTAACCTGGCAAATCTTTTTTTTTTTCATTGATGTGTTTAAGCCATTTATGTTTAATGCATTCACATTATTGAGATCAGTTCTTCCATTTTGCTCTTTGTTTCTTCTGTTTTTAATTCTTATTTCCTCTTTTCTGTCTTATTTTGGATTTTTCTTTTTTAAATTTGACCACAGTATTGCCTTTTAATTTCTCTACTAGCTTGTTGTTTGTTTGAAGACTGTCTCATATAGCTTAGATTGGCCTCAACTCTCTATGTAGCTGGGAGATAGCCTTGAACTTTGGGTCCTCCTGCCTCCATCCCCCGATTATAGATAGATATGAACCACCACAGCCAAGGTTTCTGTTGTCTTTTTTACTTTATCTTTTTATACAGTTCCGACTAGAAAAATTTTAAGTTGTAATTGTGTATGTGTGTGTGGAGAGATGGGAATATATGTATCACAGTGCATATGTAGAGATTCAGATTCACAGATTCAGTTCTCAATGCTACCCTTATGTAGATTCCAGGGATTGAACTCAGGTCTCATGCTTGTGTTTTTCAACCCACTGGGTCATCTTCTTGTTTTAAATGGTTGTCCTAAGGCTAGAAAAATGTATATCCAACACTTCAGTCTACTTGGAGTTAATTTTACTATGCAAGTGGAATATAGAAACCTTACAGCCACATAGGACCCTTTTTCTTCCTCTCTTTAAGTTGTAGTTATTATGTGTCCAACTACATCTTTCTTAATTAAAACTTTACCATGTAATGTTATACTGCTTGTTTTCAACCATTCTATATTTCTAAAGAACTTGAGATAAGATTAAGATAAGATGGTCTCTTTTATCTACCTAGCTGTTCGAGTCAACTTTCCATCACTATGACAAAATAGCTATTATAATTATTTTTAAAAGTGTTATTTAGGCTTAAAGTTTTGGAAAGCTTTGGTTTATGACTGGGTCACACCATTGTTTGAGTATCTGTGGATGGGAACACATGACAAAGCAAAACCTTTTGCTCCAAGAGCCATAGGGGAAGAGACAGGAGTTCCATAGTCCTCTCCAGGACTATGACGTAAAGACCACTCCCTGTCTCCTGAAGGGTCTACCCTGTTCAAACAGTGCCACCCTGGATAGCAAGCCATGGTACAGGAGGCCTTAGGCTTCAAGACCCTAACTGTAGCACCAGCTACATCATTTACCTTCCTTTTTGTGGTAATTTTTCTTTCTCTCCCAACGAATTTCTGTTAGCATTTCTTTTATTGCTGGCATACAGGTGAAGAATTCTCTTCATTTTCATTCATGTGAAAATGCCTTCATATGGCCTTAGAAAAGATGTTTTCACCGATACAGGATTCAGGTTAACACTTCTTTTTTTGTGAGCATGGGTGATGTTATCACTGGCTTTGGCTTCTATGGTTCTGAAGAGAAATCATCAGTTATTGAAGTGTTTTTTCCCCCTTGTACGTAATATATTGTTTTTCTCTGGCTGCTTCTAATACAGTTTTTTTTCCCAATTTCAGTAGTTTAAAACACATTTGGCTCAGATTTTCTCTGAATTTATTCTTGTTGAGGTTGAACTTCTTGACTCTATGAATTTATGTCTTTTCACTAAATTTGAAAAGTTCTCTCCATTATTTCATCAAATAGTCTTTTCTTGTACCAAGCTTCCTCCTATGTGAGACACTGGTGACTTGAATATCAAGTCTTTGACTTGCAAGCCCTGAAGCTCTGTTCAATCTTTCCAATTATTTTTCTCTGCTGTTCAGATTAGATTATTTCTGTAGGTCAAGTTTATTGACTCTTTGCCCTGTCATATTGAGTGATATTTTGTTAGTTATAGTTTTATGTGCTTGCATGTTTCTGTGAGTATATGTCACATGTGTGCAGGTGCCACAGAGACCTAAAAGGATAACATCAGATCCCCTGGAGCTGAAATTACAAGTGTCTGTGAGCCACTTCATGCCGGTGCTGGAAACCAAACTCAGATCCTCTGGAAGTACTCTTGACCACTAAGCCATCTTTTCTAGCTCTCTTATATATATATATATATATATATATATATATATATATATATATATATATATATATTTTAGTGACAAAATTTCCATTTGTTTTATATATGTATATGAGTGTATATGTATGTATGCAAATATGATGTATGTGTGTATGTATGCTGTTTTAATTGCAGTGTTAAAGCTTTTATTGATACTTCCATCATCTGGACCTTCTTGGAGTCAGTATTCATTCATTCTTTTCCTTTGAGAGCAGTTGAAGTTGGACTAAGGTGGGGCATTTTGGCTCTGATGTACTCAATCAGCAAGACCAGACATGTCTTCTGCTGTGGGTGAGCTCTTACACCCACAGTTTAAGGGTGGTCATATACAGACATCAATGAATCTTCTCTGTAGCTCTCTGTGAATCCCCCCCCCCCGACATTTGCAGGCTTTCAGATACCCCTTTCTTGATCCTTAGGCCAGAAGCCTAAGAGTTCAGCTTTCTCATATTGCCACATATTCCCCTGATCTTGGTTCCAGGGTGTAGCAACAAGATTAAAAAAAAAAAAAAAAAAAAAAAAAAAAAAAGCAGAAAATGAAAAGAATTTTCCCAAGCACCAAAGGGCCCCTGCCTTAGTTGCTCTTGTATCGCTGTGACGAGAAGAGTTTATTTATGGCTTACAGTTTCAGAGGGTGAGTCCCACCATGGTGGGAAGCATGGCAGCAAGAAGGCAGACATGGTGCTGGAGCAGGAGCTGGGAGCTCTTATATTCAGACACTACTCTAGGCAGAGAGTTAACTAGGATGGTGTGGGCTTTTGAAACTTCACAGCCCTCCCACAAGGACACACCTCCTTCAATAATCTAATTCTAATCCTTTCCAAACAGTTCCACCAACTGGGGACCACATTGAAATATATGAACCTATGGGGCCATTCTCATTCAAGCCACCACAGACCCATTTTCCAGTTCCTCTGGACAGAGAGCAGGGCGTTTCTCCCAAAGAAAACTCAAGGACAGACTGGAAAGCAGTTCCTGATTGGGGTTTTCCTTTGAGCAGGATATATATATATATATATATATATATATATATATATATATATATATATATTGGGGGGGAGAGGAGGTCAAGGAGGTCGAGGAGGAGACAGGTGGTGTACAATTGTATCACCTCCTCTTAGTCCTATAGAGTCCCTGTCCTCAGTCCCTTGGTTACAAAGAGGATTTCTTTGGGGGGCAGTTTTTGCTTATGCTTCTATTCAAGTCTGGGTTTGGCTTCTTAAAATCCAAACTGGTAGATATGAGAAGAAAAGAAAACCACTTCTAGGAAACTGCCTGGTATCATGTCTTTTCCTTGAATGTTTGTCTCACATCCACCAGCTATTATTTACTTTCCAAAGTCTTAGACAGTGCTGTGTTTACTCCTGGTTTTACTCCAGGGTTTTTATTTGTAAGAGGTGGGAGTCAGAGAGTGAAGTGTACTTACTTCATCTTAGCTGTAATCACAAGGCTATAGAGAAGGTGATTTCAAGTTGAAAGGAATAGGAGAATTTGACTAATTTTGCAAGCAGCATTGCAGTATTTACAGGGATGTGAAAGTCGCTCTATTTATACATTTAATTTATTAGATTTTACAGCACTTTTCCAAGCACACTATGAAAAGGGTTTGGTTGTTCAATTAGACATTTAAGTTACTTAGGAAAAAAATCAAATAGATTAAATGTTTAAATGCAGTTGAAATGGTTTAAGCAAATTTAATTAAGTTGTACATGGCACTGATTGTTTAAAAGAGTATAGGTTTTTTTTTCAACTCAAGTTAATCAAACTTTAATTGAAGGAAAGTAAAGGTTCTTGTCTTATTTTATTACATTTATAAATAGAACTGTGAGATTGGTACGTGGAACTTAATTCCTTTTTTAAAATGCTATGTTTTAATATGTGTATTCTTAAATTGAATATTAATTCTGAAAAAGGTAACTATAAATAGTATTTTTATATGCACGCCCCCTCCCCCTCATACCGGAAAAATCTCATGACAGGGGCTCACCACCTCCACTCTCAGGCAGCTCCCACAGTTGGGAAGGTGGCTGTCTTTCCATTTGGAATCCACAGGTCATATGGCCTGCAGAGGCTTCTGGAGACCCTCTGCAGGAGTTACTGTCAGTCCTTTGAGCCTCAGTTTCCATATCTGTAAAATCCAAATTAAAAGAGACCTACTAGAAAAGGTCTTGTTTTGCTCTGAGAATAGAGTTGTGTGTAGTCCAGCTTGGCCCTGGACTCATAATGTAGCAGAAAATGAACGTGAACTTCTGATCCTCCTGCTTGCCGCTCATAAGTACTGGAATTACAGACTAGGAATGCCCACCATCACCCACCCAACTTTAGGAAGCGCTGAGATCTAACCCAGGACTTTGTGCATGCTGCTTAGAAGCACTCTTCTAACCAGGCTATATTGAAGATTAAATAACATGCTGCCTATAAAATGCATGTATGTACAAAGGGCTGAGCACAGGAAGCCATAGCAGTAGAAGCTAAGAGTGGTAACTTCTGTTTCTGGTTAGTTCCAGAAGGGCTCTTTGAGAAGCAGTAAATTGCCTTTAATCCCAGGACTCAGGAGGCAGAGGCAGACAGATCTCTGTGTGCTCAAGGCCAGCCTGGTCTACAGAGCTATGGCTGTTACACAGAGAAACCCTGTCTTGAAAAAAAGAAAAAGCCAGGCTGGAGGGAAAGAAAGCCTTGGCAGGAGAACTTGCTCTTTTATCTTGCCGCAGACAGCTTTTCCCCTGGTCCAGTTGCTCCTAACAATGCTGGTGGTTGTCTTGTGTCCTCAGGTGGTGGCTGAGATGACAGCATTGGTTTCTCAGAGAGACCCATGTTGGCTTGGAGCTCTACCATGTCCTCCTGGGAGGTTTGACAAAACTTCCAAGAATCTCCACGCTTGGGGAGTTTAGGACATGTGACCAGTGAGGTAGATTTGAACTTAGAGGTGCTGTGTAAGATACCCAGCCTCTGGCTGCATTGCCTCTCTGCAGTGTGCCTTCTTCCGTGTCGGAACCAGTGGCCCAGGTAATCCAGTTAACTTCTACACTTGTTATCTAGCCTGTCTATATAGCGACACCTGAGGAGCAGGTAGCTGAGCTTCTAGTCCTGAGCCATGATGCTTGAGCGAAGTCTTTCCTCTGATCTGGGGCACAGTTTCTTCATCTCTACACTGGCTATGACAAACTTCCATCTGCCCCACAGGTCACCACGGCTCAGGCTGTCCCTGGTTGCAGAGAGAGACCTTAGTTCTGAGGGTCAATTTGCATAGACAACTAGGCAGGATTCTTTGCCTCATCTCACCCTGACAAGAATTTGGGTGCCTTGTGCTTTGAGCCTAGAGATGGCTTCCAGCCCAGCAGAAGCACAGAACTGTTCACAGGCTCATGTCTGAGTCACCCTTTCATTAACCCTGTGCTCCTTCTTTCAGAGCTATTGTGACAGAAGCAGAAGGCTCCAGGGCTCCCCGTGCCACCCCCCACGTCCTCTTGAAGTCTTCGCCAGCTGTTCTTGGCTCCCCTATTGTTGAGCTTCTGAGCACGGGACTCTGGTCTTAAGAACTGGAATGAGTGAGAATGATTTCTGGAGCTGGCTCTCTTGCCTTTAGGGACATGGGACCTTAATCCACTGGGTTCATGCTTCCTGCCACAGCAACTTTATCTTATAGGGCCTGGATGGAGCCTACACCTCTTCTCCTGCCTCTGAGCACCTATGCGTCCCATCCACTCCTGCTAATGTTCTGTCATGCTTGGGTGTCTCATTCTCTGGGTGGTTGTTACCCTAGTAGGAGGTCCATGAACCCCACTCTCTAATTCCTTGGCATCACTGCACTAAGTTGGGCCAAGAGGAATAGATGGCTGAGGAACATAAGGTAGGGTGAGGGGAGGTGAAGAGGGCAGGCCCTAGCTGTGTTCCTCAAAGTCCCCTCCCAAACACAAAGAGAGCTCACAAACAATAGACACAGGCTGCACAATGAGTCCTCGGGTCCATAGGGCTCTAGGGAAGAAGAAAAACCTCTCTGGACTCAACATTGAAAATATCTCCTGGGTGATCAGAGCATTAGGGTTTCAGGAGGTCATTCCCAGACCTCTGGCCATTTCTGAGAGTGGCCTTCATCACATTTACCCACAGAAGGAACAGCCAGCATCTAAGGAAAAGCTGGATCTCCCAGGGTCTCAAAAATGCCATTAGCACATACCTACATAGTCTGGCTTCCAGCCTCTTGATCTTTGTCTTTAGGACAAAGGTTTTCAAGGTTTGTGGGAGGAGGTGGTAGGGAGGTAGTAGTGGTGGAGGTGGTGGAGGTGGTGGTGATGGAGGTGGTGATGGAGGTGGTGGTGATGGAGGAGGTGGTAGAGGTGGTGATGGTGGTGGAGGAGGTGGTGATGGAGGTGGTGATGGAGGAGGTGGTGATGGAGGAGGTGGTGATGGAGGAGGTGGTGATGGAGGAGGTGGTGATGGAGGAGGTGGTGATGGAGGTGGTGGTGATGCAGGTGGTGATGGAGGTGGTGATGGAGGAGGTGGTGATGGAGGAGGTGGTAGAGGTGGTGATGGTGGTGGAGGTGGTGGTGATGGAGGTGGTGATGGAGGAGGTGGTGATGGAGGTGGTGGTGATGCAGGTGGTGATGGAGGAGGTGGTGATGGAGGAGGTGGTGATGGTGGAGGTGGTGGAGGTGGTGGAGGTAGTGATGGAGGTGGTGGAGGTGATGATGGAGGTGGTGATGGAGGAGGTGGTGATGGAGGTGGTGATGGAGGTGGTGGTGATGGAGGAGGTGGTAGAGGTGGTGATGGTGGTGGTGGTGGAGGTGGTGGAGGTAGTGATGGAGGTGGTGGTGATGGAGGTGGTGGTGATGGAGGAGGTGGTAGAGGTGGTGATGGTGGTGGAGGTGGTAGAGGTGGTGATGGAGGAGGTGGTGATGGAGGTGGTGGTGATGCAGGTGGTGATGGAGGTGGTGGAGGTAGTGATGGAGGTGGTGGAGGTGATGATGGAGGTGGTGATGGAGGAGGTGGTGATGGAGGTGGTGATGGAGGTGGTGGTGATGGAGGAGGTGGTAGAGGTGGTGATGGTGGTGGTGGTGGAGGTGGTGGAGGTAGTGATGGAGGTGGTGGTGATGGAGGTGGTGGTGATGGAGGAGGTGGTAGAGGTGGTGATGGTGGTGGAGGTGGTAGAGGTGGTGATGGAGGAGGTGGTGATGGTGGTGGAGGTGGTAGAGGTGATGGAGGAGGTGGTGATGGTGGTGGAGGTGGTGGTGATGGAGGTGGTGATGGAGGAGGTGGTGATGGAGGTGGTGGTGATGGAGGAGGTGGTGATGGTGGTGGAGGTGGTGGAGGTAGTGATGGAGGTGGTGGTGATGCAGGTGGTGATGGAGGTGGTGGAGGTAGTGATGGAGGTGGTGGTGATGGAGGTGGTGGTGATGGAGGTGGTGGTGATGGAGGTGGGGCCAGAGCCGAATAGTGACTTCGAGCCCCTCTGCATCCACCCCCAAACCTTCCATGCTTCCCTCATGTCTTCCTTGCTGAGAGGGAAGAGTAGACAAGGAGGAGGCAAAGTGGGGAAGCAATACTGTTTGAGCCCTTCCTTTAATGGAAGGTATTTGGAGCCCAGGCCAGCCATCATTCCTACATCCTACAGCCCTACCCCAGCCTTAGAGATACCAGGAACTCCTGTCCAGGCTCCTTTCTGGTGTCCCAGAGAGAGGCATGCTCTGAACATCTTTGGGGCTGTCTCAACTCCACAAGGTCCTGGAGCTGAGGTGGGAGTGAGCTGTAAGTGGTGATGCTAGCAGGAGTACACAGGAGACTTCATTCTAGCCCCAAGGCTTTGGCTTCACCCTCTAAACTTGGGCCAGGCTGGCCTCTGGCTCCTGAGTCTTGTATCCTTGCTCTGTAAGCTACAGTGGGGACAGCTTCCCTTCACTGGCCCATTTTCCTCTCGTCTTCTCATCTGCCTCTAGAGGGTTCTAAAGAGGAAAGGCAGCCAGTCAGCATTCTTTCTTACTAGCCCAGCAGAAGCTTCAGGGAGAAGTGTGTGTGTGTGTGTGTGTGTGTGTGTGTGTGTGTGCGTGCGTGCGTGCGTGCGTGTGCGTGGGTGTGTGTATGTTTCCTGAACATAGGCTAGCCCCCTCCCCCACCTTCCATCACTGCCACCACCATCCCCTTTTTCCCAGTACAGGCAGGGACCCAACCTTGTCCCAGGAGTGCTAGCAGAAGAGGTGCTTCCTAATACTTAGGCCTTATTATCCCACTGGCAGGTTCAAGAAGTGGAAGCCGCTGACTATCAAAAGAAGCCAGGCCAACTCATTAGCTACCACTAACTATGCAGGAGATAGTCCGCAGGTGGGAAACTCTGACACAAGCAGCCAGGAAGGAGTGATGGGAGGAACTGGGCCAGAGATGCAGAGAGCTGGAGACAGAGCATGCCTCACAGATGCTCAGCACTGGCAAGGAGTGGGGCAGGCAGCTCATTATACACATGGGGAAACTGAGGCTCACAGAAGGGCAGGCTTCTGTCTGCCAAATGTTACAGAACAGTCGGGAACTGAAAATAAACCTTGAAGGGGTTTCCACTGGGGCTTTTTAGGATGGATTATGCCAAAATCAATAGCTGGAAATTGTTCATCTTGATTCCTTGCCCCATTAGGGACATTGTGGGCAGCAAGCCCTGTGCAGAGACATGGAGAGACCTGGGGTTGCAAGGCACTGCTCCCTCTGCAGCCAGGGACTGAGATAGGACAGCCCCATATTCTAAAAAGTGCTACTGATGAAGTTGTTGTCAGAGCACTGTGAGACACGGGGCAGTGACAGGAATAAAAAGGGGCAATCTTACTTACACCCTGCTTTGTTCCCAAAGGATTCATAGTGGCTGTGACACTGTGAGCTCATGAAGGCTTCAGGATATGACCTGGTCTTGAGGGTGAATGGAAATCAAAGAGGACACGATAAAAACAGGTGTCCAGAAGGGGACAGCTTGTGCAAAGGTATGCATGCAGTCTCAAATGAAGGGACAGCAGAAGCAAAGATGGACTCACTGGACTGCCAGGTGCTGGGCTACTGCGAGCACTGTTGTGAACAAGCTTGTCTTTCTAGAAGCTGGTTGCCTAGGCTTTAGTCCTGTATTGCCATGTTAATGCTGTGTGGCAGACTGTCCCAAATGCAATGGCTTAAAAACGGTATCGCATGCAGAGCCCTGCAAAGCTTGGTCCTGAAAACCTGTGTGGAGTGAGAAAAGAATGGAGAAAGGACAGACACACAGACATGGATACAGAAAAGCTGGGATTGGGCAATCAGTGTTCATTCTCATGGAGCAGCAACCACTACTGCACCACCCTGGAACCAGTCCCAGGAGGAGGTCTCTATAGGCTGCAATCTCAGGCTGCAAACCTCTAGGAAGAGGAAGCTGCAGTCAGTGCTTCCAGTATGCTCCATCAGCATTCACGCACCAACAGGGGGAAGGCTTTGCCGATTCCAAGCCTGCCTTGGGGAAGGTTTTGCTATTTCCATCGTTCTGAGGGGTACTTGTCAATGAACACACATTCACTCGGACTTCATCCTCTCCTTACATACTCAGGGTGTCCTCTGCTCCCCCCACAACTACAGTCACTATCCCACAGTCAGCAACTCAGACCAGCCCTGCTGGCTGATTCTTCAGGTTTCAGCTGGGCTCTCTCACATCTGGAGGTAGGCTGGGGGGACTAGGGTACCTGGCCTTCTCTGTGTGGCTTGGGCTCAGGTCATCTCAGGCACCTTCTTGGTAATAGCAGAAGTACAGGAATCCAAAATTCTGAATACAAACCCATCTCAAGTTTCTGTTTACAGCTGCGGCTTGCTATTTATTAGCCAAAGCAAGTTACATGCCTAAGCCCAAAGTCAAGGAATGGGCAAGTCACTCCATTTACATTAGGAGGCCTAGGGGGTGCTGTATGGCAGGGGCCTGGACCAAGGGACATGGAGCATGGAGCCTTGAAGCCATTCATTCTGTCCTTAGTCATTTGCCATGCAGCAATGACACGGGCATCTTACAGGGGTGCGTGCGTGCGTGCGTGCGTGCGTGCGTGCGTGCGTGTGTGTGTGTGTGTGTGTGTGTGTGTGTGTGTGTTGCTGCTTTAAGCTGTTGGTGGGAACCTGGAACTGGTGGGGATCCACCTGTTTCATCATCACCCTCACCATTCTGTTCCCAGCTCTTCAAAAAAAAAAAAATCTTATTCTCTTTAGGAAACATTCCTACCAGTGGTGACAAGCCAGCATGGCAAATACCGGGACAAGACAGACAGGACACAGAGAAGGCCTAGGGGAAGCCCATGCCCAGCCAGTAGCCAGGCAAGTTCAACTTAGAGCCAGGGGCCCCCAGAGGTCTGAGATCTGAGAAGGCTGAGGGTCCCTGACCCTCAGAAGCCACAGAGGCCTGCTGGCACTTGTCACAGCCCTTGCTCCCACCTGCTGCTTCTTCATCTGACACAACCCTGACATCACAGCTCAAGGACAAAGAGCAGAGGGAACTTGATAAAGGCACCAAAGTCAGGTGGCATAAAAGTGCCTTTCCAGCTTGTTCCCCCAGCTTCAAACTGGCTTCAGATGTTCCCTCAGGCTGGTAGCCTGAGGGTCACACTGTTCACCAGGAAGACCTTCAATCACATATCCCTCCCTTGGAGAGCTTCAAACCCAGTCTTATAGAGCCAGCCTCCTGTTTCCCACTAGGAGCTGGAGGCTGAATCCTGCCTGCAACCTGTAAGTCCTTGGTACCTTCACCTCTGCGCCTCTGGCTGACACCAGCTCCCTGCTGCAGGACTTCCTCTCACCTCTAGACTCCCCCTGTCTCAGGATCTGTCACCCACTGTGCCCACCTGGCCCAGAACATGGACTCTTCTGTTTTAAGAGCCAAGGTTCCTGCCACTTATGAGTCTGATTCAGTATGCTGCAGGCCCTGAAGATCTGGAAGTAGCTCCCAAGCAGCTGCTAAGAGAGTGAAGGATTTTCAGCTGGGGTTGTAGCTCAGTGGTAGAGTGTTACACAAGCAAGGTGCCAGGTTTGATCCCCAACACCATAAATAATAAGTTAATTAACTACCTGAGCAAAAGCTAAGGAAGTATTTTCCCTCCCTTGTTTATTTACAAGAAGCTATTTCAGGCCAAGCTCTAGTTGTGGAACTAAGTTCCTAGCCTTACCCTGGTGATATAGATTTGAGCAACCTCTTTAGGTTCAGATTTTTGCTCCTCTAGGATGGGCTGGTCTCCAATTCACTAAGATAACGTGCCTACCTGAAATTGCTTCATAATGTTAGGCAAAAAATAGGAACTCATTTTTAAAAACTCATTCAACAGTCCACACAAACCTTTCATTCTTAGGATATGGGGAAAGAAGGGTCCTTAGGAGGAAGTGCCTTGGAGAGGTCTCAGGTGTCTGCTGATCAATGTTCCTACTCCACACCGACTGTCAAAGCGTGCAGATTAAACAAGCAGCAGGAGTCACAAGGAAGAGTCCAGAGTAAGAGCATGGACCAGAGGAGCATGAACAAAGAAATGGGGCAGGAAGGAAGTCTAACTTGACATTAATACTGGGAAAGCAGAGAAGATTGGGACAGACCCAGCGTGCCCCTGTCAGGGTTCTTTGGGGACCCTGTATCTGAAGACAATAGGGAGATGATGGGAAAGGCAGTCTGATCCATGAATCATAAATGTCTCGATTGACAAAGAGCATGGCCTACTGGTCTGACCCTGCATTATTAACTGAATGCAGTTGCCATTCTTAGGCCTACCTAAAACTTTGTTTCTGTAGATGTCTGCAACACAGACTGCTTCCTCATCCCTGACACAAAACCAATACTTCCCACATCCACTGCCTATAATAAAACCTAATGGTCAATGCCAAAGTCATATAAATAAGTTTTGCCCTTTGTTTGTGTTTTCTTTAGCCAATCAGTATCAGTCTAAAGAACGACCAAAGGATGAGGCCTGTGAATTTAACAGACACAGCCTCTGAGGCATATGTGATGCTCTCTCTCTCTCTCTCTCTCTCTCTCTCTCTCACACACACACACACACACACACACACACACACACACACACACACACAACACGGTTAGGAGAGTGTCTCTGAATTTCCCAGTGGTATCTTCATTGTCCCACCTGACACCCACCCCCAAGCCTAACATCCCTCACTGGAGCTCTCTTATGGAGCGGTTATTTTGGCTCATGGCTCTCAGGAGACAGATCTCAAAACTAACTGGTAGAATGCTGACCCAGCATACACAAAACCCTCAGATTCTATCCCCAGCACAGCACATACCATTCATGGTGGCTCAGGCCTGTAATCCCAGCACTTAGAAGGTAGAGACATGAGGATCAGAAGTTCAAGGTCACAGCAAGTTTGAGGACCTGTCTTTAAAAAAAATGATTGAATTAAAATATAAGAATAAATCACAATACCTAGGGAGGCCACAGTGCTGTTTGTCTTCTGCCAGATATCCTCGGCCAGAAAGATGAATGACATGGCTTTGGTCTATGCTGCCATAGACTCACCTAGAAATGCCAACTGAACTTGCAAGCCTGGTGGGAGAGAAGTTCTTACATCCTAAAGGTGGGGCTGGCACAGCGACTGCTGGGCGAGCAGCCTGCCCCACCCTAGATGGCCCTTTAATTGGGGCTGAACTCAGCATTCTGCAGCTTGTCCTGCTAGTGTCACTGAGGACAGTGTGGGCTGGTCTGAGGTTGTCGGAAAGACCCAGCTGAAGCAGAGTGTGTACTGTGCGTGTGACTGCCACCCTGAGTGTCAAGGACCTGAACGAGCACTGAGAAGGTGGCACCAGCCCTGGGAAGGTGAAGGCCTCCCCTGCCCGCCTAGGGAGAGTGGGTAAAAAATGAGAGGACATTAAGGTTGAGAGAGCAGGAGGTGGTGGAGGGAGCACTACTTTAGGGCCAAGTTACTCCTTCATGAAACGACCTCTCTCCACCCTTTGTGTGTGTTCAGTCTTTGTGTGTGTGGGTAGGTACAAATGTGTAGGTGCTCATGCATGTACATATACATACATGTGGAGACCTGGGGTTGATGTCAGAAGTCATTCTCAATGGCTTTTCCACTTCTACTTTGTTCACTGAGATAGGATCTCTCACTCAATGGAACCCAGAGCTTTGTGTGTGTGTGGGGGGGGCTGTGTGTGTATGCATACACACATACATACACACATATATTTTGAGACAGGGTTTTTTGTTTGTTTTTGTTTTGTTTGATTGAGTTTTTGTTTTGTTTTGCTTTGTTTTTTGTTTTTGTTTGTTTGTTTTGTTTTTTTGGTTTTGTTTTGTTTTGTTTTGTTTTTTCCAAGACAGGGTTTCTCTGTATTGCCTTGGAGCCTGTCCTGGCACTAGCTCTAGAGACAAGGCTGTGTCTCCCTAGTTGTCCTGGAACTCTCTATGTTGACCAAGCTGACCTAGAATTCAGCAATACCTGCCTGTGTACTGGATGCTGGGCTTTTTAAGTCCCATATCACCACATATGGCCAATATGGCTAGTCTTGCTGGTGAGCTTGCTCAGAGGCTGGAGTTACACATAGGCCAGGATTCTGTATTTAAGTGGGTTTCTGGGAATCTGAACTCCAATTCTTGACCTGTCCAGGCAAGTGCTTTAACGACTGAGCCATCTGCCCTGCACCCACAAGACTCTAAAAAGCTGTGCATCTGCTCATATCTCCTTCAGTGACAGTCAGGTTCCAAGTAGCCCTAATTTAAGGTTCTTCCTTCTCTCCAGCTCTTGCCTGTTGCTGAAGAGGAAGGCTGGTCCTGTGTCATAAGAAAACAAAATGTCTGCTCCAGCCAAAAATAAATAAATAAATAAATAATGAATAGTAGCTTGGCTGGCTTCCATTTCCCCTTGGAGTAAAGGGAAAATATTTCTTGTCCTAACATCATGAGGAATCTTCATTAGATGTCAAGACTTTTCTAGAAGAGGAGGAGGAAGAGGAGGCTGGAGAGGGCTCAGGTTCAGTTCCCTCGACTCATGTGGCAGCTCACAACTGTCAGTAACTCCAGTTCCATGGACTCTGGTGCCTCTCCTGACCTTTACAAGCTCATGGTGGACATACATACACTCAAGTACACACACACACACACACACACACACACACACACACACACATTAAAACAAGTATATATTTTAAATACATGAGAAAATTAAATTGAATACGCTTCACCCCAACTCCCTCCCTCCCCACCTCCTTCAAATTCTAACCCTTTTCTGTAGACTTGTACTATATCTGTTTGTGAACCTCAAAAATGAGTCAATGAAAACTTTTGAACTGGATGCCCTGAACTTAGGAGTATAGAAATAATGATTCCACCATGATGGCAGAATTCTCAATGCTGATGTGAGATGAAGTTCTGAGCAAGTTAATGCCTCTTAGGTGACCCAACTACTTTTGGGGATACCTGGCTTTGTGATCCTTCAGTGCCCCATACGGTCACAAGAGCAAATAAGGCAAAAGAATGCAGATAGACTTGAGATACCATGAGTCAGCAATGCTCTTCACTGAGGTGACCAATAGCTGGGTGCGGTAGCCCACGTCTGTAATCCCACCAGTTGAGAGACTGAGCCAGGTTGACTTCCATGGGTTTGAGTACAGCCTGGGCACAGCTTTGAGGACAGCTTGGTCTATATAGTGAGTTCAGGGAGACCTGGACTACAGATTGAGGTCTTCTCTAAAATTAATCTATGTATTGAATTAATTCATATTTTTACA
Organism: Phodopus roborovskii; assembly: GCF_943737965.1. Lineage (NCBI taxonomy): Eukaryota > Metazoa > Chordata > Mammalia > Rodentia > Cricetidae > Phodopus > Phodopus roborovskii. Next base: position 35,045,850 of record NW_026126517.1, read on the forward strand.
AATTTATTAAAAACAAAATATAAATTGGCAATTAGTTAGAAGGTTACCCCAGACATAAAAAAAGGAGAGGACAGCATGAGTACATTGCACATCAGGCATCATGGCATAGAAGCATTCTTACTTCCACTGTATCATTTAGTCCTCTCAGAAGGTCTATAATTCTTTTATTATCATTATGGCTTCCAAATGAGGGAGTCCCAGGTCCCATTATCCTTACCCTTAAAGCCCACTTCCCTACTCAGATGGCCCCAGCAACTTTCTAGACATAAGGTTTATCATTATCATAGGAAGTGCAATGAGCCAGTCTTCCAGGAGACTTGAGGAATTAAATGGGGAGGGTGGATTTCCTCTGTCTTAGTAAGCCTGGGTTTGTGTAGCCAGCTAGCAGGCAGGAATGTTAGCAAGAAGCTTAATCCCAGAGGGCCAGGACTGTAGAGATGCCATAAGGTAGTCAAGCAGAAGCTGGTGCTAACATGATTAGCATGCAGAGTGCATCCAAGCATGATCTCAGACCAATGCTTATGTGAGTGGAGAGGAAGAAGAATGGAGCAGAGAAAGCAGCTGGGCACCAGGGATGTCTCAGTGGAAGTTTCAGGTGATTCCACAGTTATCTCCAAAGACAAGGTGACTCTCCAAAGCTGTCCAGTGTTGTGGAGAGGGAAAGGGACATTCTACCCTGTCACTGGCCAGTCTCTGGGTGTGGAGCACCTGTTACCTGGGGCAAAGATGTTTTTCCAGCTGAGGCAACCCAAGTGAGGCTGATAGATGTGAGTTGTCAATCAACCATCATCTAGCAGCTGGGAGAATAAGTCCTCCAGTTCCAGAGGGTTCACAGGATGTTTGCCAAGGTTCCTCAGTGATGCCAATGAAGAAATCTCTGGGGAAGCTGTTCCCTGACTTGATGAGGCCAATTCCACAATGCACAATACCTTCCAGGGGTAAGGTATCCCATGGACAAGGACTTGAAAGAGCAAACGCTGGCATATTAAGGTGGAGCAATATAAAGGCTGAGCTTCTGGACAATGCCTTGACATTTGACCATGCCCCCTCTGCTCCCTGTCCCAATGATGTGAGACAGAAATGGTGCACAGTATAAGGAGAATCATAACTGACATCTCATGATTAATATGTCCCCCAGAAAAATTCTGACTGTTAGTCCTACACTGGGTGGGAGAAAAGGAGACAACGGAAATGATGAGTGAAGGGCAAGCTGGTCCTGCTATGAGGCAGTCACATTCTATTGGGGGGTGTGCAGCCTTGTATGTAGGAGAAGGCAGAGAAAAGCACATGGTGTGCTTCTGGGCTGTCTTGGATGGTTCTGCCAGACTGTAGGGAAAATTAATTCAGCGGAAGCAAGCAAGGTGGGAAAGTCAAGGAGAAAACTCTGAACAGAAGGCTCAGGATGAGTCCTGAATAATGGAAAGCAGGGATCTGCCCCCCTCAAATGTTCTCATTTCCCTGTCCTGAAACTCTGTAGGGTGGGGTCACCCAAATTCAGTCCATCTGCAGATTAGGAGTCTACCCAGAGAGACATGTACAGCTCCCATCTCGGTTGTAAGCCCTTTGTGTCTTGCCTCACTGAGCCTGTCCATGGTGCTGAATTCCCCAAGCCTCCCCTTGGGACTATCAAGTCTTTGGAGTCTGTTTTCCTTCTTCAAGAACACAGCAAGAGGGGCCTCTTCACAAACATTAGTACTAGGAGATCTCTTTCTAGACACCCAGTCCCCAACCTTCCTTACTGAGCAGAGCCAGACAGGACAGGCAGACTTGCCTCGGTGCCAGCACAAGGTACAAACAAGGTGGGCACTCTGAAGATGTGCTCTGGAGTGAGATCCTTTACAGTGAAGGAATCATTCTTTACCCTGACTTTGGTTGAGGGCAACAATGGACTTACACATGGGATGCATACATACATGCAAAGAGAACTCACAAAAAATGTGGCAAATGCAGAGTAAGGTCTGTAGATTGTTAGTTAAGCTGTGCCAAGGTCCACGTTCTAGTTTGATACCTGTGCAGCTGTTATCCTCCTGGGATAGCCATCTAGAGTGCTTTGCATATCCCCCCTTCTGTGTGTGTGTGTGTGTGTGTGTGTGTGTGTGTGTGCGCACATGCAGGTCACAGCACAGTGGTGTGTCATTCCTCAGACAACTTTTGATTGTCAGTTTTCTTGCTTGCTTGTTTTTGAGACAGTCTCTCAATTGGGCTGGAGCTCACCAAATGTCAGGCTAGCTGGCCTGTGAGCCCTGGGCATCTACCCCTGACCCAGTGCTGGGATTACAGGCATTCACTGCTACCCCTGGTTTCTGTTTTTGCATGGGTACTGGAAATCAGATTCAGGTCCTGGTGACTGTAAGGGAAGTACCAAAGGAGACAGCCATCTCCTCAGTCCCTGTGTTTTCTTAAAGTCTGTAATTACTTCAAGACAGCACTTTCTATGTTCTTTATTCTTTGAATGTTCCATACACTTATACAATGTATATCAATCACATCCTATCAATCATATCCATCCACCACTATTTATTCTAACTCCCCCAGTGCCCTCTCTTTCCCAGCTTCATGTCCTTTATTTATGTATTTATGTACTTATTTAAGCACAGAGTTACCAGTGGCTGGGCCTGCTTGAGAACCCCTTCCTCAGTGACCTAGATCCTTCAGAGGTTTAGCACAAGATATTCCTTCTCCAGGATATACCCATGCCCTGAAGCACCATGCCAAGGCTTCACCAGGCCCTTCTTTATGTCGCTTTAAATGTCTCTTTGGCCCACCCCTTAGACATGGGCAGAGTTCCTCAAGGGTGAAGTCCTGGGTCTTCCATTTCCTCAAGTGCTTAAGACACACAACTGGTGCCCAGGTATTACTTGATGGCAGATGGATAAATGTCTGTCTCCCATAGCATTCAAGCACTCCCAAGTCCTTAATCACCCTGCTCTTCCCAGATTCTCCAGGGTGGCCTGGTTTTATGTGAGGACATAAAGAAGTACATGACTCATAATTAACAGGAGTCAACAGGTGTCATGAACTGGATCCTGAAAACGTGCATCACAACGGGGCCTGACTGCATGACCACCCTGAAACTGGGCTGTGTTTTATAGATGAGGATGGATACACTGAATGAGGAGGTCATGGTCACAAAATTAAAAACCAAGTTTTGCTTTCCAGTCTCCCCACCTACAAGAGAATAAGTGTGGGTCTCATTTCCTTACCTTGCTTGTCAATCATTGTAAGGTAGGTGTGGAAGGCAGATGGAACCGTCAGAGCATCTGTTATCTGGTAGATTCCTCAGAAGCAGGACCAGGACTGACCGTGCTGACCCCTCCCTGTGTGCTTACCAAAGCAGTCAGTGAATACATTCATAACTGAAAGAATGAACTGATGTTTGCAGAGCCTGAGTTTGGAGCAGGAGCTCTGCCAACATTCTTCTCAGTTTGCTGCCCTTCTTGTCTTCTTCATCCTACCCCAGCCCTTCCTGGCATGAGCCCTCATCCAAACAGTGCCAAGCAGTGGAGAAGCTTCCAGTGCCTTCTGGCTGTAAAGAAAGGACAATGTGCCACCTGCAGTTGGGGAGTTTGGGGAGGATGGAGGAGACAGGCCCTGGGTAGATCTCTGCTCTCTGCTCTCTGCTCTCTCTCTCTCTCTCTCTATATATATATATATATATATATATATATATATGTGTGTGTGTGTGTGTGTGTGTGTGTGTGTGTGTGTGTGTACAGATACAGATGTAGATATAGATACCAACCTGACACAAGCATAGAACATCTGGGAAGAGGGAATTTCAAGTGAGAAAAATGCCTCCATCAGATTGCCCTTTAATGACTGATTTGGGAAGGCCCAGTCACTGTGGATAGTACCACCCCTGGCCAGGTGGTCTTGGGCAGCATTCCTCCATGGCCTCTGGATCAGTCCCTTCTTCTAGGCTCCTGACTTGAGTTCATGGCCTGACTTCCCTAGATGATGGTTCATTACCTAGGAACATCGGCTGCAATAAATCCTTTCTTTCCCAAGTTACTTTTGGTCATGGAGTTTATTACAGCAATAGAAACCTAACTAGGACAAGTGCCTTCAGCCTGAGGCTGGCCAGCCAAGGGGAGGCAGGACAAACCATTAATCTGGGTCCCTTTCCAAGTGGCCAGAGTGAGTTCCAGGCTGGTCCTGCAGCCTGGTGTTCTCCCACAAAATAAATATGTACAAAGGAGTCATTAACACCAAGGAAGTGTGTAGAAGAAGGTTAATTAGAACTTTACAGTGTTTTTCTGCCTGTCACTCTGAGTCTATGCTTTTCAGAAATGCAAAGTTCCCTGTCAGTCATCAGTGCAATCTTCAGGGGACTTAGTCCTTACTTCCTTCAGACCGTGAGGAGAAGGAGGACTGCACTGATATCAATGTACCAAAGCCGATCTACGCTATTTTATACAAACATACATATGATAAAATTTATAAATGAGACACATCAAGAGGTTAACAACAATAACTAACAATAAAATCTAACAATTTAAATATGTTAAAACCAATGTTATTTCTAGCTTACGAATTGTTTATTTCAGATCTTGGTTGACTAGAGGCTCCTGGGACCATAGAAAGGAGTTGTGACATTGACTTCCGCCTTCCACCTTTTTCAGAACCTTGTGCTCCCATAGAGTCAAGTCAGGTAACCCAGGATCATCCCCTAGTTTCCAGATCAACTGATCAGTGACCTTCATTCCATCTGCAACTCAGATCCCTTCTATCACATGGGTATAATGTGTTCATGAGTTCCAGGAATAGGGTATGGGCATTTGGGATGGGTGCTGCTCTGCCTCCTACACCAAGAGATTGCCGTGTGGCCAGCATCTACCAAGTGAGGTCTGTGCTCCCACCCAGAGTTGGAGGTCCAGATGTTCACCCAAACTTGTTCCTAGGCCGGTGTGTGCCTGGAGCAGGTCTTTACCCTCCATAGCTCCAGTGTTGTCAATAATTGAAAGAGCAGGCTAATTACTGGTGTGAAACCATCTATAATGCTGCCAGCTGTGGTTCTGGGATGGTACTTTGTTACAAGATGTGGTGGGAAATGTAGTCTAGAGCTGAGCAGCCACATGGCTAGCTATGACTCTCATTGTGGAAGAGAAGAAAGTCAGGTTTCATTCTGTAACTAGTGGTATCTTGTTGTGGAATATAAGTTTTGGATGTGTTACATTCATTTATGCTGTGGAATGTGTGTTTGATGATGCAAAGATGTGTTGCATTCTTATATGTTGCATTTGTTTAACTCTGTGAAGCTGTGTTGCTTTGCCTGTCTAGTAAAGAACTGAATGGCCAATAGCTAGGCAGGAAAGGAATAGGCAGGGCTGCTAGGCAGAGATAATAAATAGAAAGATAAGAAGAGAAGAGGAGAAAAAGGAGGAGAGAGGACACCAGGGGCCAGTCACCCCGCCACAAAATCAGCCACCAAGTAAGGAGTAAAGAAATATATACAGAAAAGAGAAAGTAAAAGCCCAGAGGAAAAAGATAGATGGGATAATTCAAGTTAAGAAAAGCTGGCTAGAAATAAGACAAGCTAAGGCTGGGCATTCATAAGTGAGAATAAGTCTCAATGTATTTATTTGAGAGTTGGGTCGTGGACCCTCAAAGGAGTTTAAAAAACAGCAACAACAACTACGTCTCTACAATTGCTAAGATCTCTTCCAAAGATGAAGAGGGATGAGGATTTTGTGTATTTGTCCGAATCACAGACTCCATTAACCAGATACACAGAGATGTTTATCCTCATCTATTTCAACTCAGCTCCAAGCTGGGCTTGGTGGCACATGCATCTTCAATCTCAGAGCTGGGAAAATAAAGGCAAGAATCCAGGGCCAGCTTCAGCTACACACAGGAGAGCAAGCCTGAGCTACATAGGATCCTGCCTCAGAACAAAAACAAACTCACCCAGGTCTGTTCTCTAATTGGAACTAAGATGGGCTAAGGAGGGAGTGGGGGTGGGCTGCATGATACCTTGTCCTGCCCTCATATGAGTAGAAGGGGCTGGCCTGAGCCAAGCTTAAGAAACTGAGCATTTGAGTTTAATGTACCCTTTAAAATACATAAAACAGTAGAGATTTCTAGATATCCTGAGGACAACAGGAAAGGAGGCACACTGGGGACTGTCCCTCCCCTCCAGGAACATCACCAAACATTTATTATGGTACTATGATCTGTTCCTGAGCTGTCTGATAAATGGAAAAGTGACCCTAGCTGCTAGAGATTCTGAAGATGCTCACTTCTGTAAGTAGAAACATTTGGGGTGGGGGCAGCTGACTATCCTTTTTCTCCCTCCCACCACATTGTTCTAGAAGCTTCTGAAGTTTAAGATGAAAGGCCTCCTTCAGACTAAGCGTCATCACAGACAGAAATACTGGCTGTCCTTGAGTCTGTAAAGCATGGGGCTGGGAGCCTCTTCTCTCTCTCCTCGGTCACCCTGAACACACTCATTCGTATTTTCTTCCCTTGTCATGTGCCAGCTTTCTCCAGTGACCTGGGTTTTCTGACCCCTCCAGCCCATGCTGGCTAGCTGGCATTCACTAACACTGTCCTCAGCTGTGCTCTGGGACAGGCTGCAGCTTCTACAAGGTGTTATGAAGAGCATGCCTGTTTTTTACAGAACTCGGGAAGATTGCTCTCCAGCTTGTAGCTCAGTGTACCTTAAGTAATGGCTCCCATGATAAATTCCGCTTAGAGTTTAATGCCAGGAGCCTGTTTATGTCCCCTGAAAACTGGCCTTTTGTTCTGGCAGGGAGAACACTATATCCTTTTGCTTCTACTTTGGTCTGAGCTGCCAGGACCTCAGAGCTAAACTGAGTGATTAATTGCCACAAGCTCCATATTTTCAGTGGAGGCTGCAGCTCTCTCTTTTCCACATGCCTTCTAGGAGAGAGGAGGGTCAAAGCCCCGGAGAGGCTAACTTGCTGGCTTGCAATGTACTTGTCCCATCTCAGACCTAATGGGTAAGAACACCAGGATGCTGCTTGAGTCTTTACATCTCCATTTATTCCTCTGCAGAGCCTGGGAGCTGCTGCTCTGTGTCACATGACTTCTTATCTCAAACAATTCTCTTCTGAAGCTTTGCTTTCCTGTAAAACCACTTCAAACCTATTTGGACACAGGATTTTTTTTTTAATGTGTGATATTGCATTTAATTGTGTTATATGAAAAATGGAGATAATAGCATCCAGCCTTTGTACACGGTAGTTGAAAGTCACCATAAGAGTAAGACTGATAAAGTTAAACTTAAAAGTAATTCTAAACATAAGATACATGGGCACCTATGGTAAAGAAACTAAAACCAAACCAATTGAACATCAGCAACAAGCAAACCATGCATGGTCTCAGAGCCTGTGTCAGCACAGGCAGAAATTATGTCAAATTTGTCCTGATCCTGGCCAGTGAACAGCCGTGTTAGAAGAAATTAAAACATATTTTCACTCTATTAAGCCATAGAAGAATTAGGACCTGTTACTTTGAAAAAAATTGTTCTATAAATCACAGGGGCCTTTTGCAGAAAATCAGATGAAGATGGATCATGTTGTGAAATGGTTTTCTCTGTGCAATGGTCCTTCTGTGAGTCATTATCTTATGTCGTGCATTTCTACATGGGTGTTGGGGTCTGAGGTTCTAAGCTCTAAGTAAATTATGCAGTGGAATACTCTATAGCTGTGAAAAATGGATGCAGGGGCATATTAAGAAATGGAAAAGCCCTGGGGTGCATGAGGCCTTCTCTCGACAAAAGGAAAGAAGAGAGGAAGGAAACAGGAATGAAAACAGAATAGTATGTATAGGATGCTAACTTCTGTGAAAACAGGCGAAAGAGTGGATGTATATTTTGCTTGCTTATATAGACTTTGTAATGAACTATTTATGTGAATGCTAGTGAGACTTGGGTTTATTTTGTGTTGGACTAAACAGGCTTTCTATACTTTTTTTAAAATTTTTGAAACTGTATGAATATATTTCAGGTTCAAAATCAAAACATAAGGCTGGGGATGGGCTCAGTGGTAGGGTCTTGCTCACTGAGTACATGGCTTACATCTCCAGTGTAGGAAGAAAGAAAAGAAGGAAGGAAGCCGCAACGCAGACTTCTCCTTTGGTTCCTTCATAAGCGCATTACACATTCTATTTTGCTAGGTGTTTAGAGCCAATCAGCTTCCTCCATGTCAAGCCTTACCTCACACCACTTTATTCTAGATCAACTTGTTTTGAAAGAAGTCCCAAAGTTCATGGCTTTAGACAGCCAGTGATAGCCACGGCAAAGTCCAAGAGGGACCAAGGAAATTCAAGTGCAAAGCTTCCCCCAACCTGAGAACACTGAAGTTGAGTGCCCAGATTCCCCATCACTTCCACCTGAGACAGACTTTGAGGCCTTTAAATGTCATTGGCCTGGAGGGATTGTGGTGGAACAGAGTGTGTGTGGGGGAGACCAGAACCACCTCCTGAAAGAATAGCTTTTCTGAGATCTCTACAATATGATGAGCAATTAGGGGTGCTTTCCCGTGACTCACTTGGTACTTGGTTCTGACTTCCCTCTGCAGTTCCAAAATGCCCACACTAAGCTCTGAAATGGTTGAGTATTGCTACTTGGCTCCCCAGGTTTAGAGTAGGAAGAAGTGGCAGAACTCATCAATGAACCCCTTTGTTCTATGGAGGAAATGCAGGGGAGGTCTAGATGAAGAAAGTGATTTCAGGCCACATAGTTGGCACCTGGACTTGCCATCAATCCGTCACAGCTGTCCTTTGATACTCAGACTCCAGGATCCAATAGCAAGTCAGGACCAGACCTATTGGGGTTTGGATATAAGAAGGCTCATAATTGGCTGTGTGATCCCATCTATTTGAGGAAGTTCTGGAAATTTTAGGAGGTACAGCCTAGCTGGAGGAAGTAGGTCCTTAGGTGTCTCTTCTCCAGGGCTTCTCTCTCTCTCTCTCTCTCTCTCTCTCTCTCTCTCTCTCTCTCTCTCTCTCTCTCTCTCTCTCGCTTTCTGCTTCCCTTGCAATGCAAGGTGAGTATTCTCTGCCATTTGCTCCTGCCACCATGACTCTCTGTCTTACTGCAGACCCATTTGTGGTGCCAAGAACCATGCACTTGAAGATTCTGAAGCCATGAGCTAAAGCGAACACTTCTTTAATTTGCTTCTGTAGGGTATTTTGTCACAGTGATAAATATGACTGAGCTTAGCTCCTCCTTGTATAGTTCATACTCCAGGGTTCTTTCTCCAAGGTCAGAAGGAAGGGCTTCTCCCAAATGTGAATCTGGCGTTGGTGAACACAGTTGAGAGGGTCTCCCCAAAGAGGGCTGCCAGTGGGTTCTCACACACAACTAGGGAAATGAGGGACACTAACTCAGAGATAGAGATGCTTCAGAAAGACTGCCCCTGAAGGAGAGGAAGAGTGACATAAATTATGACTTCATGTCCCCAATAAATCTCTCTATGATAGACCAGAGTTCTTGCTGCAGGAGTAAATGCTGGGCCTGTGATGGATGAATGGACAGGGTGCTTGAGATGAAAGAGATTCTCCAATCTCCCAGCAATGCTGGCCTGTTTGATGCTCAGTATCCATAACAGGATGTGTCCTATGATGAAAGATAGCCCAGCAAATGTCAGTACCAACTTGTCTAAGTTACAACCTTCCTGGTGACTAGGGACTAAAAGGTTGGCCGCAGAACTCTCTGCCAAGTGCCCAGTGCATAGAGGGACCAGTTCACAGGCTCCTTCACCCACCATGTGCATCTTTTCACCTCTTAACCATGGCAAGGTGCAGAGTGACTGATATCTTACCATCCCCACAGTAGATAGTTACTAATTTATTCCAATCTGGTTTTTTATCTTCTGCTCCATACATCCAAGAGTAAGGACTATAAGGACCAAGTCCTGTTTGTAAAGATGTGGCCCAACCTCCTGGGGACAGATTCATCTAGAAGGTACTAGGCTAAGTACAAGGTCTTCTCACAGAGAATATTTGATCCGCAACCACCTCATATCTGCTAAAGCCATCAAGAAGCTACCCTCAGTACAGTCCTAATGTTCAGGAAAAACTTTCTCAACTCTGTTCCCACCTCTGAACATTTGCTTCTTTATCAATCAAGTACACCCAGGATGCACTCCATCTTTGTGTGTGTGTGTGTGTGTGTGTGTGTGTGTGTGTGTGTATGTGTAGGGGTGCTTGTCCAAGTGGCCACATACGCAGACCAGAGATTGCCATCAAGATGTATTCCTGTACCATTCTCCACTTTATTTATTTATTTATTTTTGGTTTTTCAAGACAGGGTTTCTCTGTGTAGTTCTAGCTATCCTGGAACTCTGTACATCGGGTTGGCTTCGAACTCACAGAGATCTGTCTGCCTCTACCTCCTGAGTGCTGAAATTAAAGGTGTGCACCACCATCACCCAGCTCCACCTTATGTTTTGAGGCAGGATCTCTCTCCAAGCCTGGAATTCACTATTTTGGTTAGATTGGCTGGCCAATGAGCCTCCAGGATCTGCCTGTATCACCTCCCTAGAGCTGGAGTTACAGGCATGAACTCCTCCTATACATGAATTTTGACATTGAATGTTGAGGTTCTAAACTCAGGTCCTTGTGCTTGCATAGCAGGAACTTTATCACCTGAGCCACCGCCCCCCTGAGCCAGTCTTTCTCACCCTGTCCAGTCATGCCCTAGATCTATTCCTCCTGAGCATCTCACCTAGCTTATCCTTCCCCCTGCTCCACTGCACAAGTCCATTTGGTGCCTTGAGTTACCAGCTAAGCATTTTTCTCATGTAGTTTTCTTAAGAAAACTACAAGGTATTTCCTTAGGCACCACATGAGTTGGTGCCTCGCTCATTCCTTGTACAGAGACACTCAGTAAGTGGGGACTGGACCACTGCCCTGGACTTAAATAGGAGCCTCTTCTTTCCTGCCAATCCGAGAACTCACCAAATACAAAGAAGGCACTTACTCAGCCTGCCCCATTGCCCAGCAAAGAGAACTGGCACAGGATCTATGGAGAGTGGAGGCCAATAAAGCTGGCCAGTGCCATCCATCTCAGCAAAGCTAAGCTGGCTCTCAACAATGGTTGGCAAAGCAAGGATGCCCAGATGTTGGTACTGAACTCCTGATTCTCAGGTTAGTCATCCCACCTCCTTTGATGCTCCAGACAGACTGTAGCCACTGCCCCTGGGTTTCCCTCTAACACAAGATCCAGGGCCAGGCAGCCAGTGAGCCTGTGGGCTCACATTTTCTCTGCTCCTGGAAGGGTAAGGGACAATAGCTCCAGGGGGGAGAAGATATCCCTTGAAGAGATACCCATAGTTAAGTATGTAATCCATGTTCATAGAGTGTGACACTCCTGCTTCCCCAGTTCTGGCCAGGCTGGTAGGCTCTGGGGACTTGTAACACACAGAGCCCCTTCCTCTCGTCCCCTGCCCAAATGCCACCCACTTCCACCTGGACAGCATTCTCATTTAAAGATGGAGTCACTTCTTATTGCCAGCATTTAACCCCTCTCATCTCTAGGAAGATCATCCTTTTATCTAACCTAAATCTCTTTCAGTGCTACTGAAGCCACTTGCTCTCTATCCCCAACAGATCTTGGCCACTATTCAAAAGTTCATTCTTGCCTCCTCTTTGCTGATTGTGTGGCCAGAATAGGGTCGTCCTATGACCTCACTTCAAATATCAAAGCCTAGGGAATGGTTTTCATCCTTGCCGGTTAGTTCCATCTGCCTTAATTACATTTTCAATCTTGTCACTTACTGTCAATTCATATTTCCTTTAATGGCTGAGAATGCCCATGAGGGCCCGGGTGTGGGGGTTCCCTGCCCTTCTTGAGCTACTCCATCACTGAGAGCTGGTAAATTGCTGTCACCTGCCCTGAGGCTTGCTGAATAACAAGCTGAGTAAGTCTCCACCCCCACCCTCTACCCCAACTCAATAGTGCTGGCTGCTGCCCAGCAGGCCGTCCACCCGCCTGCAACTGCCCCTGGGTTTCAGTGTGACCTGGCACTTGTGTCCAGTACACTGCAGGAATCTGGGAGTCCAGCAGTCTGCCTGTGCCGGGCACCTGCTCAGCTGGCCCCACGCCTGGCTTTAGTGCAAATACTAACTGAACTTCTGTGAGAATACTAACTGCTTATTGCTCACTTGAAGTCTGCATGCTCTCTCCTACCAAAGGTCTGAAGGTCTAGACCACTGGCTTGAGGGAAGACTGAGGAGAAGGCCCCAGAAATCAGATGAAGGGTAAAGATGACTCAAAGGGAGAAATTACATATATACCAACATAACTGTGTACCAATGTACATAGCCCCAAATTTTGCTTTGTTATTTGAGCAATGCACAAAATTGAAGGAACACAAGCAGTGTTTGCTTCATGCCCCTTTCCTACAAAACCACCTAGACTCTAGCCCCAGGCTGAACTCTGCACCAATGCTTAGGTAGAGCTCTGGTCCTTGTACCAGACTAAACTATGACCCAAGGCTAAGGCCAACCTTGTCACAAGCTGATCTCTGCCCTGACCTAGTTTCTGTCCTGCCCAGAATGATTTTCTTAGCCCGAAGAGTCTGACCTTGGTCACAGATCAAACCTTGACCTTGGTCTCTAGATGCACATCCTAACAACTGCTCTGACTAATGACAGATCAAGAGAGACCAACTGGCTGAGTGTGGGCCAGCCCTGAGTCTGCATGTAGGTTTACAGATTAGTATTTAGCCCCTAGGCTATAGGTAAGCTAAAGGCACTACTGGGAGGAGAGGACCCACAGGGCAAAGGAGATGGGGTGAGCCGCTATTCAAGCCTGTTCTTGATGTGTTTACTTTGTCCCCAGCACTGCCTTATAAAACTGTCTTAACCCCATTTCTTCCCATCTCGCAGGCTACCTTGCCAGTTTCCAAGCTGCCCAACCAGAACATCCATGGGCCAGGTTTCCCGTAGACCCTGTGCCTTCCTTCTCCTGGCATGGAACAGCCAGCAGTGCTGACTAGCGGTGGCTAAAAGTCGGAAGCAAGGCAGGCTGGCAAGTTGATCTAACTTTGAGGTGGAAGGAAAAAAGAGACCTTTCCTGGAAAGCCTTTTATCTCCTTCAAGGAGATAGGAAGTCTCCCCTAACTCCTCAACCCCTCTGAGCTGTATCCAGCTGCCCTGAGCAGATACAATGGCATCCATATAACACAGGCTTCCCACAGATTCTAATACTGCTCTGTCTGTGAGCTATTTCTCTTCTATGGATGGCTGGGCTAAATTGGTCCTCTGGTGACATCAATACTGCATATGCTGTAAGTGACACCTCTCAGACCTCATCTTACACTTCTCAGAGGTGCTTTGGGACAGTGGCTCAGCAGTTCAAACAGTGACTTCAACAAGGCACAAGTTTATTACTCACCTGCACAAAGGTCTCAGCTCCTATGGCATTTCAGGGGTCACCTGGCATGACCTGACCTCATAAAGCAGCTAGCAGAAAGGAGTGACAGTGATTATTACCAGGTGGCATTCAGCATGGCCTCTCTCCATGTACACATAATGCTGTCAGTGTATTGCAGTGAATTGCTTTGTTCAGGTTCCTTTGCCACGAGGCTCTGGCCAATAGGAAGAAGGCCGAGGCCCCACTCCCCACTCCCTCAGCAGCAGAAGTGTGTGACCCAAGCATACTGTTCCTGGCAGTTTCCACAGAGTTACCTCTTTCAGTCTCCTGTCTGGCCACCTTGTGTCTTGGACAGTTATTTCCTGGGACTTCCCACAAGCTTCATGCTTCTAGCCCTGATAATGATTTGATTGCATTGCTGCTATTTTAATCTCTCTCTATGTGTGTGGGTGAGTGTGGGCATATGCATGCCACAGCACATGTGTGGAGAACAGAGGAAAATGGATGTCCGGTCTTGACTTCTATCTTATTTGAGACAGGGCTTTTCCACAATGTGTACACCAGGCTTTCTGACCTTTTCTGGGAATTCTCTGGTATCCACCTTCCAATTCACCAAAGAAATAGTGGGACAACAGACATGTATACTACTATGCCTGGATTTATATAGGTTCTAGGGGTTCAAACTCAGGTCCTCATGCATATATGGCAAAGCACTTTACCCATTAAGCCCTCTCCCTGGCTCATCATTTTATTTCATGAGTGTCCAACCCTTGATGTTGATTCCCTTCCTGTTTGGAATACCTAGAATAATAGTGATGATGATAATAACAACAACAACAACAATAATAATTTTCTTCTTGTCCTGCACGCACACTCACTATCAGGAGACATTTGCCTTGCCTTCTTGGCCAGAACTCAGCTCAGAACCATATCTAGGGAGGTCAGGAAATGAAGATTCCCAGGTCCACATGGTAGAAGGAGAGAAACAACTCCTAATAGCTGCACTCTGAGAGCTACATACAGTGGCAACACATCCCTCCACCCCCACCCTATGCCCCAAATAATAAAAGTTTTAAAGGGTAGGCATGCCTGCTAAGGGCTATTTGCTTTCCTCCTGTCTGGAAAAAGATGTGTTATCTCCCCCCACCACACACGCGCACACAAAATCCTGAAGCCAGATGTAGGACACCTTCCTAGACCTCCAGGCAGACCTCTCAGACTCTCATTTAATTTAACATTGGCTACAGTGGATTGTGGTAGTCTGCTTGAGTCGCTGTCTGTCCCATAGACCCTCAAATGCCAAGTCCTTCACTACCTCAGTCTCAAGCCCGCCCTCCCACCACATCCCAACCACATCTTTCTCAGATCTGTAGGCTTTCTTTCTGCCTCCTGTGACCCTACAGATAGTCCTCCTCCTGTGATACATTCTCCCTTGCCCCTGTCCCCCACCTTGCTGACTAAGCCCTACCAGTTAGCACCTCCCCAAAGCAGCTTTCCCCTGTCCCTTGAAGATGAACTGAGGGTTCTTGCCTCACCTGCAGCCTCTGCTTCCTCCATCACCCTCATCTCAATCATTAGGACCTGCAGCCGCAAGACTGGTGCAGCCTCTTGGCCCCACCAGAACCTTCCTAGTAGAAAGATGAAGACCAGCAAGGGTCACCAACAACTCCTCTACTCACGAAGATTCTAATAATGTTGCTGGTGTGGACTGGAACCTTCCGCCTGAACACTTTTGATTTCCCACCAGACTTGGAGCTCGTTCCGAAAGTACAAGACGTCTCTCACATTCTTCTCATCCTCCCTGCCTTCTCCAAAAGGTTTGCTTGGTGTAGCCAATAAAAATACAGGGCATTTCATTGAATCCAAATTGCAGATGAAGGATGAATAAATTGAGGGGTCCAAATATGGCTTGTACAGCATAAGTAATGTAGTTAAACACTGAAAACATAAATCAGTTGTTGCTCTGAAATTCAAATTTAATTTACATTGTGATTTGTGTAGAGTTACATTTAATTTGTGTTTTCTCTACAACCCTATCCCAACCCCTGCCCAAGTCCCTGACTCCATGAGAAGCCTTTCAAACATACTTATTGAATGAAGGCTGATTGGAGAAGTAAACGGGAACCTCGTTGATAAATCAAAGCGGCTTGCCTGCCCCACTCGCTTCCTGTCATTGCTGCTAAAATAAAACCAGCAAGGAGTTCTTTTAAAACCTGGTCTCAGTGAGCAACTGTGCCTGTTAGAAGAGATGTCGTCATCACTCTAGTGGTCCCAAACACAGCCAAGCTAGGCATTTGCAGTATTTGTGTATGTCAGTAATTCTTTTCTATTGCTCAGATCCATCTGGGTTTAGCACATTAGAGCCGATGACATTCTATAATAATCACATTATTACTATTATTACCACTGCTGTTGATATTGTTACAGTATACCACTGTATAGATCACTGTGATTATTTTCCCTGCAGAGAATTGTATGTTCTTGTCAGTGATTTTATTATAAGAATGAAACCCAAACCTTTCCCCAGGGTTCAGAGTGACAGCTTCCTGGAAACAGCCCCCCCATCTCACTCTTCAGAAAGTAGGGAGGGAGAGAGCTGGTGCTAGGTACTTCTGGGAGACAGAGGTTTACTCCCCACCCCCACCCCCTACATCTAGGGCAGCACCGCCCAGAATGGGGTCCTTGGACTAGCAGTGTGAGAATACCTCCTGGGAACTGGTTACAAATACAAATTCTTGGACTCCAGGTGGCCAGGCTGGCAGCTAAGGCTCTAAGGGTGGCTAGCTCTCTCTCTCTGCTGATCTGACTGCCTCAAAGTTTGGGGGCTCATTCGGCTACTTGGATGCCAGAAGACATGGAATGCTCTGATTACTACAATTCTACCATGTTCACCAGAGTCTGGGAGGACAAAGCAAGGGGTTTGAAAGAAAGCATAGTCACCAGGGGAGACGCTGGTGGTTCTTGGTGCCACGAGTCCATTGTCACTGTCTTCCTTTAGTCTCAGTCTCCACATTAAAAATAAATTCCTGCAAGACAACTGGGCAAGAGCGCCAAGGTTCTGGGGTAAGCTGGAAGATGGCACTGTGGGTAAAATGCCTTCCATGAAAGCATGAGGACCTGAGTTCAGATCCCCAGAAAATACATAAAGTTAGATGCACTAACACATGCTTGTAGCCCCAGCAGTCTTACAGCAAGATGGAAAACAGAGATAGAGAAATTCCTGAGAGCTTACAGGCCGGACAGTCTGGGAGAACAAGAAACCCTGTCTCAAAAGGTAGAAAGTAAAAACCAACAGCTAAATCATCCTCTGATCTCCATATATACATCATGGTATACACTTTTCTGCGTGTGCATGCATGCACGCACACAGAGGGGGTGGGGGTTAAGGTCTTGAGGCTTGACAACAAGAGGCAAATTGGAAAAAGAGTGGATTTAAAGATTCAGTTGGAATCTATAATAGGAGGAGAGATAGTTCAGAACCAGAGAGTAACTGCTGATAGACATCAAGGAACCCATTTGTATTTCACGCATCAGGGTCTGAAAGCTAGGACAGTTTCTGATGGAAAAAGAGGATGGTCAGAGCTGAGCTTGTCAAACAGGGAGGTAGAAGAGCCGGGTAGGGGCACCACAGAGGCTTCAGTGTGGGCTGACTCCTAGCTACACAGATGGGCCCTGTGATTGCTCTGCATACCAAGTCATAGCCATGGCTCTCAGAGTCAAATTGGTTCTACTGTTACATGATCCATTCACCCCAGAGGGACCAGTGATGATGACAAAATGAAATCTGACTTAGTAAGTTGGAGTTTAATGGGGTTACTCACTGGGGTATGAGTATCTCAAAAGCAGTTACGTCACTGAAAAGCCTACTCCAGCATGGATGACAACTCATTGAAATCTGTACATCTACAGCTCCCACCCAATCTGCAGGCAGCTCCACCAAATAGTCTCTCCTCTTCTCAGCACCTGATTATTATTTCTATTACCTCAAGGAGTGACCTTGTGAGCCTTGGAACATCCAGAGCTCCCTAAGGCGTCTAAATGTCTTGAGCACTGTGTGACTGACTTGTGAACATCCCTTCTCCCTTCAGGGTGAATGGCTGACTGGACTTTGAAGCTCCATGCTGAAGTTGAGACTAACAGCCACAGACAGGGACTCTAACCTCCCTTCCTTGGCAAGGTCTTGTGCCTAGAGTTTTCCAGCGGGGGCTTTGATCAGACAGCAACTTGTGTCATTGATACTTCTGAGAGATTTAGGGGAGATGGGACCAAGGGGATAATAGTAAGTGGAGTGCATTGCCATGACCTTTGCTTGCCTTTCCAGCCTGTGGGGAGGAAGCTGTCTTTAAATGTGATCTTGCTAAGTAATGTGTGGAGAAGAAGGAAAGGCAGGTGTGGGGAGAAAAAGAAAAAAAATAAAACACTTCCACCACACCTGTTTACTCTCCATTACCACCTTGCCCTGCACTAGCCTTGCCTCAAGTCATGGGGTGCCTTCCTCCTTGGAGGAACAATGAAGATCAGAGAGCCCATCATCCCCTTCACACCAACAGCTTTGGGAGTCTAAGGAGTGTAGCACACCCTTCTGCAGCTCCTTCTCTCACTGAGAGGGCCTTGGGGAGAAAGGCACATCCATTCTCATGTGACAGTTGCAAGTGCTTGTCCCTAGGTACACAACAAAATCTCCACAGAGTCCATGTCACACATGTCTGGAGATGGGGTGTCTGTAGGGGACCATTCCTTCAGGGTCAGGTAAGGCAAAAGCCAATGAATTGACTATGCCAATAGGAATTTGCAGATGAGGTTTCATTCTGTTGCTATGACAAAACACTGACCAAAAGCAACTGTGGGGAGGAAAGGGTTTACCTGGCTTCTAGTTCATGTCACAGCCCATCACCAAGGGAAGCCAAGGCAGGAACTCAAGCAAGAGCTTGGATCAGAAGCCATGGCGAAACAAGGCTCTGGCTCATTCTGGCTGCTATTCAACTAGCTTTCTTAAACAGCCCAATCCTCAGGACTATTCCTCACACAATGCCCACAGACCAGCCTGATGAAGACAATTACTCGGCTGAGATTCTTTCTCCAGGTGATTCTTGGCTGTGTCAAGTTGACACTTAATGCTAACAAGGACAACAGACATGAACTCCATGGGAGAGACCCCAAGAGAAGTCAGGCATCTCATCAGTTCTTAAGGATGAATGAATATTCCAAAAGTGGTTGTAGAGAAGTCACTATGACCTAGTTTTTTAGCAGCTCTTTGGCCTCTGGGCACAGAGCCATTGACACCTGCAGATTGTAGGAACTGACTCTCCAGCTCTTACTCTCTAGCAGAAGATCTCCTGGGAAGAGCTGTGTTTTTACTTTATGAAGCCACAAAGTGAGAACTTGTCAAGACTTTGTCACAGCCAGGCATAGCAGCTTACCCCAGCAATCCCAGAGCTTGGAGGATTGCCATGAATTCAAGGGTAGCCTGGACTAGGCCAACATGAACTACAGATGAGACTCTGTTTCAAAAAGTAAGCCAGGCATGGTGACATGTGCCTATAATCCTCCATCTTGGGAGATGGAGAAACAAGGGTCAAAAGTTCAAGGTCAGCCTTGCCTGCATGTGGAACCTGATACTTGAGGCCCTGTTCCAAAACTTAACAGCAACAGCAGCAAAACAACACAGAAACTTTGTTACTAACCATTTTGCACATAGCAGAACCCTCCAGAGAAGCAGAGGCCCCTGGTGGAAGATGAGGGAGTTAAGGAATAGTCAGTGTTAGAACCTGCTGAACCCTAAAATTTGTCCCTCTGCACCATGTGCATACACACACACACACACACACACACACACACACACACACCAACAACAGAAACACACACACATGCACCCGTGCGAGCACGAGCGCACGTGCGTGCGTGCCTGCGTGTGTGTGTGTGTGTGTGTGTGTGTGTGTGTGTGTGTGTGTGAGAGAGAGAGAGAGAGAGAGTGCCCAAGCACATACACACATTTCACAGAGGCAGAAGGCATTAGAGCCACTGGAGCTGGAGTTACCAGCAACAGTGGGTCTAGGAACCAAACTCTGAGAGAGCAGCAAGTGCTCTTAAGGTTGGAGACATCTCTCTGGCTTCTGCACATGCTTTTAATCTTCAGGACCATTCCAGGTGGGATGGAAGTTAGTCTAAAAGCATGCCATGGCACAGTGCTGTGACATATCTCTGGTCCTCAGGGTTTGGGCACCCTCAGGCACTTGTGGGACATTGGACATTGACATGGTCTCTGACAGTGGTGCCATCTCTGGACAGCAAAGAGCTTAAGGAAGGATATGGAATGACATTGTTTGGGTTCACATTCCTATGCTGCCAGGGCACCAATGGTGTTGGCCCAGACCAAGACCTCCCCACCCCTCCCCGCTGCCTGACAGAAAGCAAAGAACTCTCTTTTCAGGGCCGGGCTATTCCTCTTCTCCACTCTTATAAATTGGATCTTTCTGCAAGAGAAACCCAAGTGCACTGATATTGCCAGCTCCTTATCAGCTCTTGTCGGGCTCTTCCTGCAAGACGGCTCTCTGAGGGCCCTGAGCTCCCCAAAGACCTCCAGAACCTGGTAGCCTCAAACTCCAGATACCTAGGCAGAAGTCCAGGCTTCCCTGACCTCGGCCTCTCCCCTTGCCACCCCTCCAGGTCCCATGGGGTGGGGACTTCTCCATGCAGGAATTCTCTATCACATCATGAACGCCTTGGAGGAAAATCGGCAAAATTAATTGGAAATTAAAGTCACCAAATGAGCTCTGAATTAAGAAACCATTAACTCCAAATGACTGCTGGAAGGGAGCGGAAGTTAATTACAAAGGCTGCCTGGTTATTTTGTGTATTTTTTGTGTTGTGATGATTGTCTTAGATCCAGAGTCCTGATTCTGATTAGCATTCTGTGGCTATCCACGCTGTTTTGATGAGTGGCATAGCCCATCCCGAAGTCCTAGGGCTACTGTCAGGCATCTAAGAATCCACCCCCTGCCTAGGATGGGGGTCTCTCTATGCGCTGTCTGCCTCATTCATGGCACTGTCTTCTCTGCTGCCCGCTACCTCAGTCCCTCTAAGGAAAGTTGTCGGTAGCACTCCAGGGAGTCCTTGCCCACACATTGTCATTACATAATGGGCACCCCAACCACTTCATCAGGCTCTGCTGGGGATCAAATGGAAGAGGCTCATGGCTTATTAGCCAAGGGGCTGTGGGAGAAGAGGGGATGCTGACTGCCTGCCAAGAGAACCTTCCAGATGTGTTATCCTGACACTTTGCTCTCCCCCAGGAGCAATCTACAGCTACTGAGATGATGCCCAAGAAAGGTGGGAACAGGGAGGGTTTTGTTCCTAGTTTTATCTCAACAAATATTGAATGGGTGAGTAAACTGGAACCATCCCAAATCCTTCACTTGACCATGAACTGAAGGGTTCTTAGCAGTTTGTTTGCAGTACATGCATGCCTGCCTGTATGCTGGTGTTTGTGTGTGATAGAGTTTGTGTGATATATGCATGTGTGGAAGCCAGAGCTCAGCTTCGGGCGTACTCTTCTCTCATAATTTTATTGATTTATTTATTTATTTATTTATTGAGACAAGCTTTCTCTCACTGAACCTGAAGCACACCATTTGGACTAGACTGGGGTGAGCAAGCCCTCAGTATCTGGTCTGCCTCCCCTGATACCTGTGCTGGGATTACAGTTGTGTACCATCATGCCTAGCTTTTGTGTGGATGCTGGGAATCCGAACTCAGGTCCTCTTGCTTACAGCAACAAGCACTTTACCCACTTAGCTATCCCTCTAGCTCCTGAGGAAGCTTATTCAAATGGTCTTCCAGCTCTGGGCGCTGGATTACCTCAGTCGAAAGATGTGACTAGGCCATCACCTTTCACAGCCTCCTCACTGGTACCCTGCCTGCAATCCACGTTATGTTCAGATCCCTTTATCTAAACTGCCCGCCTCACCACATCACCCTACCTCAGTACTCTCCCAAGATTCTTTCCTGTCAGCTGAGTAAACCCTGTCAGAAAAGGTCCCCAGCCTCCTACTAGAGATCTTAAGAAACGTCTAGTTTCAAGGGAGTCCCTTACTCCAAGGAGTCCTCCCTGACCACCTGGGCTCATGATAAACCTAAGGGTTATCATCATCATCATCATATGGCTTCTTTTGTCATATATGTATGTCACCAAATATTTAGACCCTATAGTATCTACAGGTTGCCTTCTCCTGTTATTGATCATAATCTCCTTGAGCAGCTGGATTCATATTTCCTCAGGGTTCCCACTGAAAACTGAGGAAAAGGCCTGAGAACTTACAGCCTAAAGCACACCAGTTGACCAGCCAATAAATCCATAACCTCCTCTTCTTACTCCTCTGCCCCGTCTCCGACCATAGCTCTCAGTATATCTATGCTTAGCAATTCCCACCCTGTCTTTATGAGCATTGATTTTTCTCATCTGCTCTCATCCCCCAGGCTGTGGGAATCTCTGAGAACAGGAGACAAATGCCCCTTCACAGAATTCCAGAAGCTGGCACAGTGACTCAGTAAATAAGAAATAATGAAATGATCTCTCCCCCACAGTCTTCCCCTCCCCCACATCCTGCTAGGACCTTATCTCTTCCCTACATGGCATTAGCGTCTTTGCTCACTCATTTATTCATTTATTTGTTCAGCAACTGTTTGTTAGGCATTGACTATGTGTCAGGTAGGAGAGGGGAACTGGAGAGAAACCGAGGGAAGGGCAGCCACTTAGATAGCTTCATTTCTTCCTCACACAGTGACTCCGAGGTCATGCCTGAATCACTTCCGTAGTTCCAACTCTTATCTTACTGCTTGGCACATAGAATATTCATTGAGCATCTACTGAATTAATTGGGAATGCATCTAATCAGCTTTCATGCCCCTTTAAGCTTGTGGCCTCCCCCAACCCTGCAGGAATCTAGAGGACTTGGCATTGCTGTAGGGGAGCAGGAGCAAACAAAAGCCAAGCTCCTTGAGAAGAGATTTCTATTCAATGACCATGGCCTAAGCATCTCTGCTCTTTAGGGTCTCAGAATCTAAAAGAAAATGGGAGAGGCAGGAGGGAGAAAGAGCTGGGGGGGGCAGAATACCCCCTGTGGGGTAAGGGCAAGTTTAGAGGGACCATGGAACATTTATGGAGAGGCCCAGATGGAAAGATACATTCTTCTTTTCTAGATTTTGAAAGGGGACTTCCCAGAAGGGGTGGGGGGGGGGAGGTCTCATATAGTCCAAACTAGACTTGAACTTGTGGCTAAAACTGGTCTTGAACTCCTGACTCCTGATCTTCTGCCTCCACCTCCCAAGTACTGGGATTACAGAAATGCACTAGTTCTTCTGGTTTATGCATTGTTGAGGCTCAAACCCAAAGCTCTGTGCTTGCTGGGCAAGTACTCTACCAACTGAACTGCATGCATCCCTAGCCTCAAAGGATCTAGATAGCAAGTAGGCAGTGTACAGGGGAGGCAAGCAAACATTCAGTGAAGAGCAGCAGTGGAAAGTTGCAGTCCAAGCTCCATGTTGCCCAAGCTCTGGAGATAAAGGAGAGGGTGGGCTGGGGAGGCTAAAGAGTGGACCAAAGGAAGGGTATGTCCTAGCCTAAGAAGGAGCCCGGTTTTGTCATGTGAGCTAGGAGGGACCTGAGCATTGTCACAGGCCCTGGAAAAGATGACAGAAAACAACAGCAATGAGGGTGAAGTAATGCAATGAAGCCAGCATGCATTAGCTGTGTATCTATCCTCCTCACCTGACCAGCACCCCCTCTCCCTCCACTCATTAGGAACACTTTCCTATTGGTTTAACATGTCTCTGCCAAGCCGGACTGCTTTCCTAGATAACCATCCCACTTTGTGGCTATGGTTGGCCAATCACAATATCCACTCCCTAGCCATTACGGTTTGACTGGGATGACCATGTGATCTCATTTGAGTCACTGGGGCTCAGATATGGTGTGTGTGTGTGTGTGTGTGTGTGTGTTCCTTCAGATCTGTATGCACATATGTGAGCATGCTTCCCTCAATCTTTCATCATCACATCTGAGACAAGGACACTCACTGAACCTGGAGCTTTCCAATTCAACTAGAATGGCTATCCCTGTGTATCTTCCTGCCTCCACATTCCCAGAGTTGGCTATGGGTGCATAACACTGCTCTGGCTTTTAAGTAAGTGCTGGAAATTGAACTCAAGTTCTCATGGCAAACACTAATGGCCCTCTCTCCAGCCCCTCTGGTCTACTATGTTAGAACAAAGGAGCATGTCTCTTTCTGCTGAGGATGCCTGTACTTTTTGTAGCCGTGTGCTTAAGGTCTGATAAAGATCTGCCTGTGCAAAGTCAGTCATGAGGAATCAAAAGCCAAGATTGACATGTGACTGAATTATGTACATGTGCCTGTGTTTTCAGAGCAGTACGATCTAGTTCTGGAATTTTCTGTGGAATTCTTTTTAAAAGCTAATTTGGATCATGTTTCTTGTTTCTGTTATTTGCAAATGAAAAAAATCCTACAACACTGAGAAAGGATCTAGAGGTGCTGGAGTCTTCTAGGGGAAAATATCAAATTAACTGCTTGTGTTTTCTAGAGTAGAGGTTGGGCTGGGGAATTGAAGCAGATGACTGTGTGTGTTTACAATGGGTGACCTGGGAAAACATCTGTGAGGAAAGACTAGAGTATATCCCAGGGTTTATGTCTGAGGGGAGCAGTTTGAATTTAAAGAGGCAAGATGGACCTAGGACCTAAACCATGGTGGAAGATGAGAACTGACTTCCGAAGCTATTCTCTAACCAGTACATGGACAGCATGGCAGAGATGCACCCACACCTACATGCAACAACACACACAGAAGAAAGGAAGGAAGGAAGGGACGAAGGAAGGAAGGAAGGACCCACTCTTATGCCAAAAAGGAAGACAAAAAAAAAAAAAAGCAAAGTTATCTAAGAAATACCCTCAGGGAAAGACCTGTAATACCCTAAGGGAAAGGCCTGTGTTACAGGTTTGGAAGCTTGTCTTTGTATCTAGGTCCATAAGGCAAATGGCGGCATCAAGGGCAGGGTCGTGGCAATAGATGCTTTCTGAGTCCCTGGCCACTGGACTCCAAAGTCAAACCCCTAGGACCAAGTAACTCATGAACTTCTTTCTTAAGGGACCTAAAAGTAAATGGCATCACATACTGGTGGTGTGGCTGAGTGGGGTGCTTGGACAAGCTTCCAAAAATGTCACTTCTGCTCTTGGTATCTCCTCTTCCTTGACTGTCAAATGGAAGTACTAATCACCTCCCTGCCTCACTCACAGGGTCATTATGATGATTGGACAAGACAAGAGACAGAAAAGTGCTGTGAGCAGCAGAAAACTTGGGTGGAAGAACCGAGGCCACAGTCCGGTTCAGTCCCACATGCAGAGACTCTCATCCCTTGCTTCCTTATTGTTAAAAAATAATTGCCTTTTTCTTTCC
Source organism: Phodopus roborovskii (assembly GCF_943737965.1). NCBI lineage: Eukaryota > Metazoa > Chordata > Mammalia > Rodentia > Cricetidae > Phodopus > Phodopus roborovskii. The sequence continues at coordinate 35,070,661 of NW_026126517.1, forward strand.
AAGCAATGAGGGGAAATGCCAAGAGGAGTTTCAAGCTCACCACTGTGGATATTGTTGATTGCTTACCCAGCCTTCATCCCCCTCCAGTCACTTCTTTCATTCTCAGAACCCGGCATTCTAACCTGTAGACCAAGGACCACACATGGCTAAAGATAGCTATGAATATGGCTCCACACTAATTCTAAGTTTATTTGAAAACATTGTGCAGTGTGTGTGTGTGTGTGTGTGTGTGTGTGTGTGTGTGTGTGTGTGTGGTCTTGTGAACTCTGCGGTTGAAAACATGGTGCTGTCATGTTGCAAGGTTGGACACACCTGAGGTCCAGACCATACACATGTCCAGTTGTCTTCCTGGAAGGCTAAGGTTTTCACTCGGGTGGCCACAGCTATCCCTTCCATTGACAATTATTTTAGGAAGGGGTGTTGTTTTGTTTTAAATTTTTTTATATTTATTTATTTTGTATGCCTGTGGGGGTACCTTACACACCTACAGCTGGCACACATGTGAAAGTCAAGGGACACCTTGCAGGGGTCCTTCTACTGAGTTAGTCCTAGGGATTAAACTTGTGTGGTCAGAAAGGTTACTGGGTGCCTTTACCTGCTGAACCATCTTATCAGCCCTAAGAAAGACCATTTGAACTATTTTTGCACTTAAGATTCAAGTGGTAGACATCTGGGAGGCACTGATAATGATCTTGCATCCACTGAAAGCACTGTCAAGGCATACATAGAAACTGTGCTGCATCTCACAAGGATAACATGAAACCGATGGTGGAAAAGCAGAGCTAGGCCTGAATCATAGCACCTGCAGCTGGTCCTTGTTAGGTGAGCCACTAAACTCTGAATCAGTTGATCTTTGTCAACTGATCATCACAGGTTACTGTGGGGGGCTGGGAAGCCCTGCATCCCCATTAGCTCCCAGCTCTGCTGTTCAGCCTTGTCCTCTGCCACAGTGGCCTCCATTCTCCTTCATAGCTTTACCTGGATGCTCCACAGGCCTGAGTCCACCTTCTACTAATGCTGGAAGGCAGAAATCTGAGATTGAGTGGGAGAGGGCTGGCCAGGACATGTAGTCCTGCCTACTCTCTTAAGAGGCTTCCGCTGCACATACAGGCCTCTCCCACAGATCCTAGCATTTTAAAGGAAATATTTACTCTCACTTGGACCAAGAATTGAGGAAGGAACTGTGATTCTGAGGGAACATGCCTAAAGGGAACTGGAGTTAGAACTCACACTTGGGAATACAGAGCCAGAGCACAGCTTGGGTCTGAGACAGAAAGGTAGAAAGCTCTCGGGGTGAGGGGCGATGGGCACTCAAAAGCATAGACTTTGCTAAGTCAGACATGAGAGTCCATGGGGAGGCCCAGAGCTCCTCCTTAGAGAAAACTGGAGCACAGGATCAGAAGCCCTGATTTAGAGAGCAGAAGCATAAGTCATGGCTTGCAAAGGTGGCAAAGACTGTGAACCCTATCTTCAGCATCTCACTGTAAGCTCACAAGAGGCAAAGATCAAAGGTAGAAGCTGGACTAGGGACTTCAAGGAAGAAGTGAGGTAATAAGAGAATGAGCCTAGAGGCAGGATCCTGTGGAACCCAGGACTACTTTGTTCATGTGTGCATACATGTAAGTGTGTTCGTATATATACATGTATGCATGGAGGCCAGAGACTGGCACTCGGTGTTCTTATCAATTGCTTATCACATTGTATTTTGAAGCCAAGTCTCTCACTGAACCTGGATCTCACTGATTCTGCAAAGGTAGCTAGCCAGACAGCCCTAGGACTCTGCCTGCCTTTGCCTCTCCAAGCTAGGCTTACAGACAGGGCTGCATCCGCCTGCCTCATAGGCACTGGGGATCCAAACTTGGGTCTTTCATACTTTTGTGACAAGCACTTTACCCACTGAATTATTTTCCCAGCCCCAAGATGTAAGCTTTCTCTTTCATCCCAGCCCATTCTCTGACAGCAGACCAGAATGCATGAGGAAGTTGCAGAATCCCTAAGGGAGACCTGTAGGAATACAGGCATGACCTGGAGGCTGAGTGCTCTAACCCTCTAGCCCAAAGACTTCCAGCCACCTGCTACTCACTCATTCTTGCCACCACATAGCCCACATCTAATTTAGCACCATCTTTGAGCCTGAGAGCCTTCTAACCACCCCCTCATCTTCCTCCTCCATCTGTTGCCCTCGCTCTGGAAGCTTTCTTTCATTTCCATCACTGTTAAAATGTTTAGTGGCTCTCCATTACCTTCAAGGTGAAGTCTAAGGGCTGGAGAGATAGCTCAGTTGGTAAAGCATTTACTATACAAGTCCATGAACCTGTTCACTTCCTACAAGATGCTTTTTGTTTGTTCTGTTATAAAACCAAATATAGAGGCCCATGTTTGTAATCTCAGCTATGGAAAGACAGAGTCAAGCAGATACCCATGGCCTCTGGGCAGATTAGCCTGCATACTTGGTGAGTTCTAGGCCAATGTCTCCAAAACGAAGGTTGATGGCACCTGAAGAATGATACTCAAGATTGGCCTCTGGCTTACGACCCTGCCCCCATCACCACACACACTAAAGATGCAGTCCAATCCAACATACTTATCACCACCTGGTGCTCTTCCCTGCCAAGTTCCTTCCCAGGCTTCCTTCTCACTTACCTCCTTGAATGTAAACATTGACCATGTTGTATTTACTCAGGTTCTCAGTATGCCAGGTTCTCTTTCATATCTGAACCTTCCCATGTACCCTTTCTGCCTGCTCCAAACAATCTCACGTCCTCTGGCTCTCCTCTGGCTCTCCTCACCGCTCCCCCTGCTCCCATACTTGTCTGGCTCCCCACAACTCTTACTGATGCCATTTCCAAACGAAAGCCTGTCATGATGCCCTGGTTCAGGCCCCTCATTTCCTTGGAATTTCCATAGCTCCCTACACATAGTGCCATTAAGCTTGTCACAGTATGCAGCCATGAGCCTCTTTACCTATCATCTCCCCTCTCTCCAACATACACACTTTTGGGCTTCTCAAGTATTGAGGTAAGTCACAAAAACTTGGCCAATCTTATATGATTCAACTGAATACAAGGGCCATGAATATTTTGTTGCCTGTTAAGAGTCCAGAATTCCATGCAAAGTCCAAAGCACAGAGGTGGGCAGTAAGCATATATCACTTTTGGTGTGCTGCCAACTTGAGGGCTTTATACCTGATGGCCAGGATCCACAGGGAACTCTTTAGTGCTAGAACTGGGGGTAGGCTGAGCAAGGGCCTCCCACACCATCACACGCAGCTGCATCTACTTAGTACTGACCACAAACACCAGAAGCCCTACTGTCTGCCTGGGCTGACTTAGTCTTCAGCTTTCACCAGCCAAAGATATACTCTAGTTACGTCTGTGGCATGTTCTCAAACGGGGGGACCTGGGGTCAAACCTGCAAGCCTCCTATATGCAGGTAGGCTCTCCGTGTGCCACCTCTTCTTTGCTCCTACCCTTGCTGAGGCAACCCAACAGAGGAAGGGAGCACAAGTAGGAAGAGGGGTGGTTCGCAGTGACAGCCCCAGGAGAGAGAGAAAATATTTTTGGCAGTGTTGTCAAGTAAGAGAACAGAGTCGCTTAGAAAGTTCTGTAGCAGTTTAAGACCAAGGTTGCTAGAAGTCTGAATGCAGTGACGGCCTTGACAGTGAACCAAAGAGGGAGTTTACCCAGACAGATATATCAGATGATGGAGCACAATTGGCTAAGACAGTCAGAGTTGGGATGGGAAAGGGGAGAAGTTGATGACAGAATGGCAGGGATTTCATCAGTCCAGGAGGAAGATAAGAAAAGAAGAAGAAAGCTGATATCCAGAGATAAGAGGCAAATGAAGAAAGGAGAGGCAGAGAATCGCAGAAATAAAGCTGAGACCATGTGAACCTGTTCTGTGGAGCAGCTACTGGGCAGAAAACAGCCAGCACCCAGAGGCCAAGCTGCTACCACGAGGAGTTCCATTCCTGCTAGGTGTTAGGGAGAGCCTGGAGCCGTAAGGCACCTGCCTTATTCCCAGCGATTATTCCTAGAAGACAATTCAGAGGTGGCTTGAGCCAGCCCCTGACCTGGGACTCATGACTCCAACCCTGATACTTTCTGGCCCCTTGCCAGCAGCATTCACCTCTCCATCGTCTAAAGAGGATAGAGTCTGAACCTCACAAACCGATTCTTCTAGAGGGACACTGCAGCCCCAGGAAGTGAGCCAGGATGCAGCCCTGGGACAGAAGCAAAAGCTGTCTCTCCACAAGCTATGGAAGGCCCCAGGAAGACTCCACTACCCCCTCAAAGACAAATCCTCTGCTCTTGGACAACCATCGGATGCCCTGCACGGCAAGCTTCCCTTTCCCCTGAGCTGCCTCGGCTGGCCAACCCTTCCTGTTGCCTTCCTGAAAGCCTAGTAACATGAACCACTGGCAGGAGCTACAGTTTTCTAACATAAAGGGAATATCTTTCCCTTCAAAGCAAAGTACTTAAGACTGACTTCCTCACACACACACACACACACACACACACACACACACACACACACACACACATGCACGGGCTGCTCATGAGCTAATAGACAGGTGAGCCAGGAGAAGAGGGTCCTGGAAAGGGCCATAACCAAAAGAAAATGGTCCTCCAAAGAGCAATCATGGCACACCCAAGCCTCCCTGGGGAAAGGAGGTATCTGGCATACAATGCCCAAAGCAGCCTATGGCCAAGTATTCCTGGTCTCATAGGCAACCTGGCTCCTACTGCAATGTCTACTGGAGGGATTCAACTCTTTGTCTTTGTCTTTTGCATTGCCTATCATGTGAATGTTGAAGTCTAAGGAAACAGGAGACCCCATTAGAGCAGCATCTGAGGTCAAGAGGAGGCTCCAAAGGGCTGAGAAAGTCTTGCCAGGCAGTCAAACCCCTGCCCTCAGTTCACAGCCCCATAGAGCAGGGCTCCCAATCTCTGCCCCATCTCATTAACTCAGTTCCCTTTTAAAGCTCATAGCACATATGTGCTCAGAAGTACACATCAGGCCAAGGACTCACATCCCAACCATGTTTATGTGTGTCTGTATTCAAAGGCACGCATTCCGAGGCTTGAGCCAGGCCTAAGTGGCCAGAAGGAGCTATTCATAAATTGCCAGTGGCCTTCTGGGTTAAGCTTTAAGTCCAAAAGCCAAATGAAGCATGTTGCTACAATGTGCTCTCTTGGAACTGCACTGTGACTGTTAAATGAGGCCTGGATCCCTAGCATGAAATGCAACATGGCAGGAAATCGTGTGCCTTCCTCCCTCTGCGGCCTGCCACTGGTTCCCTCCCTCCATGGGTCTCCCCCTGGTGTTGTAGAAGTGCTGAATGAGAAGGGTGCCCCTTCTCAATGAATAATCCGTGATTCAGAAGGCATTTTCCAAATGGAGAAAAGTCGATATTCAAAGGTAAAAGAGGGTCAGGTGTAGCCACCTGCCATTTGGGCTTAAGCATCTATCCTAGAAAGACCACTGTCTGGGGTCAGGGGACATATAATACACCATGAGAAATCAGCCAGACATCAGAGCAGAGTGGGGTGTGTGTTTTTTACATTCCAAAGAATGGTCTACAGTAGCCGTGTTTTGGGTTTTGAATGTGTGGATTTACTAAGTACATAGTCAGCAAGTGAGAGAATGAATAGGGAGTAGCAGACAGAAGCGGCAAATACCAAAACATCATCAAACTGGGCACTCAAAACATCCACAGAGACCAACTAGAGAAGTCGAGGCAGTTAATTCCCAGCTGAGCTCTCCCTTCCCATAGATGAGCTTCTAGCTTCCTGCTCCCCTGTGGGGTAAATAATAGTAAGCTCTGATGGAAATGTCTTACCTCCTAGCCCTTTTTAAGGATACAATGATTTTGCTCTTGGGCTGTTTTTCTGTTCTCTTCCTCCCTGTCCAAGTGTTAGTGGGGCCAGCCTGTCCCTAGATAAGGAGTCTTGGAGAACACTAAGGCCAACACACTTGGCTCTAAAATGGGGGACCCATCCTACATCCAGAGCCACCTTCTCAGCGATCCCATACAATACACAACAATTTAGCAACACAGTGTGAGATATAGAGAGGAAAAGGAAGACAGAGCCAAACCACTGGTCCCTTGGCTGGGAGCAGGCAGTTGCCTACATCAGCATTGATATCTGGACTATAGTCACCAAAGGAAACCTCAGGTGACAACTTGGGAGGGACAGCTCCAGGGAAAGGAAGATCAATTATGATTGGGTCTTAGGGCTTGCTGTACTGCCAGTGATTTTTCCATCTGGGGCCTGGACTGATACAGGAAAATCAAGAAATGGTATTTGCTGTGCCTGAATCTGGCTGGCCTGGCCACTAAGATGGAGCAGACTCTTTACAGGCACAGGCTCTAACAAGCAGGGCCATATGCCATGGTGTCCACTGTCTACGGGTATGCCTCCCTTGCCAGGGCCTGGACTGCCCCATCCATCCCTGGTCCCAGGCATCCCATGTCAGAGTTGGACATAGAGTGTGCCAGGAGCCCCTTAACCTGGGGCAGCTGAGCGGATGCTCATCAGGGGCCTCTCTGCTCTACACTCCCTTCACTAGATGTTCCCAAGGGTCCTGTTTCTTCCAGGATCTGAGAGGCATTGCCTTTTATGGTTCTTGTGCTGGAAAGTTTTGGAAACCCAATTTGAACCAACTAGGCCCCAAAGGGATGTCAGTAGATCACAAAGCCAAATAGTGGAGAAGGCCGGGGGCAGTAAGGGAGATTAGAAGTGAGACTGCTAAGCCCCAAGCCTCCCTTGATTTTTCTTGCTGAGTCCTTGAAGCTATAGGCTCCTTTATTCCTTATAGCTTCTTTATAGGCCAGCATGGAGCCCCTGGCTGCCACTGGGCAACATCTGTTCAGGGTTGCCTGCATAGAAGGGGATGTTTCCTAATTTCTCAAAGTTTCAATCTCAGAAAGATGTTAGCTGTGCAGGCTTGGAACACAGCTAGTCCTCAAAAGGAAACTTCACTGCCGCCAAAATGTCAGAAGGCCTCAGCAAGTTCCTCATATCACCTTCAGCATCTCCCCATCCCCTCACCCCACCCCACCCCTGCCATGTGCACCTCTGGGCTTGCAGGAGCTGAAGGTTGTAGCTGTATTGGTAAGGAAAGGGTCCCAGTGACATCCTGAAGCTGCCACTACTCCTGTTGTATCAGATCTACTCTCAGAGTTTCTCTGGCATTTAAGTCCTTCCCAGTTCCTTCCCCATACTGCTGCCACTCCAGTCTCCTGCACCAAATCCTGGCTGCAGACAGGTAACTTCATGCAGAGCAGTAACAAGTGTGGTCTCCGAAGCTAGCTCAATTGGGTTCAGATCCTTACCTCACCATTTATTCTGTTGGCTGGGTGACCCTGAACTTTGGTTATTTGACTTCCCTGAGTCTTGGTTGTTTTAAATAAAATGAGCCTTGTACATGCCCTGAATCAGAGCCTGGCTCCCCATTAAGTCCTCAGGAAATGTGAGCAGTTCTCCTGGCCTATACATTTTGATTGGCAGCATCTTATAGATATGATACCTTCTTCTTTTCCAAATACTCCTTCCCAGCTTTCCCCTACAGATACTCCTCACCACCTCACAAACTATCCTCTAGGCCCCCAAAACAGTCATCTAATTGCCCAACACCCCATAAGAGGAAGTAAGTCCACCCATTTGGGCCAGAGCCCTGGGACAGACTTTCCACTGGCAAGCCCTGTCTCCAGAGCACTATGGCTAGGGTCTAGACACACTGGGACATGCCTGACTCCTTCCTCAGCAAGACAGGCAGCCCAATGGAGAGGACACTGTCTCTGACACTGAAGAACAGCACTGGTAGTGGTCATTGAAGCTAAACAAGCATAGCCCTTCTCCCAGATGTATTCTTTTCCCTGTACCTGTAACATCACACAGTCACCCCCAGAAATAATCTGCACATCAAAGCAGCCAAGCAGTCTACCCCATGACATGACAGGTTATAAGTGCTAGTCAGTGGCTGCTGGGTGATTGACACCCTGCCTTTTTACCTTGAGCAGAGGATATGCTCACCCATCTGCAGGGGTTTGAGGCTGGGAAGGACAGGAAAGGCAGAAAGATAGACATAGACAGAGTGCAGATCTCACAGATTTAATTCTAGACCTGTGTGTCTAATATATCATCTCCTTCTGGCCTTGGGACTGAGTCTCTAGGCCTACCCCTGCCTTCCATCCTCCCTTCTTGAATCTGTCTTAGCTGAGGTAGTGCCCAAGGTTGCCGGTGGCTGGGTAGGCAGGAGTGAGAGTTATAGGAGTTTGAATAAGACAAACACAGATTAGTCAAGGTCTGTCAGACACAATTACATCTCCATGGAGCCCACTGAGGCATTACTCAGTCCACGGGACCTTCTGATTGAAGCATGCTAGGCACTACTGTCTCCTGGCTTCTGGCCACAGAGGAAATCAAGAGTGTTCTCTCCCAGTCATTGAGTAAACCTAGGGTCAGAGGTGCTACCCACAGTTCTTTGGGCTTAGCAAATAAGCACGGATAAAGGGGCTATCATCACATTCCCCCCCAACCTAGGGTGGAGGAGTGAAAAGGCACAAAGAGTAGGCTGGGGTCATCCATGGTCCTTGGTCACAATCTGACTTTTTCCAGGAACTGGAAGGTTGGAAGAAAGAGAGCAATTGTCTGGGAAAACATCAGAACTGTTGTGGTGTGTGTGTGTGTGTGTGTGTGTGTGTGTGTGTGTGTGTGTGTGTGTGTACAGTGGAGAAGATTCCTGAAGGGTATACAGTAAAGGAGCCTCCTTGCACACACATTCCTGAGATAACCCTCTTCATCCTTCTATCTCGAGAATTCCTGACTATCCTGGCAAAGAATGAGGCCAAAGAATTCCAAACACCAAGTCTATTTAACTTGCGGCCTCATTACAGAATTATTTTTTCCATCAGGAAATTTGCTGAGGCAAAATGGGGTTTGGTGTTAGCAAATGTTGAGCCAGTTAGCTTCCCCAGGGCTCCCACTGGTGGGAGGGTGCTGGGGAACTATGGCCTTGCATTAACAGGAAGAGCTCTGTTGTGACTGCCCATCTGAAAAGATCCCACAGCTCTGCTTTGGCCTAGGCTAAGCCCTCTGCCTGGAATGTTCTAGAATATTCCTCCCCACTTGTCAACCTGGTGAAAAAAACCACACCTGCCACCTTTGGCCTTATCGCTCCTGGACACTGGAATCTGTATGCAGCAATGGTCCTGTTCCTTCCATACAAAGCAGCTGTTTCCTACACAGAGGTTTGCGCAATCCTCCAGCCCCAGGATCTATGCCTCATTATTGTTGTTGCCTGTTTAATTAATGTCCTTTTGCTACCTACTGTGTGCCAGGCCACTTATGAGGGGTCCTTTTCACTTCTTAAATGGTTTACAGGATCAATTCCAAATTAAACCTTTTGTTTTTGAGACAGTGCCTCCTGTAATCCCAGGCTGTCTTCAAACTTATTTAGCCAAAATTGACCTTGAAATTCCTTCCCATCCTCTGGCTTTCACCTCCTGAGTGACAGGATTACAAACAATGCCACCACTCCCAGTTTATGCAGTGCTGGGTACCCAACTCAGGGCTTTGATAATGCTAGGGAGGCATTCTACAGGGTGAGCTGCATTCCCGGGTGATTATAGCTCACACTGCCCAGGAAGGGAGGTAGACGATGGACTCCTGCCTGATACCAGAGGCCAAGGCGAAGTTAGGTTATGCTGCCTCACTATACAGATGGAAGTTCTGGAGTCTAAAATCTAGCCGTTCAGGACAATGAGTCCCTGCATTGTTTTCAGCTCTTTCTGGCCCTATGCTTCTATTCTCCGACCATACAACTGGAGGGTATGTGGGGTTGGAGTTAAAGTCCACACACTGCAGGAACTGGGCAGGAGGACCGTAATGTAAGCCACACCCTGGATGCTGGCTGCCTGAGTGCCCAGCAGTGCCCACACCACCCCCAGACACTCCCAGACAAGCTTGCCTACACTGTCCAGACTCAGGACAAAACAGCCCTGTAAGAATGAATCAATAGCCCTGAGCCACTACAGCTTGAATGCTGTCTCCCCACTCTCTTCCCTCCCCTGGGTTCCTAGCTCCTCTCCTTGATGCTGCTTCCTTTCTCTCCCTCCCTCACTTGCTCTTCTCTCCTTTTTCTCTCTCTCCCACAGCTGCCTCTTAAGAGTGCTGGATGATGGTGCCTCATTGCTCTGTAGCCCCAAAGCTTCAGAAGGCCATAGGGTTGCAGCCTTACTGTTCTTTTTCCATTAGTGAAAAATTCTTACTGGAAGTGGACAGCCCCGTTCAGGGTTCTCCAGTCTCCATCCCTGAAGGTTTAAATGCATAAGCGTATATCCAGGCATACATACATGAATGCTCACATCCCCACTCCCTGCTAGAACAGATGGCTTGAGGATGTGTTCAAAAGGTGGGAAGGTGGGAGGCCCTTTAGCAGACAAGGAGGGTGGCTCAGACAGTGAAGATGGTAAACCGGAGATGAATGGGAAAGAAAGATGGAAGCAAGCATTTACATTGTGTGCCAGCTGTAGTTTGAGCTGATGATACCCTTAAGTGGTGGTATGAAACGCACTTAAATCTAGAGGTCACCTAAAATCCATCTCTGGTTAAACATGGGTAGCACCCATGGTCTGGGTGATCAGTGGACAGCCTCAAAGCTGGGGCTGGGGGTGGCAGCCATTCCTTAAAGGCATAAAGGCCACAGAAGATGAGGCACTGGCCTGAACCAGGGTCAACAAAATCCTATAAAGATCAGGGAAGTAAGGGTTTTAGGTGTCCCAAACTAAGGAGTCTGCAGCAATGACTCAGTTCTGCAATCGATTCGTCATCTGCCAGAGATGATGTGTGATGGGTGGATGTGCCTGAGTACCATAAAACTTTATTTGGGGGCACTAGAATTTGGATGCCATAAAATTACCTTATGTCATGAAATATTATTCTTCTTTTGACTTTTCCTTCAATCGTTTAAAAATGTAAAAACCATTCTTCATTCACAGGCTGCATAAAAATGGGCAGTGGGGACCTCTGCTTGCTAATCCTTGAGCCAAAGAGGGTAGGAGGCAGACCTGGGCCTCCACATGATATATAAGCTGTCATGTAGATAGCAAACCCCCTAGTCCTTTGCTTCAAGTCCTGCAAGCTGCCTTTTCTCTCTCTAGAGAGAAGCAAGAGCTAGGAGTATGTCAGCATCCAGGGCCCTCAGAAGTTCTAGTTCTTGCAAATCACTAACCCAGCATTTTGATGGTAATTTACTTCCCATGCAGCCTGCCTACTGGGAGAGATGCTGTTCTGCCAAGACAAACATCCGCTGCACTTGAGTAGCATCTTATTATAAATTAATAAATTGGCATCGGGTTCGTATATAAATATCAGTCCCCGTGAGCTTGGTACATGCGTCTGCCACAGGAAGATGAATCTGCTTAGCACCCAGCTCACACAGCAGCTTCCCAAGTCTCTGAGTCTAGCAGTCAGGACTTCTGTATTTTCTCTGGGTAGATGCCGTCTTAAAAGCCTCCAGGCTGCTCACTGACTGCTGGCGAATCTCTCACTGCCTCCACTGCCCAACTTTCTGTTATGTAGGGTTGAAGTTGATGCCTGGGTGTGGATAGAGGCACCAGGGGTGGATAGGTAAATAAATGAAGGGGTAGATCCATCAAAGGGAGATGTTGAGTGGCAGGGATGGGTGAATATAATCAGTATGTCTGTGCCCATTGGGAAGAGTGCCTTACTAGACAGCAGGTGATGAGATAGCCACATGTGCCCAGAAGAGGGAAGAATTAAGAGCCAGCATGGGGTAAGTGCCCACTTCATGGCAGCTTCAGGCATAGTGCCAGCTCTGACACCCTTTCCCCCTTTCCTCCTGCTCTCATGACCTTATGTTCATGAGCCTGACTCTCACAGACCTGACTCAGGCCTCCCTGACTCCATTATTAATTAAAAGATAATCATCTGCGTCCTAACCTTTCAGGAGCATCAGGGCACACCCACCCAAGTAAGGAAGCCTCCAGGCTTTATTCAGGGTCAGTGCTGAGTGTTGTTCCCCAAATTCCACTTGCAGGGCCAGAGCTCTTCACAGGAGAGATTTCCATCTGGTTTAGGCTTCCAGAATGGAGTCCCAACCTATCTCTAACCTTCACCCCTCCCTTATACTCTCCTAACAGTGCAGTCTCCATCCCTGTCTCTCACCTAGTGCAAGTCAGGCTGGCTGCTCCTGAAGCCCTCCCTGATTGCTACCAACAGAGACCACTTACCTATGGGATGTTATGGGTCTGCATGCATGGTTCATCATTTCATCCAGAGATGTGGAAGGCAGAGTGTGTGTGTGTGTGTGTGTGTGTGTGTGTGTGTGTGTGTGTGTTCATCATTTCATCCAGAGATGTGGAAGGCAGTGTGTGTGTGTGTGTGTGTGTGTGTTCATCATTTCATCCAGAGATGTGGAAGGCAGTGTGTGTGTGTGTGTGTGTGTGTGTGTGTGTGTGTGTGTGTGTGTGTGTGTTGGGGGCTCCTCTGAGGCCTCCCCACCTCCCTTCCCTCTCCTCTTGGAGCTGAGCCAAACTGAGCCTCTATAGGTGCTGAGCAGCAACTAGCGGGCCTGATTGCTCCATCTTAAATGAGGATTCGCTTAATTTTCCCAGCACAGCTTCCACGGGCGGATGCGCTGAGGGAACGCGGCAGGCCCGTTGGAGGAGGCAAACCGCTAGAAAATAAACACCCAGCCCAGCTATTATTACTTTTTGTTGTTGTTCATTTATCCCCTGCTTGGCTTCTGATAGGCTCCAAGATGGCTAAATAAAGCCAGGAATTGACTCTCCTCTCTTCAGCACGCCATCTTCAGCGAGGGAGAGCTCGGTCTGCGGCATAAATTAGCGGAAGCCGGAGTGTAAAAATATGATTCTGCGAACAAACAAAAGCCTCCAGTCATGAGACCCGCGGTGGCTGAGCCGTTCCCACTGCCGTCAGCTCTGTTTCCAAGCAATTAAAAGGCAGAGGGAGGAAAGAGATCGGCAGGCCTCTGGTGGGCAGGAGGGAGGTGGGTAGCAGCCCGAACATCCCCCTGGGCCCCACTGTCACCCTTGAGCCCCTGTAAGCTAGTGCCAGTTAAACGACAGATGAGAGAGCTCTGTCTGCTCCCAAGGTGCCGGGGCAACTCCAGGCTTGGTTCTGTTCTTTTAGTCTCAGTTTCTTCATGTTTAGAATAGCATAATGACAGGATGCGGTAGCTCACGCCTGTCACCTCGGCACTGGGAGAAGCAGAGTTAAGAGGATTGCTTCATGATTAAGAACAGCCTGGCCTACGATGTAGAGAGTACCAGGCTAGCTTGGACAGCACAGAGGGACCCTGTTTCAAACAAAACAAATGTACAATAACTCCTCGTGATTTCTTTATGAATCTATCAAAAAGTTTAAAGTGGGGACGTGAGAGGTATGCTAAGGGAAGTTCTCAGGCTTTTAACAAGGCAGGGCTGGCTAGAAAGTATGTCCTAATTGAGACTTACCACCATTTATGTCCAAATCTCTACACACACCCATTCTGCAGATGTCAAAACTGAAGCTCAGGTCCCAAAGAGACGGATGACTCAATAGCTAAGACGATTGCTGTTCTTGCAGAGGACCCAGATTTGATTCCCAGCACCAGCATGGCAGCCCACAACTATCTGATACTCCGGTTCCAGAGGATTTGATCTCTCTTCTGACCTACAAGAACACGAGGAACACACAGCACACATACACATGCAGGCAAATACCCAAACACATAAAATTAAAAATAGCTAGCCCTAGCCCAAGGTCATGGCAACAATCAAGCTCATATACAGACTAAGAAGCATAGCTATGTTGTACCACTTTATATTTAGAGAACTACTCAGTGAATGGAACCAGATGACTGAGATCCACTGAGCCATGGGCCGAGTAGGTGGGCAGGCCAGTGTACTGCTGACCTGGGTCTGGTTTGGCCAGCTGATCTCCAGGACAGAGGCTCCTAGTCCAGCACCTGCCAGCATGGTTTGGATTAACATGGCTCTCATCAGCTCTCTGGCCTTTTAAAGAAAAATTTGGGGTGAATGATGAATGTTCTTTGCCGGACACTGGGGACCCTGGCAATGGATGGCAAAACATGATCTCTGACTCCAAAGGGTTCCAGCCTGGTGCTGGCAGCAGACTTGTAGACAACCTTCAGGATTAGGTTTGGCTGACAGTATTTCTTTAACCTGGAATCTCAGATGAGAAAGAACAGAGCTGGCCCTGACCATGCATCAGCCTGGTGGACCATACCCATTGTGTGCTACCAGTCCAGCTGGCTCCGAAGAGCCGCCTATCTGTGCCAGCAGACTGCAACAGAAGAAGCCGGCTCCAGGTCCTCCTGCAGTGCATCAAGCCAGATGCAGTGTAATACAGTGCCTATTGGGAAAGGCTGTGGAGAAGAAAGCACAGGGGTCCAGGGGTAAGCTGGGGGAGGGGGTGCCGGTGTTAAATCAAATAGTTTAGTTTTATATTCAAATGCCCTTCGTTCCACTGTCAGGGACACTGAAATTCAAAAAGGTTAAGCAACTTCTCCAGGGTCACACAATATGGGAAAGAGGAGTTAAAATTTGAGCCAAGTTATTTTCACGAGGTTGAGAGTGACTGCCATATCCGCCAGGCAACTATTGTTCCATGTTATAGTTCAAGAGACAAACATCAATCCAGGCAGGAGTCCCACATGGAGAGCCAACAGAGGGAGGGGCCACCTTTACCAGGGCAGTTAGAGGCCTTGTGTAGGAAGCAGCAATAATCCTGGGGGCTACTAAGGGCAAAGAGATTGACCCTGCCTCCTGCCTGCTTTCCACAGCCTGGAGGGAACATGCCATGTTCTCTTAGCCAATCCCTGCCTTCCAGCTGACAGCATGGAAACCACAGAGGAATCAGAAGGCCCTTCCTATGTTGATCTCTGCCAATCCCACAGCCAGTATGAAGCTGGGGCCATTCCCACCTACCTGAGGAGCCTCTGGCCCCATGTTCTGGGTATCAGCCTTTTGGCCCAGATGAAAGACTCCAGGGGTTAGGGGAAGAGTTTGGCTGAAGAAAGTGTAGAGTGAGAGGATCGATTATTTTCCAGTTACACAGTCGTAAACATAAACTGAAAGATGCATTTCTTCCTTTATGGGAGACATCAAAAATACAATACAAGTTTATGGAGGGAATGTGTCTTTCTAGAGCAGGATATTTCCCTCAAATGCTAGACAGTCTGTAACTCCTTCATTCTAGAGATAGTCAGTGATCAAGTGGAAGGGAGGGCAAGAGACCCCAGATATTGCCGGTTAGAGACCTTGCTCAGCCAGCAGACTTGGTGCTATCCGAGGCTAGCCCAGAGCCCCACATTCAACCTTGGACTGCCAAGATCTGGGCCAGGTGGTCATCACATGCTAAGTGTTTCAGTGCAGTTTCTCTGGACATCTATATGCCAACTTCTGTGTTAGAGCCAAGGATACAGATGGATGGCACCTGATTGGCAGCCTTGCGGTGCCAGTCAGCCAGCAGAGAAGGAAGATGTCTGAGCATGTGGTACTGCCCATAAGCCAAATGGATTATGGAGTGTATAGATGCCTTCTCTTTCTTCTGCTGTGTCTTCTCTCTCAACTGGACTCCAGGAGACTCTGCCAGGATTGGTCCGTGATGTTTGCCCACCAGGTCACCTTCCGTGGCATCAGCATGCCCAGAATTGGATGGTGGGGGCTGCATAAAATGCCTGTAATGGTGGTGTGTGCCTGTAATGCCAGCACAAGGGAGTTCCAGAACAGCCTGGAGGCCACATCTCACTTGAGGAAGACAGAGAGGGAGGTTGTTGGGCTCCCTCTCCTAGGAACTGCCACTGTCTCCTCCCTAGATTGATTGAAGAAAACACAGCAGGGCTTTGTGTCCTGATGGCCTTGGGGTGGGGGTTCAGCCCACTAACACAGATAGGACCTTGGATGAGTCAACCTCTCAGAATCTGTTTTCTTCACTCACATGGAGGAGCTGTGAGAATTAAATGAGGTCGTGTCTGGAAGGAGATCCAAGAAGAGAAACAGGAACCACTATTTCGTACAGTTCTCTCTCTCTCTCTCTCTCTCTCTCTCTCTCTCTCTCTCTCTCTCTCTCTCAACAGACTGACGATTCCTTGAAGGCAAGGACCTTCTTTATTTTTTTCCTGTCTCCCCCAAAACACCAGCATGGAGCTGGGGACAGAAGAAGCTCTCCCTGGAAACTCCTTGGACGATGCCCTAGAGATTGGCCTGAGCTTTGATCAAAAAAAGCTTTGAGTGGCCTGGGAGTTTTCTCTGAACATCCTGTAGGCTGCAGAGAGCTGATCCGGCACCATGAGTCCTGACAGCAACACAAGCTTCCCAAGCTTAAGGGGTGGAGAGCAGGCCAGAACCCAGAAGATGGAGAGGATTATCTAAGAAGCTATTACCACCTTCCTGAAAAATGCAGGGATGACAGTGTTAGGGGTGTCCATTAGCCCAGGGCTCTGTTTAAATAACGGGAAAAATTTGGCTTCCTCTCTGAGCCCAACTGCATCTGGCATCTGGCAGCAAAAAGTGGAGTGACTCACAAGATCCTTAGATTCAAGGAAGTGGGAAATAGGGAGAAAGTCTTACAGAGGAAGGAGGGGGAGCAAGCGGGGGATGCAGCCACATTGCTCAGACAGAGAGGCATAGCCAGAGCCAGGAGCTGGAGTAAGTCTGTGTCCAAGGGCCAGGTTAGTGAGTTACCCAGGCTTTGGGCTCAGAGACAGGACTCTGTGCCTAGAGAGACTTGGGTTCTAGCAGCCCAGGCAGGAGCTGAAGTGAGCTCCTTTGTCTGTTAGCAGTATTGGACTGGATGGGAATCCAGACCTCTGGGGTTACCATAGAGCTGGCTGGTGATAGTTAGGGAGCCTTCCAGAAAAGATCCAGGTAAGGAGGGGAACAGCCATTGTCCCTGGAGTGACAGCAGCATCTAGGGAAGGCAGGGGTGTTCAGTTGTGGTTTGTTCCTAAGAGCCCTCTATGCCCAGAATGGTGACTGTGCCTGGTAGCCTGCTAAATTCTGTTTAGTACCCCAACTCTGGCTTCTGTTCACTCACTCATTCATTCAACAGAGGTTTAGCCAGATCCCCAGATTCCCAGGAAAGCTCATCTTCCCCAAGTCCTCCTGTTTCTCCAGTCCCTGACCCTGGCAGCATCTCTCCTGACTGCTCAACAGCTATATCCCCTGCTTCAACCTGACCCCAGCTCCTCCACCTGCCCTGTGACCCCAGCAGACTTTTAGGCTGTTCTGAACAGGCTTCTACTGTCACTAGCTATCAGGCTCATGTACTATGGTGAGCCAGCTGTCCTAACCAAAAGTTTGCAAATGCATGTCTGGAGGAGGTAGGCAGGCAGGGGGGATACAACAGGTATTGCTCCCAGAAATTTGTGAGGGCACCTCACCCCAGCCAAGTGGCTGGGCTAGCTCTTACCACTTCTGAACAAGCTAACTATCCCTAAGCCCTTTCTGATTCAAATAGTTCCTTGTCCTGGCCACATCAATATACCAAGGCTAGCACTGGGCGAGAGGAAGGGGAAACTGAGGCCCAGATCAAGCCTTGTACCATGTGAGATAAGGGGTCATCTGTGAAACTGGAAGTAGAATTCATGTCTAGTGCAAGTAAGTGATATATGGAGGGCAAGGGCAAGCACAGGGAGTCTAGTTGAGGAAACCAGGGCTTGGGGCAGTGTGGGCAAGAACAGTGGCCTCGCCTGAGGTCTGATGGCTAGCCAGGCTGCAGGGCCTCAGAGAAGGGCAGTTCCTCATTCCCCAAAACAGATGGTGTGTTGGGGGCAGCTGATTCGACCTAGGGTAGCCAGCTTGGCTTCATCAGGACTCTCCTGGACTTAGCATCACAAGCCCGTGTCCCAGGAAATTCTTCAGTTCCTGGAAGACTGGACAGTTGCTCATCCTTCTTCCAACCATGTCATCACCTCAGGGCTTCTCCAGGAGTCCAGGCCTCCTGAGTAGGACTGAGGCTCTGTGGAAACTGCCCTGATCTTCTATAAGAGCTCCCAGGCAGCTCCCGGGGCCACTCTGGCCCTGGCTCTAGGCAAAGGTTCTAATTGGCCAAGGAGAAGTTGATGCATTGTCTTGTCAGGACCCTCTACTACTGTAATAAGATGCTGACAGATGGTGCTGCTGCAGCCTTCCCGCCCAGGGAACAGGCTAGAGCCTAGGCCTCTGGCCCCTGGGAGACAGAGGTGCAACTCTAGAGGCTCCTAGGGCCACTGACCAGGCTGCCTTCTGGCTCTTCCCTACCGGCTCAGCACCTCTAACTGGGTCACTCCCACCCTACCCCTACCCCAGGCCTCCATCAGAGATAGTGTTTCAGCTGCAATTAAGAATTTCAAGTGGCAATTAAAAATTAATTGGAAACTGTGGGTTGTTTATGTCTCCCTGACCTCTGTCACTGTGGGGGAGAGGGGAGGGAAGGAGGACAGGTGACAAGAGGAAGAGGAGGAGTTTCAGAGTGATTGGCCATGGGAGGAGGGGCCCTTGGCAGCATCAGAGCAATTTCTCCTTGGGCTTCTGAAACCTCAATCCCTGATACCCCTAACAGCCACAGCACCTGGGGATCTGGCTAGGGGGTTAGGGAGGGTGGTAGAAGGTGTGACAGCATGAACAACTTCCACAGCCTCACAGGCACACACTCATGAAGAGGCACATGTGCAGACCACTGGTATCCTGGTCCTGGGAGTGACCCTGAGCTCTCTGCTCTCAGAGTCTACTCTGTAGTCCTCACAGATGAGGTTCTTCTGCTGTCCGCAAGGGGAAAAGATTTTGAATTCATACTCTATCTCCTATTAGAATTTAGTATGCTATGATCCCTATGTCTTCAGATGAGGCTGTACTCCTTCCTGTTCAGACCCCTATGGGAAACAGAAGCAAAGTCCCTTAGTCTCATCACCAACCCAGCCTCCAGATGACCTTCTCTCAAGGTTAGCTGTACTAAGTGGGCACCTCTGGATTTATGACTCTTCTCACCTCCAAGGAGTCCCCCTGTCCTCCTGTCTGTCTTCTCCTTGTGCCCATCTTCTCTCTTCTCATCTGGACTTTTCCCAGCCCTTCCTGTAACCCAGAAAGGTGTTATCCATATTGATGACAAGCTGGTCTGTGGGAATCCAGTGTCCCCTAGGACTTGGCAAGGACAGCGCCTGCTATCTTTTCTATTATGCAATGCAGAATTTTAATTTAACAGTAATAAAAGCAAAAGGCTGTCAATAAAACAGACACCACCTGACAGGTCATGGGTTTGCTCCCAGAGGCCCCAAAGCAGTAAGCAACAGTGACCCAGGCCATGGGCTGCAGACTAAGGCAATAGTGTAATGTCCTTGCTCAGAGATGGCCAGCCTTCTGCACACTAAATCACATATAAAACAGTGTGCATGTGCAGTGTATACATAGGGGTTCCAGACCAATCTCCACACCTTCCAAATGTCAGGGCACTTGCTAGGATTTGAATCATTGGCTAATGACAGAACCCAGCTTTTATATGACTTGATCATATAAAACTATTATTCACTTAGAAAATTTATGCCAGACGTAGTGGCTCATACCTTTAATCCCAGCATTTGGAAGGCAGAGGAAGTAAGATCTCTGAGTTCTAGGCTAGCCTAGTCTATAGAGTGAGTTCCAAGACAGCTACAACTTTAATGGAAAAACCCTGCTTCAAAAACAAAAACAAACAAAACAGATCTAGTGATAAATAGTTCACAGTGATATAATATCTCTACTTATTGGGAATTTAAGTTCCTTCTAGAGAGATAGCTAGAATTATACTCCCATTTCTAGTAGACAACTTTCAACCTCATGGCCCCAACCATCCTAGTCCTACTCAGAACAAGATGGAAAAGTAAAGCCATGGAAAATAGTAATTTGCCATCTGCATATATTTCACTTAAGAGAACCCACCCAATACTCCCTACAACATCTGTTTAAAAATTCGCCCTGCAATATCACTGGTGACATTTAGCTAGAAGGGATCCTGGGAAATATAGTCTTTTAACTGGCCATTTTGCAATCTGGAAAACTAAGGGGAAATGGGAATATGGATATAGGGAGTGTAGTGTGAATTCTGCCAGCATGCCCAGTAAATCCTAAGACCTTCAGTTTGGGTGCATGAACCAACATACTCTCTTCCAGGAAGGAGAGGAGGGCCTCTTGCTATCGGTGGACAGGAGGAATAGTCTTGTGTGGATGAGGTCATCTCCCATCAGCAGTTTCATTGTGCAACTAAATTGCAGGTCTCCAAATAACACTTCTAGGAGGCAGTAGGCACTGTGACCACCTCCTCCCTGCAACTCCTTTCTAATGAAACACCTTTGCCTGCCTCTGGCTCCTGCCAGGAGAGGCAAAGGATGCTTGCCTAGAGCCTGCAATCCACCCTGCTGTTTCAATTAGGAGAGATGCATCTTCAGAGGATGTCCATGGTGAAGTTGGTAATTAGGGAGCAAATTAACTGTCTGCTCCTTCCACGTGGTCTTGAGTATCATGGAAGGTGGTGCCTGATCAGCCACCAGGCCCTCCTGCTTCCCTCTTCGCCAGCCCCATTTGGATCCTTCACTCTGCATACTTGCTTTGAGGTCAGGCAAGGTCGAGGACAGGAAGGCAGGCTCCCTCCCAAGAAGTCATTATAAGGCCAGGTGGCAGGGACCAGCCATTAAATTGGTAAGATGGAAGAGGAAGGGGATGAGGGAGAAAAGGGGGTGAAAGGGGAGAGGAGGGAAGGGGTGAGAGGATGTGGAAAAGCAGAGGGGGAAGAAGGAGAGGATGAAGAAGAGGAAGAAAAGGAGGGAGGGTGAGGGGGGAGGAGGATTGGAGAAGAGAATGGAGGAGAGAGGAGAAGAGAAAGAGGGAGGAAAGGAGGACGAGGAGGGAGAATAAGGGTCCTAACCTCCCACCTACAGCCTACATCAGGATGCAGTGGGGCTCAGCCTCATGGACCAGAGCAGAAGCCCATTCACTGAACCAACAATTACTGACCACATATGAGTCAGGCTGGGTGTTAACTCTGGAGTAACACAGTAGACACTGCAGTGGCCTACCTGTGGGGGTGTTCTAGCCAGCTGGCTATGGATGGTAACAAGAGCAGTTAAAGCAGTCGTTCTCAATCCATGGGTCACCACCCCTTTGGGATCAAATGACCCTTTCACAGGGCTCTCACATCAGATATCCTAGATGAAGTAGCAACAAAAATAATGTTATGGTTGGGGGGTCACCAATTGTATTAAAGGGTCGCAGCATTTGGGATGTTGAAAACCGCCAAGTTAAAGCCAAGTGCTCAACTACAGGAGTGGAGTGATGTGGGTATATGCGGTGCCATCCTTGGGCCAGTAGTCAAATTTGCTTACAAGTGTGATAGAACCATGATGGAGGGAGCCTTGAAAAGTCTTTAGGCTTAGGGGCTGGTTGAGCAGACAGGACATGGAAGCAAAGGCTTGGTGGCAGGAGTGCTCACCTGTCACCAAGAAGCAGCAAGGAGGCTGGCATGGCTGGAAGACAAGGAGGGGAGTGGAGAATAGCAATCAGGAGTCATAGGGCCCTAAGAGGCCACATTGTCAAGGCCCCTGTGTGAAGCAGGGGACTGACTGGCTAAGACAGTGTGAGGGAGTGAGCTGGGTAGCAGCCGAGAGCTGAGAGGGAAGAACATACAGTCCCAGGAGGATGAGGCAGTCGGGACCAAAGCAGGTGCATCTGGTTAAAGAAACACAACTAAACCTCTAAGAGCTGGGTGGGGGAACCGAACATGTTTAACAATCAGGACTGGGTCTCAGTGTAGCTGAATCAAGTGTTCAATTGGTATTGTCAGGATCCCTAGGCTTCCTTCTGGGCCCCACTTGCCTGGGTCTACAGCACACATCCCCAGGCTTAGCAGACCAGCAAAAGTCCCACAGTGGGCTCTCATGGCCTGGCTTGTAACAAGTGACAAGTGCTATAACTCTGGTTCAGTCTGGGTGATGTGCCCATTCTTGCAGTCATAAGGTGAGATCTACTCCATCCAGACCTCTTGGACTGACAGGAGAGATGAAGAGAGCCGAGAGAGGGGGGGGGGGACAGAGAGAGACAGAGACACATACAGAGACAGAGAGACAGAGAGATAGAGAGAGACCTGATCCCAGAAAGTAAAACAAGGCAGGTGTGTTTTAGAAGGCATGGACAGAAGGGAACAGGCTAGTGCACAGCCATTGACTGCTCAGAGAAACAAGGGGAAAAGGGAGAAAGAGGAGGAGGAGTCAAACCTGCAAGGGCTGGGGCCAAGTGGATGACTCAGCAGGTAAAGGCCCTTACTGCTCAACCTGAAAAACCTGAGTTCAATCCCAGGAAACACATGGTACAGGGAGAGAACTGACTTCTGAAAGCTACCCTCTAAGCTTCACACACACGCACTTCACACATATATACCCCCTCTTCACACACTAATAAATAAAGGTAAAAAGAGAAAATTAAATATATATATGTTCTTGGGGGAGATAGAAGAGAAAAGAGCCATTGGCAAGAGCTTCCAGGGAAACTGACTCAGAGACACATGGCCCTTGAAGGAGCAACTCTCATCATTCTGCTGGGTGCTGAGGGCCTAGTGGCTCACCTGGGCAGGAGGAAGGAGTTCAAGTGCCCACCCCATGCCCTTGGAACATGTGCTTCCAGCTGCCTCCCTGGCCACCTTTCTATTTGTGGAGCCGTCATCACGCCCTGTGTTAGATACCGCTGCTGTTCCAAATGGATTATTGCAAATGATTTAATCACCTACATTAGCACTCCCTGGCTCCCACATGTCTCTTCACCCACCCCCCACCCCACCACTGCCCCCAGCTTCTCCTCTCCCATCCACCCTGGCAGAATCTCTACAATTTATCCATGGAGAAAGAGGAACCCCTTGGGGTGGGAGAATACTAGCATTTTTTGTTTGTATTTTATTCTTGTTCTTATCCTTTTACAATAATGATTTTATAGACGTGATTTCATATATACAGTTTACAAATGCATATCAACATGATGGTGTGCTTACATTTGAAATTGTATTAAGTCATTATTTTATTAATGGGAATGAGAAATCAGAAATCTTTGGTGTACACTCCCAGAGATAAGAATAGTTAATAATTATGTGCTCATGTAGTTCCTCCCACTCCCCCACCCCACCCCACACACAATAGCCCATTTTGCAGAGAAACAAACTGAGGTACAGATAAGTTAAAGAACTTGTCTGAGGCCACTCAGCTGGGGTGGGCCTTCCATGACCTGGCTTGGAATCCATGATGCCTCTCTGCTATGACTGGCTCTGCTGCAATCACTGAGCTCATCCTTTGTTACTGACAGGAAGATCTCTATGCCACCCGAGATTAGTGGCCTTGTCCTATCCCTGACACCTACAGCCCTTCCTTGGCAATTAGATCCTCCCCATTCTCGTCATGACCACTGCAATTTCAGGTATTTTTTTCATTTCTCCTCTGAGGAAAGTGGAGAACAGGTGCTCATCTTGTTGGATGGGACAGGAAGGCCAGGTTGGCGCTTGGAATTCCTCTGGAAAAAGCACACAAATTATGAAGAGCAGCTGGCTAGAGGGTGCCAAAATCAATTACAGAATCCCAAAATCTAGGGCTTGAAGGGACCTCTGGGAAAGCCTGACACCTGCCCCTGTAGAGTCTCGAAGTTGCAAAAGACACTTAAATCTGGGTATGCTCCTCTACTCCTAGGACCTGCCAGCATACAGAGGAAGTAGCCCTCTAGCCATTGTTGCAGTGAGCAACAGCAGCCTTGGGGCTGGGTGGCAAGTGGTCAGACCCTGGGCCTTCAGTAAGAAATGATCTGGCACCTCCTGGACACCAGCTACGTACACACCAGAGCTGGGGCTGAACCCCAGTTTTTCACTTTCATATGCCTTTCCAACCTTCAGGCCTGCTGTGGTTTACATATGAATCTCTATAACCCCTGTCAGAAACTCCCAGCAGTGCAGAGAATGAGGCCTAATAAGATGTGGTGAGGAGATGGAAAGCCCTGCATTCATGTAGGAATTACCTCTGTCACCACAGCAGGGCTCCCAAGGGGATAGGTTCTTTTTAATTACTCTTTTTCTTTTCCATTTTTCTGTGTGTGTGTGTGTGTGTGTGTGTGTGTGTGTGTGTGCATGCATGTGATATGCATGTGTGTGTGTGTGTGTGTGTGTGTTTATGTGTGTGCAAGCATGCATGTGTGCCAGTACAGGCCCAAAGTTGATGTTGACAATCAATACTATTTTTTATTCACCAAGGCAGGCTCTCTCAACCTAGAGCTCGCTGACATGGCTAATTTTACTCTCCAGCTCGTTCTGGGCTTTCTCTGTCTCTGCTTTCCCAAGCTGGAATTGCAGGCAGGCAGGCCCCACACCCACATGGCATTTATGTGTGTTTCGGGGGGGGGGGCACAGTTGCTCACTTGCATGACCAGGTTTTTATCTGCTGAGCCATCTTTCCAACTCCTAGTATGTTCCTTTTAAAAGGACAAAATGGCACCTAGAGTGATGGCTAAGGAGTTAAGAGCACTGGGTACTCTTATAAAGGACCTGTGTTCTATTCCCAGCACCCATATAGTAACTTAAAACAGTCTGCAACTCTAATAACCTTCTTCTGATTTCTTGGGGTACTAGGAATGCATGCACACAGACATGTATGCAAGTAAAACACCCATACACATAAGATAACAATAAAAGAACAAAATGGATCTCTTTGTCCTCTTCCTCCCTCCCTCTCACTTACTGAAATGGGGTGTCAGTGTACCTGGAAAAGCCTTAGAGATACCAGACCCTCACTTTTGAATATCACAGTCTCCCAAACTGTTCAAAATTAGTCTTAGAGCAGCACAAAGTAGATCAAGGAAATACAAAACATTATCTTTGCTTACAGGTAAGCAACTCAAGGTGTGGACTAAGGCTCAGGAGACTGCTTACAGTGGAAGCTGGCAAGTGTGAGCCAGGGTCAGTACCCTTTAATGCAGTTCTTCATGTTGTGGTGACCCCCAAACATAAATTATCTTGTTGCTACTTCATAACTGTAATTTGCTGTTGTTATGAGTTGTAATGCAAGTATCTGATATGTAAGGTATCTTACATGTGGCCTCAAAAGGGTCACGACTCATAGGTTGAGAACCACTGTTCTTGAGGATTACCTTTACCGTGTTCCAGCAGGCAGCGCTCAAAAACCTGTGAGCTGGCTTTAAGGAAAGTCAGTTCCCTGAAAATGTTGTCTGCTGATGACAGCTGTGGAATGAACTATGATCATGATGACAGACTGACTGCCTATCCTGGGCACACACAGTCCTGACAATGGTCTCATAGCAAGCCCTAAACCTGCTCACACTCTAAGCCCTGATACTAGTCACACACACTGAGTCATGGTCCTAGTCATAAACTGAGCCCTAGTTTTGTACTGAGCCCTAATCACCCATTGAGCCTGGTCCTAGCCACATACTCAGCAAATTTGGTCACACCCTGAACTTGACCCTGCTCACACAGTTGGTCCTGACCCTGGTCACATACTGAGCCCTGACCCTGGTTACATACTGAGCCCTGACCCTAGTCACACACTAAGCCCTGATCTTGACCATATTCTAAGCCCTGGCATTGGTCACAGTAAGTCCCAACTCCATCCATAGTCTGAACCCTAATGAAGTCTACATACAAAATCAAGGCATTTCAATACTATTTGTTGACCAAATAATTGTTGTTGGCCTTCTGAGACAGGCTTAGATCATGACTTCTCCAGTAAAGACTTGGAAAGTTTAGATCATTGAGAGATGCTGAGCAGGGGCCATTCAGAGTTTGGATGGAGGCCCAGAATCCATAGGTACCTCTTCTAGCAGCCAAGCTGGTACTGAGAATATAGGCCCTGAGACCCAAGATGGCATAGCCAGGTTGAGGCTTCTAGTGAGGTTTTTGGCACAACATAGGAGTAGGCAAGGAAAGCTGTATCTACCTGCCATTCTGCAGCCCATCAACTGGACACCCAATTGGATTAGCAGAAAGACAGAGCTGATTGCAAGGGTTCTTTTCCTGGGAGTACAGGGCATAGTTGGGGAGTAGTGGGGGCTGTTAAGCCTGTTTCCCAGGAGACTTAGTCGCCTTTGGGAGTTGCTTGTTTCCTTCAACCATGGCCTTCTTTGTCATCCCAAGATGGGGGCAGCTCTTAGTGTGCATAGCTGACATCTTGGTTCTAGAGAGGGCGAGGCCAAGCCAAGGGTCCCTACATGCCTCTCCAGGAAGCATGCCTTGTCTCTTTGATTCTCTGAGAGCCCTGTCTTCTTCCTCTAACAGACTGGACTCTGGGCTTCTCCATGAACCAAGCTACATTCTGTCTATTCAGTCGGGCAAATAGATGGGAGGAAGTGGTGGGACAAATGAATCCACTAAAGCATTTACTCCTGGGTGGCTAGCTGGCTGCATGGATGGACTTATATCAGTATATCAGATCTATTCAAATGGCTTCTCATCTTCCCCAGTGGCCTGGCCTCAATTGTCCTTTCCATATTCACTGCAGAAGTCAGGCTCAGCTCACTGGACTATGTGGAGTTGTTAAACCACTGTGTGTCCTTGTGAAAGGCATGTCCATTTCTGTACAGTTCATTCATGGGAAAGTTGGGTAGCTATAGTGTCCACCTCAACAATTTGCCTCAAGGGTTTCAATGAAGAATATCATGTAAGTGAGGAGGTCCAGCAGAGGGACTGTCACAATGTTTGACCCTTAATAGATAGTCAACTCTACAGAGACCGGGTTCTTGTATTCTACCTACTACCTTCTCTAAGCCCAACTGGCAAGAGTTGGTTGCAGGGGCTAGCTCGGTAGGCAAAGCACTTGTTGTACAAACTTGAGTACTTGAGTTCTAATCCCTGCATCCATATAAATACTGGGCAGGAACATTAGCCCATCTATTTAAGCCCAATCCTCTGTGAGGTGTTGGGAAGTAGACAGAGGCTCCCCAGAGAAAGATGGAAAACTAGACTAACCAAATCCAAAAGCTCTAGGTACATATGAGAGACCTTGCCTCAATATGTGAGCTAGAGACTAATCGAGATACCTAACATCAACCTCCAGCTTCAACACATCTGTACATGAACACACACACACACACCCCAAATATTCACACACACACACACACACACACACACACACACAACATGCACACCACATAAACATCCAAAAATAAAAATTTAAATATAGAAGAGTTCGGTGGAGCCATCCTTACCTGGTCCAGAGGTCTTTAAAGCCCAATCCCTCATCCTAGATGTCTGGGACACCTCCCGTCCCCAGCTCTTCCCCTGCAAACTCCTTCCAGCACTTTTTCTGCTCTGTCTTCACTCTTATAGTTTCTGGTTTAATGTGCACAATACAATTAAGGCAAAATGAGTTTCCCATCAAACCCCAATGACTTTTTTCTCCTCATCCTACCCCAGCATCACCAGCCAGGCAGTGTTCCCTCCTCTTGGATTATGGAGATGAATTTCAGGACATGACTCCCTGCAAAAGTCTCCTCCCCTAGAACCTCTCACATAACCTAGAGACCCCTCAGAAGCCAGGATAACCTTTTATGGGACAGGAGTCAGGTCAGAGCCCGGCAAGAAAGCAACTCTCCAGGTAGGAGCCTACCGTCTTAACAAGACTTTTCTTAGTCTAGACCAGGATGGGGTAGAAAAAATCAAGAAAGAACTGAGAATGTGTGCAGCCTAGCAATTGGCCAAGGTGGGGTGTGACATCCATTCAGAAGTCCTCTGAGGAATGTTAGCTTTTAGGCAGGAAGAAAAGAGGAGGAGGAGAGGGGGAGGAGCTGACTCAAACTGGCCTGCCGGTTAGGTTTATTAATGCTGTGGGTAGCAGTAGAGACAGGGTCTGAAGAAGAATTTCAGTCCCATCAGCTAAGCAACATGACTCCTTTTAAAGGTTTCTGAGGGGATGGAAAGTCTCAAGGAAGCAAGCTAGTTAATGTCTGTGCTGTGTGACAAGGGTAGGGGAGCAGGGTGTTTGTGACTGAGGCTACAAAAGGAGAGTCACTCTTTCTCTGGGGAGAGGCATGATGCTTGGGTACTGTGTGACTCATGTGAAGTGACAATAGTCAGGCTGCCACAGGGATGCTGGATGTGCCTCTGCTTGGAGCCTGATTGCCTACAGGGCTGGAGCTCTCTAACAGGAAGTACACATGTTCTCTCCAATCCTGCCCCGCTAAAATGCAGGAGGCTGTAGTGATGGCCCACAGTCATATTCTCCACCCCTCCCCTACCTTCTAGGGGAGGGGTGCCAAATGCAATGCTGGTGCTCTGCATACCCAGGCTGCAACTATTTTTGAGTCAATGCTTCCCTGGCCCTGGACAAGGCCCTGAGGACTGAAGTCACCTGTCTTCAGGTGTGCTTGAGGAGATACTGCCAGCACAGATGGGGGAGTGAAGTTGGGTATAGAGCTTTGTGATACAGAGAGCTCAGGTCACATATACTTCAGTGCCCCCCCATGCCAGCCTTCTCCATTGGGACTGTCCTCAGTCAGCATGCTGAGTGCTGGGCCTAATGCTGGGCCTTGGTATTGTGAACCAGGCAGGGACTGTCCCTCAAGCACTTCCCAGCCTAGTGAAGGAGGCAGACCACACCTGAGGGATACCATAGAGATTTGGGCAGTGAGGACAGAGTGGAGTTTGGGGGTTAGGGGCAGCTTTATGTAGCAGAGCTGATACAAGCAGTGTAAGCCTTGAAGGGTGGGTAGAAGTTCATTGATCTACAACAGGGGCTGTTCAGATCTGGATGAAAGGTCAGGCATTAATAATACACCAGAAATGAAATGGGTCTTCAGTAGGGAGTTTTTACAAGCCCAGAAATCCCAAACTCATGGTCACAGGGTGATGTAACGTGGTAACCCAGAGTTTCAAGGCCTTTGTGGTACAGCTGTAGCCCTGAGTACACACGTCTGAATTTGGAGCCTGCCTTCACAGTGGCAAGGCCTAGGGCAATTTGCTGTCCTTTCTGGCTCTTGTTTCTGCAGACTGAATGATGAGGTTTGCAGGAAATAGCTATGGCTCTCAGTGCACATTCCAAACACCAGGACTGGGGAGGGGGCATGTGAATAGCAGCTGTCACTATCAAGTGAATTATTACTTCGATTCAAAAGGGACTGTCCAGTTCCATAGACCCCGAACAATGGTGGCTACCCAGCCAGGGAACTTAAGAACCACAGGGGCGCTGGGGTTGAGCTGGTGCTGGGTACGAAGAGACTGTGCTGAAAATTACCCTGGAGGTCTTCGCTCTGGCAAAAGGAGAAGTGGGACAGGCTGGGCTGGGTTCCTAAGTTGGCAATTTCCCCTTCAAAATCTCCCAAACTCGAGCTCCGTTCATTAGCATGAGAATAGCGCGCTGGCTGGGATCTGAGGGTCCAAAGGTATTTGTATTCGATAGAGCTTCCTCCGTTCTTGGCTCAAAGTCACTGCTGCCAGAGCTGGGAGGCTGGGCAGGGATCCAACAGACACTGTGGGCAGCCAGGAAGAGGGGAGTCCGACCCAAGTGGCTTCCCCGGGGCCGAAGGGACCACACTCAGAAATGTAACCTAGAATACCTTCCCCGACCCTGCCTCCCTTGAGGCATGGTTATGGGTGGGAGGCTTTCTCCAGTAAGTTCTGGGATTTTTTTTTTTCCCCTCAACCCTTTATTTCTTTGACATTTTCAATCCTGTAGAAGACGGGAGTTTGAGGTTTGTGTGCTTCTCCCAAAGGAACCTGGAATTTTTAAAGGTGGAGAAACACTGCCCAACGGGATTAATAATAATAACCATCATTATAGCGAGCAGTTGGGAGTGCTGCCCTTGCCAGGCATTATGATAGGCATTTTACATATATTATCTTTCTCTCTGTCTCTCTTTTTAAAATTCATGCCACCATTCTCAGATACTGTTTCAAGCCTTGCTTTACAGATCAAGAAACTATGACTTGGAAGATAAGAGTTAACTTGCCTAGGAATAGAAAGAAAGGAAGGAAGGAAGGAAGGAAGGAAGGAAGGAAGGAAGGAAGGAAGGAAGAATTCCTGTCTAGCAATATGGGCTGCAGTGTTAAGTGTCCCACCATCTTTGCCCTTCCAGCTGCCCCCTTTGGGAAGGGCAGCATTCAGAGTGGGGAATTGTGATGAGGGCCAGATAGAAGAACCACCATCAGGACCTTCCCCACTAGACCTTCTCTGGGGCACTCAGAAAAATTCCCTGTGTCACCCCAAGGAAGAACCCAGAATTCAGGCTCCACAAGAATTCTTCACTTGTCTGCCTAACTTCTCCTCCAGCTGTCACTGTCAAGCAAACACCCCCAGCTGTTCCCCCAGCTCCCTTCTTCCTCCTCATCCTCGTCAATAAGAACCCAATGCTTAACCACTCTGTGAAGTTCCCAAGTCTGGCCATAATGTTACTGGAAACTTTGGGAGCCTCAGTTGGGTTATCAAAGAAATTGGAGTCCTCTCAGGATTCCTGATCTCATTAATAACAGAACTTAGAGCAGACTCAGGGAGAAGCTCCAGGGCAGCTTTATAAGAGCTTAAAAGAAAATACCAGGTCAAGCAAGCTGTGACTCTGCCACTGTGGAAGGGGCAAAGATGCCCTAACCCAGTGACAAGCTTTGCCCCACCCCCAGCAGGAGCTCCTCCACAGCCTTGTTCTTAACTTCCCCATTCCATCAGCATTTCCAGGTCTCATACAATCCAGAAGCCCTGTTGTCTGCCTCTGTGTCCTCTCTTCCCATCTGTCCCAGGACTCCACACTGCTGCAGAAGACTGACCATTCCTCTACACAGTGTGGGAGTACTAAGTGTAACCCAGACAGAGAGTGCCAATTCAGTCTCAGGCTTGGTGGCATCACACGAGGTCCACAGCTGCCTGGGAGTCCAGAGTCTTGCTCACCCTAAATCCCCAGAGGCTGGATGTAGGGGTAGGCAGGCCAAGTGCTTAGGGCCACAAGACAAGCTGCCTTGCCAAGCTTTCCATTGGCTCCTCATTATCCTCGCCCTCTGCCTGAGAAGGTAATTAAATCTGACTCCCATCAAAAGCTGGGGCTGGCTTTACCCCAAGGCCTGGCTGGCATGGCAGGGAGATAATGAGTACTCTCACCAGGCCTGGAGAGGGGGCGGGGCCTAGCTGACTCCACCCTCACCCATCACACAAATCTGAGAGTTAACATTCAGCTCTCCTAGGGCAGAGGACTCAGCCTTCCAGAGTGTGCAGATGGTGCAGAATAGAGCCTTGGTGCTCTGGTCCTGGTGCTTAGGGGTTGAAGATCTGCAGTAGGGAAGCTCAAAGGAAGAGTATGTGCCATGAGCTCCTCTTTTAATTAATGGAACACAGTACCGGGACCAGGTTCCCTCTCTTCTCACCTTTATTCTGCCAAAAGGATGTGAAGATGAGGATGGAGGTTAGGAAACTGACACAGCTCTCGGTGACACACCCCAGTTACAGATGAACACAAGAAGGCTTCCTGGAAAGGGAGCTGTACGGACCAGAGGATGGCAGGAAGCCACAGGAGCGAGCAGACAAGCACACAGCGGGAGACAGGGAAGGCTGGTGAAGTGGGAGAGCACAGCAGGGAGGCCTGCAGTGGGTCCTGGAGGTAGTGGGGGTACTGAAAGCCCAAAGGTAACTGGGGCCCATGTTGTGGGGATGGAGAGGTGGCTCATTGGTTAAAAGTGCTTGTTGCTACAAAGGACCAGTGTCACCAGCCCCCACACTGGGCAGCTCACAACCTCCTGAAACTCCAGCTCAAGATCCAATGTCCTCTTCAGGCCTCTGCAGGAACAGTAGAATAGAATGGAGAAACAAGGGCTAGTATGCAGCCTGGCCTGATTCCTCGACCCCAAGGCCCTCATTCCTAGTTCTGCCTGACTCAATAAGGAAGGTGGTTCCGGAGCCTAGCAAGGAGACTCTGCCCAGAGTCGCTTTGGCTATGGCACTTGACCTCAATATGCTGTCCTGACAGGGATTCAGGACTACATCTGCAGGTGTCACTTTCTTCATCTGTGAGATGGCAAGGATGAGGATAGTGGAGGTGACATGTCCCTCACAGACTGGAAAGCATCAAGTGTCATGACTGTGTCAGAAGAGACCCACTCTGATTGCCACAGGTCTCCCCCAGCCACAGGATGCCCGCATGCTCTCCTGCCTTGTGAAGGGAGCTCTCACAGTCCTGGCATGAGTGCATTTTAGTGGGCAGGTTTTGGGCCAACCTCCAACTTTCAAGTAGCCCATAAGAGCCACTATTCAATTACCCTTAATCGTCTTGATGAGATGGAGCCTAGCCAGCCCATTGCAGGCCCAAACCAAGTCCCCAAGCCCTGGTGACAGATTACCCTGCCCCAGCCCTCCCTGTGGCCATCCATCTCCAGATGGCTAGGTAGTGGCATGGACAGTCCAGGACAATGTGTCCTTCCTTCTCCACTGCCTCCTGGGGTGAGGTTGGTGATCAGATCCACAGTGTGGAAGAGATATTCTGAATCTCAGAGACCTGGCTTGAAATTTCAGCATTAGCATTTGGCTGGAGGCCTGAAAGGCCCTTCTTAATTTGTACGTCTCTTCTAGGTGTCCCTGTGAGTCAAGAGCCACTTTCTGGAAGAGAGGTTTCTTTAGATCCAAGAGAGCCAGCAGATCTCTGGAAAGAGCAGATCTGCACAGCGGGATTGCAAGGCAGAGGGCACAGACTGCTGCCAACTAAGCAAGTCAGGCAGTCATCCCAAAGCCAGTGGAGAGTGCTCCTCCCAGCCGGAGCTCAGGTTGAAACTCTCACTGTAGGAACATTGAGAAGAGTTTCCCTATGACAAGTCACATGCATGGCACACACGGGAGCAAACAAGAGGGAACCCTTCCTGGGTGGCTATGATGTCATCAAAAATAGAGACCAGGCCAGGCCTTGCTAAAATGTAGATTCTACCTTTCTCCAGGTTTTCTGATGTCACGCGATCACATATGTCCTCCATGTTCTGGTCCTGGAGTTGATCAGAGGACCAAGTGGGACTGAGCCCCAAGACTGGAAGGCAGATATAAAATCCTGGCCTTGGGATGATCTGTTACCACCTACACCAGTGCTGAAAAATCAGGAGACAGGAAGGGTGCCTGAAGGCTGCCCTCTGTGTTGTAGGGAGATAGGTGTGGGCATGGTGAGAGGGAAGCAGTGTGTGTGTGTGTGTGTGTGTGTGTGTGTGTGTGTGTGTGTGTGTGTGTGTGTGTGATGTTTTAACCCAAGCACTTTGATTTCAAGCAGTTACTGCTACAAGGGTATCACTAAAAGCCCAGAGAGGTTGACTGACTTGCCCAAGGTCACACAGGTTTTCTGAAGTCCCATTCTTGAGCATATCACACTGGACATAGAATGGATCTGCTGTGCTTCTGAAATTAGATGGGAGAGTCACAGGCAAGCTCAGTAGAACCTTGACTGCCTTGCTCAGTGACAGGGTGGGAAGATAACCACGGGGGCCCAAGCCTGGAAGTGGAAGTTTGTTCAATGACTTCAGTGAGGACAGAGAGGAGAGCTGAGTGGGGACAAGAGGGACAGGCCCAGTCCCCAGACACTGTCAGGCCAACATTGCCCAGAAAGCAGCAGTTCACCCCAAGTGCCTAAGGCCTTCTCAAGTGGCTATGGGGTGACCCCTCTGCCCACAATTATCTGCACCCCTCCCTCCCTCCATCCCCTAGAGGCTGCTTCAGACATTGGTCTGACAAACTGGCCAGATCTCCCACTGGCCAAGTTCCACACTTTTCCACAAAGTGGAGCACAGTACTTGACAGCCAGGCCTCACTGCTGTGTCCACACAGGGGGTCTCTCTGCTCTGTCCTCACTTTCCTCAGCTGGTCCCCAGGGCTCAGTCCACTAATACCTGTTCAATGCCAGTTAGAGAGAGCTGTTGGCAGCATGGTAGCCCAGGACTGCCCACTCCTGAAGCAAGAGCTACTGTTTATGCATGAGTGGTAGGGGACTTCTCTAACACATACTAGACTCAGAAATCGTGTGATCCCCTCTGCCTCCTCTTCAGCCATGCCTAACCTTCTGCCTAGCTCTGTGTACCCTTTAAGACTCAAGCCAGGAAGTTGCTTCCCAGAATGGATTAGATATGTTTCTCCTTGTGCACCACATTACCCTTGACCAATTATAGGATTGCTGATGACCAGAGATGCAGTGCCACCTGTGTGTCCACCTCTGCCCCAAGATGAGCTTCTAGCTGTATACGATGGAGGGTTAGCATGTCATCATTGGTTCCCATGCCCTGCTCTGGGGTGTGTGAGGTATTCCCTAGACTTCCCAATGTGAGGTAGAGTGGTGGGACTACCTTGACTACCTTGACTCGTGGATCTTTAGAAACAGTCCCCAAAGAGTTGATCTTAGGAATGAGTTCTCTAGCCACAAGTCTAACACCATGCATCTTCACAGAGCAGGGGGAAGGATTTGAGCCTGGAGGCAAGAAAACTAAGCAGGTTCTCATCCTTACAGTCTGTCTCCTCCCCACACCTGTCTTGGCCAGTGGCCTGTGCCTAGATGGAGTTGATGAAGGCTCCATGTTGCCTAGAATTAGCAGCTGCAGAAGCGATCATAGAGTTCATGGAGACTAAGGAGGAAGCAAGAATAGAGGACACCCCTCTGGTTGTGTCTGGTCAGAATGTTTATCAACCAAGCCCCTGATGATATTTAATCTTGTCAACTTGTCTGGAGACACACCTCTGAGTGTGTCTGTGAAGGAATTTCCAGAGAGGTTTCACTGATGTGGGAGGACCCACCCTGAATGTGGGTGGCACCCTCCTGCAGATGGGGATCCCAGACTGAATAAAGGCAGAAAGAAGAGAAAGCAAATACAGCACCAGTATCCATCTCTTTCCCCGCTGCTGCCTGTGGGTGCTCCGTGACCTGTATCTCATGCTCCTGTGACCCAACCAGAGCACCTCTTGCAGAACTCCTGACCCTCAAGTAATGAAACAAGACAAGCTCTTCCTTCCTAAAGTTGATCCTGTCACAGCTGCTGAGCTCAGGAAAGTGATTTGGTTGATCTTGCCTACTTCCTGGCATGCCCCCACCTCCTTGTCCCAGCGTTGTCTGTGGATAGTGACCTGTAGACTTCATTCATTCAAATCTCTAGGCACTTTAGAAAGTTCAGGCCTTAAATTCAAAAGATTTTCAGTCAGTCCAGGCTGATATAGCAAAAATGCCATGGATCAAGTCTCCTAAACAAAGACCTTAGGTATCACTCAGTTTGGGGGCAGGGGCATTATATGAGCCATTCCTGGTACATATAATGGATGTCTTTTTACTTATGCTCACATTGCAAAAGGATCAAGAGAATTCTCTAGGGTTTTTAATATTCAGTCTCTTTCTCTGTGGTGTGTGTGTGTGTGTGTGTGTGTGTGTGTGTGTGTGTGTGTGTTCAGGCATTTAAACACATGCATGATACTGTACATGAGGTCAGAAGACAAATGGCAGGAGTTAGTTCTCACTTCCCACCATGTGGGACCCAGGAGAAATCTTGTCATCAGGCTCTGTGACAAGTACCTTTACCAACTGAGCCATCTCACCAGCTCTGGGATTTCAAGTAGGTGCTGATTACATTCATTAAGGCCCAAGACCCAATCACCTTTCAAAGGCCCCACCTTCTAACACCATCACATTAGGGCTTAGCAAGTTTTAAATTTTTATTTTTAATCATGTGTATATGTATGCCTGCCTATGGGTTTATGCATGTGACTATGTGTGGTCCTCCAGAGGCCAGAAGAGACCACATGATCTCCTGGAGCTGGAGTTATAGGCAGTTGTGAGCCACCTGATGAGGTAGAACTTGGGTCCTCTGGAAGAATAGTCTACTCTTAACCACTAAGTTGTCTCTCTCCAGCCCCAGGATTAGCATTTTAAAATTTGAATTTTGTAAGGGACACAAACTTCTAGTCTACAAAAACTGAGGCACTGGCTTACATCCTGGTCCTCTTCAGCTCTAACAGTGAGAAGGGGCACTAGGTACCCAAAAGCAGTGTGGAGAGACCTGCTGTGTTCCAGGCACAGAGCAGCTGACCTATCAACACACAAAGTACAAGTTATAAACCCAGCGTTTCTACCCATGACCCTGCCAGGTAGGAACTTTTCTCACCTTCCTATGAGAAGGGAACCTACCAATCAGAAAGAAGAAATAGAAAACAGCTTCTCCCTCTGGAGCACTAGGATTAAAAGTGCGTGCCACCACACCCAGCTTCAGATTGAATTAATTTAAAAAAAAAAAAAAAAGTCCGTTCTTGGAAAATACTTCAGGCCTAGAGACTTTATCTGGCCAATTTTAATTTACGGGAAAATAAAAGGAAAGAAAGAAGAAAAAGAAAAGGAAGAAAGAAATTTATGCTAGGAAAGGGGGAAATCTTTCTAAGTCATGTTGTGAAGCCAATAAAACATTAACCTCCACTTCTCACATCTGCACAGTGGGAAAAATAATAGGTTGGTTGGCAGGGTGGCGTCAGGGCCTGTGTGCATAGCATTTAACATAACTCCTCTGTGTTCCACATGTGATAGCTAGTTCTTTCTACATGGCCAAGACAGGATTCAAGCTGAAGCCTCTGTCTCACTGAACCAGGCGTCTAGAATGGCCTGCCTAGGACAAAGAAGAGGAAGAAAAAGTGAACTGTGGTGCTTGAGTAGAGGCCCCAACTCCCAGCGGTACCCTGCAAACTGGATCTCATTAGACCCTCATGAAGGCCCTTCAAGGCAGCTGTACCCATGCAGTTTTGCAGACAGGAAAACCAAAGCTCTGAGAATGTGTGACTGACTGTGTTAAGTCACAACCAGGACCATCAGAAGACAAAGCTCAAGGTCTCTGCATTTGCTCATTAGGAAGGAGCAAAAACCAACCAAACACAGCCATGGAATGCTCAGACCAGGCTGCCTTTTTTAAAAAATAATTTGTGTATTCATATATTTATTTTACATTCAAACTACAGCCTCCCCTCCCTTCTCTCCTCCCACTCCTCCCACCCCACCATCCTTTCTTCTTCCCCCAATCCACCCCTCCTCCATATTAGCTCAGAAAGAGGCAGGCCTCTATGGGCATCAGCAAAGCATGGCATATCAAGGTGCCATAAGACCAAGCACCTCCCCCTGTATTCAGGCTGAGCAAAGTAATGCAGCATGAGAGATAGGTTCCCAAGAGTCAGACAAAGCACCAGGGACAGCTCTCTTCCCATTGCTATTAGTCCTACAAATAGACCAAGCTGCACAACTGTCACATATACGCAGAGGGCCTAGATTGGTCCCATGCAGGCTCCCTGGTTGTTGGTTCAGACTCTGTGAGTTCCCATGAGCCAGGCTACCCATTTCTGTGGTATTTCCTCCTATGTGTCCCCCAACACACACACACACACACACACACACACACACACACACTGCTCCTACAATACAATCCCTCCTCCCTCTCCTCAGCAGGACTCCCCAAGCTTGGCCCAATGTTTGGCCATGGGTCTCTGAAATCTGCCTCCCTCAGTCACTGAATGAAGGCTATCCACTGACAACCAGGGTAGTCACCAATCCTATCATAGTGTGGCCCATTCAAGCTAAGAATCCACTGCTGCCAGAAGTTGTAGCTGGGGCCTGTCTGTCTTCAGATGTAAGCGTTCCCATCTTTAAAACAGGCAGGAAGCTGCTCTGTGGATCACTGAAGGACAGAGGAAGTACTTGAAGTGAACTGACCCATGACAGTAGCACCTGTCTGAAGAATTCCCCCCTGTGAAGATCACTGCCAACCATAGCCTGATTCGTGGAGCCTGGGGCCACCTCCCATGTATGTTGCTTTCGCTGTTTAAGTGAAACGCAGACACAGCCTTTTGTAATTGACAAGTTCCCCAAACCCACCTCACTTTCCTCTCTGACCCAGAGAAACTGTTCAAATAGTGGGGTAGATCTGCACCCTGACTCACACCATACAGGCACCACCTTAGAGTTGTTTTGAAGTCCTGTCCTCCTGCAGATATGGTCCTACAAGCTGCTTTTGGTTCACAATCACATAATACTCTCTGTGCATGACATTGTGTAACTCATGTGGGTGTGCTCATATACCTAGAGGCCAGAGATCAATGGCAAGTACCTTCCTCAATCGCTCTTCTCCTTGTTTTTTGAGACAGCGTCTCTCATTGAGTCATAAGTTTACTGATTAGGCTAGGCTTGCTGGGCAGATCGCCCTGGGATCTTCTGTCCTTGGTTTCCCCATTGGGATTATGGGAGTAAGCTGCCATGTCTGGTTTTTATTTGGGTTCTGGGGATCCAAACTCAGGTCCTCACACTAGAGCAGCAATCACTTTCCTGATTGAGCTGCCTTTCCAGCCTGTGTGCATACTATTTCTATCCTCTCCAGGACCCCACTGGTGTCAGGGTGCTTGCTGCAAAGTGGCATAAAGGCTCATTGATGACCTGGACTGAAGTTCTGGCCCTGGCCCTGCACCTATGTGACCTGGGACCAGAGTCTAAGCTCTCTGAGTCTCAGATTTCCCATCTGGGAATAACAATGGAAGCTCCACATCAGCTTGATACAGTGGTTCTCAACCTTCCTAATGCTGTGACCCTCATGTTGTTATGACTTCCAGCCACAAAATCATTTCTGTTGTTTTTTCATAACTGTAATATACTACTGTCATGAATTATAATGCAAATAGGTGACCCCTGTGAAAGGGTTATGAGAATGGCTGGCTTGGTGTGAGATTGCCCTATGAGCTGAGGAAGAAATATACTCAGTGGTATCAGATCCCAGGGGTCCTGAGAACTGGCATTTAGGTGGCCTGGGGACTAGGAGCTGGCCAGATGGCCTTCACATCCCTGAGCCTCTCTTTGTCCCCTCCTGAGGTAGAAAAGTAGAAAGGGGAAGGACAGCACTGTGGTGGCTGCTGGCTTTGGAGCTTTTTCTCAGGCACTGGGAAAAGGATGATGTCCTTAGAGGTAGCAGCTATGGGAAGAAGCAAGTTGCTCCCAACAACTGTTGCTTTTCACAATAGGGGTCCAATTCTGTGTCACTTCACTGCCTGTAAAAAGCTGCTTCTTCCTGTTTTTAACATGGAGAAACTGAGAACAGGGAAAGCCTCTACATACCAACCAATCCAGGTCTCTCATTTGGCCTGAAGGGAAGAGAGCAGGGGACATAAAGACAGTCCTGACATCTCTTTAGTGCAATAATGTTCATGTCCTTGGGAGCAAAGACCAACCAGGTAGGTATCATCATCCCCACTCACAAGTCAGCAAACGTAGGCAGCTTCTTCAAGGGCTGCCCCCTGCTAGAGGCAGATCAGAACTCCAGGTGTTTCATTATCTACACCCAGACTCAACACTGCATCTCCTACCAGTGTGATCCCCAACCTAGGAGGCTTCAGGCTCCTAGGAAGTCATTCTCTTATGCCCACTGCTCTATTCTGCACTGATCTCCAGGACTCCTAAGAATCATTCAAGAAACTGTCTTTCTTTCAATCCAGTGAGTCCCAAGGAGGAAGGATCCAACTGATTCATCTGATTCATCACTGGGAGCTCACACCCAGCACAGGGCCAGGCACAAACACAGTTAAGTGTGAAGGAGAACATTGGTGGAGGAATAGATACAGGGGATATGGGAGGGAGGAAAGGGAAAGAGGAAGGATTAGAAGCCCATGCTCTCTTCCATTGCTTCTCTCAACAAACAAGGCCCCACACTGATTAATCCCACACTGATTATCCTCAACTCACCCCCCCATCACTGCTATACCTGATCCCCAGCTCCCCTGACACATTGCCCACAGCATTCATGAACTGCCCTGCCACCCTCAATTCCATTAGGGTACAGAGCACTTGCCTTAGGCAAGTGACGGACCAGGCCTTGACCACAAACCAACAGAAAAAGGACTTGGAAGCCTGGCCTGGCTCTTCAAAGCCCTAGAGCAAATGTCACACTTCTTCAACAGTACCATCCCTTGCTTATTGGGAACTGGTGAGGTCTATGCTCCTTCCCTGAGGTGGGGGGGGGCTGGGGGGAGTCCCAGTGTTTGTCAGCAGAGTATGGTTTTGGGGAGGACTGTGTTTCCATGGTTACTAGCCATGGGAGCTGCAGGGAGATGGGGCCATGGTGTACACAGACACAGATCCACACGGACCTGCAAGAAAAATAGCAACAGATTTGCTGAGTCATTGGCCCCACATATTTATAGTCTCTGGCGAAGGCAGACCTGCCTATCAGAGGCTAATAATACTGCAGCAGTGTGTTAATTGCAAAGACGGAGTCTTCAAGCATCCATTCAGACACCCGAGACAGCTCCTTGAATAAAGAGTGAGGACTCACAATGAGCCAGGCTTCCTTCCTGCTTGGTGGTGTGTATACTTAGGAGTGTGTGTGTGTGTGTGTTTGTGTGTGCGCGCGTGCACGGGCATACACACGCACATGCACGCAGGTGTAAGAAACTTGGCTCTGGCTTGGCAAAAAAGCCAGTGTTACATCAAGCAGACTAAAACCAGCCCACACCAGGCATGGTGTGACAGCACACTCTTCAACCTCCCCCCACCTGCCGGCCCGGCAAGGGTGTCTAGGATTCACCCACTCTACAGATGGCCAGGGCATGGAAGGGTCCAAAACACAGGAGATGAGGCTGCCTGGCTACATCCCAGGGATGAGAGGACATGAGGCAGGATGTTAACAGCAACCCTGCCCCTGGGGACAGCTATTGTCCTCTAGCTCTGCATAGCCAGGAAATTCAGAGGAGAGAATAAAGGATATTTATCTTCTGGTAGGCCAACCATAGGCCAACTGACATAGCCAAGATCACACTAGAGGTGGAATATGGAAGGCTATGAGTTCAATACGTACCTAGAGCTGGGATGTCACCTAAAAGGAGTATGTATGGGCCAGGTTCAGGCTTGGGAAAGAATCTCTGCTTCACCCTCATGTCTATCCAGACACAGCGGCTCTGTCCCAACACTGCCCTTGGTGGCAGCAACTGTGTTTTGTCACTCAGGAGCTTCACATGTACCCAGGACCTAGACGATAAGGCCTAAGTGGAGCTGTAAGTGAAATGGACAGATCTCCCACTCTCTGCTGGCATTATTCTTGGTCCCTCTGGGTCTTCTGACTACTGGGCCCAAGTATCTGCCTGGCTTGGGGTCAGTTCTCTTCAAAGGCCCGATCCCACTCTAGACACATTCCTTCTTACACTAGGCCACACTAGGGACAGGGCCCCACTAGGCCCCACTGGGAACTCAATTGAATGTGCATTCCCAAAAGAACCCA
This sequence comes from Phodopus roborovskii, assembly GCF_943737965.1. Lineage (NCBI taxonomy): Eukaryota > Metazoa > Chordata > Mammalia > Rodentia > Cricetidae > Phodopus > Phodopus roborovskii. The sequence continues at coordinate 35,111,913 of NW_026126517.1, forward strand.
GCCCCTTTGGTCCTCTGTCTGCCTTTGGTCCCTGAGCACACATCAGCTTCCAGGTTCAAGAGAGCAAGGATGGCTGACAAGAGCTTTCTCTCAGCTTCAGCTGCAACAACGCTTCCAGATCAAACCATGACCTTCTGCTCAGCCTACAAAACAGACATGCTCCCCTCAGCTACAGATCTGACAACAGAAAGGTGGTGGCCTCCAAAGAAACCAGAGGAAAGCAACGGAGCAAGCTCTACAGGAGGATGGTAGCCAGGCTGACTGTCTCATCTGGACCTCCATCTCGCCCACACCAACCCCCCAAACAGCTCATGCTCTCGTGACTGAGTCCACAGTATTCTGTGAAAAGAAGGGAGGAGGCATGGGAAGCGAGGGACATCTCTCCAGTTCTCACATCTTAAGAGAAGGTTGACTGGAGAGCTGTTATTAATAGTAAATTAAATAGTGCGGTTATTCTGAATAATAAAGAGCTCTTCTGTTCCGAGTTTCCACAGTCCTCTCTCCAGGGAAACACTTGTGATGGCCTGAGATGTGGCCTCTGTGATTGGCATTTGTAGGGCAAAGCAGGGATGGAAATGTAGCCCAGTAGAGTGTTTTCTTAATACACTGAAGCCCTGGGTTTGATCCACAGCACCAGAACAGTGAGTTATGCCTATCATCCCAGCACTTGGAACATGGATGCATGAGGATCAGAAGTTCAAGGCCATCCTCAGCTATACTGTAAGTTTGAGGGCAGCCTGGGCCACACAAGAAAATGAAGTTGGTGTCCCACCTAGTCATAGGCTGCCAAGCACATCCCAAGAATGTCTCCTGTGACCCTGTTACCATTAGTAGGTTTGGGTGCTTGACACTTGCTTTGGTCCCATCACAGAGCCTGACGTGGGTACATCCAATGGTGGGCACCTCATCACCTACCCACAGTGGCCCTCACACTCACTCACTGTGTGACCTTGGGAAAGCTATGGAGCTGCTCTGGTTCCTTATCTCTAAGATGGAATAATGATTGCATCTCCCTGTGAGCTTATCCGAAGAGTTAAAATTAATACAGACTTAATGCTATTTATTGATCATATGAAGTTCTCATATACAAAGGGCATGTAACTGTGACTGACGCTGGACACAAGGTAAAGGCTTGTTAGACAAATCTGCCATGGCTTGGCTGTGCAGAAGATGAAGATGAAGATCCAAGGTCACATATGCCAGGGCCCTTGGGTCCAATGCTCTTATTCCAGTGGATCCCCTCTCTGACTTAGGACCTTGCTGATGGAGGAAAAAACACAGCAATCTCACCTCCTGCCTTTCTTCAGTGGCAAAGGAGGATGTGTGAGAAAATCGGCCTCCCTTGACCTATATTATAGAACAGTAACTAAAGTTTACTGAGCTCCTGTAACATGTCTGGCCCATGTGTTACTCAGTCACTTCATGAAACCCTCACAACTCTAAAAGTGGGCACTCTGTCCCACCAATGAAGAGACAAGTTCAGGGAGGTGGAAAGAAAAGCAAAAGTCCTGCCCAGCATCACACAGCTAATGAGGGGTGGAGCTAGAATTTGAACTAAGGTCTGTCTAAGCCCATGACCAAAGCTGATGCCCTTTAAGTCATCAAACTTGGGGGTGGAGTCAACAAAGAAGAGGGTACTAGCCTGAGCTGTTAGCTGCCAAACAGCCCTCCACTGGGTATCAGCTTGGCCCAAGGACTGAGCGTACTCCAGCTCTCTGCTGGGTGATGGCAAAGACAGAAAAGTGATTGTGGAGGTAAGAAGACCCTGGAAGGAGATGGCAGGGCACCAGCCTGAGACTGGATGGAGATGAAGAGAGGAAACAAAGTGGATCAGACACCAGCCTCTAGAATGTACTGCAAACCTAAAGACTCAGGCACAGCCATTATACCCCCTCCTTCTCCTCCTGATGGGATCCAGAATCATCTGATTCTTCCTGGGCCCACTTGCCCCCCTCCTTCCCTGCATCTCCAATGGCAGCAGCTTTGGGGGAACAGTCTCCCCTGGGGCCTGATGCTGTGCTCAGTTGCTGTTTATGAGGAGGAAACAAGGCCGGCTGCGTTTTCTAAAGAGGCTCCAGGGAGCTGCAGCTGCCTGTCAGGGCTTCAGGCCTCCCAGGATCCTCTGCTGCTGGAGCAGAGACAGAGAGAATGGCCAGTCATTGCCCTGTGTAGGAATGCAAGCAGGGTGTGAACACTATTGGAAACAATGTGTTCCACTTGGGGCTCATTGAGCATTTGTCTTGGAGATGGCTCTGAGCTCACACACAGGACTGAGGCATCAGGCTGATCCTTGGCACCCTGGGAATTCCTGAAATACAGGGCCCACCCTACCCAGGGAAGCACCAAAGAGGCCTGTGGTACAAGAACTCAGAGCCTCTAGGCTGGGGAGCACCCTCCTTGCAGTGATAGTGAAGGGGTGTGGCCAGGGCAGGAAGGTGGAAGGGAGGGCACTCCAGCAGGGAAGTATCTCTATAAGAGGCTCAGAGCAGCGGAGGAGGTTCAGGTTTGGCACCTGGCCAGAGTTCTGAATGCTTAGCAGGTAGATACTCAGGGTAAAAAGAGAAAATGGCTTACTGTAATGGGCCTAGGCAATGGTCAAGAGATTGGGTCTTCTGCCAAAGGTGGCAAAGAGCCACTGAAGGAAGTTGCCTGGCCTGGTGGGACTTTTAAAAACATCTCTCTGGGACTAACTCTCCCATGCAGCCTGCTCTGAGCCCCAGTTCAACCCCTTGGGCATCCAAGTGTGTTTTTCTGAGATTCCACTCTGGAACGAGGGAACACAGCCCCGGAGATTCAGGTATAGTACAGATCGCCACATGAATTAGGGAACCCTGATTGAAATTCCCCCCCTTCATTCCACAGATAGTGTGTCAGAAATGATGAGAAAGATGTATCAGAAAACAGGTCCATGTAATTAGTCACATCAGTTATCAGAAAGGGAAGGATTGATTATGTGATCATCTTAGCAGACACCAGAAGTGAGTGTAATAGAACTGGCCATCCACTCTGCTAAAATTCAGCAAAATACAAATAAAAATTTCCTTGACACAATGAAAAAGAAAAAATCTGCAGCCAACATCAGCATCACTTTTAGTAATAAAACACTATTGGGGGCCTTCATATTTAAGTCACAGTGGGACAAGAAAGCCTGCTATTACCATAATTATGTTATATTGTTCTGGAAGTTTAAGCCAATACATTATTACATTAAAAGAGAAAAAGAAGCGTAACATTTGAAAAGGAAGAGAAATTGCTATCATTATTTGTACATGATAGGATTGTTTATTCAGAAAACTCAAGAGAATCAACTGAAAAACTAATAACAGAGTAGGGAAGAGGTCAGGAAGATGGCCAGTGTCAAAATAATACACTAGCAAAACCCAGTTGGAAAACGTTAAGACAAAGAGAAAAAAGAAGTTCCAGAATGAACAGAGAAGTGACTAAAGGGCATTCAAGGCTCAAGAATAAGCCCTTGGGGCTGGGGTACAGCTTGCTGCTAGGAGCTGGTTATGACTCAGTGGTGGAGGCTGGGGTATGGCCTTGTGTTCATCCCAGCACCAAAAGAGAAACAAAAAAAGAATGAAGAAATGACTCATTTGGTAAGGTACTTGCCTATCATCATGAAACCTACCCCATAAAACCGTCATGTTGGCTGAGGAGACAGTTTAATCAGTGAGGTGCTTGCCTTTTAAGTATGAGGACATGAATTTGATCCCTAGACCCAATGCTGTGAGAGAGAGGGCTATGGTGCTCCACGTGCTTATAATCCCAGCAATAGAGAACAGGCAGGTCCCTGGGAGTCACTGGTCAGCTTAATGAAGAGACCCTGTTCCAAACAAAGAAGAAGGCAGATGGCATCTGGGGAACACCACCAAAGACTGCTCTCTGACCTTCGCATGTAGGTTTACATGTAAACATGTAGGCAATGGGCACAGTGACACAAACTTGTAATCCCACTGCTCAGATGATAAAGGCAGGAGGACCAGAAATTCATCCTTAGCTATACTGTGAGTTCGAGGCCAGCCTGGGTTATATATTACTTTATCTAAAATCCAAAAACAAATAAAAGAAAGGAGGAGAGGAAGGCTGGGGATGGGAAGGCAGAAGGTATCTTGGACCATCTTCCCTGGCCTGGCTTGGAGCTGCCCTGAGGCAAGGACCCACGCCTGGTTCCTAGCAGCCCTAATAAACAACAATACAGGCCTGGAGTCACTGAGGGACATTCATGCCTACCAGGAGCTCTGGGCTACAGGCTGCACTGGGGATCAGTCATCTCCTGCATGGCTCAGACCCCCCCATAACTGAGGTTCCAGCTTTAAAAGGCTACTTGGAACATTCATGGGACAGCCATGAATCCCAGAGTTGTTCCCTGGATTCATTGATGCAGATTTTCCCAAGAGGACTTTTCCTCTGTAAAGAGACACCCACCCAACATCCCATCTTCTCTGATGGCAGACACTCACTCCCTGCCTCCAGGTCCTGGCAGAGGACCCTGACTGGGTAGTATGCTTCTCCTGTGGGCTACGAAGGAGCAGCTGCCCAATTCTCAGGGCCTGACTTAGAAAGTGAAGTTTGCAGACTTTAACTCACCCACAGCATGCAGAGAGTGAGTGGCCTGACACAAGCACATAGTTCCTCTCACAAGTCTATTAACCCTGGTTTCCATCCACAGCCTAAGACATTTCCGCCTGAAAGCTAGAAATCACTGGGGAGCAGTAGAGGGCTTCAGACAACTTCAGGAGGTCATGGCCATTGAGTGGTATGGAGAAGGGGGAAGGAAAGAAGAGAAGAATATACCACATCAAGCACTGCCCAGAGGTTGCTTATCATGTCTCAGGTAACCCACAACCTCGGGGTGCAGGCAGTGTGCACATCTGGATCAAACCTGGTCACAGGGATCCCATGGCTCATGTTCCCAAGCTGTTCTTTAGAAACCCCAGCCTGGGATAGCCAGTCCCATCCCTACCAGAGGCCAACCTCCTTGTCTCTGCTGTTTCCTGCTAGCCTTTTGTTCTCATCTAAGAACCAGTCACTCTTTCTTCCTCTAGGAAATTGCCCTCTGCAGGTGTCCTGTGGCAGTCAGATCTTCCTAGAAGGGGCCATATTCAGCTCCAGGACACCACCTCAGGGAGCCTTCTGAGAGCATCAGACGGGCACAGTCAAAAAAGTGGGCACAGGGCCCTTCTGCAGGCCCTTCTTTGAGCCCCAGCCTAGCATGCTCTCAGCCCTATCCTTTCCCCACAAGCTCCATTGATTAGAGTCCTCCATAATCCCAGTGTGTAGGGTAACACTCTGAGGGCGGTTATTTGACCTATTTTACCAAGCCCCCCTGGATTCTTGGTCTTATCACCATGGAAACCTTCTGAGGTCAGTAGCACCATTAAAATAGGAGGGGGAATGTCTCTCCCCAGCCCAAAATGAACCCCCACTTGGCTTCTGCATGGGAGTAGACTGAAAGGAGAGACTGAGCACCATCTCTGAACACAGAGTAGCCCATTGATGCCTAGGATGTTGGCCACTCAGACATACAAAATGCCTTCCATATCCTGAAGTTTTCCAGACGCCCTTGCCTGAGGAGAGAGTCCTATGGCTTTGTGCACATGCACAGCAGGCTTCATGCTGTACCTGGGGATTCAGAGAAAGGGCTCTTGCCAGGCAACACTATTAAATGAAGAGACTTGGAGAAATGCTGAGAGGCAGGAGCAGGGGAAGAGAGAAGAAGCCAGAGTCTAGAACATTTGTAAGCCCTGGTTCATAGCCACTTTTATACTTCCACACCATTCCAACACTACCCACAGGAAGTCTTCTAAACACCATGTGATATCTATCTCCCCAACCCTTTCTTATTGCCATGGTGACCAGGCAGACACCATGCTTTCTACATCTTGTTTCTCACTGTATCTCACACCATGGCCAATGGCCCAATGTTGTGCCAATACCTCCATTTCTATTGCCACAATGTCACCAATAACAACTTCAACATCTCCATAATTTACCCTCACCAATATGGCTACACCATAACTGCCATCCTAACAGGACCACTCTCTTCCTTTAGCAATTCTATATTCACTGTTACTATATCACCACTCAACCTCCATGATCATGATCATGGTCAACAACACCACCACGACTTTGTACTTGTGAACTCCACCATGGCTACCTTTTCCCACCTGCCACATAGGTACCACCACTCTCACCATCATGAATGTCAGAACATAAAGATCACATGTCACCACCATCACTACCCTTACTCACACCTGCCCCCAACATGTGAAGGAAAACGGCCTTCCTTTATAAAGTCAGTCAGTCCAGTCCCGACCTTCTCATGGACACCATGCAAGAACCTAGTCTGGAAAGAGCAGCTGGGTCTTGTGGCTCCCAATCCTGCTTCCTGAGACCCTGTATCCTTAGGGAATCTCTTACCACTTGTTACTGTTCTACTACAATGGCCAAAGTGCTCTTTCTTAAAACCTCGGAGACACTGCTGTACAAAGCTATAGCACACATGACAGAAGCTGATGATAAGGGTATAAATTGTCATGATCTTTCTGGGAAAAAAATAACAATATGGCAAAGCCTCCAGAAAGTGCATTCTCAGAAACTGTACTTCTAAGAACCTACCCTGAGGAAATAATTAGATTACTGTGCAAAGATGATATGTGGGTGTTAAATAGCAATAATTGGAAACAGCCTAAATGCATAGCAACAAATGTCTAAAGAAACCATATGGATTAATATGCAGCCATTAAAACAGAAAACATAGCTCTATCTATTGACATAGAAATAGGCTAACTCTTTAGTGCTATCACTAACACTAAAGAAAGGTACACTTCCTGTGTAGAACATCTATTCCTAAACATACAGATAAAATCACAAAACAAGGCTAAAATATTTTATCTTAAGAGCTGGCATTAAAATTTTTGCTTCAACGGGAAACTTTGTGGGAAAAGTAATTCTTGGGTCAACTGTTTAGACATATGCCAGTATCAGAACTCCAAGCATGAGACAAGAGGGACTTCTCTTTGCTCTGGAGGAAGGTGGCAGAGAGGGGCAACACCATCAGAGAAGGGAGAATAGGAGGACCCAAGATGGGAACAGATGCCAGGAAACTCCCAGTAGGTGGGGAGTACAGAGAATTTTCCAATCACTGGGATGCCTGCTCTTTCTCAAAAGTTGATTGTGGCCCAGCAGTGGTAGTATACACCTTTAATCCCAGCACTCAGTAGGCAGAGGCAGGCAGATCTCTGTGAGTTCAAGATCAGCCTGATCTACATGTCAAGCTCCATCAAGGCCAGTCTGGGCTACATAGTGACACTCTGTCTTAAAAAAAGGAAAAAGTTAATTGTGTAGCTGAGTATGGCCTAGATCTTTCCCCACACCAAATTCTAGAACTATCAAATGCTGAAGTTTTTTCTTTCTTTCTTTCCCTTCTTTTGAGACAGGGTATAGCTGGCCTTCTCTTCCTACAGCTGAGAATGATCTTGAACTTCTGATCCTCTCACCTTCATCTCCTCAGTGCCAGGGTCACAACCATGTACCATCAGGCTCTGGACTTCCTGCATGCTAAGCAAGAACTCTACCAACTAAGCTAAATCCCCAGCCCAAAGTTCCTAAATAAATGACTCTCCTGTGGGAACTGAGGATGGGCAGAGTTTCAGGTTTAATCCACCCTAAAGCTGACTCTTTCTAATGGAGAAAATTATGGGTGGTTTAGATATATTTTATATACTATATTAGTTTTATATATTTATTGTATATGTTAATTTTACTTGTATTTTCTTATTTTCTAAAACAACCATAACACAAGAAGTAAAACACAGGGCTACTAAGTAAACCTGGTTATAGCATCAGAATACCAAATCTGGGTAACAAAGCATGCCTTTTCCTCCCCCACCCCCAGATCCTGAAGTAGGCACATTGTGGGCACTTGCCTTGTTCCCATCACACAGAAGCACACAGATAGGTGTCTTAGTACCCTGAAGCCAGATCCCTGAGAGGAATGTTCTGGAAAGACACAGGGAATGTCCCCATTCTGATACTTAACCATAGACCCAGCTCTGACTTCTCTTCTTGGCATGGCAGCCCTATGCCTCTCAGTATGGATGAGTCCAGGAGCCACGACACCTTGAGGTCTTGTCAATCGGACTTCCACATGGGAGTTCCCACAAGAGACTAATAAGCTAACACTGAAGTGACTGGTTTATCATCATAGAAAAGAGGTGTGACTTTCATAGTGGTAGTTATTGATGGGACACATTAGGACTAGTCATCACCCCAGGACCTCCACTCTAGGTTACCTTGAGATGTTCCCAAAGGATACAAAGAATAGAAGAACAGGAGGGGACTGTTTGGTTCCCATCTCCTGTCACATCCCCCATCCCACAACCCCTGCCTGGTTCATTCACTTGATGTTCAATGAAATAATGTAGTCAGTAATGAATTTGTTTTGCATTCAGTTGGATAACACTGTTAGTTATGAATTTATAATTTGCAGAGGGATAAGCTTTTTTCTTCGAGGCGTCAGAGAAGCTGTTGCTTACAAACTCGTAATTCACCGCTGCAAATCCATCTGTAAATGACACTATTGCAAGCTAGAAACTCTCCCAGGCACAAGGACTACAGCCTCGGAATTAAATTGTGTGTTTGACAAGAACCTGCTGTTCCATCCGGCAGCCCCTGACCTCTTCCTCCCAGAGTTCATCTTCAGTCTCACACTTCCCCACTTTCAATCCAACTACCGAAACCCTGGCTCCCCAGCAAGCTAGCCTGGAGCCCCTGTTCTTTCCCTTCTCAACCGGAAGGTATAAATGACCAGGGGGCCAAGCTCGATGGAGAAGTACCAAAGCAGAGTCAGGCTCCACCAGCACTGGAATAATGCAGACCTCAGTTATCACTTTGAGTTCTCACTTGCCCTCTGTTTCCCCATCACAGCCTCACACATGGTTTATGCAGTGCTGGGGATTCCGTCTCCCACACCAGGAAAGCACTCTACCAACTGAGGTACTTCTCCACCTACCTAAAGGAGGTGTTCTAAAGAGTGAGGTAGGAGAGGCCTTAGCCAGTTTGCCTCTCAAAATAGGGTTTCTCTGTGTAGCCCTGCTGTCCTAGAACTCCATCTATAGACCAGGCTGGCCTTGAACTCAGGAAGCCATCTGCTTCTGCCTCCCAAGTGCTAGTATTAACAATGTGTGCCTCCACACCCAGCTTATTTGTTATTAGTATGATTCTTCTTAAGACTTAAGGTAGAATTAAAATTAAAAGGAGACATAATCAGTAGCTGAGCTAAGGGATTTTATTGGTGCTTGGTAGGAAGTTAGATTTGGAAAAGACGTTGGTAGCCTTGTTAACCAAAAGTTAATCAACACACACCCATAGTCCTCCATCTCCATCCAACACAAAACTCCAAAGTGGGACCCAAAGAATGAATAAGACAGTATGGTCCTCATCTTAACAGATTATGGCTTAGCAGGGAAGATGCATCATTAAACAGCCAGTTACAATAAGGTATAATTATTGTCCATAAAACACATATATGAGTGTTAAGAGAGGCACCAAAACTAAAGATGTTTGAAATGAGCCTGCTACAGATGAGCTGTGTGACCTCAAGCAAGGTACTCAACCATCCTGAACTTTATCAGTCAGTATCTGTCAGTTCAGCAGGGAAGGCAGTGTCCTTCATTACAAAATTAACCCACATAAAGCTAAGAAGTATCAAGGCTGGAGATCTGGATTTGAAAGGAGCCATACTGATGGGATCTGCTATTGCCAGAGAAGAGGGTGGGGAGGGAAAGGGAAAGGTGAAGAGAAAAAGTTGTAGTGCTGAGCCCTAAGCAATCCTAGAGTTCAAAGATGAACAGGCAAAGAACCAATTAGCTGTGAGCCTGGAGCCAGCAGAAACCCAGTAGGTCCAGATGTCCTCCAGCAGTAGTAAAGGTGATGAATGACAAGAGCTGTGTGGCTGATTGTCCAAATGCAGCAGGAAGAAAAGTCAAATGTGGATTCAAATGTGTCTTGTGGATGGTGCACCTTGGAGGTCAAGGTGACCTTCACATTGAAGGCTTTTCAGGCAAGTGGTGGAGCTGAGTGGGGATGGCAGAAGGAAGAGGAACCAGTACAACAGGGCCTGGAGAGGCAGAGATGCAATGACTCCAGGCAAGTCTGACTGCGCAGGAAGCCAAGAGCCCTGGAGAGGTGATGAGGCCACAGCTCTAAGATGGAAGAGTCTAGAGAGCAGGTTCAAATGCAGATGGAAAACAGTCAAGGCTGAGAGACAGAGAGACAGACAGAGAGGAAGATTTAAGTGATAGAAGAGTGGAGACAGTAAATAAAGCAGGGGAGATGGCCCAGAAGGCAGTGGGATGACAACTACCCAGCTCACAGGGCTGCTGGCAGTCTGATGTGGTGATGTGTGTGGCTGTGATCCACAGAATACTGTCTTCCCGGAGTATCTGAACATTCCATTCTCAGAAGAAGCTGAGGCACAGCAGTGTGGAAGGGCTCACATGGGACAGGGTTGGAATTACAGAACAGGGAAAAAGAGTTCCCCTGAGCTATGTACCATGATTCTGTCTCCTGGCTTTTTCCAACTTAGTTTGTCTCAAAAATATATTAATAAAGATTTAAAACAAACAAATGGGTTAGTGGTTCATTCAATATTCTCAGAACATACCTTGAAAATGACAATAGCCTACTCAGATCAATTGAAAAATTTGTCTCTCAGGTATATTGGGTGTAAAAAATTGCCACTAGATATTTGTACATAAACATATTGAAATCAAAAGTCAAAATGTTGTCACAGTTAACAGGAAATTGTGAAATACTCAGGGAAGAGAATAATAGCATAGACTTCCCAGGTCCTCATGCCACCTAATTCTGCCAAACATGAATCCAACACATGGCTAGGAGTTCTGAAGAAAAAGTCTTCCAGGAGCATTTGAGGCTTCGGTACAAATACCAAGGGGTCACTTGAAAAAAGTTGGGATCACTGTGGCTAATCTGGGTATTGTGAAGAAAGTCGCAGAACCTGGTTGAACTAATCATAAAATCAGGCAGCAAAGCTGGGGCAAAACACTTACCAGCAAGGTCCAAATGCTCACTGGTTGATGGATGGCAACCCTAATACCCAAACCTTGCATACACTCTCTGGTGCACAGTGGCTAAAACAAGACTCGCATATTGGCAATAGCCTGTACCTACTTGACCAAGAAACAGTAGGTTGTGCACATCTTTAACCCAGCGCTCAGGAGGCAGAGGCAGAGGCAGAGGCAGAGGCAGATGGATCTCTGTGAGATTGAGGTCAACCTGATCTATCTATCAAGTTCCAGATCAGGCAGAGCTACATAGTACCCTGTCTCAAACAAAAAAGCAAAAAAAGAAAATAAAGGAAAGACTTATCAGGTTATCACTATATACCTAGGAGAAGCCCAACTTCTAGGAATAATGGCAGCTACTTTGTGACATTTTATAAACCATAGGATAAAGCCACATTTCCAGGAAAATTCTGAATTTTTTTTCTAACAAAGATTTAACTTACAGCAATAGAATGTTCAATGGAAGACTGAACTGAAGGCCTTGGCTCATGGGGCAAATTGTCCAATGCAGCTGCCAACTCTACTAGCCTTTGGGGAGCAGGCAAACACAGTCCAGTACCTGCTCTCAGCAGCTGATGGTCTCGTGGACAAAGTGGATTTGCCAAGCCAGTATGTGTCAAACACTGTACTTGTAGTTCTAGGAGGACCTGGTGTATGACCTGGAGAAGAGAGCAGTATTTCAGGCAGAGAGTAAAAAAGCTTCCGGTAGCTCAGTCCTCAGGAGCATGGAGCAAAGGGTGATAAAGGACAAGGCTGGAGTGCCAGGAAGAAGCTCCTGCAGAGCTCAGTAGCACACACCTTAATCCCAACACTTAGGAGGCAGAAGCAGGCAGATCTCTGTGAGTTTGATGTCAGCCTGGTCCACACAGTAAGTACCTGGTCAGGGGTACACATGAGATCTTGTCTTAAAAACAAAACAAAACTCCTGAAAAAAACATTAATGCCACAGTAAGATGAACTTACCTTGTATGGACAGGAGAACCCTGAGGTAATTACAAATGGGCAGGCCAGGAAGCTGATACCAGGAGAATGTAACTCAGCTAGTACATTGCTTGCCTAACATGCATGAGCCCTGGGTCCAACCCCTACATTGCAGAAACCAGGGATGGTGGCAAGCACTTATAATCCCAGAACTAAGGTCATCATTGGCTACATGGGGAGTTTGAGGATAGCCTGGAATATATAAGACTCTCAGGAAAGGGAAGGAAAAAGGGAAATGAAAGGAATTATGAAAGAAAGCTAGCTGACTCCACCATGAGGGTTAGGGGTCTTGATGAGGAATAGTGAGGTTCCTCAAGGTAAATCTGAAAGTGGGAAGATCCAAGATCCAGTAGGAGGCCACAGGCTCACATAGGAGCCAATGAACATAAGACCTGGTCTGCTATCCACAGAGAGATGAAAGCAGTCTCCAATGACAAGTAGTTGTAATAACTACAATTACTAGAGTAGAAGTAGCAGGATTGAGTGACTCTATTGATAGGAGAAATTGAAGACTAGAAACATCTAAAGTTTGTGACGTTCACGGAGGGGTAGCCATTCTCTGAGATGGTAAGACAGAAAGGGGCACATCTAGAAGAAAGATAATGGGTTCAGACCTGAGCACATTGGGTTGGAAGTAGCTGCAAATCATTACCATGGAAATGTCCAGTGGGAAGAGACAGATTTGCTGAGGGATTGAAAATACAGTTGAAGTGTTGGCTTGCTGGTTCACACCTTTAATCCCAACACTTGGGAAGCACAGGCAGGAGGATCTCTGAGAGTTCAAGGCCAGTCTATCTATATAGAGTTCCAGGACATCCAGAACTACATAGAGAAACCATGTCTCAAAACAAACAAACAAAATGGCAGTTAAGGGTTTAGGATGCATAGATGATCAAGCCCTGACAAAGATGAGTGGCATGAGAAGAGGACTCAGTGAGAATCCAAAGACCACTAACATTTTAGCACTGGAGAAATAGGATGCATGCAGCAGTAGAGAGGCAGGATGGAAAACAAGAAGCCAGACCTGTGCCTCCTCCGCCAAAGACATGGCTCAGGGATCAAGCAGAGCCCCCAGGCTCAGGAACCACAACACTATCATCTGCTGGTCTTGGCAAGAACAAGATTCTGCTGGGTGAGATTGATTCCAATTCTGCAGTGCTACAGATGGGTCAGAAGGGTCAGGAGTGAGTAGGGGGAGTGCAGAGCCAGGGCAGTGGGTGAAACTCTTGAGATGCTTGTTGGGGGAGATTATGAAGGGCAGAAAAATGGTGGGCATGCCCTGGGATGTGTATTTCCCAAGATGAGCCTCATTTCTGTCTAGCCAAAGAAGGTTAGATGAGATCTTGCCAGTCTGAAGTGGCTTTTTCTGAAGACTCAGATGTGCCTCTCTATAAACCCTTTATTGGGTGTGATCCTTTCATTCCAACCACTGTTTTTCAGAAAATACAACTGATATTTATTGAATGCCTGCTAAGTGTTGTGCTGAGTACTATACATGGATTGTTTTACTTCGTTCTCAAGTCAATTATCACCAAACTATTGACAAACAGGGAAACTGGGGCTTGGGAACTGTGATTTGGTCACATGACTAATGGACATGTGAGCATTTGGAATGCCATCCACCTCCTTAGAGACAGGGTGTCTCACTGGCCTGACAATCACCAATTACACTTGGCTAGCTGCCCAGTGGGCCTTTCTCCACCACCCCAGCACCTGGATAACAAACGTGAGCCACCATACCTGGCTTTCAGGTCCTCATGCTCACATGACAAGCATTTTCAGTACACTGAGCAATCTCCCCATCCCCACTTTGCCCATTTTATATACAAAAAAAAAAAAACTCAAATAATCCAGCTCACACAGCTAACTAATGAAACACCTGGACCCAAACCCAAGGTGGCCTGACACAAAAACTTCCCAAGCCCTGATGCTCCCCTCCATGGCCATAGGCAGTTGCTCCTAGCCCTTTGACCTCAGGAACTCTGGGAAATCCACTATGAGCAATGAATAATAGGAGAGATTTTGTAGGAGGGTAAGATATTGTAGCTTGCAGGGATGAAAGAAGAGGGACAGGAGGCACAGTCACCAGGGCCATAGCTGGGACTCGATGCTGCCAATACTCTTTCTAAACCCTTTCTCTTTTCCTGCTTGGCTTCCTACACTGGGTAGGAAAGATGCCCACAGCATCTAGCAGGCATCTAAACAAGAAGAAACATTCTTCCTCCCATCATTAATACATATATCCCAACCAGTCTGGCTGGTACTATGCCCACGCCTTGGATCAATCACTGTGACTGGAGGATGGGGGTCTATGGTTGGTGCCATCTGAATCACATGTCTACCTGCTGGCAGTAGAGCAGGGATGGATGAAAGGAATTGGTATTTTAACTGACAACCCACCACGAATATGTGACAATAGAGAAACATTTCCCAAAGAGGATGTCAGAAGTGAGATGATGAAAATCAGGGAAGAGAGGTAAGAGTCACTTGCTGTCACCATCCACTACACAGGTCCGTGTGAGAGACAGGGAGGACACACACACTGACATCACCATGTGGAGTCTGCAGCCTCCAAGAGAAATACATTTACAGACATGAAGACATAAGTAAGAGCTGATAGTACACCTACCTACGAACACCCACAGGGGCCAGGCACTATCCTGGAAAGTGGGTATGTGGTCAAGCTACTTTTTCTGATTTTAAGAAATAAATAAATATAATAATAATAATAATAATAATAAATAGCAACAATCTCTCCTGCCCCTCTGTCCCTATAGCCAATTCAGAAAACTATAAAAATGTTTACGAGTCTCTTAACCCCACTCACAGAGGTTAAGTAAGTTGCTCAGGGTCACACAGCTAGCACACAAATAAACATCCTGGGAAGTATTTGGTTAAGGATTAGGGAAGACTGCCTGGGAATGGAGGAGGTAGTGGGCAAAGCAAAGCTGAGCCTGGAGGATGGAACATCTGGCTGCATGTACAGGGAAGTGAGGGCAATAATCTCCCCCCCCCCCAAACTCAGGGAAGCAAGTCTGGACACTCCCACATCTGTCTGATCCCTCCATTCTATAGTAGACCTTTCAAGATTTCCAATCAGAAACACCTCTAAGTCTGTTCTTCTCCAGTCTACCCCAGCTGGCCCAACCATTCTTCACAGGATTTATACACTGCCCCCACCCCCACATCTTCTACTTGGCTGCCCTCCTGCATAGTCCAGCTATGGAGGGGGCCGTAGGCATAGTTTGAGCCACACAGAAGACAAAAGAAATGCCACCTCCCCTTTCCTAAGTACTGAATTGCCTAATGGGCCCCAAGATCAGTTAGTAAGTATTAATCTGAAACCTCACAGGCTCCCAACACTCCCAATTCAAGTGAATCATCCCTACTGTGGCCCATAGCTGATAGTTCCAGGCCTAAGATGAGACACTCATTTACTCTTTCGGACTTAATCCATGCTTGGTGCTGGCTGTCCCCCAGCATCATAGCTTCTGCAGAAGCAAGGCTGGAACTGTGTGTGTCTTCCACACAATGTATCTAATGCCACAGAGCTATGGACTCTAGATAAAATGGTACATGTGCTACTATATGCATTTTATCACAAATTTAAGCCAAGTTATTGGTGGAATCTCTGGAGCCACCTCCTCAGATGAACCTGCCCCAAGCCCAGACAGCTAGGTACCATCAAAAGGAGGAACTTCCTGCTGGTTCCAGAAGACCCTGGGAACATAACCTCTAAGAGGATTCAGAGGCCAAGTTAAACTATTGATACCAACACCACCATTGCTGTCCTGAATCCTGGACCCCTTAGGCCACCTTAAAATTCCAGCTCCAAGTCCCCAGACCAGCCTGCCTCTGTAGTTCAGGAGCTGCACTTCCTGTCTACCCAGCTTTTAAAATGTCTTTCTCACCAACCATTCAGTTTTAAATCCCAACAATTTGGCTCTTGTCATTCCCTACTTACCCACCTCCACACAGAGCAAATTACCCCTGCCAGTCACCAGTCACCTCCTAAGTGTGAAGGCCAGTGAGCACTTTCCTTTCTGTCTCTCTTGAGCAGCCTTTGACACCATTGTGTTGAGCCTCTCCATGTTGGGCCCACAAATCCATTCCCTGGACTCTATTCCTACCTCTCTAGGTGCTACTTCCCCTTCCCCACTCCTGGACGCTTCCAAGCTGCCAGCCTGGTTCTGATGCTGCTCATGTTACTTCTGCACAGCTAACCTGCTTAACAACTCATCTTCTCTGAGGATAAGCCAAAACAACCACCACAAGCCCACCACTGTCAAGCCCTAGCCCTTTTATGGACAGAGAGATCTATTGTCCTTCTCTGCCAGTCCTAAACGTCTGCTTTTTACCCCAGACCACTCAAATGCACACAAGCATTTACTCAGCCTCACCTGTTAAGTAGGAGTACAAGACTCCCTGCTACTTCTCTAGATTCAGAGTCTAAGGAAATCACCAAATGATTTCACCAAGCAGAGCTCCTTTCCCATCTCTGCTGCTACTCTGGCTGGCCTCCCACAGTTTAAGCTCAGCAAGAACCTCCTAATTGGGCAGCTGTCTATGGCCTCCTCAAACCCACCATTAACTTTCCGGAGTGTGTGTGGGGGATCTCCTAGGAAAGTACCCCCCACCCTGTGCACACACTCCGGGCTCGCAGAGCCCTGCTCTGCCACAGGATCAATTCCAAACTTCTAACCATGGTCTCCTGTCTTCCTGATTCATTCTTCCTCTGTCCCACTTCATACAATCTTCCAATGGTATCAAGAGGACCACTTTGACTGAAACTTGCCCTCCCCTACTTCTGCTCCTGAGCCCTCTTCCCACCCGCCTTCCCTCTTGGGATACTGATCTCCTCTCCTGCAAACCACAGTCACCAGTCTCCATGGTCTTTGTTAAGATTCAGCTCAAGGTTTATTTTCCTGGGAAGACCCTTCATGGATTGGGGGCGGGTGCCTGGCCCGTGCTTCCTCCTTGGCACCCATACCTGCTTCTAGAACTTGCCTGTGTTCTGCATGCACTACCCTACAGTTTGCTCAAGAATGTCCTCGTGGGCTACTTCCTCAACAGAGCTAGCAGGAATCAAGGCCTACTGGAGGCCCTGAAAGAAAAAAAAACTAAACAAAAACAATGAAACAAACAAAAAACTGTTGAGAACTTGGATGATGAACAAGGGGAACCGAACCATCTGAAATACCCCAGTACTCACCAACCCCTCCCTCTCAACTAGAGCATGGCACACAATAGGTGTTCAGTAAAGGTTGGTTGGATTCTATTTACTGAACTGACACAAGATTTGGGGCAGTTTGAAGTATGCTGGCAGAGAAGGAAAAGCGCCAGAAGGGGAAGCCCGGGAAGCACTGCAGTGGGGGAAGGAGGGCCAAGGGGTTGTGTGAAAGGGAGGTGAGGGAACTTGGAATCAAGTCCCGTGTCTGTGCGCCCGGGGCAGAGGCAGGCGGCCGGGCTAGCCTTCCTTCTGCTCCGCCAGCGCCCAGTCCTTCCGGCTCCCTAGGGTGGCGAGACCCCCCGGCTCGCGCGCTCGGCTCCGGGCGCTGGGAGGCGTGTGTGTCGCTTTAAAAGCTCCCTCCCGGCGCGCGGGGCCGGCCCCTTCCCTGGCAGCGCCGAGACGAGCGGAGCCGCGCGAGCCCGGCGGCCTTTGAGGGAGCCAGCGCCCGCCCGGGCGGCCAGTCCGGCGGGGCGCGGCGGCGCTAGGGGGAAGCCGGCCAGGCCCGCGGAGCCGGGCGGGCAGCGCAGGGCAGGGCGAGGGCGAAGCAGCCAGGGAGAGAGGCCCGAGCCTCCCCGGTGCCTCCTTTGCTCCACTGGCAGCTACCCGGCGCCCGGGGCCGCGAGGCGCGGAGCCGTGAGCGAGCGCGCAGGAGGCGGTGGAGCTTAGCGGAGGCTGCGCGCCCCGTGTGCCCGACCGGGCCCGCCGCGCCTCCTCCATCGCCTTCCTGGCGCTTCGCTGGCCCCCTATGCTCTCCTTTGCTGCTTCTGCTTAGCCCCGCCGTGCCGAGGCCCCCAGACCTCGTGCGCTCATCTCAGCTGTGCTGGAAACCGGGTCCCCCCAGGCCACTGCCGCCGCCCCTCCCCCGGGACTCGAAGGAATCCGGACTTTTCCCCACCGTGGATCGAGCCGCTTGCCCGACTAGGCTAAGCGGAATCTGCGGTCGCTCCGGACGCCGCCCGAGCCGGAGCTCGGATATTCTGGGTCCCGGCTGAGTGCACTCCGGACGCCTGGCGGTGCCAGCTCGGGAAGGGCGAGGCAAGCCAGGGTCAGGGCAGACCCCGGAGGGACCCAAACCCGCCGAACTGGACTGGACAGAGAGAATCGCGAACCCTGCGGAGCCCGGGGAATGCCGGGCGTGGGTTGAGGGGATCCCGGTGCCCTCCCCAGCCCTCCGACTTTGGTTCAGTCGCCCGGACCGGACGGTCGTTGCCTCGGCCCGGGTCACCTGTGGCCTCGGGGACCCCGAGTCCTCCGGACCCTCACGACCCAGAGCCTGGCGAGCGTGGTGGGTTTTTCCGGCCCCCTTCCCTGGAGCGCGGAGGCCCCGCCCCCTCCCACCGCCCAGATGTCTCCGGTCACTGCTCGGAGGACCTTCCTGAGGCCAGGAGCCGAAGGGTCCAGAGAGAGAAGCCCGCCCTAGGGGAGCCTTGGGGGCCCCCCAACCTCGTCTTGGGGCTTGGCCCCCGACGCTGCTTGGAGGAAAGGCCGGTGTCCCCCCCCCCCCCACACACACACCTTCTGTGAGTAGGGGAGTCCAGCTTCGGAGGGAAGGCGGGGCTGGGGAAGGAAGGGTCCGCTGGGGAAGAGGGCACCATGTGGGCATTGGAAGAAGGATGGAGGACTGGAGAGGCCCTGTACTGAACCAGTCTGGCCAAGCTTGGTTGGTGGCATAGGGATGGGGGGGGGGAGCACGACCACAGCTAGATTGCCCCAGAGGAGGTTGAGGACTTATGCCTCTAAACCAGGGGCTCCTCCACTCTCCCTGTAGAAGAGGGGTGTGCTGAAAACCATCTGCCTCCGCCACAAACACCCCTCCCCACAAAAATAAATAAATAAATAAATAAATAATCTCCAGCGAGGAAGGAGGGTGCAGGCAGGCAGAAGAGGGAGGCGGCAGCAGCAGGCTGGTGCAGCAGCCTGGGAGGGCTGACGCCAGGCTCGCTCTTTCTGCAGGGGGCTGCCCTCCTCCAATACAGGTCCCTCTCCAGCGCTGTTCACATCTGGAGCCCCCCTCCACATCTGGAAGACCCTGACCGCCATCCCTCTGCAGGTTCGGCTGCATCTAGAGACCTCTGCCTTTGTAACTGCCTAGGAGTTGCGAGGGGATTGCTACCTTCTCCCATCCCAAGGGCATCTCTTACCCTTAGTCCTTGAAGAATCATCCCCCTGCCTCCACACCCAGATTCAGGCAAAGATTAGCTCTGTACACCACAGGCACTTCCAGTCCTGGAAGCTGTTCTTGGGCCCTAAGGCCCCTCCCCTTGCCCTCCCGTGTCCTCACCTTGACCCCCTCCCCACCTCCCACCCTGCCCCGCGCCCGGTCAGACTTTGTCTTCCTCTGGGTGCTTCATCCCCCACCCAGAGGCAGAGTAGGTCGAGTGGCAGGCTGCAGGGACTGGGTGAGGGCCGCCCAAGGCCAGGGTAGGCTGGGGGGCCGTTAAAATGTGGAGCTCTGCCCGGCCGACGGGGGCTCCGTGGAGGCTGGCAAAGCGTGTGCCCCGCTGGGGCGAGTATGGGCAGGCTTGCGGCCACGTGGTGAAGGATGAACATTCGGGGTGCCCCGGACCTCGGGCAGCCCAGTGACGACCCCAACAGTGGTGGAGAGAGAGAGCGGATTCGACAGCGCATGAAGATGGTCATTGGGCAACTTGAAGGCATCCTGAGGGAACTCAAAGAAGTGGCTAAGGAGCTGAGGGAGGTGAGTGAGAGGCGAACAAGGGCCACACAGACCCAAAACCCTGCCTGACTGGGCTCAGCACCAAAACATTTATGTATGTTTGAGTGTGCACATGGCTCATTCCACAGAAGACCACCCTTTGAATTCTCCTTTCCTCAAGTCTGTTTTTCTTTAAGGGGAAAAAAAATCACCATCCCCAGAGCTGGTGGGGCCTTGATGTGGTGGTACCAGCGGGCCCAGGGTGCACTCAGGGTGCCCAATGGGACCCTTTCTTCTGAAACCCTAGCTGTCCCTTGACCCCACTACTATTTACTCTCAGACTCTGAGCAAGGACTCTAGGAGAGAGTGCATGCCTCTAACTAGTCAATCCCCACAGCTTGAGGCCCAACTCAAAAAGTATTACTTCAGGGATCGCATGGTTACTCCAAACCCTTAAGGGGAGAAGGGTTAAAACTAGTTGTGACCTCCCCATCATAGAGTAAGAATGACTGGGAGCTGTTGGTGGGGATCAGAGACCCTTTCTATACACTGAAGGGGAGATAAGTCTTTTTATGGGTATGTGTCCCCTCTCACAGGACATGTTTCTGGACTGTTTTTTTTTTTTTTTTTTTTTTTTGCAAAGACCAAAAAGTCACCGAGAAACCCTTTCTGGCTTTCTATTCAGAGCCCAGTTTAATTACTCCTTCCCACATTGCTGGAGTAATGAGGTACACATGTCTTCCACCCTGCCCCCTGGGCTGTATTCAAGTCCAAAATGCATGACCAGCGTTCTGAGCCACTGGCCTGAATTTGCCCACTGGGTCCCATTTCACCAGCCAGGTGGGCTTTAGGTAACTTTCAATTCCTTGTAACCAGGGCCCTGCAGAGACATAGAGAGAATGGATCATTCTGAGTTATGAACTCAAGCTCCCCTCCCAGCTGTGTATGGGGGAGAAGGGGCTGTAGGAAACTGAGGAGATAGGGCAGGCTATGAGCAATGTGGCTTTCCAACATGGCCTGAATTCAAGACAGGGAGAGGGGTTGTTTGAAGGGAGGTGTGAGTTGGAGGATGACAGAGGTAACAGGCCTGTTAGGGTAATGCAGCTGGGGATCCAAGGTCTGTTCCATGATACCTGCCAGGAGAGCCTGTCTCTAGAGGTAGGAGTGACTGATGCTTCAGGCAAGCGGAGGTGGTGGTGTTCCTGCCCACATCCCTGGCTGCTGTGGTCTGGACTCCATAATACAATGTGGGAGCCAAAGGCCACAGGTCCCTGGACAACCCTTCCTCTGATCTCATGAGTCCAAAGAATTAAGGTATCCTCTTCTACCCTGCCTTATTCTGAACACTCTGGTTTTATCAGGGCCTTGAGAACTGTCCAAAGTTTCAGTCTCAAGCAAGGACATGGGACCCCAACCAGAGCTGGTATTGTCTATAATCCTGGGATTATAGACCCCAGTGGAGCAGACTCCTGCCTCTTCTTCCTCAGCATAATCATTTATAACTTACTTGAAGGGATTTCACAGGTAGTCCAGGCAAGCTCTGTCCAGTTACTATTGAAGAAACTGGGATCCAGAGAGGCTTGCCCAAGGCTACACAACCCACCCATGACAGAATTGAGCCTGGAATTCAAGATTCTTGATGCCAATTTGAAGCTTCAGCAGGTGGGCTATTGTGTAACCTCAGTATTTTGACAAGAGCTTCCTAGAGATAGTTGATGCTTGTGATGTGGTATCCAAGTGCCAGAGTTAATTTGTGGAGCTTTTAAATGTCCCCACCTTCCCTTTCATAATCACTGACTCCCGTGCCCCTCACTACAGAGCTCCAGGTGATAGTCTGTACACACCAGAGGTCTGAACCAGGATAGAGCAATGAGTCCCCTCCCCCACACCTATAGGCCATGTATCTCCACCCAAGACTTTGGCAGGTTGCTATGGAAACCAGAGTCTACCCCGTATGCCACTGCCTGTCCGCTGCCAATGGTACCCAGCTGGGTGGGGGGTTGAGCCTCAGAGCTCCCTAGTCCCCCAGAAAGGTGAGGTATATATATGGTAATGGGCAGAGAGGAAGGGAAATTCAAGCAAAAGAGCTGTCATAACCAACTTCATGTGGGCTGGGGTTTGTTGGGGACAGGAGTACTGTGGGTCTCAGGTCCTGGTTTCAAACTTCTGATGTAGCTCTAGGTCCTTCGGGAGGACATAAAGCTGATCTGTCTGTCTCCATTCAGGCCCTCTGTGGTGTTTATCAGGGCTATAGGTGGACCCATGGTTAAGTGAACAAGCCCCTATTCCCTCACTACCTGACTCCCTGGGCAGCACCTACTCATATTCACCAGCTCAGACCAAATATTGAGTATGGAGACAAGGGTTACCTGATGGGTTGGCAGGGGTACTGAACAGGAACCTTGTTGAAAGAGCCAGGCAGAAAAAAGCAGTCTGTGTCATTCTCCTCCATCCTCCCTTCACCATCCTGCTGTCTGTACCTCCTTTCCCCTGCCTGGCACCTCTGACCCTGGAAGATAGCCCCAAGCACACGCATGGATGCACATGCACGCGCGCGCACACGCATGCACACACACACACACACACACACACACACACACACACCCTACCTGAGCCTGAGCACAAAGCCTGAAACTAACCAAAAGATGAAAGCCACCAAAGCCTTTTCTCTGAGCCTCTGTTTGCTCCTCTCTGAATGGACTACTAATGACTTGTCCCTCCCAGTGATGCTGCAAGGTTGTTGGAGGCTTAGCTTGAAGGGGAAGGCCAATACCTACCTGCTCACATTTCAAGAATGTGAGCATTCTTCCAACCCCCCAAGCACTTTGAAAGCTGAAACTGACCTGCCCAGAGATGTGACATGACAGACATTAATTAGCCCTCAATTAGCTCTCCCAGGTTCCTCAATACTCCAGGATGCCAGGCTAATCCCTACAGGCTCCCTGGATCTCAGTCAGAAACACAGGCCATCCCAAGGGAAAAAGAGCACATGCCAGGCAGCCAGAGATTCCTGATTCAGTTCTTAGTACAGTTGCCTCCTGAGCTGTGTGAACTTAGAAAAGTTACTTTGCTTCTCTGTGCTTCTGTTGGCCCATCTGTAAAGAGGAAAATACCAGCTCATTCTATGCTCCCTCATATATACAGAGCCAGGTCCATATCCTTTTTGCTTTGTTTTTGGTTTGCAGTGTTAGGTATCAAACGTCCTAATACATGGGAGGCAAATGTTCTCCCACAGAGCTAGGGTTCAGCCACCATGAGGTATTGTTACTGACTGAGTCTAGCACTTCCCTGCAAAGCCTTGTTTTCTAGAGTCATATGAGCTTTTTAGCCAAAAGCAGGTAGGTCAAGGCCAGGTCCTGGCTGCCTGGTAGGGACCTCTAATAGGTTATCACCTGCAAAAGGTAGCCCTATTCTCTACCCAATGAGGAAAGGAGAGAGACAGTGACAGGGATGGAGGTACTACAAGGGCTTATATAAAGTAGTTTTTAAGCAGATATGCATAGAAATGAGGGACAAGGTCAGCAGACATCTAGGGGAAGAGCATTGCAGGTGGTGGGAGCTGTGACACCAGGGTCTTGAGGAGGGAGTGTGCCCAACCATCAGAAAGTCAGTGGAAAGTGAAGCAGAGAGGGGCAGGGGTCTGTGGTGGGGCATGGAGCCTGTGCATCAGAAAGTAGAACTCAAGTTTGCTGTCAGTGAGAAGTCCACACACTTTTAATATATTTTGGTTATATTCCTGGGCACTCTGCCTTACTACTGATCCCCCTGCTGCCCACAGACTCAGCTCCGCAGGCATGGTGAGGGAGTCTTCATCCTTGGCCCGTCAGATTTTGAGTTCACCTCGTTTCTTCCTGACCCATGGGGGTTCAAAATGATCCTTACTGATCACCTGTACCCCTATATCATCAGTGAGTCTTGAGCTGGATCTAACCTAAGGGTGCTGTCACCTCTGTGTCCCAAGAACGGGGTAGGCACAGCCTCTCCTTGGCCTGAGGTGGCAGTGGAGGGCCATACCACCTGGTTTACATAGGAAGCAGGCTCTGTGGCAGCCTGTTTGCCAGCTGTCCATCGGCCAGGTGCCATTACGGTGGGCAGGGAAAGCTGCAGACCTTGCTAGTTAGAAATAAATAAATGTGGCCTACCAGAAAGTAGCTGGAGCAGGAAAAACCGGGGACCACAGAGCTGCATCAAAGTGGGTCATCTCAGTACTCACAGCTCAGTACAACTTGGATGGATTTTTTTCTTATTATTTTTTTCATGCTTTCCTTTCCTCCCCTTTTCCTTTGCCTTCTCCTCCTCCGGACAGATTCACAGAGGCTCCCTAGCCAATTAGGCCAAATTGCAGGATGAGAGCCATGAATCATGGTCAGCTCACTCCCCATCTCCCCAATGCCACAGTCCCCCAGGAAGATAATAAACAATGTAATCACAGAATTAAAAAATAATCAGTGGTCATAAATAATGCAGGATCCCCAGTTATGTAACCAGCTGCCCAGGGAGCTGGGAAAGAGGGAAGGAGTGGGGACCCTGGGTCTGGGACTCTAGATCCCTCAGCACTGGCTGTTGGGCCTCAGGGGATGTGCACCCACGAATGCACACACACACACATATATGCACACATGCATGCATGGATGCACACACACAAGCATGCATGCATGCATTCATCTGAGAGGGAGTTCAGCTAGCTGTACTGGTGGTCCAGGTCTGAAACAAAGAGACCTCACAACCTTCTTTCAGATGGTCTACAGCTGTGTTTGTACAGTGGGCCAGTATCTATGGCCCAATAGTGGGTAAAACAAACCCCAACTCTGCCCTCTCTTGGGCTTAATGTCTAGTAGGGAGGCAGACATCAACCACATCACAACATGCATGCAAAAAAGTATATTGCCCTCAGCTGGGGACCAGCAGGCTTCTTCCAGGAAGTGAGGATGGATGGTGGGAGGGAGGGCATGCCAGGTGAGCCCAGTGGCAGCTGGAGCTCCAGCTCTGTAAAATGTGCAGAGAGATGAGGGGGAGGCCGTTTGCTGGAGGGGAAAGGGGGTGGTGTTTAGAAGGCTCAGAAGTTTGGGGAATGGGGAAGGGTTAGAGGCAGAGAGGTAATGTGGTCCTGATGCTGACCAGGAAATCTATTGCAGAGATGGAGCAGACACTGGCAGGAAGTTACTGTTGGTGGGCAAGGCTGAGATTAAAACAGGCTAGGGACACCCTTGGGACTGGGGCTAGGTTCTATCTCAGTCCTGCCCTCCCTCCCAAGTCCTCATTCTTGGCTCCTCTGGGACAGAGTAGTCTTGTTTGTAAGACGCCAGACCCAAGAGTCACGACTCCACTTCTGGCTTTAACTCAGCTTTTTCTGGGTGCTAGGCCTCAGTTTCCCTGTCGGCAAGTGCAGTATCACAGGTAGATTCAGCAGTGTCTCTCTAGTCCCCCCCCCCAGCTTAGAGATTTTTCTGGTTCCTTCTTCTCCCCCTCTTTCCTTCTGTGTATATAATTATTTCTCTGCACTCCAAGACAATCCCAAATTACATGTAGGCAAAATGATTATTAAATTTCAGAGAGAAATCACAGATTTCAAGACAGCCAGAGCAGAGAGACAGGTAGCACGGGCCTGTTCCACACTAGCTCTCCACTTTGACCAGGGAAGGGTTAGCGGGTTTATGAGCTGATCATGGCCCTACACAGAAGCTGGGTACTGTGGGCATGTGGCTTCCCTTTCTCACCCTCACTTCTGTCATTTGTCAAGTCATTGGGAAACCAGATCTGCTTGTGAGCCTCACAGCCATAGGCCTCATGGACCTCTCAGCCTAGTTCTGTTCTGAATGAACACACCCACACTTCAGGCAAAACAGGCAATACTGGTGCATGGGCCACGGAAGGCACACTTACCATACCCAGGCATCCTGAACAGGCATTGAAAGCTGCCCATCAGTGTGCCATTTCTTAGGTGGAAACCTGATTCCCATCTGCTCTGGGGTCTAGGTATAAGCTCATGTTCACTGGTGCAAGGTAGATGTTGTTGTTCTACACTGTTCTGCATGTGTTCCCATGGGCATTGGGTTAAGTCTTCACAGCGGCTCTCAGGCAGAGAGAATTCTGTTAGTATTCTCTGATGAAGAAACAGAAGCTGAAAGCTGAGTAACTTGATTAAGGTGGCACAGCTTGTAAGTAGTAAGAACACAGGGTTGGAGTCCAGCATTGGCTGCAGAGCCCAGGTACTGACAGGTTTGGCTGTCCTGACACTGTAGTTTAAAATATGGTGATATATCATCCATCTTCATCTCTCTGAGCAAGGAAAGGGATGTAAGAGCCAGAAACTACAACTCAGAAGTGGATTATCACCTACCTGCCTTCAATTCCACTGCCAAGAGGGGGCAGACATGAGACCTAAAGACCGCCTCTCTCTCCCTTCCACCATAGCCCAGCAGAAATAAAAGAGGATGCTAATGAAGGGAAGGGATCCAGTGAAAACAGCTGGCCAGCCAGGGATTCCTCAGTGAAAGGAGGTCTGGGTTCCCAGGCTTCTAGGCTCCTATTGGGCACACCTGGGATATCTCTGCTATCTATCCCTCAGGCCTGGGGCCTGACAGTGCTTGTTCATGCTGAGCTCCAAGAAGCAGGACTTCTCTGCTCAGCCTGGCTTCAGCTGAGTCTGCTGGATTTCAGCCAAGCCATTCAACTCCAGCTTGCTCCTGGCACCCCCCCAGCCTCAGGCTGCAGCAGCTGGTGACAGTCACCGATCAGGGAGTTCCATCTGAGCATGTGGCTGCCTTAGTGGCAGAGCCACTCCTGAGGCTACCCCAGCACCTAGGCCACCAGGCCAGTGCTTTTCAAAACAAGAGGCAGCAACTAGGAGCATCATGATCTCATGGATGTAGAGTGGAAAGCCTGGCACGCAATAGGTGATCCAAAGCATAAAATGTAACATTGAAACCGGGCTCCTCCCAACTCCCTTGATCCTTCCTGAGAAGCTCTGCTTCTGCCTTTGGCCAGGCACTTGGTGGTAAATGCTTTTGAGTTCCAGCATGCTTAGGTGACTTGCCCAAAGTCTGTCCCCCAGGTGTGCTGACTCCTCCAGTTTGCTGCAGGCCAGATCAGAGTTCTCATACTGACTCTTACGGACCCAGATGCCTAGAATCTTCCTTAGAAGTAAACTAGTTCACCCACTTAGAGATTGAGAAACAGACCTTAAGAGGAATAGGGACAGTCAGGTCACTTGCAGCTACAGCCCATCTCCCACTGACCCAGATGCTGCAGGCGGTGTCTTTTTGCTTTACCTTGGGGCACTTGCCACCCACCCCTCTCCATGCATGGAACAGCATCTCATGGTAGCAGTTCCCAGTAATGAGTATTGGGTTAGGGCTTGCTTAGTTAACTTACTGACTGACCACCCTGAGTCTAGGCAGATAATGCCAGCCAGATTCTGGAAGCTGGATACAGTTCATGATATCTTTGTCCCTGAGTCTCTGTGGCTCGGACACTTGTTCCCTCCACTGGCTTTTATTGTTTTATGTTTGAGTCTTGGCCTGACTCTGCTCTCTTCACCCTCACACTGTCCTCTCTCTAGGCCTTTGCCTAACCTGCCTCCCTCTCTTGCTGTGTTCTTCCTTGAGATATGTGCTGACAATAGCACAAGCAGGTATATATCTGCAGGCAGGGCTGCCTGCCCAGAGTCCAAGGGCTTCCCTCTGGGTGGTTGGGAGGCAGGCAGGCAGGCAGAGCAGGGTACAGTGACCTCGACAGATGAGCTGCCCCATGAGTGGCCTTACCAGTCATCCTGGGTCAGGGTGGATGGTCTCTTTATTGCTTCCCAAAGAATCATGGCTTTATTCCTTTCCCAACAAGCTGAGATTGATCTCCATTCATCAGTGGGCAGGGAAGGCAAGGAGGGAGGAGGTTCTAGAGCATGAGGGTGGAAGGGGAGGGTGACTCAGCCAGTGCCACACACCTGTTGTTCCAGTCCTCAGGGTTGGAAAGAGATCCCTGAGTGAGTCACTAACTGATGGGTCCAGGATGCTTTAGTAAGACTGGGCAGGGTCTTCTTTATGACTACCCTGTCATTTTTCCCCACTGACTTCAAGTCCAGCTACCACATTACAGCCAGCAGCTGGGAGGTGTCCAGGCTTGCTGGAGTCCTTCAATCCCTTCTATCTGACCCCCTCTCTATCAGTATAAGATTAAGCCCTGTTCACTGCCCTGTCCTCACTCCAAAGATCAGCTGTATTTGAGAGTGATGTGTGAATGGACAGGGTGCCTGGTGGAAAGTAGTACCCCTCCCTCCAGTGGACAGCATAGGCTGTCCATCCTTGTCCAACTTGGCTTTGTGTATGTTTGAGACTGAGTCTCTCACTGGCCTGGAATTTGCCAAGTAGGCTTGGCTGGCTGGCCAACAAGCCCCAGGGATCCTCCTATCTCCACTTCCCTGGGGCTAGGATTATAAGCATAGCCATGCCCAGCTTTTTTTTTTTTTTTTTTTTTTTAAATGGGTTCTAGGAATCAAACCCAAGTCCTCATGCTTGTAAGGCACGCCCTTTCCCAGCTGAACCATCTCCTCAGTCCTAATTTGGGTTCTTAACAGTGCAAACAACCCTGTGACTTCAGTTCAGCCACCATCTTTCAGAGTCACCTTCCACGAGGTCTCCAGGGCAGGGCAGAGGCACACACACAAACCTAGCCCCTCTCACCTCCTCTCCTTTCCCTGGCCAGGTGGTGACTCAGATCGACAAGCTAACCTCTGACTTTGACTTTGAGCTGGAGCCAGACGACTGGACCACGGCCACTGTGAGCAGCACCTCCAGCAGTGACAAGGCGGGTGTGGGGGGCCCCTTTGACCTGGGCCACCTGGACTTCATGACAGCTGATATCCTCTCAGACAGCTGGGAGTTCTGTTCCTTCCTGGACGTCTCTACACCATCAGACTCTGTGGATGGCCCCGAGGCACCACGGCCAGGCGCAGGCCCTGACTACCAGCTCATGAATGGTGGTATGCCCATCCCCAACGGGCCACGAGGGGAGACGCCAGACTCTTCCAGTGAAGAGGCCTTCAGTGCTGGCCCTGCAAAGGGTCAGGTACCCCAGCGGACCCCAGGGACAAGGGAGAGGGTACGGTTCAGTGACAAAGTGCTCTACCACGCTCTGTGCTGTGATGATGAAGAAGGGGACGGTGAGGAGGCAGTAGAAGAGGAAGCAGGCCTGGCCTCAGAGCTCCCCCACGTGGAACCACACACAGGCCCCCTCAAGCCCTGCCCAGCCCCCTACAAGACCAGGCGCTCTCCGTTGACCACCCGACGCTTGGGCCCCACAGTGGTCCCAGAACAGACCCGGAGGGTCACAAGGAACAGCAGCACCCAGACAGTATCAGACAAGAGCACGCAAACAGTGTTGCCCTATACGGCCACCAAACAGAAAGCCAAGGGCAAGAACTAGGGGCTGGGGGGGGGCATAGAGCTATAAATATATACATATATATTTAAACAAACACGGTCATAATAAAATTCATAAATACTAACGATCCAGGCCCACAGGCCCCAAAGCCTTCAAGAAAGCTCATCCTAACATATTCAGATGTGCAGAGTTTACCATCCCCTGCATATGGCAGGGTACCTGAAGGGAGCTGAAACTCCCACTGTAAGTCCCCAGCACCATAGAGGTCTGTCCTAGAGGAGCTCAGCAGCTGGGGGCAAGCTAAGGGAAGAGTATCCTAGGGCTCGCCTGAAAGACTAAGAACTTAGAACCCAGGGTTGGCATCACTGTGGCTAGACCCAATCCTCCTGGACAGAGCTACATGGACAGACAGCCCCACCTCACACAACACCTCCACCCTGCACCCCAAACACCAAGAAGGACACCATGCCCTGGGGCAGGCCACACTCCTAGGAGGCTGGCAGCCACAGAGCCTGTAGGACCAGGCTGGTCAGTTCTGAGAACCCAACCTGCTCTCATTCTTTCAGCTCCCATTATTAGCTCCGGGGTTCAGAATTCTCAGATCTTGGCCCTGAGCAGATTCAAGGTGTGTGGGTAGTGACAGCAGCCATCACAGTGCTGGGAACCAAGATGCTTGACCACCCATGCTAGGCAGATGGAGGGTGAGGGGGTCCCATGTCTCGTCCTTCTTTATACCCAAACCCTTAGCTCACCTTACTGAGTCCTGAATAGCAGTAGCAGGGCTTCATCTGCAGCATGATCTCCCAGCAAAAGCATCTAGACATCCTGAGGGTGATAATGTTAGTCACTATTCACAGTTATTGAGCAGGCCACTCTGCTGAATACACCATGTAACATTATCTTACTGCCCCCCACTTTTCAGATTAGAAGACTGAGGTTCACAGACATGAAGGTAACAAAGCCTCAGCTTTCCTGTCCCCGAGAACAAGTAGTTTACAGGCTATGCCTGGCCCTGTTAGATAGTAGCTGTATCACCTTGGGCAAATCCATTTGCCTCTTTGAACCTTTCTACTTCCGCTGTAAAATAGATCTGTTAGTCTTCACCACCTCAGTAGTAGTCACAGGGATCCAGCAAGTGGTGAGTGTACACATTTGAGATAAATTGGAGGTACCAAATGCCTAGTGTGGTCAGCATGAGCCAGCCCACACATCTCCAGTGATTTCCAGGGTAGAAGGGCTGGGTGGAAGCCATTTCCATGGGTCAGAAGCCATCCTGAGTCAGAAATATCACATGTCTTTGCCCCAACAAACAGCTTGAGGCCAGAAGATGGCCATAGTGTGACTCATTACCCTGTCTGGAGCAGAGGGGTAAAATTGGTAAACTGCAGAGAGCATCAGTCCTGAGGCCTTGCTGGGGCACATTTCTATTAATGCAGAACCACAACCCACCAGGAGGGGCCTTGAGATCTGCGAGCCCCCCCCCCCCCCCCGCGCCTCTACTTGGAGAGGTGCTGTGTAATCCCAGAGTGGGGACTAGCAGACTAGTCTAGAATGAATACAAAGACATGACTGGGAAATCTGGCAGACCTACAGCACCACGGGATGAGAGCTGTCCCAACTGTGGTGAGGTCACAGCACTACAAAGCCCAGTGTGGTGCAGCCACCAGAGTAGAAGTCCAGTGGTGGCCAGCTGGGGCTAGCTCAGACTAGTGGGCCAGCATGGTCCTGCTCTCCCTGAGCTGAACGGTTCCCATTCCTCCCATTCTCCCTCTGAAACTGGTTTTTCCCCTCATAAGTGGTGAGATTGTTTTTCTTATCTTTTCAACCATCATGGAGATGAAACCTAGAGAGCAATTCTCATTTCATAGGGGAAGGAACTGAGACCCAGGGCCAGGGTCTCTAAGGTCCCTGAGTTGAGGGACTTTTCCCTTCTTAAATCCCTCCTCTGACCCAGGTTCATACAACTATGTTAGGTCACAGATAACCTAAACCACTTGTGCCCAGGTAGTGTGTAGAATGAACATGTCCTGGTTTTGAAGTAGATATAGGTCCACCATGGTGAAGGCCCAGAAAGCTCTTAGCCTACTCACTCTGAAGATCCAGACCTCACAGACAGTGGGATAGGATTGCCAGGACTTCTTAAGACTTGAAACAAAGACCGCGTCCACACAGGGAGAAAAGGCATCCTAACCATCAGAGCAGACGCTCCCACCTTCAGAGCACACAAAGCCATCCTGGGACCCTCCTCTACCAGGTCAGCTATCCTCCTTCTCCTCCCTACCTCCAGGCCTCTGCTGGTGTCTGACTTTTCTCCTGGGGAGCATATCTGCTTCTGGGAAGTAAGATTTTACCTCCACCTGATGTGTGCATCTTCTCATGCTGTAGATACTCTAGAGGAAGTAGGAGGGATCTAAGCCAGCCCTTGTAACAGAGAGGAGGCTGAGCATAATAAATAGCTCCATTTAATGTGCACATACTATGCACTGGAATTGTTAAGCATGTGCCTTATCTCATTCATTCCTCACAGAAATAACAAGATATGTCATTTTAACTTGTGCCTATTTTCCATATGGGGAAACTGAGGTTCTGAGAAGTCAAGTCACTTACTAAAGGGCATACAATATGCATTAGGGAACAAGTATTCAACCCCAAACTCAGCTTCCTAGCACTCAAATATGTGCTGGTGTAAGTATTATAGACATTAGGTGGCCCAAGAACCAGGCAAGCCTTGGACGGTAAGAAATGTGTTGGAAGGAGGAAGTCCGTGAACCTTCTTTTTGGGGAGAACTACACTACTGTCAACCTGTATGTCAGAGGCTGTCTCAGCCTGAAACTGAATGGATCATAGATTGGATAAATATTTATCAAATATATCAATGAGCCCACCTTGCAGCAGGGGCATCCACTGTGCATTCATCCATTCAGCCAACATTGAAGACCTCTAGTATGGCAGATCTTATGTTGCTTGCATGTGCATGCATGCACAGACATACACATGCATAGACTTCCATGTGCACATACACATGTTCTCCCTCCCCTGTGAGACTTTAGTTTGGGATGTCTGAAAGCTGTACAGGAGAGAAGGACGAAGTTTTCAGTGCTGACAAGTCAGAAGTGTTTACTGAATCCAACCTTGACAGGATGCCGAGGGGGAAAATGTTGGAAGCCAGGGACCAGTTTGGTGAGGAAGTCACTCAGAAACATGCCTCAGGGCTGGAGGCTCCTTGAGCTGACACTACTTTCATAGGATAGGCACACTTCAGTGTCCTTGAGTGGCTGAAAATAAGGAAGATTCTTGTCTCTGTTTTCTAGATGTGGGAACAAGGGGCCAACTATGTAGCTGACGAAAGATGGTTTGATGAAACCAGGGCAAAAAAGCAGGGCACACCATTCAAAGACAAGAACAGAGTCAGGCCATGTCAGCAAGGGAAAGGACTAGGGGTGGGAATTAAAGAAGCAGCAAACCCAGCCCTCTACACCCCCTCTTGAGTCCCCTTTCTCTGTCCCCACCTCTCCTACCTCCACCTGTCACCCATGTCTCCTTCCAAAACCCAGACCTGTAAGAAAACCAGCATTTATTGACAACCAGGGGCGTGCCAGGCACCAGGCCATGTCTTTTAACCAATACTAAATAACAGATTCAGCTGGGCCCTGTACAGAACAGGTTGTTCAATACTTACTTATTGAGCAAATGGATTAACCACAACCGTCATTTTACAGGTCAGGCAGGGAAATGAATAAACAAAGCAGAGCTTTTCAGAGTTACAAAGCAGGAGTTTGTGTTACTACAGTTTGTGAAACCTATGGGAACAAGTGTTCGTGGCCCTACCTTTAGAATGTGGTTTCCCTGGGTACCTAAAAAGGGGGAAACAAGGGTCATTTGGGGAAGCTGGAACTTTAAAACAAAGATGGGTGAAGTGACCATGTGTGCTAGGTAACAGAGTAAGGTCTTATTGAAGCACAGAGTAGATGTTGAAGCAAAAATGGGGCAAAATGGAAAAGCTGAGGGGCACTCTCTGTTAGGAACTTCAGAGACCCCTAGCTCTCATCAATCCACTCCATCCTCTTGACCACGGAAGGAGGCAGAGCATTGCCTAGTCTGAGATGAGAGTCATCTTTAAGACAAGTCAATAATGTGTTATCCAGCAAACTATTGTGATAGGAATTCCTTCAATGCATAAATGAAAACATCATAGTTAGCACCTTGGTAATGTGGGTAAACTAAAGCCCTTGAAAACCACTGCATTCTATCATTCTGTCCCCCACAGGCCAGCTGGGATTTTCATGTGACCTGACCCTGCCCGCCTGCCTGCCCTGCACCTCAGCCACTATTATCATTTACCTCTCCTCCATCAGTGGTCCCCAGCAAGCAAACTGAAGTGGTGGAAAGGGTCTTGGTTGACCTCAGGCCAACACTGCTTAAGGCCCGGGCCCCAAGCTAATTGGATCTGACTCCCTGCCAGGAATACTTAAATTCACACGTGCTGGAGGCTCTGCTGTCACTCCTGTTTCTTCTGGGACTTGCAAGGGTCAGGAGTTCTGTGAAACAGGCTCACCATGTGACAGGGACTCACCAGAAGGCCTTCCTGCTGCCATCTCTGAAGTGCCATAGAAACCCAGTCTCAAGGGCTGCCCCACCTGTCTGCTCCCCAAAAGACAGGGTAGAGTGGACTCACTCTAAGGTAGAACCATGAAAGAGTTTGGAAAAAGGTCTGGGCCCTGATGCCTTTTGGTTCTTTTTCATTTCATTTTTTGAAGTTTTTATTAACATATGTTAATTATACATAATAGTGGGTTTCATTATGATATTTTATACAC
Source organism: Phodopus roborovskii (assembly GCF_943737965.1). Classification (NCBI taxonomy): domain Eukaryota; kingdom Metazoa; phylum Chordata; class Mammalia; order Rodentia; family Cricetidae; genus Phodopus; species Phodopus roborovskii. The sequence continues at coordinate 35,146,066 of NW_026126517.1, forward strand.
ATAATGTATTTTGATTAATATATATATTATTATTATTATTATTATTATTATTATTATTATTACTAATCCCTCATCTTGGCCCTTCCTCCTGCTGATTCTCCTTACTCATCTCAACTAATCCTCCTTCTACTCTCATGCCTTTTTCTTTCTTTCTTCTGTGTGTGTGAGAGAGAGAGGGAGAGAGACTCGGTTTAATTAGGTATATTTATAGTAGCACAGGAAATTTACCAATGGCTACATCACTGAAAAACAAAAGAAAAAGAAAAAAACAAAACAAAGTTTCTTCCTCACCAAACATTAGCTGCTTTTAGATCCTAAGGAAAGGTTGGGGCTCCATGAGCCCCTCTGGGACCCCAACCTTTGTCTGGTTTTCTACACTCATCCTAGTGGGAAATGCCCCTGTGAGAATGGAAAATTTCCCAAGCAAATGCTGGTCTTGAAGACTGAGCCTGCTGTAGAGAAGAAACCTGAAAAAAAAAACACCCAAGGGAGGAAAGGTTTACTTTGGCTTGTGGTTTCAGAGGATTCAGTCCGTAGTTTCCACCTGAGCAGACAGACAGGGAGAGTGTCATGGAGCAGGGCTGCTCACCTCATGGCAGCCGGGAAGCAGAGAGAAACAAGAAAGAGCCACATAGGAGCTATACCCTTCAAAAGCAACACACACACACACACACACACACACACACACACACCTCCCTCAGCCTACTGCCTTCAACCAGGCCCCACTTCCTAGTTTCCAGCCACCTCCAATAATGTCATCAAATGAGTCTGTCAGTGACTTGATGCACTGGTTAAATCAGAACCCTCAAACTTCAGTCACCTCTCAATGATTGGATCATCATGTGTGGGCCAAGCCTTCTATGCATGAGAGCTTTTAGTACATGAGCTGAGGAAGCAAGCACAACACATGAGACTTTTGAGGGAATACATTGTATCCAAACTGTAATAAGAAGCTAATTAGTGATCCAGGAGCTTAGGAAGAGTTACCGTACCCTGGTGAAAGTCCTCCCAGAGTCATCTATCTAGGTACAAGCTAACAATGCCTGGCATCATGGCTAGGAAGAGGCCCATTTGCCCCAAGCCTCTGGGGGGGGGGGGGTTGGGGGATGTAGAGGGAAGTCACTGGTAAGGATGAGTGAGTCTGCTGAGTGTCATAAAGTGGCCTGCAGGAAGCAATGATTGCCATTAGCCTGAAATCCCAGAGGCACCCAAGAGAATATGGTCAGGAATAAGTCAGAAGCTCAGCTTGGGAACTCCCACGTGCCTCCAAAAACTGTTCCCAGGGGTTCTCAGCCTGTGACACTGGAACAAGGGGGCAGCTGAATTGTTACCAGAGTCTGAGAGTAGGACAACAGCCCCTGTCACTAGAGACCTCCCTCCAGGCCTCGTATGAGCAAAAATAGATTCCCAGACAGGGAGTCCTCAGTGCCCACTTGGCATGTGCATCTGCCCTAGGGGTTTAGTTTCATCAGGAAGCCCGTCCCTCAGGCTTGCTGACACACGTAAGAGAACCTGGTGCTCCCTGGAGCCTGGAAGCAGCATGAGGGTGGGGTGGTCTTCCTCTGCCTCGTGGCAAGAAGACCCAAGAGCCCCTGGAACCCAGACACTCCTTGGTCAAGATAACCATGCTAATTCTCCTGCTCTCTGAGCTCATCTCTGCCCCTTGGTCAGAGTTGACACACTAGAAGCCTGCATACCTCTTTTGCTTCCAGATGGGTTTTTTGTTTGTTTGTTTTTAAAGTTTTTAAAGACAATTTTATACAAAAATTTAGATTTCCTAGGGAGGGGGACAGGAATCAGGAGATTTCACAACAATGGTGTGCCATTCTCAGACAAAACCAGTCAGCAGGAATAGGTCAGCAGGTTCCCTCTGGGCGAAGCAGACACTCACCAGTGTCCCTACCCTGCCTGGTAACCCATTCGTTGATGCTGGCACCTGTGGCCATGTGATTGTGACTCTCCTCCAAATGTTACCTTCACTCCCAAGCTTCCTTTCTGCCCCTGCCGTGTCTGAACACCCACGTCCCTCACCACACTGAAGTTTGTTTCCCATACCACAGCTGTCTTCCTTACTGGGTCTCAGCCTCTAAGGGCAGGAAAAATCAATGTACTTTTGGGAGCTTGGCAGGTTCCCAGGGAACCCACATTAAATAAACTCCCCTCTTGCCTTGACTCCAGGCCTTCATGCAGAATCATAAGGGTTTTCTGATTCTGGGAGACATCCTTAAAAGAAAGAAACGCCACGTTGAGGCTTGAGGGGAAGGGAGCACATGAGCCATGCTGCCTGAATCTCCTGCCTTTGAAGTGGGAATTTCAGAAGCCTATGTCCAGTTTGGAGTTTTGGTTGGTTGTTTTGTTTGTTTGTTTCACTTTTTCCTTATTTGGCTTTTTAATTTTTCCTTTAATTTCAGAGCATCATCTCAGGGCTGAGATATGGTTTTAATAATAATAATACTGTTATTATTATTTCAGTAATAACAATTACTTCACTTCAAACCCTTGTAACTGCCATCCATTAGAATACCAGTCATATAGGTAACTCATTCCCCAAGCAATTGCCAGTCATCAGGGATTGGATGGGATGCAGTGAAGTGAATGTGAGCTGAATCCAGTGTTTTGCCCCCTGAGATGTCTGTTCTGAAGCTCCAGACAAACAAAGGCTAGTTAGACACATCCACATAGCATCCTTCCACTATTTCCATATATCCACATAGCATCTTACCACTAAATATGGTCACATAGTACCCTTTCACTCCCACAATGCTGGTGGCCTGGGAGGCTGTTCCCCAAGCTCTCTGAGACACATCACTAACAAGTCTGTACCGTTTCCCCTTATGCCTCTGCCCCAACCCTATCACAATTTCCTTCACTGGAAGTGTTACGGGTTTTATGTGAATGGCCCTCACCACAATGCCCCATCAAGGGTCACATAATATCTCCAGGTATTGGGAAGCTTTGGGACTCTAATGCCTGTAAATATCCATAGTCCAGACTCTAAACTGATACAACTAGAACACCCCAATGTGAGATCAGAGTATCTTCATACCAAATCCTTCTGCGGTCCTGGTACCCTAAGTATGGCGGTTGTGAGACAGTCTAACAGGAAATAGAGAGGGAAGAGAGTTGTTTCTCTTGACAAGTCTGTTACTGTGTTAAAATAGTCTGGCAAAAACAATTGAGGGGAGAAAGGATGTATTTCAGCTTACAATTCCAGGTTACATCCCATTATTGTAGGGTAGATAGAACAGGAACTCAAAGCATTGAATCCATAGTCACAGGATGTACCCTTGCTAGTCTGCTTTCTTGCTATGCACTTAACTAGTTTTCTCTGCTCAGACAACCCAGGGCCCAACCTAGGAGGTGGTGCCACCCACATTCAGAGTGGGGCTTCTTGTCTCAGTAAACAATCAAGACAATCACCACACAGACATATAGGCCAACCTGATCGGGATAAATCCTCACTGAGATGTTCCAAGTAAGTGTCCCATGCTGAGGCAAATTGGCAGCCTAAGTAACCATCACAGAGGAGTCTACTGAAAAGGGCAATACTCACCTCAGACTGGTCCCAAGAGGACCATAATTACCTCCCCCACCCCTACACTTTGGATAGAACTCATCCCAACTTTTCAGGTGCAGAGAGCAGGTACCATGACAATTCAGGTCCAGCAGTCTCTATCCCAGATGGTGAAGCTCACAATCACTGAGTCCCCATGGCCAGAGTCAGATGCTGCCTGTGGCCTAGACCAGCAGGTAAGAAAGCTACAGACTACATATGACCCACTGCTAGAGTCCCAGACCCTGGATCCAGTGAGACCTGAGTCTGAACTGAGGATCTGACTCTTGCTAACTCCAGGCCTGGTGCTAGTTACTTAACCTCTTGAAGCTTTAATTTCTTAGTGTCTATCTATCAGTAGCCCTGTGTGGAGGCTCAATGACAAGTTACATGCAACGGCCCTTGGAGGGACTTTCACCTCAAGAGCTCCCTCCCTCCCTGACACATTGGCCCTAGGAAATATCCTGAGCTCAGGGCCCAGTAGAACATTCCTGTGGCTGCTGTCAGGGTCTGTGAGCTAAGCCTAGAGAAGGACAGCTGTCACAGTAGAGCAAAGGAAGTTAAGGTTCATGAACATCTTACCCATCTGCCATTAGACAGGATATTTTCTAGTCACAAGGTCTAACTCTACCTGCAGCTTCCTCTAGCATGAAAAATCCTACTGCCTCCTCCATGCTTCCTAGGGCCTGGCCAGTAGATGCCAGCACTGGCTTGGTTTACCCTATTGAGCAGACACCCTTAGCCCCACCCTCATTGAGACCCCATCAGCCTGGGGCTGAGGTCCAGAGGCCCTGAGGGTAAAAGGCCAGAGTGCATATCACCCAGGCTGCAAGTACATCCTCCCCAACATCCATCTGGTTACTGGGGAGTTCTAATGCCCCACCCCAGTGTAAAGAAAAGCTGACTATACTAGGAATTTACCTTCATTTCCTTCCTTACACACCCATGCTCCTCCTACTTCTATTCTACCTCCATTTATCAAATGCTAAGCAAGCATTGTCCAGTCATTCTTCACCTCCTAGAAGCTGACACTGTTTAAAGATGTGAGCTTGGGGCTGCAGACACAGCAATAGCAAAGACAGCACTACACAAATCATTCTTTTGCCTGACAGTCTCCATCATCCAGAGGTCATCAGAGGCCTTCCAGGATTGTTACAAGAGTTCAGTTCCAGGGAAGGCCTGTGTACAGCTCAGAGTCAGGCCCAGGGTGAGATTCAGTGGAGGGTAAAGGCCAGGCTCAGTGTGGGACAGTCAGGGCATGTATGGGAAGTTCATGCTTAGTGTTTGGTGGGGTTGGAGCTTAGTGTATAACTAGGATCAGAAACTCAATGTGTGACTAGTGTCAGGGCCAGAGTGTGACCAGAATCAGAGCTCACTGCATGACTACAGAGAGTTTAGTGTGTGACAAGGGCCAGGGCTAAACTTCTATCAGACTCAACTCTCCAATTTCTATTTTAAACTATTCCTCACATACAAAATGCAAAACAGCCTTTTTCTGCCCTCCCTTCAAATGATCCTATGGAAGAAAAGAATGAAAGAATGTTCAGTGGTCCCTTGTGGTCTTTGCTGCAGCACCTTGCAGGTCACCATTACCTTCCATAACCTGATCTCTGCTGGTCTCTGTTCTTCTTGCCACCTCCATCATGTGGCCTTTTGTGCATAGCCTCTGAGCCACTGACTGTTCCCAAAGTGATCAGCTGTTCTCCTGGGACTGTCCCTTGCCCTTCTGCTGTGATGTGTGACAGTTAGAAGCTGAAACTAGAAAGGTAACCAAAATGGGATCCTAATTCTGTCCCCAATACTCTCTTGCTAACAGAATTTAAATAAACAGTTTAACCTATCTTTACACTGGGGATTTGTTCAGCTGTGACTGGGTTGCTACAGGTCTTCACAATGGGCCCCTAGAACAACAGTTCTCAACCTTCCTAATGCTGTGACCCTTTTATACAGTTCCTCATGTTGTGATGACCCCAAGCATAAAATTATTTTCACTGATACCTCATAATTGTACTTTTACTATTGTTATGACTCATAACATAAATATTTGATATGCAGGATATCTGATGTGTGACCTTTGTGAAAGGGTCATTCAATCCCCAAAGGAGTCTCTACAACCAACAGGTTGAGAACCACTGCCCTAGAAGGTCAGACGGTGTGGCTGAAAAGCTAAACATGAAAGCTCCTTTGCAGCTGAGGTTCTGTTCTGTGTGTGAATTGGGTTCCGGCAACTAAATGCAAAATGATGATGTTTGGAAGGTGGAGCTGGAGGCTGTTCATGGATGCTTTGGGCTCCTTTCAGCCAAAAAAGCTGACTGTGGAAATAAAGTAGTGTTTCTCTGTCGAGTCTTCCAATACCTGGTGTTGGGAAGCAGGAGCAACAGATCTCTGGTGTTTGATCAGGATAAAGCTCTCTTTGTCTTCAGTCTTCCCAAGGCTGGGAATTGGGGTGGGTGCTGTTATCCGTGGTTGGAAGCATGTTCTAATCATCTTGCTTCTGCCTTTGAAGTGCTGGGATAGCATTACCACCATGCCTGGTTTGATGTGCTGCTGGGGGACTGGCCCCAAAGCATCATGCACAGTAGGCACTCTACCAGCTGAGCTCCATCCTCACCCTGGAAGCATGTTCTTAAATGCAATGGTTCCAGTGATTTCTCCCACATATGCATATTCTTTTGGCTGCTATAACTAGTCACCTTGAACCCTTATAGTTCTGCAGACCAGAAGTTCAGAACACTTCTACTGTGCCAATGTCAAGATCTGATCAGAGGTATGCTCCTTCTAGAATTTTTAAAAATTCCTTTTATTCCCTTTAATTTTGAAGGTTTTTTTTTTAATCTGTATTCACACCTTTTCCAGGCTCTAGATGCCGCCTACATTCCTTGGCTAATGGCCTCTTCCTCCATCTTCAGCCCAGTTCTACTTTTAGTGCCTGCTTTCCTGCCTCCCTCTTCTAAGAATACTTATGATGCTATTGGGCCCACATTGGATAACCCAGTCAATGTCTTAAGACTTTTCATCTACCCAGGCAGCCACCTCCAACCTTCTGACATTACAATATTGACAATATTGTCATCTAATGAAGTTTGCATTCAAGAACCATATAACTGACTTACAAAAAATATTCCAAAACTACCTCCTAATGTTTTAAGTAAATCTGTGGCTCTTGGATTGGCCACATTCATGACTATCTTGGGGCACAATTAGCTTGTGTTGCAGGTTGGACAAACTTGAATCTCTTTATCCCTATAAAGTGGCTCCACTGGCTCTAAGTCTTATACCATGGATGCCTTTGGGGGCTGGTATGCAACATACTACATAACCAAGATAGTAGTCTTCTGATTGGTCTGTTCTGTGGTATTCTGTGCTATGGAAAGTGTTGCTGGAGGCCCAGCCTCAAACTCCTTAAGATTTAATAATTTGGGCTGGAGAGAGGGCTCAGAGGTTAAGAGCACTGGCTGCTCTTCCTGAGGTCCCAAGTTCAATTCCTAGCAACCACATGATGGCTCCCCATGTATGCATGTATGTATGCAGACATACATGCAGTTGGAACACTGTGTACATAATAAATAAATAAATCTTTTTTTAAAAAAAAAGATCTAACAATCCTCCTTTTCCTTCTTAGTTCCTCCTTCTCTTACTCCTTTTTCTTTTGGGGGAATAGGGTCTCATGTAGCCCAGGCTGGCCTTGGCTGGTATGTAGCCAAGAAGCATAAGCTTCTGATCTTCCTGTCTTCACCTGCCAAGTGCTAGAGCCATCTTGTCAGGAATTGAACCCAGAGCTTTGTGCATGGTAGACAAGCACTCTACCAACCAAGCTATATATTTAATCTCCTCATAGACTTTTGAAAGCATCCAATACCCTATAGTAAAGTCCTTTTTATTTGTACTTCAGTGGCTTCTATTCGATCTACCTAACTATGACTGACACAAGTGTCCTTCAACACTCAACTCAAACGTTGCCATGTCCAGAAAGTCTTCCTTAATTCTGAAGTTCTTTTGTTCCTACCTCCAGAGCCCATCCTTGGTCAAATTAGTATAAATATGTAGTCCATCTAAAGGTTCATGGCTTATCCTCCACAATAGCATAGAACCTGAAATAAAGGAAGGCTACATGGAGAAATTAGCTAGGAGGAGCAATAGCTTGGAGCAAGTTATCTTTGGTGGAGTATGAAGCTCTTGGTGCAGCAAAAGCAGGGGATTAGACTGGAATAGAAAAACCATCTCAGCCTCACCAACTACCCCCAAGGCTGGACACATGCCAAATCCTGTGTTCTTCAACTTCTAGGTTTATACCCAAAATGTAGAAACAGCATGTGACAGACCCAATACACAGAAGATTACCAGAGGTTAAATCAAGTAAATAGCAGGTCAGCTTTCTTCACTAATGTATGCCTGAATGTGTGTGTGTGTGTGTGTGTGTGTGTGTGTGTGTGTGTGTGTGTGTGTGCGTGTGTGTGAACATTTGTTCTGAAGGCCAGAGAACAACCTTAGGTGTCATCTTCAGAAATGCTGTCTACCTCCATTGAAATAGGGTCACTTAGTGGCTTGGAAGTCATCAATTAGATGAGGCTAGCCAAGCAGAGAGCTGCAGGGACCCACCTGTCTGCTTCTTCAACACTGGGATCACAACTACAAGCCAGCATGCCTCATGCAGGCCCCCATACTTGGAAGACAAACATATTACCAATTAAGCTGTCTCTCCAGCCCCAGGATGGACATCTTTTGATTGAGGGCAAGAGAAGAAACTGATAAGAGGATGTTTAGTCCCTTATTTCACAATATGCCCTGACTGTATGTCAATTGAAACAAGCTAAGTGTGTGACCCCGGAAGGACATGCTCAAGCCTGGGTACAAATAGAACAAAACTGTTCCTTCAGTCTATCAGATGGTTAGACAGCTCAGTAGGTGAAAAGCTTGTCTTGCAAGCATAAAGACTTGAGTTAAGATTCCCCTGAACCCATGAATTCTCTGCTGAGGCAGGAGGATTCCTGGGCCTCACTGGCCAGTCAGCATAGTCCTCTTGGTGAAGCCAGGCCATTGGGAGACACTGTGTCAGAAAAGGTGGGCAGCACTCAAAGAATGACAGCCTCCCCATATGTACACATGCACACACACAGATGCACATATGTATACACACACAGAGACGTAGACATACATATACACATAGACACAATCACACATCTAAGTGCACACTCACAGAGATGTCAAATGTATGCAGAAAACTGAAGAAACTTTGTCACTTTAGATGATATGGGGAAACAGATGGCACTCAATAGGTAGCACCACACCTCTCTCAAAGGCCCCCTCCTCTGACAGACAAGCACTGACAGAAAACCCAAAATCAGAAAACCTGAACACATACACTGTGCCATCAGGCAGACCTCTGCCCTCCTTAGTCCTCAGTATCCCTCTATCCATCTAACGGTGTTAGGAGGATCTGTCCTCATGAGCATTGGAAGGTGGAGAAAGAATGGTCCATAGTGACAGATGAAGGTCAAGGGGGTGGGTGATAGAATCCAGAGTCGAGGACAGGAAAGGGGCTCCGGCTGGAGATGGGGGAGGGGTTGTGAGGTGTCAGTAAATGAGGTCCCAGCATACAGGGCTGGACTTGAGCTTAGAGGACCAACCCTCCTCCTTCCCAATGCTCAGCACACTTCAAATTAATAATTAAAATGCTTCCTGTCAGATTCCAGCCTGACACATAATTAGAGCAGCTCTGGGCTGCAGGCAACAGGGGTGAAAACAGCTCTCATTAGAAAGAGACTTTCCTGAGGACCAGGAAAGTGAGGGTGGAACCCTCATCCCCAGATTCAGCAGCACCTCACTTGTGTACGCAGGGATGAGATTTTCCCTCTGGCTGGGGAGAGGTGGTGCACCTTGATGTTTCTGCCTGTCCCTGAGGTCGGATAAGATGCCATCCTAGGTCGATCTGAAAGTGAAGATCCAGGATGTATGCAAGAAAGAGGGTACCTAGGAACTGCATAGAGCTTCCAAAGGCCAAAGAGACACAACTGTGACTATATGCAGACCCACAACTGGAGTTGATATTTTGACCCTTCAGCCAGCTACCTCCTGGAGGTAGCTGGGACCAGTCACCATCTCTTAAGACCACCGGACCCCTCCCCACCAAGCCACGGCACCCACCACTTCCTTCTAGAATACAGTCTTTCTGTAGTCCTACCCACCAAAGCTGTGGGCTCCAACCTATCTCAACCCCCAAGGATCATAGCCAGGACTTGGCTTCATCCACGGTTCTAAAATCCAATCTTCAGTTCTTCCAGAAGCCTGGTGTGTCTCCCTACTCCCTCAAGCCCTTGCTCCAGAGCCTAGTTCTTGAGTCACACTGACACACTCCAGGCCTGGACTCCTGTTCCCACTGCTGGGCTGGATAATGGAGAGACCTGAGTACCGACCACACAGGACTTCATGAAATGGGGCCACCTTCTAGAGCTGAGTAATGGAAGGGAGTCCATGCTCAAAGTACCTATTAGAAGAAAATCATTTTAAAACGATGTTGTGTTACTTCGTTGAAGTTGCCTTCATAAATATTTCAGAGGTGTTTATTAAGAAAACCACAGGAGCAGAGAGAAGGTTGGTGAGGCTGGGAGGAGAGGTGGCTGATGGGATTTCAACTGTTGCTTGTCACCACCACCAAATGACATGTTTACTCCCTTAGAAGAGCTGGCCCTGGGGGCTGCCAAGAGGAAAAACCTTACTTGCAAGGGCACTGGCGGCTCAGACATCCCTGTTCTCATTATTTGGAAGCATAGAGCAGAGTATCAAGGACACGGTATTGAGCTGGGGCGGGTACCTCCAGTGTCCTCTGTGTCCATCTCTCACTCTCTCTCCAATGACAGGACAATTCCACTCTTCATCAGAGCTGAACCACACAGTAGAGAAGAAACTAGGGTGGGTCTTCTGATGGTTCCAGAATTTTTTATGCTGTCCTTAGCCCTTCTCTCTCACAATCCTACCCAGTGCACATGCCTGTCCAAAACACTACATGAACCAGGAGCAGCAGAGCTGAGCACCATCCCTAGAAGGCCCT